>NC_044306.2:110789665-111435165 GCF_007474595.2 Lynx canadensis
ATAACAGGGAAAAGTTTAGTAATAGGAAAACCCTCTATGCTTCTTTTTACTAAACTTGAATTTAGGAAAACAGCATAAATCCATATGTTTGCCTTTTTCACTAGTTTCCAGGAAACACAAAATAAATTCAGTATTCATCAGAATTAATTACCACAAGTTCTCTATCCCTCTTTTTACTTGGTTTTGCTTTTATCTTGTTTCATTTTTAATGATGTCAGAATGACAGTACATGGGAGTGTATGTATGTATGTACATGTAGTGCCACCAAAACTTTAAAATTTTTTCACATCTTGGGGCGCCTGAGTGGCTCATTCGGTTAAGCGTCCGACATGATCTCACGGTTCGTGAGTTTGAGCCCCGTGTGGGGCTCTAGGCTGACAGCTCAGAGCCTGGAGCCTGCTTCAGATTCTGTGTCTCCCTCTGTCTGCCCCGCCCCTGCTTGCACTCTGTCTCTCTCATTATCTCAAAAACAAATAAACATTAAAATTTTTTTTTTTAATTTTTCACATCTTTTGTATCTTACAACAGCACTATGCCAAGTGCTTTCACTGAGCTTGATGTATTCCCTACCTCACAAGATTTATGGACAGCAAGGATACTTTGATTAACACGGTTGCTGATTCTAATTAGCTACTCAGTGGCTCAACATACTGACCAACAGTTTGGAAAAAAACTTAGAAGAAAATGTAAAATCATTTAAAAATCAAAAACAAAAGTACAAGTGGAAAATCTAAGAATAAATTAAACCTGAGAAATAGTAGCCTAAAAGCTGAATTGATATCCTCAGCATGCTTGAGAATAAAAGGTGTTGGTGTTATAACTCTACTGAAGCAAATCTGGAGGAAAACAGATAAATACACAGTAAAAAAAAAAAGTATGAGACATTGGAAGAGCATTTATTGTCATTCATTGGGAATCTTTCCTTTTAAGGTTGTTAAAAGGTTAAATGTTTATCATTTGTACACACCTGACTGAATGTGTTTCCTTTTTCTTTCTTCCCTTCCTTTTTTCTTCCTTTCTTTCTTTCTTTTCTCTTTCTTCCTCCCTTCCTTCCTTCCTTCTCTCTTTCCCTTCCATCCTTTCCTTTCCTTCCTTTCCTTCCTTTCCTTCCTCCTTCCTTCCTTCCTCCCTTCCTTCCTTCCTTCCTTCCTTTTTTAAGACAGTGTGATCAACTGCAGAAATAATAACATGCTATTGGGAGTAAGAAATGCAAACTGGTCCTTGCTCTGCTGCAAACCAGATGTGTGACTTTGGGCAAATCACTTAGCCTCTTTGTCTTATAATGGTCTTATCTATAAAAATGATGATAATGAGAATAATGAAAACTCAATGACAATGATAAAGAAATAAAACTTTATGAGCACCAGTTGTGTGTCATTGTTTTAGCCTTTATTTTTTTTTCTTTTTTTTTTTCTTTTTTTTTTAATTTTTTATTCAACTTTTATTTATTTTTGGGACAGAGAGAGACAGAGCATGAACGGGGGAGGGGCAGAGAGAGAGAGGGAGACACAGAATCGGGAACAGGCTCCAGGCTCTGAGCCATCAGCCCAGAGCCTGACGAGGGGCTCGAACTCACGGACCGCGAGATCGTGACCTGGCTGAAGTCGGATGCTTAACCGACTGCGCCACCCGGGCGCCCCATGTTTTAGCCTTTATTGAATTTAAATTTAAATTTAATTTATTTAAATTTATATTTAAATTTATTGAAACTGGTTTGGGGGAGGATGTGTGGGTGAATTGTTGAGGGTTTTCCAAAGAGAACTGTGGGAAGGAGTCAGCCCCCCAGGAGGGAGGGGGTAGGTGCCTGGCCACAGACCCCATCTTAGGTCTGATTTCTTCTCCTTCTGCTTCTTGCACCACATCCAGCTACCGGTCCTTCCACCCTTGATGGGGAGGTGTGTGGGTTAGGGGGGCACAAGCTCACCTACTTCCCATTCATCTCAGGCTTGGCACGCACATAGTCTGTGCATGATGGCTGGGGTCGTTAAGAGCTGACGAACCCTTGGTCTTGCCTCAGACTTGTCGCAGATCACCTTAGCCATAAAAAAGGATGGGAAACAGCTGAAGGTGTATGCAAGATATCACGGTTCACCTCACTGCCCACATCCCCACAGAAGATGTGGAAATCATCTGCATCCCGCTCCAGCAGGCTGGGGGACTCCTAGGTGCTGAACAAATGGTGCGTTTCGATTCCTCTGGCTCTCCTTCCTTTTCGTCCTTATCCAGGGCCTCTGGGACCTCCAAAGTCATAAGGTCAAGGCAAAGTGGCCGGGCCCATAGATTCAGGGACAAAAGTCCAGATATGCACTGTGCGAGCCGACTTCCAATGGGAGGGGCTGGGGCTAGAGCTCAGGCAAAGGCAGGGAGAGGGCCGCTCTGGTTGGCTGAGACCGGTGACTGCAACACCAGCTGGGGTGCCTCCTTGTCTTGTCTAGCCCATCCGCTGCTGCCACTACCTCTTCCTTCTCTTTCAGGCCAATGCCAGGCCTAAGCCCAGTTCTCAGGGTGTTGCTGGCCCTTCTAGGGGAGGCCTCAGAGCACCCATGGAGACTGGAAGTGGGCCGGCCATTCCAGGCAGCATGATAGGGGCCCCACAAAGACCGGTGGGAGGGCCCGCAAAGCCAGAGGCAGAGAGACTACCTACTACAGAGTTAAGATCGTAATCTGCTCTCTGCAGTACGTGGCAAATGAAGCCAGATGCAGGATAGGGGTCCTTTGGGAGACCACAGCTGCATGACATAGATAGGAACAGGGCTCCCTAGACTGCTCAAATGATTCCAATCACCAGGGCCAAAGCTAAGTGGACCATAGGAGGAACCATGAGTCCAAGAGTCTGTTGGATGTGCTGGAATGTTTTGGTCACAATAATTGGGCAAATCACAGGAGCTACGGGCACCTGCACCAGTACTACCGTGGGGACCTTGGGTGCAGCAGGCATGACAGTGGGGGTTCTGGTTACTAGAGCCCTCAGAACTTCCTGTTCAAATCCCCACCTCCATTTCCTTCAAGCGTTCCTTGCTGCTCTTATCCGGGATTCCTGTGCTGGCGCCCAGCACTACAGGCCCTCCTGCACCGGGAGTCCTGGAGCTAACCCTACCAGTTAATGTCATGGCCACATACTGCATGGGAACCAAGCACAGCAGGTTACTATTGATAAGCCCTTGATATTGACTTAATGTTAATTAATGTTGATAAAAACAATATGAATTTGAGTCTTTTGAAACAATCAACAAATGTTAATTCAGCTCTTACTGTGAGCAAGGGCTTATAGTTCTGTAAGTCCTAGACATGTTCTCACCTTTGATTCTACAACTTTTGGAATAATGCTTTTTGTATATAATATCATTAAAATGATTAAACATACTAAATAGTTTTAAAAAATAATAAGGTCTTAATGCTGCTTTGAAACAAACCATGTGCAAATTACTCAATCAAAGGTCATATTTTTGTTCTATTAAATTTTTATAAAGCAACATTATAACATTTTGCTTACAGTCAGGTTTTACAATAAGCTGTAGTCACCATTTCTCTTGTTGATTTTATGAGATATTTTGCTCATTGACTGCTTTTCTATGATCATATAAAACTATAAAACTATGATCATATGAAACCTCAGGTAGAACAGATAGTCAATAAAAATTTGTACAGAGCCATTCAAGCATCGGTTACATTTCTGGCACACACAGGTAAGATATAGAGTAGTCCATCTGGGAAAGTTAAGGAACAGATTCAAGAAGATACAGCTAAACATATATAAAGGTTAAATTTTTGCATCGAAATCCATTCAACTGTTTTGCATCAACACTTAGGAAGGTATCAGCTAATCAGCAAGTGTGTGCCAGCTACCCACCAAGTGCTCATCCCTAGGAGCTATGTTCTAAGGGAGAAGCAAAGGACATGTGATGTATTTTCTGTCCCCAAAGAGCCCCAAAATAGTTATTAGTTACACACTTGAAAACCACCTCTGCACGAGCATATACTTGTCTGTGATTTTTTTCAAATGTCTGGCTTCTCTTCTTTACAAATTTACATTTGAGTTAAGGGTACTCCAGTCTGACTTATGCATATCAGAAAAGTACAACTAACTTCCTTAACTTCCTTAATTCTACTAACATGTAAATATTAGGAAGGAGGCAACTGAAATATACGAGTTCTTGAAAAATATTAGAAGGAAAAGGGAGAGCAAATGGGGACAAAGGACAGTAACAGAGAAAAGAAAATGAAACTTGACCCCCAATCTCCATCTCACCCCCACTCTGAATGGGGCTCCTGTGTCAGAGATGCCTTAAACCAGGAGTTCTTTTCAAGAGGAACTAAAATGCCCACATCTAGACATACGATAATTATGAGTATGATTTACAATTTCATACTTATATTGGCATAAGTGACATTAGCAAATTACCTACATATGAAAAAAAATCAAACTCATAACAAAAATACCTGTTTATATATTCCCAATCCAATTTTCACTGGTTACACCCAGCCATAATCTAGCTGCACCTTTCCCATCTCTTGCATGGTGGCTGCTCTAAACTAAGAGTGCTTACTGTGATGGAATTAAGGATTCATTCAGTTTTGGGAAAGATCGGGAACAGCAAGGCAAACAATGTGTCAGATACAATTTAACTGATTTTACCATGTCTTTGGCTGGTCTTCAAAGGTTTTTGATCTAATATAGTAAATCAAACTGTGGGTGACCCAAGAGGAAACTTGTTTTATTAGTGAGTTATTCTCAAATCTTCAAGGCTTTCTTTGTAATTCCCAAAAGATGAATTTTTAGTAAGGTATTTCCTAATTTACAATGAGGCTTGGAGTTTGTAAGCTCATTGATCATTACATGGGAAAATGCTTAGAATAAGAATGCTTTGAAAATATCATTTTGTATAGTCCACTTCCCGATCTCCATTTCATCTAAGGATCATCTATGATCCAGGGCCACCCAGATATCTGTAGTGCTTCTGGCTAGTAGCTCCCTTTTTGGCCACTGGTCTTTCTCCCCTGTTCAGCCCTATCAAGTCTTTCTACCATATAATCCCCCAAATATAGAGAATGACATTAAATATGATGACGACTTGGCCTGGAAGAAGAAAGACTTGTGAAAATTCTTCAAAACTTACCAAGATCAAGAGGGATGAAGAAGTTATGGGGCTGAGAAATAAATACTTGATGAATCAAAGAATAAGAAACTCAATGACATAGATATCATTATTATATTTTACATATATTACATCACACATTATATTTTACAAAGAAGGACCCTAAAATTCTCAGAAATCAGGTGATTTGCCTCAAGATCCTCACCACTAAAAAGAGGAAGAGCAGAAGTCCAAACTTGATCTGAGTTACCTATTTATGTTTGTAAAGCTAAAATAATTAAGTTGTAAATCAAGTTTCAAACGGTAGGTATTTTGCATAAGTGGGTTGTAAAATCTATTACTGATGAATAGATAAAGAAGGTGTGGTTTACATATACAATGGAATACTACTTGGCAATTAGAAAAAAGTGAAATCCCGCCATGTGCAACAATGTGGATGGATCTGGAGGGTATTATGCTAAGTGAAATAAGGCAGTCAGAGAAAGACAGATATCATGTTTTCACTCATATGTGGAACTTGAGAAACTTAACAGAAGACCACAGGGGAAGGGAAGGAGAAAAAATAGTTTCAAACAGAGAAGAAGGCAAACCATAAGAGACTCTTAAATACAGAGAACAAACTGAGGTTTCACTGGGGGGGTTGGCTGGGGGGAAAATAAGTGATGGGCTTTGAGGAGAGCACTTGTTGGGATGAGCAATGGGCATTGTATGTAAGCGATGAATCACGGGAATCTACCCCCCAAACCAATGTATACATTTTATGGTGGCTAACTTGACAATAAATTATATTTAAATGAATGAATGAATGAATAAATAAATAAAATTTAAAAAAATAAAATCTATTGAATGGACTGCCAATCAACATTTTAAAATATAAAGTGGAATAAAGACAAACAGTGCAAGTAGATGAACAAGTGTTGATTTTGTTTTGTTTTGGGGTTTTTTTGGTGAAAATTTTCACAATACACACACATACATGCACACACATGTGTGTGTCAGAGACAGACTGTGTACACATGCATGGTCTGGACTGCAAAAAAAAAAAAAAAACTAAGGAGGTTTAGGTAAGACATGCGAGCATGTTGGGAAAAGTAGATGTTCTTTCAGATCAAAGCTAACGCTCACAAAGACCATTCTAAGAGAGGATTGGTTTTTATGGTATGCTTATTTGAATTTTCTGAACTTAATAATTCTTATTTTTAGATGGGTGTTGTGATGTAAATATGAAGGATGATGATGGGGCAAAGAAGAGTTCTTCACTTTGGAAATATCCACTAAGTCACTGCTGAACCGCATGCACATCCGGGGCTCTGAGAGGGGGTGTGGTGCAGGGGAGGCAACACAAAACCTGGGTTCCTAGCTTGCCTCCATTACTAACAACACAATTTCAAGTTTCTTCGTTAGTAAAACAGATGAATTTCCCACTCTGCTTTTGTCAGATAGTTATTTTAAAAAAGAATATAAAATAATGCATGTTTATGCTATTTTGAATCTATAAAATAATATGCAAATGTAAAATATTATGATTTCCTGGTTAAGTGCAAGAAGTAATAAATTCATATACTCCTAACTCCTGTTTTCTATCACTGATATTTGGTTAAATACAATGAGTCGAATTGAGCATTTTTGAGTCTACTGTACAATGTTTACCTGGACTAGGGAAATTATTAATTTATGCAGAAATTATTTACTTTATAAGTATTTTCGATTCTGGGATGCCTGGCTGGCTCAGTCTGTGGAGCATGTGACTCTCGATGCTGGGGTTGTGAGTTGGAGCCCCACTTTGGGTGAAGAGATTATTTAAAAACAAAATCTTTAGGGGTTCCTAGGTGGCTCAGTTGGTTGAGTGTCTAACTCTTGATTTTTGGCTCAGGTCATGATCCCAGGGTGGTAGGATCAAGCCCCGTGTTGGCTCTGTGCTGAGCATGGGGCCTGCTTGGGGTTCTCTTCCTCTCTCCCTGAACTGCTCTCCCCAACTCACACTCACTCTCTCTCTCCCTCTCAAAATAAAATAAAAATAAAAATAAATTTTAAACATTAAAAAAAATAAAATCTTAAAGAGAAGGTATTTTCAATACTAATGAAACCTAGGAAAGACAGAACCTGGTCCATTAGTAGTCATCCTTTACAAAATTCAAAGAGCTGCTATTTTATGACAGAAAGCTTTAACTCTCTTCATTTAAGTGTTGTTTTCACATGGGCTCATTCTTTGGTTAATTTTAATGAGAAATAATAGATACACTATTTCCTTCATATTTGACTTAACACATGCTAAAGCAAAATACTATATGAAGCTCAAAGAAAGAACATTATTTGAGCTACTTATTATAATAGTCATGGTTTAAAGAGATTTAAATATTAACTTTAAAAGTCAGCAGCAAATTATTTAAATAGCTAAAACATACAACATTCTTGAGTGTCAAGCTTGGTTCTAAGCTTTTAATTGCATTAACTCACTTAATCTTAAATTGAACATTATGAATTATGAATTACCTGGTGATTCTAGCTCAGAAACTATACCCTTAACTCCTAGAATTGAAAAAAAAAAAAAATCTATGGACCCTGCATTATAATCCTATTTAGCTCTCTTTAGACTTCAATTTCTCATTAATTCTATTTGGTATTTTGTGGAATAGTAAGTATCTCAGTGTCTCACAGTAAGTCAGTAATTAAAGGGAAATCTCCTTTCTAGACATAAAGTGTCCAAATGTGTCAAAATTAGAAAAGAATTCTATAATGCATTCTAGAATATTATTATCATATCCATGTGAAACTTAGCTAGTTTTAATTTAAAGTAAAAATTAAGGAAAGGGTTTAGATTGGTTGATCCTTTAAGTTTCTTAGTAATAAAATTCTGTGGTTCTTAGATCAAACGACAAGTAATGAGGGTATAATTTCCAGAAGATTTTAAAGGAAATAAATATACAAGAGAATAAATCTTGCCTTTGTAGATTTATCACTGACTCATTTAATATTTCAATCAACTCATTTTAAAAGAGGGCATTTTCAGGGCACCTGGGTGGCTCTGTTGGTTAAGCATTGCACTTTGGCTCAGGTCATGATCTTGTCGTTTGTAAGTTCGCCCCACATCAGGCTCTCTGCTGTCAACTATTGGGCTCTCTGCTGTCAGCTTGGAGCCCATTTTGGATCCTCTGTCCCCCTTCTCTGCCCCTCCCCCCATTTGTGTGCGAACATGCGCGCGTATTTTCTCTCTCTCTCAAAAATAAACATTTTTTTAAAACCTGGATTTTCTCCTTCTAACATGGAACTTATCAAAATTGGTAAGCACGGATAAGGAGTATATATCAGAATCAACCAGTAACTTTTTTTTTTTTAATGAAACGGAAGAACTCCTTAGTGCTGTGGCCTCGAGTGGATGTGCCTCCAGGACTCAAGGATGAGACTGAAGTAAAAAAGGGAAAGAGTGGCAGGATCTCAAAGGGAAGGAAAACAAGAAGGGAGAACAGAACATAAAAACGTTCCATAGCAATTCCAGAATGTACCCTACCTTCCTGCTTCTTTTTTCTTTTCTTTAGATTTTTTGTTTTTAAGTAATCTCTACACTTAACGTGGGGCTTGAACTTACAACCTGTTTATTAAGAGGTTTTTTTACATGCTCTATCGACTGAGCCAGCCAGGCACCCCCCCATCCTCCCACTCCTAATGAGGCACAAGTGAAGAAACAGTTTTGTACTAAATATTAAATTCAGATAAAAACATGGTACAAAGTTTAAATTTAATATAGACTAGAGGAAGCTTAAATTCAACGTGAAATAACAATTGAGTGTCGATTACTCACATATTAAAACATTTACTGAACTTTTATGGTATGCCAAATTGTGCTAGGAACCAAGTCTACATGTGAAGGTACCCATATAAAAGTTAGCAATATTATTATAGAATTACAATGACTTCTAATGTTCTCATTTTTTAAAACAACTTTAATTAAAAACAAGCCGAAGTTGGCATCCTGGACTCTAAAAGAATATGAAGAGAGCGAGGACAGAGTCACCACAAAATAAAGGTTGGCTTTAGGAGTCTTCCAGGTAACATACCATTACTCTGCTTTCCATCATTATAAAATGATTCCTACAAATTTCATCTAGTGTCAATTTCAGGTTTGTCTAAGACTCACAAGCTGGCTTAGTTTATCCTCTGAGTAATCACAAAATTTGGTTCTTCTTACAATTGTGTTTGTGTTCTCTGTTTATCTTCCCAACAAGGCTTATCATGGGCAAGAATCAAATCCTATTCACTTTTGTAAGCTCTACACCTCATATAGTATCTAGTATAAGAAAAAAGGATACTTTAATAATGTTCGTACAATGGGTGAGCTAATGAATAGTAAGTACCATATGGAGGTAAATAGGCGTCTGCTTAATCCATCCAGTTATTCTACATTTGTCAGTAAATGTAGTCAATGCGTGGGCAAGTCAGGTACAAACAGAATGATTTCTAGCCTTTGTAAACACAATCAGGAAAAGTTCACTCTCTGAGGCTAAAGCTGGTTAACATTAACATGCATAAGACGAAATTAGATCCTGAGAGAAACACTTAATCTAAAGGGGCTTTTCTCAGTCTGAAATCCCTTGATGTGTTCTTAAGGATCTCAGGATTCTGAGGATATTTAATTAAATATCATGTGGTAATTTCTTGGTCATGTTTATGACTGTGTCAATTGATTCCAAGTGATCACTGAAAGGAACACCCAAATTTAAACGCAGTATTTTTCACACTGAAGCATATGGATGTATTCTCAGGGTTCTAAAAAAAGTCTCCTCTCTCTACAGAGAAGAAATACTGCCTTAAGAGATGGTTTGTAAACATAACCTGACAAAACATGGGTCCTTCCATCTAGAAAGCAGAATAAATGTTTGAGGAGGCATGACCAAGACCTTCCTATGCATTACACAAAATTACAAGTTATCTGAAAGAAATAATGACAATTTTGGTTAAGTTAGAAGGAATAAACTTGTTAGTACTTTCCCAAACCTGTCCATACAGCTACTCTAGTTTGAGTGAAATCATCAATCATGGCCATACATCTTAATTAAATCCTATCTAACTGCAACTGTCAGAACCATACTTTGGTCTCCTGAGTGTGCACAACACAATGGGTTTTCACATGTATAATTTGAGCACCCAGTGGTCTCCCTTTGAGACAGAGAAGGATGTTGAGAAGATTATAAAGTATGCAGTACAGTGATAAGCATATTGTAGACATGCAATAGAGGTAACTATTTTTTTAAGCTTAATTATTTGTTTTGAGAGAGAGAGTGAGCACAAGCAGGGGAGGGTCAGAGAGAGGGAGAGGGAGGATCCCAAGGAGGCTTGCACTGTCAGCACGAGACTGACATGGGGCTTGAACACATGAACCGTGAGATCATGACCTGAGCCAAAACCAAGAGTCAGACACTTAACCAAGTGAGCCACCAAGGCACCCCAAAGGTAACTATTATTTGATATCATAGGTATTACTATTTCTCACTTCAAAAATGGATAATTTGAGACTCAGACTAGTTTAAGTGACTGGCCAAATGTCTGTGTCCATTCAATTATTTATTTATTTATCAAATATTAATTGGATTCTTACTATGTGCCAATCCTGGGTCTCCTAGTCTTTCCAACAGAGTGCCCTTTTCACTGACCAACAACACTGAAGCTGAAATTCTAGTTTGTAATCATTCTTTGTCATGATCATATAAGTCAGTGCTAGCCTCTCTTCCCCTTAGGTTTAATTTTAGCCATATTTGTATTGGTATATTTTATGAACCTTTCTTTATAAACCTCTTAATTTTCCTGTGTTGCTAATGTTCCAAGTTCCCAGTTTATGCGGCTTTCTGCATATTGCTAAATTGTTAGTTGTGGATGCAAATAGCAAAAATAATCTAGTGCCCCTTTAGAGAAACACAAAAAAATCTCACTAAAAGGTGTTGTTAAAAAGGGCTCTAGAGTATACGTTACAATGAAATACTACTCGGCCATAAAAAGAATGAGACCTTGCCCCTTGAGAAAACATGGATGCACCTAAAGCTTATTGTGTTACCCGAAATAAGTCAGAGAAAGGCAAATCAGGATGATTTCACTTATATGTGGAATCTAAACAATAAAAACAAACAGAAACAGACTCATACATACAGAGAACAAAAGTGATTGCTGGAGGGGAGGGAGGCAGAAGAATGGGAAAAATAGCTGAAGGGGATGAAGAGGTACAAATTTCCAGTTGTAAAATAAATAGGTCATGGAAATGCAAAATACATAGGTAATATGTCAATAATATTGTAAGAACATTGTATGGTGACAGATGTACCTACACTTGTTGCAGTAAGTATTGCTTAGGGCATAGAATTGTTGACTCACTATGTTGTACATGTGAAATTAATATAACTTTGTATGTCAGCTATACTTCAGAAACGCGGTAGAGACCATTGCTAGTTTGATGTTTAAACTAATAATTCCAGCGGTCTTTGTCAGCTTCCACCATGGCGTACCACGGCCAGGGTCAAAAAGTGCAGAAGGTGATGGTGCAGCCCATCAACCTCATCTTCAGATACCTGCAAAATAGATCTTGGATTCAGGTGTGGTTTTATGAGCAAGTGAACATGTAGATAGAGCGCTGTCTCATTGATTTTGATGAGTACGTGAACCTTGTATTAGATGATGCAGAAGAGATTCATTCTAAAACAAAGTCAAGAAAACAACTGGGTCGGATCATGCTAAAAGGAGATAATATTACCCTGTTTCAAAGTGTCTCCAACTATAAATGATCAATGAAGTGAGAAATTCTTGAGAAGACCATGTAGTTTGTTTTTTTTTGAGAGATCCATTGTTGGGAGCATAGTTCTAAAACATTTGTTCCTATTCTTTTGGTTACCTTTATGTCATTACTGGATGACAATGAATGCTGTGGGATTGTTTTTATTAAAAAATAATAATAAACTAATAATTCCAAGGGAACTTGAATAGTAAATCTCTTGATAAACTTCTGGTGGTTGCTTTGGATGAGAAAATATATTCTTTTTTTTTTTTAATTTTTTTTAACGTTTTATTTATTTATTTTTGAGATACAGAGAGACAAAGCATGAACGGGGGAGGGTCAGAGAGAGGGAGACAAAGAATCTGAAACAGGCTCCAGGCTCTGAGCTGTCAGCACAGAGCCCGACGCGGGGCTCGAACTCACGGACCGCGAGATCATGACCTGAGCCGAAGTCGGCCGCTTAACCGACTGAGCCACCCAGGCACCCTGAGAAGATATATTCTTAACTCCCTGATAAATTGTTTCTCTCTCTCTGTCTCCCACCTTTCTCTACGTGCCATGGGCACAACTGCTGTCTTTCCTCATTCCTCAAGAAAACATCATGCCATGAATTCTCTCATAAACCCCTTTCCCAAGCATTCTTTACTCACCCCAGCAATGACTTTGCATACCACTAAGGTACAGGGTTTCATTTCAGACTGTCCCCACTGCCCACTCTGCCCTGTACAAAGAACTTTCTTTTTTCATTGATGTTGGCTTTTTAAAATATTTTTGCCCTTTTTTAAAAATGTCTATATTCATTTTTGAGAGAGAGAGCATGAGCAAAGGGGGGTAGAGAGAGAGGGGGACAGAGGATCTGAAGTGGGCTCCATGCTGACAGCAGTGAGCCCGATGAGGGGCTCAAATTCATGAACTATGAGATTATGACTCGAGACAAAGTTGATACTCAACCAACTGGGCCATCGAGGCACCCCCCCCCCGCTTTGCTTTCTTTTTCTTTTTTTTTTTCTTTGGTAGTGATGATGGTGGTAGGAGGGGGAGCCAGGAGTTACATGCTCCAAGGTGTACCCTTATGAGCTTTTGTGTTTCTGCATTTTGGACTCTTTCACCCTATCTTGAAGACATTTCATTTCTGAGGGAAGAGGCTGAAGAGAAACTGAGTATGAAAATAAAAAGAATTGCCTCTGTTGAGGTGTATACATGTACATATGCCGGTTCATTAACAGACAGGTAGCTTCTGATCATGCCCAGCTCAGCAGACAGCCACTTTTTAATAACGGACTGCAACATTCTCTTCTACATATCTATTTTCTTCATTTCTGAGAATTTGGGAGAAGTTACCATCTAAAAACAAGGTTTCCTTTTTATTCCCTCTGCTTCTTATACAAGGAGAGAAAAGGCTTTGACAAGACTAGAGATGATAGGATTTAGTTTACTCCTTTATAATCATCAACACACACACACACACTGCCACTTTCTCCAGCCTATACAAAAGTGATTTTTCTAAAACTCTGGACTTAAGGGTTCCTGACTTCTTGGCCAAGGATTTTTCCTTTTCTCTACATCATCTCCTCACATCTATCATCACATTCCAGACCTTCTCATTCCAATAATATAATCTGCTCCCCCCGTCCCCCGCCCCGGATCTCAATTGAGAACATTGACCTTTTGACCACCATTTACTCTCTTGCCAATCTACTGATCTAATTTCAACAGTCCTTCTATGCCTGACACCTACAGTCTGTTCACCTTTTCACAGTGCCTGTTTCTCTCCTCACTCAGTGGAGCTACATCGCATGCACAATCTTTTAGAATCATTTTATTCATTCCTTTGCATGCATCCTCAATTCTTTTGTCTTTCTCTAGCTATACTATACATGCTTAGCTAAACCACATTCCTGGTTATATATAACTCTCCATCTGAGTCCATATCTGACTATGGCTGCAGAAGAACACACGTACATACTAGCTGGTCACGATCCTTGAGTAGGCTTTTAATTCCGCCTTCCAATCATGCTCTGCCACCCTTACTCACTCTCCCTCCACTCTCCTAGATGATTGTCTCCCACCTCCTCTCCCCTCTCAGTTAATGAATCTTCAACCCTTATTATTCTCCTTGTGACCCCAACCTTCATCCCTGGCTCCTCTCTTTTTGTTCTTATCTTATCCTAACTCCATAAAAAAATCTATCAGCTCTCTCTTCAAAATATATCCAGAATCCAACCACATCTTACCATCTCTCCTGCCTGTTGCCCAGGTCTAGAACATTTGCCCTCTTACCTAAAGTATTACAAAAGTGCTTCCTCCTCTGCCCTTTCTCAGTTTTCAGTCTGAGCGTTACTATTTCAATTTAAGTCAACCTATGTCACTTCTTTGCTAACAACCCTCTAATCAATCACTTCTCTTCCCTCTCAGAATTAAAGCCAAAGTTCTTAAAATACCCTATAATATCTTATATGACCTGGTGCTGCGGATGACTCTTCCTGACCTCTTACTTCTCTTCCCCTGATCCCCTACTAGTCCTGCTATGCTAGCCTCCTTACTGGACCTTGAACTCACCAGGCATGCTCCCTCCTTGGGACTTTCTCACTTGTCAGGCCTTCTTCTAAAATATATTCCCTGCAAATAATGCAGGGCTTCCTTGGTCAAATTCTTCAGGCATTTTTTGACCATCCTATCTAAAATAACACATTGCTTACCTTCCATTCCTTCTCCTTCTCCCCTGCTATATTTTCCCGCTATCACTTACTAGTTACTCCTTTCACATTTTTACTTTTTTTAAATGTTTATTTATTTTTGAGAGAGTGCAGGCAGGGAGAGGGGCAGAGAGAAGGAAACAGAGGATCCAAAGTGGGCTCTGCACTGATAGTAGTGAGCCCGATGTGGGGCTTGAACTCACAAACCACGATGACCCCAGCCGAAGTCGGACACTCAACCAACTGAGCCACCCAGGTGCCCCACATATCTAACTTTTTTGGTTGATGATTATCTCTGTCTTCTTACATTGTAGATTATAAGCTATATGAGAGCAGGGGTGTTGTCTCCGTTTTCACTGTGCCTAGGTCAGTGCCTGCCACATAGTAAACACATATTATATGTTTGAATAAAAAGATAAACAAATGGTGAGCCTGAGTTCAGACTGGCAGAAATAATGTGATTATAATATCTGAGATGAATTAGGAGAATGGAGTGGCTACATGGGAGTTGTGTATTAAAACCCCTGTCTTTTAGTCATAGGAAAAGAGCATTCAAGAGAATTCCCAGAATATAAATTGTTCTGTTTTCATCTAAACCACCGCAGCACAGTACGTAAGAAGACAGTCACAGAAATGCTTTGCATGAAGCTACCCCTGGCGTTTTTAAATGAAATAAGAGTTGCACTTCAAACATCTTCCTAAATCTGTGAGACAAAATTTTTTAGAGATATGGACAACTGGCTGATGAAAAGTCTACTGGAATTACTTTGCATTGAACAACTATCAACATGAAAATGAAAATTCTAAAAAGAAAAGAAAGAAAGAAAATGAAAATGAAAATTCTAGGCTCAAAATACTGGGAAGATGTTATTTAAATCCAATCTGAATCTGTACTACTCAGTAAAGACCAAGGACCAGTGTTAATGCACCGAAGAGAATTAGAGAATAATATAGAATCCAAAACCAAAGGGACACATGTAACCAGAACCAGATAGATGTGCCACCTTTTGCTTCCTCTAAATGAGATGTCAGATAATGAATACTTAACAAGATTGTTTGCAGGTATATTTGTGCCCCAATTTAATTGGTTAGGAAACTAGATATAGTTCATTCCATGTTCCATTAATTCCAGAAGTCCAATTCTCAAGTATTCATCACTGTCGCCTCTATAAATTCCCAGGTTAATAGAATTGGTGTTAGTGTTTTTAAAGAGAGGTCCAGAGTGGATGGATCCAAATGGCATTGGTAAATAGGATTTTAGTTCCAGAAAAGAAATTTAGTTTAATTTAACCCAGATAAACAGAAATTGTTACCAAATTGCTACTAAATGCGATCTTTCCTATTTGATGACACAGGCTATGAGAATACCTTTTATGATCTGCCCTGCCTATGAGAACCAGCACCGCTTTTGCTAAAGTTTAGGTTGAGAATTAATATAAAAAGACTGTATTATTATAATAAGGATTATCATTTGCTAATATTTATTGAATGTGTATTCTGCTAAGCATTTTGCAAACATCGCATTTATCACAACTATGCTCTGGCTCCAGTGTTGTTACGATCACTATTCTACAGCTGAGAAAACGGTGTCTTAGAAACACTTGGTGTCCAGGGTCACATAGCTGGTAAGTGGATAAAATAAGAATTTGGATTCCAGCACCTACATTCTTAAAATGACTTCCAAAAATGCATTGTGGTCTGAGTCATATCTACGTGAGCATACGATAAAGTCATTGTTTGGTGTACCTTCTTGTTGGTAAAGGCTTGGTATTTTAGGAACATTAAAATTCTTTTGAAAATGTTCCTTTAACCTTGCCTTCTGTCTTTGATAAGGGAAGCATAAGATCTAACTGGTAATTTTGCACCTTTATACCTCAGTAGTAAAAGGTCAAGACCAAAAATTAGAATATATTAAAGTCTATTAACTTTCAGGGTCATCTCCAGGATTACATTCAATAAATGATAAGTGATAACCTTTATTTTGAAGTCACTGCAGTGAAACCAATAAATTTTATGCCTGGTGAAAAAGTACCTGAATCTTCTGAGCCTTTTTGACTTGTAATTGGCTACATTTTTTCTTAGGTTCTATTTATTTATTTTTGAGAGTGAGAGAGAGAGTGAGTATGAGCACAAGCAGGAAGGGGCAGAGAGAAAGAATCCCAAGCAGGTTCCCCACTGTCAGCACAGAACCCAGTGGGGGGCTGGAACTCACAAACCATGAAATCAGGACCTGAGCTGAAATCAAGAGTCAGATGCTTAACGGAGTGAGCCACCCAGGTGCCCGGCCATAAATATTTTTATGAAAAGGTTATAGTGTCTATTTTTAATGTTTGGACATTAACCTTGTTGATAACATGATTAGACTGTGAATAATTACTAAATAAATAAAAGCATTACATATATGAGTTTCAGATCAGGAGCAAATGCTAAGATTTATTCTCTTTTCTGAGTGTACAAGAGATAATAAAATAAATAAATTACTAGTTTTATCTTTTATAGAAAACAGAAGTTAACAGATTTTTTAACCATTTGGAAAAGAAAAATGAAGACTTGAAATCGTCTTTGTTTCTTAAGAAAATTGTTTTGTGCCAAAATTATGAATTTTTTTCTCATATCCTTTAAGTGATTAAAAGCCAAATTGTATTTTTGGATTAAATTTCAAAATTCTCCTGGTAGTCATGAGACAAATCTTATAAAGAAAAAAATTTTCATCCAAATTTCAGCTTAAGGAATCTTAGAACGCCAACACATGCGATATTTTTGGAAAGCTGGTACAGCCCAGATTGCCTTTCATTGAGAAATATAGCAGGGTACAGAAAGTTCTGGTTTCTGTGTCACATGCCATGATGCTCCCCAGAAACCCAGGCTTACAAGCAAAATAATGGACACTTTTTCTTCTCTTCTTTCATATGCCATAGTAACTTTGAGCTTTTACATATTCGTTAGATACAGCTGTATTTTGGCTGAAGAGCTGTCCTCCTAGGTGTTCAGAAATTATATTCAACTCTGAATTTTGAGTTTTAGTATAATCCTGGTAGTGGTGCGCTTTGATTTAAAAGTCCCTCTACCTACTATTATGTTAAGGATAAATAAAGCTCTTTTTACACTAACAATGGTACATCTTGAGGATTTGAGCTTCAAGATAAAGGAAGCCACACTGTACATCCTGAAGGACAGATCCCAACATTTCAGGAAAATGTCCTGCAGTAGAAAACACTTGTACACCAGAGACAGACAGATCTGTGTGACCCTGGGAACATCACTTAACCACTTGTGGGCTCAGTTTCTGCATTTGTAAGTTCCAGCAAATACCTACCTACCTCATAACATTTGTCTCTGCTGGTTGATAAAGCATCACATGTAAAGACCCCAGCGGAAAGCCTGATACACAGTGGCTAAATAGTTAACATTAGTCACTTTATTTCTCTAATCTCTATTTAATGTACATCCTTGCATAGTAATAATAAAGACCAACACCAGACAACAATACTTACTTTTTACCTAGTAAATTCAGGTGATCGAGGAGACTCAATCTCATATGTTGTATGCAGTTGAATTTTAATTTTTCTGATTCTTGGTGAATTATATATACTAATTGCAACTAGAACATGTACAACTTAAAAATTCCTTTCCTATTTAATAATTTAATTTACCCTGCAACCCAGTGATATAAGATTGAATGTATTATTATTATTATCTTGTTTTAGAGATTAGAAAAGTGTCACTTTCTGAATTGAAATGACTGACAAAAGTGGAGAGGGAACTTAGGGAACTTAAATTGTAGTCTCTGGGCTCTAAGTTTTGTGTGGTTTCATGATACTGTGCTACATGTTCACAAAAATGAATGTTCTTCCCTTGTATAGCAACATGTTACTGGACAGTTGGCCACTGTAAGAAAAATAATTTAGGCACTAAAAAGTTTTTGAGGTAACTCAAAAAGTTACGTTGGTCTAAGGAGGAGAAAAAAACAGAGTACTGCTGAGAGATTATTTTTCTAAAAAAAAACAAAGAACCCTAAAAAAACCCATAAGATCCTTCATACAATTAATATATTTGTTACAACTTTGGGTTAAGTGCATTTGCTTTGACCGCAGTCAACTTCATTTTCCTTGGGTTCCTTTTTTGGCATTATTGATGATAATTTTACCTAAATGAACTGATAGTTTCATTGCCTATTCTCTAGCATGTTGCACATTTAGAAATTTAATGGATCAATATTAAAATTTGGGAATGTATTTCATATACTTTAAAATATCTAAGGCAATATGTTAAAATTATAAAAATATTTTATATTTAGTCTCATAGGCATTTTTGGAAGAAGTTCATGTATCCATATGGGAATTTAGATGTTCTTTTTCTTTTAGAGTAACTAATATACTTAAAGTTCAAATTATTTGTTCAAAAGAACATGAGAAACATATTAAAACAATTCTTAATGGAAAATAAGATGGATAAAGAAAGGAATGTAGATGCAGAATATGAAGATCTTATATATTGGGATAAAGGGATTTGGCCTTATTCCATAGGTCAGTGTCAGTATGTAAGGTCTGGAATTGTATCTCACATACAAGCCAAAAAGTCAAACTCTACTCTTTCGTGATGCTGGCAGAAGATAAGAGTTTCCAAGATGAGAGACAAATGACTTTATGATTCACAGCAAAAGCCCTTGCTGAGTGTCACCATGCTGCTTGTGTCAGTTCCCTATGCCCCTTCCCAATCCCTCAGAAGTGACACACAGGGCCAATGATAGATGCCTGTGCACACTGGGTTATGTTAAAGAAGGACGCAGCTTTTATAATAAGAAAACACATTGAGGCACCTGGGTGGCTCAGTCGGTTAAGGGTCGAACTTCGGGTCAGGTCATGATCTCATTGTTCATGGGCTTAAGCCCCACGTCAGGCTCTGTGCTGATAGCTCAGAGCCTGAAGCCTGCTTCATATTCTATCTCTCCCTCTCTTTCTCTGTCCCTCCCCCCTTGCATGCTTGTGCTCTCTCTCAAAAATAAGTAAATAAACTTAAAAAAAAAAAAAAAAGAAAACATAAGCCTTTTTGTCAAGAGGGAGATGGTACCTAAGGTTGCTCACTGTAAGCACACCCTAAGAAATGGCCCAGATAAAGAACATTCAGGGTCCTTCAATTCTTGTCATATTCAAAAGAATACTAGAGATATTGGGGAAACAGCATATTGCTTTCCCCAATAGCAAGTGGCTGTCACCATTTTTTAATGCCAAGAAATGCATTCCTCTAAAGGATAAAAAATATTGCCAACAGTGACAATGCTTTCTATGCTGGTGACTTTCAGCATAGAGTCGCCTCTCCCTTGCTGGTGAGGAGCAAGGGAAATCCTGCAATCTTTGCAAAATCCTCCAAGTGATTTTGGTACAACCACTTCACTAATCTAAGCATTGGGAGCCACTGGAAATTTATTGGGGGAAATGACATGATTATATTTTTACTTTATAAAAATAACTCAAGGCATAGTGTAGAAATTGACCAGAGTGGACAGGATGAGGACAGAACCTAATTAAGGAGGGTATTATGCAACCATGATAAGTGACTCTGAGGTGATTCAGTTAATGCAAATATGGATGTAGAAGATGGACTAAGAAAGGAGTGCCATACTGGAGCTGGGTTGGTGGGTAGAGGGGGATGATGAGAACTGTTGGAATTGACACATTGATGAGGAAATCAGCAGGTAGAAGTTTGAGAGGAGAGTAAGTTTGAGATAATATGTCTACTTTTTGAAAGTTGTGTTTAAAAGATTTACTAATTTCAGGAAACCATGGGTTGAGCATAACTGGGCTCAATATATACCAGGATATAAAGGGGCATTCTATAGATAAGGTAGAATCCAACAATGAGATTTTCCTTCTGTTCACTTAAAATTAGCCAGGATTACTCACTTCCCAGTCAGCTCTGTCAAACACACACACACACACACACACACACACGCACACGCACCACCAACATTTAGCACACTGTAGTGAACACTGAAGTCTACTAGACACTGTATTCATGGTATAAAAATCTTGTCCAAAAATAGCACAAAAATCTCAATATCCATGGGAGCGAATAATATCCAAAATGTACAATACTATCTGGAGTCATTACTGAATGGATGTAAATGAATGGATAATCCAAACACCTCATACTTAAGCCAACAGTTTCAAACTCTTCTCATTGTAATCCATATTTTAAAAATAATTAGGGAAGGAGGGGGAGATCATTTTTATTTTATTCTCTTATTTCTCTATCTCAAATTTTAACACTCAGTTACCTATGAGTAAAATGCATATGGCAGAGAAGAAAAGAAGCCAGTCTGGATAACTAGTTGATGATAAATGAGAAGTGAAACATCATTCTTGGTCAATACTCCAGCTATTGACCAAGGCCCAGCCATTTCATAGACAAAAACTGACATTCAATTGTTATTTTTGATCTATCTGCTTTGCTGCAAAATTAGGTCTAGACACAAATGTCTGAGGCTTCAAAAGTTGGTAAGAGGATGAAAATGGATTTTCATAAGTCTGAATCACTGATATTTTAGTAAATTCAATAAAGACAAAAATTAACCTTGGGCTCTTGGAATATATCTATAGATAATGAGTGTTTCTTCACTGTGTACAGAGTCATGCTCTTACCTGATTGCAGGTATTGATGTCTATGCCCCCCTTCAGATATTCCACTACTTTGTCCAGGTTACCTGCTCTGGCAGCACGGAGGAAGCTTGCATTGCTGTCAGACTGTGAGAAAAAGAAAAGACTTTTAGGTTATTACTGATAAAATAAAAACATATCAAAGACAGAAAGACAAAGAAAGTTTACACTGCAGGTAAAAAAGCTGTAGTTGCAAAATACCTCAATACTGAGTTTAAAACACTGAACAATAATTCATAGGATAAGGTAGCAACTTCGTAGTATTTCTAGAGAGTTGTTTAAAGTCAATGTGTTCTGCTATGTTACAGAGTGTAGAAGAACTACTAAAATAAAAATACTCGTTACTGCTTTATTTTAAATCTTTGGCCACATTTGAAAATGAATTTACACTACCCCCAAATCCACTGTTACCCATTCACTTTAGCTTTGAGATGCTTGCGACCTTACAGTAAGCCTAATGTCAAGCCAAAAAGGAATCAAAATGTAAAAGAAATTAAAGACACTGGGTTTCTTCTTTCTTTTCCTTTACTGTTTGGTTTTCAGAAAAGTCTGAGGGAGAATGCTGAGCATGGGTCGCTTGGTATTCATCTGTCCTCATTACAAGAGAAAAACAGAAAGCTCCGAGGATGCTTTGAGGAAAGAGGATAGCACTAGTTGGCAGGTGTGGACTGGGCCAATGCAAATTTTGTGATCCCAGTGATTTTGGGAAAACAAGATTCAATTTAACCCAGCTGACATAATACCAAACTAAAATCCCTTGATAAAAATGAGCACTCTCAATGGAGGCTGCTTTTTAAGTCCTCGTCTTCCCCCAGCACCTTTCAAAATCTGATCATGGAAGAAACAGCTGAATTTTCCCCACAGAACGTCCAGAAGAGAGCCGCTCCAGAGATGAAGCCATAGTCACCTGACTCTCTGGCTTGCTGGCAAAGCCTGACTTTCAAATCTTAGCCCAATAACGATGATAAACTTTGTTAGGTTCCAAGACACTTGTGTAACTTTATAATTCTTCTTGTGGTATAGCATCTGACTAAAGAGAATGTGGTAACATGAAAAGGGATGCCACTGACCTACTAGGAAGTGAGACACCATTGTGACAGCTTGTAATCCAGCACTGTCCCCAGTAGGCTACACTGCCTCTCTCCCTTGAAGAATGTGCTTGGCAGGGGCTCTTGGCACACTCTTGCAGACCTATTCATTATGGCTGGTGATGATGTACAGAGATAGAAATGGAGGTATTTTTTTCTGGGAGTCTCAAATAGGGAATTATTTGCATACCGTTCAAATGATTTACACATGGGAAGATGGAAAACCCAAGACTAAATTACCTCACTTTTAACCCAAATACCACAATGATTTATATAGTTATAAATCAGATAGATAATTTACAAAGAGTTGAAAGGTATGACTGAAATCTATACATCTGGAATTCATGCTCTCACTCTTTAGAAGTCTATCACTTGGTTAACACCTGACTGTCCTTCCCTCCCTGCATGGCTGTGATCTGCAGCGCCTCGCTCTTTGCCTCTCCTGAAAGCTATGCCCATGGCAGGGTGCCCTAAGTGTATCTGCAATGCCACAGTGACTGAGTTGTGACTCATTTTAAACTGCCTATTCGATGAAATTATGTTGTGGTTTGCGGCAAACTCTAATCTTCAGGAAGATTTTCCATCTCAGGTTTCTTGCCACAGCACTTAAAAGTGAAAGATCATACTATGCATTATGTTATGTCAATATCTCACAGGAAACATTAGTTACTATAAAAAAACTAAAATGAAACACTATTAGGTCACAGAAAGTATGACATTATTTTCCATATATAGTTTTTTAAAAAGTAAGTCTATGCACTATATATTCTATATTATATTACAGATTATGCCTAGTAACTACTGTCATCTTGTACATGAGGCTAAATAATTATAGTTAACGTTCACTCGTTACTGTGGGTCAGGCACAGAGCTAAGGGAGCCAGTCATATGTATTATATCCTTAATACTCACAATAACACTATGAGAAAGAAGCTATTGTTATGCTCATTTAATAGGTGAGGTTTAGAAGATCTCCAAGGTCACACAATTATGTAGTGGAAGATCCAAGATTTAACTTATGTTTATCAGTCCAGAGCTAGTCTTAACTGCTACTCTATCTCACCCCTCCAAAGCATCAAAGCAGATGTTACTACAGATACCTAACCTATGAGCTATAGATTGGTTTCAGTTGTGAGAAAACTGTTACGCCCTTGGTCTACATATTTGCTCTGCAAATCATGGCACTTCCTAAATAGAGTGCCTCAGCTGGAGAGAGAATTTTTGGCTGACATCCCTGTCCCCACATCTATCAGCCATCTATACACCTAGAAAAAGTAAGAGCTGGCTTGTGCTCTTTGCAGATGACATGATACTCTATATGGAAAACCCAAAAGATCCCACCAAAAAAACTGCCAGAACTGATTCATGAATTCAGCAAAGTTGCAGGATATAAAATCAATGTAGAGATATCGGTTGCATACCTATACACCAACAATGAAGCAACAGAAAGAGAAATCAAGTAATCGATCCCATTTACAATTGCACCAAAACCCATAAAATACCTAGGAATGAATCTAACCAAAGAGGTGAAAAATCTGTACACTGAAAACAAAAGAAAGCTTATGAAAGAAATTGAAGGAGACACATACAAAAAAAATGGAAAAATATTCCATGCTCCTGGATAGGAAGAACAAATATTGTTAAAATGTCAATACTACTCAAAGCAATCTACATATTTAATGCAATCCTTACCAAAATAACACCAGCATTCTTCACAGAGTTAGAACAATTCTAAAATTTGTGTGGAACCAGAAAAGACCCGAATAGCCAAAGCAATCTTGAAAAAGAAAACCAAAGCAGGAGGCATCACAATCCTGGACTTCAAGTTGTATTACAAAGCTGTAATCATTAAGACAGTATGGTACTGGCACAAAAACAGACACTCAGATAACAGAATAGAGAACCCAGAAATGGACCCACAAACGTATGGCCAACTAATCTTTGACAAAGCAGGAAAGAATATCTAATGGAATAAAAGACAGTCTCTTCAGCAAGTGGTGCTGGGAAAACTGGTCAGTGACATACAGAAAAATGAACCTTGACCACTTTCATACACCATACGCAAAAATAAACTCAAAATGGATGAAAGACCTCAATGTAAGACAAGAAGCCATCAAAATCCTCGAGGAGAAAGCACGCAAAAATCTCTTTGATCTTGGCCACAGCAACTTCTTACTCAACATGTCTCCAGAGGCAAGGAAGGGACACAAAGGCAAAGATGAACTATTGGGACCGCATCAAAATAAAAAGCTTCTGCACAGCGAAGGAAACAATCAGCAAAACTAAAAGGCAACCAATGGAATGGGAGAAGATATTTGCAAACGACATACCAGATAAAGGGTTAGTATCCAAAATCTATAAAGAACTTATCAAACTCAACACCCAAAAAACAAATAATCCAGTGAAGAAATGGGCAAAAGACATGAATAGACATTTCTCCAAAGAAGACATCCGGATAGCCAACTGACACATGAAAAAATGCTCCACATGGTTCATCATCAGGGAAATACAAATCAAAACCACAATGAGATACCACCTCACACCTGTCAGAATGGCTCACATTAATAACTCAGGCAACAACAGATGTTGGCGAGGATGCGGAGAAAGAGAATCTCTTTTGCATTGTTGGTGGCAATACAAGCTGATGCAGCCACTCTGGAAAACAGTATAGAGGTTCCTCAAGAAATTAAAAATAGAACTACCCTACGACCCAGCAATTGCATGACTAGGTATTTATCCAAGGGATAAAGGTATGCTGTTTCAACGTGGCACATGCACCCCCATGTTTATAGCAACACTATCAACAATAGCCAAAGTATGGAAAGAACGCAAACATCCACCGATCGATGAGTGGATAAAGAGGATGTGGTATATATATATACATAATGGAATATTACTCAGCAATCAAAAAGAATGAAATCTTGCCATTTGCAACTACGTGGGTGGAACAAGAGGGTAGTATACTAAGCGAAGTTAGTCAGAGAAAGACAAATACCATGTGACTTCACTCATATGAGGACTTTAAGATACAAAACAGATGAACATAAGGGAAGGGAAGTATAAATCATATAAAACCAGGGAGGGGAACAAAAACATAAGAGACTCTTAAATATGGAGAACAGAGGGTTACTGGAGGGGGTTGTGGGAGGGGGAATGGGCTAAATGGGTAAGAGGCATTAAGGAATCTACTCCTGAAATCATTGTTGCAACATATGCTAACTTAGATGTAAATTAAAAAAGAAAAAAAAAAGAGAAAAAATATAAACAAATAAGTTTAAAGGCAAGCAAAAGTATCATAAATGTGATAAGGTAAGGGAAAAAAAGCGAGAAGATGCTAACTGTATAATTCAGCTAGTGGCTATTTCTGAGGGAAGTCAGGGGAGGATGAAATGGGAGGGGGGTACATAAGATGTGTTGTTAATGGTGATATTCGAGTTCTTGGTTTGAGAGGCGCATTTGCTGGTGCTCATTATAAAATGAAATAAACTAAATCCGTGGAGTGGATGAAAGCTAAAAAAAAAAAAAAAAAAAAAAAAGCTGGCTTGTGAAAAACTACTTAGAAACATAATCTTTGGGGAATGAGGAGAAGAGGGCGTGAAGCACACATTATATTAAAAAGCCAGTGGACTATCTCTGCCTACCTGCCTAATAGGATTAAACTCAGGAGCTAAGATCAGGGTGCTCTGTCATTCCGGTAAAAAAAAAAAAAAGAATGCCTAGAATAAGTAGAGCCAGAGGGAACACCTGATCCTGAAGGGATGAAGAAACACCTGCAGACATAGCTGCGGAAGCTTAAAGCGAAGATGTTGATCTGAAGGGGAGCTACAGGCGTCACTGAGGAAAACCCAATAGACCCTCTTAGAACTTCTTTAGGGACTGGGCATGACACAGAGGATTGCTTTAGCTATTACACAACTTTTTTTTTTAGGTTTATTTATTTTGAGAGAGAGAGAGTGCACACGTGAGCTGGGGAGGGGCAGAGAGAGGAAGAGAGAGAATCCCAAGCAGGCTCTGTGCTGTCAGCACATGGAACCTCACGCAGGGCTCCATCTCAGGAACCGTGAGATCATGACCTGAGTCAAAATGAGGAGCTGGACACTTAACCAACTGAGCCACCCAGGCACCCCTATATGACTGTTTTTCATAACCGTTTTTCTCTTTCCTGAAGCAAACTTTTAAAAAGTAGATGCAAGTCAAAGACTTACAGTCAATCTGTGGAATTTTAGCAAAATGCATTCCCAGTGTTCTGGTGGGTCTAGACCCAACGGAAATGTAACATCTGAGCCACCCTGAGAGGGACCTCTTCAACAGTGAGTTATGATAAGCTGGATTCTTTTAGAACCCGCTAGAAAAACTTAGGGAGAAAATGCATCATAAATGCATTTTGCAAATGCAAACAAACGAAAGTGTTATTAGAAAATAGATCCAGAAGATGGGTTACAAGGAGAAAATTAAAATGAGAGTTCAAGTTTTACGTAATATTGACCTCATTTTAGGTACAAAGTATAGACCTGCATGGAAATCCATATTCTTTTCCCGCTTCTACGTAGACACAGGCATTCCCTGTGCTACAATGAGGTCAATCTGTGATTAAAGCTCTCGACACAAGAGCTTAAGATAAACAGTAGTCGGTCTGGTTACCTTCAGTCAACACCGAGATGATAGAGGATTCAGGGACTCACGGTGAGAGATGCGGCAGCTTTTATGATATCGTGTTTCCCTCGGAGTTATGACAAAAGTAATTATTTCAAAGTTAAGTGTAAATAGGGGGGAAGTATGCTCTCAAAATAGATTGATTTCACACATAACAGCTCAATAAAGAGAAAGTGAGGTAATAGCAATGCCTTGGGGGAAAGTCTCTAACAAATGTAAAACTAACCTCTTTCTGCTCTGCTGCTTTATGTCCTAGGACTCTCAAATCCTAAAACCAATTGTACTTAGGCCTATAAAGTCTGATTCCGGACAAGGAATTCAAATGCGGAGTCCCACTTATTGGAATCTGAAACAGATGGATGTCATTAAAACTTGCCCCCTTTGCAACCCTGGTGTGGCATCTCAAGCCAAGAAAGAAAAATTTCCTTTTAGATTCCTCTTGACACAGTTCTGTACATTTTTTGTATCTGAACGTTAGAAAAACAGAATACTTTCTTAGCACCCAGCAGGGTGGACTTGAAAGGCAAAGAGGAATGTGCATTCACAGAGCCACATTATATCCTAAAGATAGTGCTTCCCCCAGAGTCTAGGGGTATATTCACAGGCGTCCATGAGTTTGCTACGAGATTTTTTTTTTTAATTCTGTGCTTACATTTCAACAATAACCTAACAAGAAAAATATAAGCATGTTCCAGGTCATCTAGATAGCTACCCTTTAACAAGTACAACCATGCAATTTTGGTATCTGCCTTTGTGTTTACAGTTCACTGCGTAACAAGTGAAGTAGATATGCCATATAGATGCATGATATGCAGAAAGTTTTGCTGTGGTGCAGAGAATGATCAGAGAATCTGATCACTGTACATGGCAGGATGGTACACATGATAAACCAAAAAAAAAAAAAAACAGCAGTCAGCAGCCACATTAAAGTTGCAAATAAACGTACGGCTCAGATGCTATCTTTGCATGGTTCAACTTGCATCAACCATTGGCAGTGAGTGTAACAGAAAGTCCACGGGGAAACGTTTTTCAGTGCCCAATTTTCGCCTTTACTGGATTATGTACGTACAAACCTCCGTGGAAATATTAATTTCCTCTCTGAGTAAATACGGAGAGCTTTAAACGATTATCAAATGGCATGCCGTTAAAAGTGACATTAGCATATTTCTCTGATAGCTTTAAGTTTTATTACTGTGAAGTGAAAAACAAAACCTTAAACGTGTTAATAATGGCTTGTACAATATGCTTACAAAAACAATTCTTTGTTATTTTCATTCAAGTCAAATTCAGAAGCCTATTAAATTATAGAAATCTGGGGTTAAATCTTTTTACTCTTAAACCCTGTATCTGTTAGTTTTAGTCAGTGCTATACATTCTACTCAATTGGAGTCAAGCATTTGAATAATGCTTGTTTTGTAGTTTTGTTTATGCTTACTTTGTAAACTTTCTTTTTAGCAATGGGTTATGATTTAAGGAGCTTTGTGTAGTTTTGTTTTTACAAAACTGAGCCTGGGTGGCTAAGTCATTTAAGCACCTGACTCTTGATTTCAGTTCAGGTCATGATCTCAAAGTTGGTGAGTTCAAGTCCCGCATTGGGCTCCGTGTGCTGATGGTGTGGAGCCTGCTTGGGATTCTCTCTCCCTCTCTCTCTGTCCCTCCCACCCCTCTCTCTATCTCTCTAAGTAAATAAAGAAACTTAAAAAAAAATTAACACTATAATAAATATAACAACACTGGAAGTCATGAACTTGTTTTTATACTTTGTAAGAGTAGACTACATTATTCAAGTTTGAGAAGCATGGGTTGAATAGTGTGAGTCGGCCAGCAGCTTTTATCAGCCTCCACAAATATTTGCTGATTAACCTGAAGGAAAGCACATGTTCCCTGTGGAATTTTAATAATTTGCTTATTTTCTTAGGACGCAGTTATTCCTTTATAAAAGCAGGGTGGTTTATCAGTCTAGCTGAGATCCACATTTCTATAGCAACGCAAAATAAATGAAATTTATTAAAATAACTTAGGAGGAATCTTAATATGAATATCATGAAATGGAGGACATTTCTACCATTCCTTAGGTCTTTTCCTAGGAATGCCGGATAAGGTAAATCCGTGTCTAGCAAATCACGAGTTGTATGATCTCACATCTTTGTGTATCTCAGTTTCCTTATTAAAAAAATAAATGTACTTTGTAGTTTCTGCGGGGATTAAATAAGATGATTTGAAGGTGCTTAGCCTTATGACAGGCACACTGAGGACACAGTGAGCAAAGCTAAGTATAGATGCATCTTCATGATCTTCTTTGAATATAAAGGCTGTTGCCAAAAGACCAGAGTGTTTGAAAATACTCTGATGTGTGCGGGTGCAAAAGGACAAAAAGGAAACCAGAATGGGATGTGTGCGGTCTGTTTCCAACTACAAAGATTTGACAAAGCACCCCTTTGTGATATAGTAATGTTTTTACTTAAATAGCCATACTTTTGTATAAGGATTGCTGGATTGTTTAAGTATTAGGTCTTTTAGTAACTCAAATTGTTATCGCTATCTTGTTATAAGCCAAAAATCGGGGGCAATTGAGAACCGCACACTAGATGTACTAGAATTTTTTTAGAAATAATTTCACAAGTGGTCCTTCTGCAGTTAGAACACACATAGGACAGGTAAAACACTTTACACCACACAATCCTACCTGATAACTTCTAGTTAAACATGCGGTTGTTTGAAATTACATTTTTATATAAAGATAAGGGATTTTTTTCCCTTAGTATTGCATTTTGATGTTGATTTTCACTAGCACACCAGGTAAATTATTTCACTCATTGATGTTTTCCCCAAGATTATCACCCATAAAAATAAGAACTAAAAAAAAAAAAAAACAACTATAACATATAACATACCAATTCCATCCCTTTCAGAACATTAAGATTGTTTTACAATACTATGTGAAGATTCATAAACCCCTTGTACAATTCTTACAGTTTAAAGGAGAGTAAAGCTGCAATATTATACAGGAATAGGAATGAATATAAACATTATCCACAGATAACAGACCAACAGATCTCACAAAAACAATGCCAAGCAAGGTAGGTCAGACTTAAAAAAGAACATCTTTATGATTCCATTTATTAAAGTTCAAAAACCAGAAAAAACTAATCTATATTGTTAGGAGTCCGAATAGTAGGTTCTAGAAGGAGGCAGAAAAAACGCATCTAGTTGCTGGTAATGTCCTAATTCTACTTTTCAGCTCTGGGTGTTGTTAACTGGGTGTGTAAGCTTTGTGACAAATAACAAGATGAACACTATAATTTATGCATTTTTTATGTATGTTATAATTAAATGAAATATTTACTTTAAAAAGATGGTGACACTGAGAGAGAAGCATGTTGTTTTTAACTTCCACAATGGTAACAAAAGCACTTAAGACTAACTAGATGAAAAAAAATTAGTATTCAAAAGCAGTATCTTTTTTCTCACAGTGGAGACAATTTTTCTAATTCAGACTGTTCGTATTATGCAAAGTTTTTAATGAAAATATTGAAGGTATTACACAGTCGAAAAAGCAATGCAGAGTACTAACTACCCACAATTTTGTTCTTTAACTCCAAAGGTTTCCTAAGTCAAATTTTAGAGCAGCTCTTTATTAGTGGTTCTGATATTTACAGAGACTTCGCAATTATAAAAACCTTATGATTCTCTCTCATCATGCATTGATTATACTCTTCCTTTAGCATTAGTTAAGGTTATTCTACTTTTCTGGTCCTTTGTACATATCATACAAATAGTACTCCTCTGCTCTTCAAAATGCTTACTACAAATCTAAGAAGACAAGATCTGGTTCAAGGATCTCACCTTTTATACCTTAAAAATTTTATACCTTAAAAAATTTTTGTACACTTACTTTTCTGTGACACTTTCTAAAAACTGAACCAAAATATTATATATATGATATCATTCCTTAATGAATTGAAATTACTACCACAAGAACACAAAAATCCTAAACTAGTAGAAACAGTAACTCTAAGCTAGAAAAAACATTTGTGATGTACCGTTGATAACTATTTTATACTTCAAGTTCCCTACATGATTTTGAAATTTCTATAAGTTTTTATATGCATCTATTTTTAACAGAATTATTGAGCAGAGGAATATGAATTCCCCAGTTAGTATTTTATGATACAGTAGAAGTCTGACTTGAAAAGTGAGTGTTTTGCTGACATTAGTTTGGCTTTAGAAAATGTTTCTATATCCAGGCTCATAATTAAGATACTTATTGTAATGAAACACATCAAAACTTTCACTAAAATGGGAACTTTTACAAAGACAGGTGGAAAGATTCTTAACTGCTTATAGTTCTCACTTGCCCATTGAACATTATGGTGAATTTAAGCAACTTCTCATAAGGCAGAAAATCCACAGGCTTTGATTACTTGTATTCTGGTGTATGTTCTGTCTATGACTCTGAAACACCTACAGAACTCAGAAGTTCCATCACTGAATACAACATGTCAATTTTTTCTGAATTTCAATGAGAAAATGGTAAGTTTGTAGATGGAAATATTTGCGGCTCCTTCCACATTTACAAATCTCCACAAGAAAATCAGAATAATAGGGAAAACATTTTGCTGTAGCTATAGTTCTGATGTCAGATTAAATAACTTGAGAGTCATCTTAAAAACAAATTGAAAAGCACTGACATCAAATGCTTCAGATTTTTTCAAGAGATAATACATTCTTTGGGAAGTGTCAGTTACATGAACAGATTTAAGACATTACTGTTTCAGTCAGGTTAAGAACCTTGATGATTGCTTTAGCTATTAAACTATTGAACAAGAGTTAATACGCTATTGCTTGACCTGGTCTATTGGAAAAGTCCTGCCTAGGTTTTTATGTTCAAGATGCTGAGGACGCAAAGGCAAGCAAAATGGTCCACAAATCCTATACTGAGTATTATAGTTTCTCCATAATATCCCTTAATATTTTCAATAGCTAAGGTAACATGGAAGTCTGCATTTAACATGCCAACAACAAAAATAATGAAAACTTAGAGATCCACCATAGAAGTTTAATAATTACATCCATACACGGCTGAATCCTAAATAGTTCTCTATTATTGCTCAGGGATCCCCAAATGGTATTAATGTGTGTAAAATAATGAAAAAAATTAAACTCGTATCCCAGACCAAATCTCTCTTCTAATTTCCCACTATCTGGACATCTCTATAAAAGTGTTCTGCCAACATTAAGCTCAACACGGCCCAAATGAACATGGGCCAAACACGGAAGAGCTTATCAAGTTTTTATGTAGTGTTCACAAATCCCCAAAGGAATTTCCTTTTGGATCGTCACTGGCCATAAAAAGAGTCAGATTTATAAATGAATAATAACCAACTGTAATAACATTGAGGTGAGGAGAAAAAAGAAAGCTCTTGATATAAGTTGGTAACAATATTGACCTCTTTAAGGAATCTTCTCTACACCAAAACTCTTTTCAGTCCCTAACTAATGAGCGTGTTCAAATTTTACAGAACCTTTGAGGAGAGAAGATGTGTTAGAGTTCATCCCACTGCTATACTTAAGGATCAGAATTATTGGACCTGAATTAGGTTTTAGTCTCCCTTGAAGGCTCTTAAAACTGGAGATGAAAAAACAGACCCAACCAAGTGAAAATATCTTTCATCAATTTTTATTATCCAGGCATCCTACAGTGTTAATTTTCTACTGCCCCTTTGAGGGTAGGCACCGCATTTTTATCCCTATTTGTCTGATTATTCTTCATCTTCAGACCATATGCTCTGAAGGGGACATCACTCAAACAGAAGCAGCTTCGTGAGGCAACACAGATGAGGAGCGGACTGCACCCCCATGGCTGGCACATACTAAAAAGTAAACTGCTTCTTTAGCATGGACTTATTCAGGATTGAAAAAAAAAAAGTACATTCTTGCAATGAAAGCTTCACAAATGGCTTATTTTATAATATAACCACTATCTTAAAAGAACTTGCATATGTTTTTCTATCATGATATATATCCTTACACTGTTGACTTTCGTGTGGCCCTGTTAAGAAGCATGTAGAAATACAGAAGGGCTTTGTGTTTACAACAGCCTGGAGTACATCTGTAAGTGTCGGTCACATGGATTTTCTAGGGAGATCACTTAATTACAGCTTAACAACCACACACTGTGACAACCTGACTCAGCTTGTTTAAATGCAATTCTGAACTCATTTACAGTGTTTAAAAAAAAAAAACAAAGTTAGAGCAAGCGCATCAGTTACCCAATTCAGATTTTTTATTTTCGTTTTTTTCAGTACATATGTCCCACAATATTAATATCTACTTCAGAATAACACAGGAATTTGAAGTCAATACTTTCTAATATAATTACTTGTTTCAAGACAATATATTTATTTTCTAGGAATAATAGACCCAAGAATTCTGGTTGTGCCACCCTTAGGGTTTCTTTTTCTTTTTTTGGGGGGGGGAAATCTTTCTAATTACTGGATGTCATGAATTTCAGCATGATAATTATGTTGTTTATTAGAAATAATTTGTGTATCTTTAGTCCTTTTCATTAAACTACTATTAAGTTCACTGTCATCTGTAAGATGGCAAGAGCCCACCCTTCTGATGTGCACATAATTTTTAAGAAGTTGTTTATTTGCCCCATTCTCTAAAGTATGTGGGTCCCAAAGGGGCATGCACTGCTTTCAGCCTCTTTTGCATGTTTGCAATGATCTACATGGACACTGAGTGCAAACAATGAGCTTTAGAAGGCAAAATTCCAATTCTAACAAGTCAGCATAATGCTAAATGTAATACATAAAATCATTTTTACATCCATGTCCTGGCCCCTATGATGCTGGTTCAGTGCTACAGAGGAGAATGTTAACAAACTTTTAAAAGTTAAATTTAAAAAAAACCTCAAAGGGGGCGCCTGGGTGGCTCAGTCAGTTAAGTATCCAACTTTGGTTCAGGTCATGATCTCTCAGTTCATGAGTTCAAGCACCACATTGCGCTCTGTGCTGACAGCTTGGAGCCTGGAGCCTAATTCAGATTCTGTGTCTCCCTCTCTCTCTGCCTTCCTCTGTTCATGCTCTGTCTCTCTCTCAAAATAAATAATGTTTAAAAAACCTCAAAGATACAAAAATACCGATTCAAAGGAATACGTGCAAACTGATGTTTATAGCAATATTATCAACAATAGTAAAATTATAGAAAAAGCCCAAATGTCCGTCCATCCACTGATGAATGGATAAAGATGATATATATCTATATCTATATATCTTATATATAGATATAGGTATAATATAGATATAGATATATAGATACAGATATGTACATGTATATATAACTCTCTCCATATATATATATATATATATATATTATATAATATATATATGGAACTATTACTCAGCCATCAAAAAGAATGAAATCTTTCCATTTACAATGACATAGATGGAGCTAGTGTGATATTGCCAAGCAAAATAAGTCAGAAAAATACAATACCATATGATTTCACTTGTGTGGAATTTAAGAAAATTCATACATAGGGAAAGAAAAAAAGAGAGAGAGGGAGGCAAATCATAAAAGAGACTCGACTGAAGAGAACAAACTTGAGGATTGCTGGAGGGGAGGTGGGGGGAATGGGCTATATAGGTGATGGGTATTAAGAATGGCATTTGCTGTGATGAGCACTGAGTTTTGTATATAAGTGATGAATCACTAAGTTCTACTACTGAAACTAATATTACGGGGTGCCTGGGTGGCTCAGTCGGCTAAGCATCCGACTTCAGCTCAGGTCACGATCTCACAGTTCGTGGGTTCGAGCCCCGCGTCGGGCTCTGTGCTGACTGCTCAGAGCCTGGAGCCTGTTTCAGATTCTTGTCTCCCTCTCTCTCTGACCCTCCCCCGTTCATGCTCTATCTCTCTCTGTCTCAAAAATAAATAAACGTTAAAAATAAAAAAAAATTAAAAAAAAGAAACTAATATTACACTATATGTTAGCAACTAGAATTTAAATAAAAATATGAAACATTAAAAATGGAAAAAATAAATAATTTTTAAAATGTATACTGTTTAAGAAGCAAATCACTTTGGGGCACCTGGGTGGCTCAGTCAGTTAAGTGTCTTAACTTCAGCTCAGGTCATGATCTCACCATTCTCAAGTTCAATCCCCACATTAGGCTCTGTGCTGACAGCTCAGAGCCTGGAGCCTGCCTCAGATTCTGTGTCTCCATTTCTCTCTGCCCCTTCCCCGCTCGTGCTGTCTCTGTCTCTCTCTTTCAAAAATAAATATAAAACATTTAAAAAATAAAAAATACAAAAAAGGAAGAAGAGAATCACTTCTCAGACTCACTAAATGATGTTGATTAAATTACTGGAGGGGCGCCTAGGTGGCTCAGTTGGTTAAGCGTCCGACTTTGGCTCAGGTCGTGATCTCGCGGTTCTTGAGTTCAAGCCCCGTGTCGAGCTCTGTGCTGACAGCTCAGAGCCTGAAGCCTGCTTCAGATTCTGTGTCTCCCTCTCTCTCCTCTCTCTTCCCTGCCCCGCTCATGCTCTTTCTCAAAACTAAATAAACATTAAAAAAAAAATTCCTGGAGCGTCTACAGCTGTACCTACCTAAATGTTTACGCACCAGAAAAACCATCTCTTTGGTTTGAAAAAAGTATAAACAAATTAGTGAAACAACAAGTTATTCTGATAATAATTAAAATAATTTAGTCAGTCCTTAATGATAAATTATTTAGTCAGGAGTCAGATAAATATTGTTGAAACACCTACCATGTGCCAGGTGCTGTGTTAGATGCAAGGGATTGAATGTAGAAGAAATATGATCTATCCCCTCAAAAACTTTCAAAAGAGCAATTTAAGCTGCAGTATGGTCCATAAATTAGAAGTGGACATTAGTGGATCCGGGGAGATCAATTTCGAGGCAGTAGTCCAAGAGATAAATGCTTGTTTTTGTTTAAAAAAAACCTACTACAAACAAATATGTTTGCTCACAACAACATTAACATATAGAATAGAAATAGCAATATAGTATTTGATAAGTTCCTGAGATAACTCAGGTGGGAAACATAGCAGACACAGGACTAGCAAGTGCAAGGTCATAGTGGCATAAAAGAATATAGTTGCAGAAAGCTCTAAGTAATTCAGTGTATGTGAATTAGAAAGATCATGCTGAAAACAAGAAAGAAGTAAATTCTAGAAGTCTGGCAGTCCCAGACCTGAATGTTTCTTGTATGCCATCATAAGAAGATTGTCACCTTATACTGTGGGGGGCCAAAAAAAAAAAAAGCGAGGATCAGAATGTTGTTTTAAAACAGTCATTCTAGTAACATATGGAGGATGAGTTACAGGGGAAAAAGAATGGACCTTGGGAGACAACTTGGAATACTACTGCAATAGTCAGCAATGTGAAAAAGACATAATTTCTCATATAGAGAAAAGAAGCTGTAAAACTTGGGGAAAATCGAATTAGAAGGTTTATGGAAGAGAAGAAATTAAGGAAAGCTTGGAGGCATCTAGCTCAGCAGGTAATGAGTGACATATCTAATCAATCTAAGAATTTAGGGACAAAATACCCTAAAATTGGAGAGAATACAATAGTTTTGGTTTTAGACTGATTAAATATAAAGTGCTAACACTACACAGTAGTGTATTGAAATACAAGACTAAATAGTCCAGGAGAGTGGTGCCTGGCTGCTCAGTCAGAGAACATGCTACTCTGATCGTGGGTTGTGAGTTCGAGCTCCACATTGGGCATAGAAAATTATTTAAATATAAAATCTAAATAAATGAATGATTTAAAAATAAAGAAATAATAAAAAAAAATAAACAGAGTCCAAGAGAGAGTATGTACTAAAGAAATAACCCATAGAAATAACCTCTGGGTGATGTCTGGGTTTTTTTTTGTAGAAATACTGGAATTTGCTTCACTCTTAACCATTTCTCTGTCCATAACACTCCTAGGAACAGGGAAGCCCTTTTGTATTGCCTCTACAAGTGAATAGTATTGACCCATCAACATTTTGCATGAAATGCCAGGAAGTGCTAATAAATAGAAATTGCAATATATATGTATGTAACACAGCATAGTATCAGTGAGACTAAGACTAAAAATAGAATTCTGGACAGGAGCTTTCTCATGGGCTCAGAATACTGATATCATGCAGCTGACATTTCCCCACAAGCCTGGAATACGATTAAGATATTGCTTTATCCTCAATGGATGTGACCTACTATAATTTTCTAAATTTACCCTTGTGCTATGAACTGCAAATGTCAAGAATGGTTTGAGCTACTAAATTCACGCAAGGTATAGAGCTTATATAATTTTATACTGAAATGTAAAACACAGAATGGAAAACTGGCTTTAAAAAGCAATGATTTGATTAATTATAGTATATAACACATGGCAGTGGAAAAAAGATTAACAAATCAAATATTTGTAGCTTGCACCACTTTTTTTTCCCTAAACATTCCAGCTCATACTACAAAATCCCTCTGTTGGAAATCAGTCAATAAAAACTCCTCTACTTATTACTGACTTTCAAAGAATATCTGCATGTCTTCTGAAGCAGCTTTCAAAACAAATTCTTGATTTTTTGGTATAAGAGCATTGGCATCAACTCTAAACAGAATTTGAAAAGTAATGGAACTGCTAATTTAAACATAACTAAAACAAAAACAGGCTTAATTCATCTTATAGAACTAAGCTTTAGTTCAGATGCCCAAGACCATTTTAAAAGAAAAATCAGGCCTAAGCCAGGTTTAATGAAAAATGAAGAATCCCCTACTAGCTGTTTTTAATTTTCTGCCTCCTATAAGAATTTATATTAAATGGATCCTGTGGGTCTATTTCCCAGAAGTTTGGGATAGCTTCTTTAGACACCTTTCTGGGGCACCCGGGTGGCTCAGTTGGTTAAGCATCTGACTTCAGCTCAGGTCATGATCTGATGGTTCCCCAGTTTGAGCCCCATGTCAGGCTCTGTACTTAGAGAGCCCGGGGCCTGCTTCAGAGTCTGTTTCTCCCTCTCTCTCTCGGCCCCTCCCCGCCCCTCTCTCAGTAATAAATAAACATTAAAAAACAAACAAACAAACAAAAAACCTTCCTAACCTACCCTCTCCCTTAAGTTGTACTCTGGGATCCCATAACACCCTGAGCATTCAATCATTCACTAGTGCCCACAGTTTACCTGTTTACCTATTTTCCCTAACTAGATTGGCCCTCTACAGTAGAGGGAATCCATGACTTACTCATCTTTGTGTCTCCACTGCCCAGCACAGTGCCCAACACAGAGTAGATCAATAAATACTTGGGGAAATGAAACAAAGGAAGAAGTTCAACAAGGTAAACTTGACCAAATAGGGGCATGAATCAGCACTGGTCAATAGGAATTAAACTAGTGAAAATTTTGCTGAATCAAGTAAATACTTCTGCAGATTTCCTGAATTTTAAAACTTGGTTTCAAATATTGATCAGCAAAATTTATACTTGTTATATTAATTTATCTAAAACTCATTACCCAAGATTAAGTTTCTTTGAAGTTTCTTTTATAATTCTATCAGATATCCACAATAAAACCACATGATGCCTAACTCTTCCTAGGAATAAATGAATAAAGAGTAATGGGTAAGGATGGCCTCCATTTGTATCATTATTATCTTTCAGTTGAAGTCATGAGAACACTACCATCCTTATCAATGGACTTGATTAGATGGGCTCTGGAGCTCAACATTCTCCGATTGAGTAGGTTAACAGATAGTAACAACAATGACATTAGTAAAGAAATTAAACATAGAAGGAACTAGTATCTTTTCAATACTAGTATCTTTTCTTTCAATATCCCCAGTAGTTACCAGAAGACTAATTAACTTTCTAAATAAATTTTAAAAAGATCATTGGCTTGTTTCAATTATTCTGACCAAGATACACAGAAGAGAAGCTGTTTTCTCTTAGAATTATTATGCATATAAAACATACCTCACTTTAGTCATAGGAAACCTGCATATTTAATTCCACCTCTACATTCTTATTTAAATATCTACCTGTGGTATAACATATAAAAGTAAACCGGTGTGTGTGTGTGTGTGTGTGTGTGTGTGTGTGCAGAGTCATATAGCACATCTTCAGAACAAAACTATAATTTTACTTGAAGGCAGGAAACATGCCATAATCCTTAGAATTTCCAAGGCTGGTTCAATACCTAAAATATATATATTAGTCAATAAAGATGCTTATGTCGATAATGAAACCTTGGGAAGAACATTAGCACGTACACAAAGCTTATACAAAGGTGACAACAGGTAAGATAAAAAGAAGTTATTCTAGCTTTAATTGCTCAAAAATTAAACTTTAGAAACTAAAAAAATTCTAAACAAGCATTAGGTTACTTTGGGACATATAAAAAGATAGCATCAGAATTTGTTTTGCAAAGCAGTAGTTAACTACAGCCAAAAAGTTCTTGTTCATCTAACAAAATTAACTTAGTTGAAATGTCAAAACTCTTCATAAATATTAACACCATAGATACCCATTACTGGTCCTTGACTAAGAACCAGGTGGCAGGCTACCTTTGTTTCCATAATTCAAGGACAAACCTTGTGAAAATAAGAGGTATTGAGAATTTTATTTAAAAGTTGTTTACATTGGGGCACCTGGGTGGCTCCGTCAGTTAATCATCTGACTCGTGGTTTTGGCTCAGGTCACGACCTCACGGTTTTGTGAATTCGAGCCCCCCTTCAGGCTCTGCACCGACAGCACAGAGCCTACTTGGATTCTCTCTCTCCCTCTCTCTCTCTCTCTCTCTCAAACTCTCTCTCTGCCCCCTCCTCCACTCTCTCTCTCTCTCTCTCTCTCAAAATACATAATTTAAAAAAAGATGTTTACATTGGGCCATTCCTGATTAGCAACATTTGAAACGGGAACCCAACACATATGTGAAGCATGACGAGAACTTGGGCATACATTTAAATCCTGTGGCATAGGATACAGTCCTCTATAGCTGGAGAAGCTCCGTTTCTTTTTGGTTTATTTTTCCCACATATAAAATTGTAGGGCATTTTGTACTGAGTTTCCTCTGATAATGTCTTCTCATAAATGTAACTATCAATTTATCACTTATTATGTAAAGTGGTTATTACAAAGATTGAGCCTGACCTAAAGCCTTCTCCCTGATCATGATTTCGAGCAAGAGAATTGGTTTACACATGTTATTATTGGGTTTCCTACATTTTTTTCACTGTATTTTGTTTTAATACAGTTATCAAAAAGCATTGTGAGTGAGCAAGTCAATTCATCATTTTTACATGATTTATCTAATATATTAATGTAATTTTAGTGATTCCTTTCTTAAAATGTATAATATCATCCTACAGAATATGGACTGACACACACCCATGAAGATTCTACATACCACCCAGAATTGCTTCCTCTAAATTGTCCACCCACTCGTGGGACTCTTCACCATACAGTTTGCTTTTGTGTGCATACATTCTACGGCTCAACGAGACTGCAAACTCCTTAAAGGGAGTTTTTTGTATTTTTGTATTTCTTACACTTTCCACTGTAATATTAACAGTTCCTTGTACAGTATGCCAAACACATTTATATTCCCACTTAATCCTGATAAAGCACCCAAGTCAGGAAATTGAGGCTTAGTGAGGTGAAGCCACTTGTCCACGGACTTTCGGTAATAAATGCCAGAGCAAAGACCGGTCTCCAGTCTCAATCCAGAGGTCATAATCATAACCACCAAACACTACCATCTCTCAACAGCCTCCCCTACAGTTTCACTGTTCACTGTTGACTGACTTACCAGGAGTATCTGCTGCTTTCTGTTCCGGAGAAAAAGTTACTGCGGCCTTATTCCTGGCCCAAAGATCATATTCTGATCTCTCTTGATGCTCAGTTCCCTTTCTTGAGCTAGAGGCAGGGCCCAAAGTTTAACCATAAGGCACTCACACCTCTGGAATACTGAGATTTTTCTTTAACACTGCTAACCCAAGAGCTGTGACTTTTTTTTTTTTTAAGAGAGAGACAGAGAGAGAGAGAGAGAGAGAGAGAGAGAGAGGAGAGAGAGAGAGAGAGAGAGAGAGAAGGCGTGCACATACAAGCAGGGGAGGGGCAGAGAGAGAGAATCCCAAGCAGGCTAGATGCCCAGCGTAGAGTCGGACATGTGGTTCCATGACCGTGAGATAGTGACCTGAGCTGAAATCAAGACTCCGAGCTTTAACCCACTGAGCCACTCAGGCGCCCCCGCAAGAGTTGTGACTTTTAAAGACATAGCTATACTATTTCAAAATATGACTGCAAACCATATTTGGCGATCTAGAGCAACATCTCTCAGTGATCACGATTACCATACAAAGGACAAGTTTTTTCAAGCTCCACAGCATGGTTAGCTTCAAAGACATTTGTTCCTCTGTTTTTAAAGCAGCATGCAGACTTTTACTAGCTCATACTAACATATTTCCCTGAGTGGGATTTAAACCTGGACTGCTTCCAAGAGGGATGAAACCTCTCTCAGCTGTTCTTAATTAATCATCACACCTGCTGTTTAAATGTTGATTACACCTAGAAGAAAGCTTAATAGTAAATCTTATTTTCCCAGTAAAAATTAAGTAGTAAAAATGTTCCCATAAAAAGTCTGTTCCTGCAAATGAACTGAAATGCTAAATAACAGTAGGATATTAAATAAAATAATAATTTGTTATAAAACCAAAAGAATATATAAATATATATCCCATAAGAGTATTTGCCTAAAACCATACAACTTCCTATGTTCTTTAACTCAATTTTTTTGTTCCTATATCTCCCTTCCCTTAAACAATGTAGGGGGGGTAATTATAAAAACATATATGTTCTCACAGTACAACATTTGGAAACTGAATTTTCAAAAATCAGCCAGCAGCCACAATTCCATTACTCAAATTTAACAGTGCATATTTTGATGTATTTTCTTCTAGAATTTCTCTCCCTATATGCTGTATACGTGTGTAAAGATCGGGTTTTTACAAAGTTAAGAAATAATACCCTGTCTTCTCCTTTTAAAATATTATCAACTAAGTATTGCCACATCATTAAAAAGTTTCAAAGACATTCTAATTCTCATACAATAGTTGATATATCACAGTTCTTTTTAGCTTTTCCTAATCATTTGTACAACTAGTACCTTTGATTTTCATTATTGTCAAGGAGGTTATGGTGAAAAGTTTTTGTCTTTGTCCTTGTTGTGATTATGTCCATTGTTTAAATTCCTAAAAGTGGAATAATCCTGTCAAAGATGTAGATTCTTGGTACATATTCTAATACTGCAAAACTTCCCTTGAGAGAGGCTGAATCAAAAGATACAGTCGTATCTGTTTGTAGAAGAGCTGATCTCCACACAACACCCTCAAATTTGCTTTGCTCAGTTGATATGTGTATCATCATGGTTTTGATTTATCTTTTCCTTTTTTGAAGAATGTGGCACTTAATTATACATGTATAGTCTATTACGTTTTTGTCTTCTTTGACTTGTCTGTTCACATTTTTGGTCCTTTTGGAGTTTTAAATGTCCTTTTTATTTTTGAAAACTCCATATTGACAAGTTAAGATTTTGTCATATTTGTTGCAAACTTTTCTGAGTTTGTTATTTTCTTTCTAACATATATTTTGACCTCTAGAAGTTTTTAATTTTATAAATTAAAAAGTATAAAATATCTTACTTTTAGATTTTTTTATTCCATTGCTTTTATGCTTTCCAACCCTGAAATCAATGAAATACTTCTCCTCATTTTCTTCCAGTTTTAAAAAGTTACATTTAACTATTTTTTTTTAAAGATTTTTATTTACTTATTTTAAGGGGGGGGGGGCAGAGAGACAGGGAGAGAGAGAATCCGAAGGCTCTGCACTGTCAGAAAGCAAGAGTAGGACACTTAACTGTCTGAGCCACCCAGGTACCCCTCCATTTAACTTTTAATTCTCTGAAATTTATTTTGGTATTAAGCATAAGTTACAATGTTACTTGGCGTTTTCCAAGGGGGCAATTTTTTCCAATTGTTGAAAATCTTTCAACCCACTTTTAAATTTCTCTAGTGTCTCCATTTTAACATTTTTCTTTCCTTAAAAAACCATAGTCAGCGTAGACTTCCTTTTCAATCCTGGTTCCAAAACTTGACCATGAGATGTCTGATCTTGAGCAAATTACTGACCTCAAATTACTGGTCTATAAAACACATAGTGTTATGTGCATTAAAGAAGGCAATGTATGTGAAATCCTTAAAAAGAATGTATTGAGGAAGCACACACTCAGCAAAAGGAAATGTGAATACCTGACTCACAGAGCTATTGCCAGGAGTAAAGGGCATTTATGTTCTGTCAACGGTATGTAGAGCACCATGACAGAATCTGGTGAAGAATAGGAGCTAAATGAATGGTAGCTATTATTATTAATAGTTAATGTGGAATCCCTCCATACATGTCTACATTTCTTTTATTTATTTTCTTTCTTTTTTAAAAATGCTATTATTTTCCACATCTCAGTCTACTTTTGATCCTGAGTAGAATAGGTCTAGTCCCAGTACCAGATCAAGAGGTTAGAGATGGGTCAGAAAGCAAACCAGTATCGATAACTTGGCTGACGATGTCCATGGATAGGCCATTTGACATGTAGCTATAACTGTATGACCCACGCAGTTTAAACAGGAATGGAAGTTAACATGTCCATCTGGATCATTGCTTAGTTCTTCAAAAAATTATTCGGTGAGTATATGTAAATCAACACCAAAGAAAAGATTGATTTTCAATCTGTATTTATATATTATATAATAAAAGAGAGAGAAAGAAAGAGAGAGAGGGAAAGAGGAGCGAGCATATAGACAATGGAATTCATTATTTACTTTCTTGGAAGAGATTGATTTCATACTTAATTTCACAGCTCTTTTAGAAATGCATATATAGGGGCACCTGGGTGGCTCAGTTGGTTAAGCATCCGACCTTGGCTTAGGTCATGATCTCGTGGTTCACGGGTTCGAGCCCTACATCGGGATCAGTGCTTACAGCTCAGAGCGGAGCCTGCTTCAGATTCTGTGTCTCCCTCTCTCTCTGCCCCTCGCCTGCTCACACTCTGTCTCTCTTGTTCAAAAATAAATACCATTTTAAAATTTAAAACAAATAGAAATACATAAATAATTTTAAAAGTTGAAAATATATGGAATGAATATTTGACGCTTCACATTAGTTGATATACTAAGAAATTTTAACAAGACCAGAAGAATTTTGTTAATCATCTGTTATGTGCTACATAACTTTTTAGGCACAGTGTGGATTTCAACCAGGATATTGTACCAGACGTCAGTTCTAAGGGAGAATCAGATCACTTGGAACAATCTGGCTGTTCATGCTGGCTGCTCAATAATGGAATGAAATTCTGATTTTTTAAAAAATTTTGACACATTTGCACAACAGTATCTTATAGAACCTCAGTGCCTAGATATCTGATGGGAGTTTACAAGATTAAACAACGAATAAAAGGATGCTATACACACGTTCAGTAATTATTAGCTTTTGAAAGTGGAGCTGAAATGTACTCTAAGTGCTGAGGTTTAAAATTCCATTGAATGCAATGCAGGCACTTTCTCGCTTCTAAAAGCTGTACATGAGAACTGCAGAAGTCCAAACAATATTATGTATTATAGATATACGAACAAGTTTGTGAAACGTTTGCTAGCAAAGCAGACTCCATTCCCATGTGTCCTGTGTGGTCCTGGCTTCTGCAATTGCCACCAAATTTGGCAATAAGTTGAATGAATCTGGATTAGAAGAATCTTAATCAAATGTGAAGGGTTTTTATACTCTTTTGTCCTTTTGCGCTGATGGTACATATTCAGTCCTGTCTCTTCAATAAAATCAACCTCTTAGAACGGAAAGCAGTAGTTATCATATTTTAGTGCACTTAAGGGTTACTTAGAGATCATGCTTAATCTTATTAAATAGATATTCTTGGCTCCCATCTCAGAGATTCTAATTCTGGAGGTCGGAAGTTGGCCTCAGCAATCCACATCACTTTAAAACACCCCAGATGATTCTTCTGATGTGAGTGGTTCACAAGAACACACTTGGGAGGTGCTGACATAAAGGATTAACTAGACCTTTCATTCTATGTATTTATTACACGACTCAAATACGCCTTATCCCTTATGTCATCATCCATCATTTACTTGGTCAAAATGTTTGATGTAAGAATGGATAATAGGCTGAATCTGAGAAGCCATTTTTTAAAAAAATAATAATTATGTATTATAGATATGTGGACAATTTTGTAAAACATACACCTTATTGGTAGAAATTTTTTGAATCCCTTTTACTTCTAAAAATTGCTTTCTTCCTTTTGTAAATTTGGGGGAGAAAACTATTTGTGACAACCAGTGATTTCCGAAAAGTTAAGAGTCACAAATTTTCTTACATCCTTCTATTTCACTAGAGGTCTTAGTGGATGGTTTCCAATTTCCTTCAGCGTGTCAACAACCTAGAAGGATATGATACTGAAGTGGCACATCTAAATGGACTTCAGCTCTAGTTTTAACACAGTATTTCTGCCTGGACTGACCAATTTCTCATATTTAGCCTTGATAAAGTGACAGACAATTCTTTATTAGATAAATTATCGATCTTAGAAATTTAATGTTTAAGTACATGATATGTTTATTTAATAGAGCTGTTAACCAGAACATAGAAATTGTTAGAGTATCAGGCATACTGTATAAGAATATACTTCAGGGGCACCTGGGTGACTCGGTTGGTTGAACGTTAGACTTAGGCTCAGGTCACGATCCCACAGTTTGTGGGTTCGAGCCCCACATCAGGCTCTGTGCTGACAGCTCAGAGCCTGGAGCCTGCTTCAGATTCTGTGTCTCCCTCTCTCTGCCCTCTCCTGTTCACACTCTGTCTGTGTCTCTGTCTCTCAAAAATAAATAAACATTAAAAAAATTTTTTTTTAAATATACCTCAATGCCCCCCTGTGTAAGTCATTAATAACTGTTGTAGATAAACTACCAAAAAATCTCAAAACTTAAAATAATATGGCAGCAATATTTATAACTAATCAAAAACATGGTTTCAATTCACAACCTCTACTGTTTAAATACCTGGCTTTTGCATAGCTTTTAGATACAATTTGTCAGCACAAAGATAACACTGAGATGATTATACTTTGGATGATCACTGTAGTATTTTTACATCTTATAAGCAAATTTAAAGAAAGGCACAAGAATGTTTTACTAGAGTCACATAAGCCCACACAAATATGATGTGAATGTAAGCTTTGAAAAGTCAAACACTGAAAATTCTGACAGTCAAATATGATCTAGTATGCCCCAAATTTCTTAAGTTTCACTCACTAAAAGGGCATTAAATCTAAGACAGCAAATGAAAGTGGATAAGAAGTATGACAGATGTCTGTGTGGGAAGGAAGCAAAATATGGTTGAAAAGAGCTCTTTCCACAGAGTATTCTCAGTTCCATCATACATGTGACCTTGAAAAAGCCACTATATACGCAGTGGAACTAATTTTATTAAATATAGCAGAAGAAGGACTATTAAAAACTATTACACAGTTCAATTAAAGAATTATGTTTGGTTTGGATGAACCTCAGTATATGAAAAATATAAGAGAAATATTATATTAATACTGTTTATAATGATTCCTCTTATCACAATGTAATCTTTCAATGAATTTCAAACTATTGCATTTTATGTACAACTTGATCTAAAGAATGCCTAATAAGTCAAGAAAATATATTATTTATATAGTAAATACGCTTCATACAATTACTATTTCACAGCACTAATTTAATGTTTTTAGAAATGTCTTTTGTGCCTCTATCACTTTTCCGTTTTCACAGCTTCTGTTTTCATCTGTTTTCAGCTGTCACCTGCAGCTGGAAAACACCCACAACTAGACTGGCTAACTTGGGTGATTTCCTAGTCATTATTCCTATTTTTCTCAAATACATAGTAATCACCAGGTAGGTGCCAGGTACTCTCTTAGGCCCTGCAAAGAGGACGGAGCTTCTGATATGCAAACCACGATCTAATCGATTCTTCTAAAACAGATTTCAGTGACCTTTCCCCAGAATAGAGTCCAAATTCTAAAGTGTGGCTTATGAAACTCTTGATAATTTGATTCCACGCTTACTATCCAAATTTCCTGAGTTCCACACATGTCCGATAGAAACTAGCTGTGTCATAGCCATGGGGGTTTACCTACTGCTTCTCTATCATTCCAGTGTTACTACTGACTCCAACATTGGTTCTGTGATCTACCCATGCTGCTTCAAGATTTGATTTTTCTGTAATCCTCTGATTGAGTTGTCATCCTTAGGTGTTCCACAACACCCTGTGCCTTCTCACGACAACGTAGCAACACTGGGACTCCTTCTTTGTCCATCTTAGATTACATTCTTTAAACCAAGGTTGCATGTCTTATTCATCTTGGTAGACCCAGTGGCCGGCACTTAGCAGTTGCTCAATAAATGCTTACTGCATATACTTTCTTCTCAGCAGGAACCAAGATTGCACTCTGCTTCCAAGGTTTACTACAGGCTCCAGCTTCTCCATCAGCAGAGGGAGAGCCAAAATATTTAACAACTGGTACAGCTTAGGCACCAACCAATCACAGTAGATGTCGGCAGTAGCACTAGAGGCAAGTGGTCCTGGAGGCCCCTTGCTGGTCCAGGCACTATTCCTCTGTTTGCTTATTTAGGGGATGGAATGGACTAGGAAATCCTAGAAATCAGTTCCAGGCAGCCTCAGTAGAAGGTGCAGCTTGGTGGGCTCATAAAAGCAACTGTTTAATTAACATGTATGGAAGCATTTCAAAGTGTAAACAATTGGACAGTTGTTCTGCTCCATACTGGCTGGACATTAGCGCTGTCCATAAGGCATCCCCCAAACACAGCCGTGCACTGCTCTCCCCTTCTTCAGCTTCCTATGGGTGCTCGTTTTATCACTCGCATTGTCACTTTATTGCCTATTGCCTTATATGGTTAATTGATTGCATGTGGATAAGTTCTAGTTCTCAAACTAGATTGAAAGCTCCTGGAGGAGCTTATCTTCTTTCAATATTTACCTTTAAATAAATCATCCAAAAGTTATATAACCATGCTCCGTATCATTTTCATATTATTTGAAGTGCCTTATCAGAATAGATTTCATTATACTCTTGGCTCATTTTAGAGTTAATATCAAAATTATAGGAAGTTTCCTTATAGCAGTTATAGACAGACCACTGGACATCATTTATGCTCACTATATCACTTAAAGTCTCTAATTTCTACGCACTTAGAACTCAAAACTGAAGAAAATTTTTAACTGTCTTGATGTCCAGACATGCTTGGTTATTAGATAAAGAATCACCTCTCTCTCTTTCTTAAACACACACACACCATTCCATCTTAATAAATAGAATTGTCTTGTACCTAGTTGTTTAAGCCAAAAGTCCCTTATTTCTTTTACAATGCCAAAACAATCCCTCAATAAAAACAAAAACACATCCATAATCTGATCACTTCTGGCCTCCCCTGCTAGCATCCTAAATCTGATCCTCCATCATCATTCACCTCGGGGGTCTCTGGGACCACCAAACTTAGCCTCTTTTTTTTTTTTTTCACTCTTGCTGCACTCACCATCCCTCCTTCACCAAGGGAAGAGCAAGATAGGGAGAGTTTTCAAAGCATAAATGAGGTCCTACTATTTCCCAGAGGATTCCCAGTGTATTTTGAATGAAATCCAAACTCTTTTACCAAGACCCACTGCATTTAGAAAGAAATCCAGGGACACTTGGGTGGCTCAGTCAGTTGAGCATCTGACTATTGACTTCGGTTCAGGTCATGATCTCACTGATTCATGAGTTCAAGCCCCATGTAGGGCTCTGTGCTGACAGTGAGGAGCCTGCTTGGGATTCTCTCTCCCTTTGCCCCTCCCTGGCTTGCCCACATGCACATTCTCTCTCTCTCTCTCTCTCTCTCTCTCTCTCTCTCTCTCTCTCTCTCCCTCTCTCTCAAAATACATAATCTTTAAAAAAAAAAAAAAAAGAAGAAGAAGGAAAGTAATCCAAACCTCTGCCATGGTAGGGCTATGCCTGCCTCTCAGACCCCATTGGCATCTACCCTCTTCCTTGACGACTATGCTTCCGCCATGCTGTCTTTCTGTCCCTTGAATACCCCCAGCATGTTCTTACTTCAGCTAGGCAGCACACTCCCCCTCCCCCAACATATGTTTAAAGTTTGTCTCCCCACCACAAACTGTTGTCATCATTCCATCGCCAACATTTAGAAGAAGGCCCAGCTCAAAAAATACTGGCCGATGAACAAACCGTCTTTTGATTCAGCATAGCAGAAAAAACTAAAATGTTTTCACAACATCAGGAATCACTGTTCATGGTCTAAAAATCATAGGAAAACATATAGAATAACAAAAGGTTGATATAAACAAGATAAAATTCTTCATGGAAATTGGAAAAATTGTTCAAATAAATGAAACAAGAAAATAAAAATCTCTGAGCATAACTGATAAAAAAGTGAAGAAAGTAATAGCTCAAAAATCAGCTAGGACAGGTAACCAAAGTAATGTTTGTGATGACACAACAAATTTGTGGTTTTGTTCTTGGGACAAAGCAAAGTAATGTAATACAGCAAAGAAACTACAATTAAAAATACATGATCTCCGTGCAAGAAAAATAGAGAGTACACTTAGAGCAACATACAAATCTATAAATGATGCCATAATAAAAATACAAGCCAAGAAGAACATGAAATGATTTTGTTCATGTTGTTCTAGATTGCATTTTACCAAAGCATGGTCAATAAGCCATATCTCTGGAGCCTACTTGGATTCCTCATGGCTTTGCTGACTCATGTCCCAGATACAGCTATCCTGGAAACAAGGGCAAAGACTATAAGGCATCTCTAAGAGCTTCTTTTTTTGTAGGTGAACTTGGAATATGCATACCAGTTATCTGCATAAGTGAAAATGAAAAGGAATGTGAGAGATGATGCAGTTTTCCCTTCTGCGATCAACAGGAAAAACCAGAACCATTATGCGGATTTATTCTGAATAAGAATTTTAAAACAGCTGAACTTTGTTCTGGATTCCTATCTGCTCCACATGCTTCCTCTGTAAGGAAATGTCAAAGTGTTAACTGATAACCACTGTATATTTAACCAAAGAAAATGAAAACACTAATTCAAAAAGTTATAGGTACTCCTATGTTTATCACAGCATTATCTAAAATAGCCAATATATGAAAGCAACACAAGCATCCACTGGGAGATGAATGGATAAAGAAGATGTGAGAAATATTATACATAATGGAATATTACACAGCCATAAAAAAGGACGAGGTCTTGCCATTTGTGACAACATGGTAAGTGAAGTTAGACTGAGAAAGACAAATACCATATGATTTCACTTACGTGTAGAATCTAAAAAAAAAAAAAATTAAAAAAAAACAGAACAAAAGACTAAACAAAAAAACAGAATCAGAACTATAAACACAGAGAACACACGGATGGTTGCCAGATGGGAAGGGGGTGGGGAGAGGAGCAAAATGGGTAAAGGAGAGTAGAAGATACAGGCTTCAAGTTGTGAAATGAATAAGTAATGGGAACAAAAGGTATAGCACAGGAGATATAGTCAATGTATGGTGACAGTCGGTATACTTGTGGGGAGCACAGCATAACATAGAGTCGAATTGCTATGTTGTACACCTGAAACTAATATAACATTGAGTGTCAGTTACATTGAAATTCACAAAAATTGAAAAACTGAAAAAAAAAAACAACTAACTGTGATAATAATAGATCTTCAAGTCCTTTAAAGTCTAAAGTAAGAGGCAACCACATTTCAGAGGAAAACCCTAACATATGCTCAGGAGCTTTATATATTCATTAGGAAGGCAGTTACTTTCTCAGTGGATTTGGAATAAGGTCTCAAGGAGTATAATTCTCTCATGCCCCTAAAATTTGAGTGAAAGGAGGAATGCTTAAGAGTGTTGGGAATACTCACAACAAATGGACTGGAGTCCAGTCCAGCCCATTAGCTGCTGTTGGAGGTGGGAATCTGGAGGTGGGTTTTACCTACCTACTCTTTTGTCTCCCTGAAAATACCTGCCTGCTACTAGAGTCCTCACTGCACTAGAAAATTGAAAAGCAGAAATTGTAATTAGAGTCTGAAATGTATTTCCAAATTGCTTTTCAAATAATTAGAAAACTTACAGCACACCCAGGAAAGTTCATCACTCTCAAGGCAATCTTCTAAGACTAAATATTATCATATTTTACATCTTTGTTAGTGGAATGGTAACTTATTAATATTTTAATTTATATCTTTACAAAATAGAAAAAGAGTAACTAAATTAATATTTAGTAATTGAAAAGTTAGCCATGGGATAATAATAGAAAAATTTAGTAAAAGTTTGAATACAGCCAGACCCCGATTTGTTTACCTATTGTCCATGGCCACTTTTGTTCTACAATAGCAGAAAGAAGTGGCCGTGACAGAGACCAGGTGGCCAGCAACGCCTACGATGTTCACTCGCTAGTTCTTTACAAAAAAAAAAAAAAAAAAAAAAAAAAAAAAAATGCTTGCTAATTAATTCTGCTCTGGAATGTAAGCCTTAATTAGTATATGCACTATGAAAATAACATATTATTTGTCCAGTTATAGAATTTAAAAAATTTTTGGCATAATAGCTGTTCATCTCTTTTACTATACCTTTAAAAAGTTGTTTTCACTTAAAAAATAGTCATAATGCCAAAATAATATTGAGTTTCATTTCCTTTCTTTTTTTTGGTATAATTTCTGTGTTTTGCTATGTAACATATCTGGAAATTATTCTGGTCTGATTTCCTTTATCATTTTTTAAAAAACTTGCAAGCTTATACATAAGTGGAATTGCAAATATGGACATACAATAACATTGTTCAAGGAGAAATTATTTTTGGTTACTTACTTCCAACACAATTGCTGATATATTCCTCATTGCTATACTACATACAAATAAATGCCAGAATATTCAAAATTCTAAATAAAACTTACAGAAAAAATGAAGTATTAATTTACACAAAGAGCTGTTTTAGCATCTCAAATTTTACTTTTCCCCATAAGTTGATTTCTGATTATGAAAAAAAAATTGGAAAATTTATTTATGTGAAACTTCTGGCCTAATAATACAATAAATTATATAAAACATTTCTAAGTTTATTTCCAAGAAAAAAGTGCCCAGTACCACTGTTTCTGTCTTGCTCCCCCAAAAAAGAACAAAATAAAAATAGAAGTCAATCAGTTCTAAAGTTCTTAACAACTGTTTATCATTAATTGTGACAAACATGAATGATGGAAAGTGACTAAGGAACACATTTATCTACACGATTCAGAGAGTGACATCAGTCTTGTAGTACCCACTTAACATGAAAGAAAAGATGACACAGTTCTTAAGTTCAGAAAACTTCAGCAAGATACAACCACATATTCAGTTTAAGTCACCCTTGGTATTAGAAATTAATTATTTTTTGGTTTTTGGTCCCACAGCCAAAGTGGAGAAATTCTGAGCAGAACATCACTTCCGAAGGTGGACAACAGGTGGATTTCAACCTCTACTGTAACTTTCTAAGTCACAGCAATCATTATACGCTCCCATCTAGAAAATCTCTGACAGAAGAGTTTATTCAATAATCAGCAGGTTATAAGAATGTTATTTAATTCAGAGAAATCAGATTGTAATATATTTTTAAAGTCAACTCCCATTTTTCAGAACCTATCTATATTAATAGGAATAAGGATTTCAACCAGGGGATGATCTTTCTTGCTGGTGATTATGTCTTCCTCTTAAAACATTTTTCATTGTCTTCTGAACTCTGAAGTTTTGAGTGAATTTCTCATTCCAGCCCTTGGACCTCAAAACCATGTTGACACGTGCTCGTGTTTACCTATATTTAATTTTTAAAGCACCTTTAACTTATTTTAATGCATTACATTTTTCTTAATGATGTTTAAAAGGTGAAAAATGGAATACACTTAGGTAACAAAAATATTGAAGGAATTATTAACTAACATTTGCAAGAATGGTCTACATTCTAAGTTAATAAAAAATATTCATAGAAATTACCTTTTAAACAAGACGGTTACTTCTCAGGGAATATATTTACATATTGCAACAAAGCAAGCATGTAGAGTTACTAAAAAGTTACCAAAAAAAGTTTACCTTTTCTGACACCTCAGTTCAGAAATTGCACTAGAAGTGGCCGATCAGAAATCTGGAGTGACTCTCCTGGTGGATGCGGATAATTTAAGCCTAACCCAGAAGGAGAAACCTCAGCTGTGTGGTTGTTCAGGCAGGTGTTCCCCCCTCCCCCACGGGATTGCCAAACTCCCCGCCTTTCAAGTTAATTCTCTTGCCTGGTGACTTCCATCCCCATTCCAGAAGCACTGTCCTCTTTTTCGCTACAGTGCTGACAGACTTTCTTTTCACTTCTGCTAATTGCACACACTGCCTCTGCAGGTTGTTTGTATTGGTAAGTTCTTAGTTTCTGTTTCAGTTTCACTGTGGTCTGACAGACTTAATGCTAGGAAATTATGAAATTCATCCAGATCAGAGAAAAGGCCAAAGAGCACCTCAGACCCCTCACCTACTTGTTATTCTCACCCCTGGAAATATCAGGTACACAAACTAAATATGAGTCCAACCCCTCTGTTTCTTTTACTCAGAAATCCTACACATCTTAGTCTCATGGTTTCGCTCTGAAATAAATAACTTGCAATAAGGTCAAATTCCTGGGCCTGGCAGATCAAAGATCAACTTTATTCTCCAGCAAATTTGAAAATCAAAAGATTTCAGAAAGAGATTTTAGCCCCCCCCCCCAAATTCACAATAAACCTTTGTAACTATTTTAAGGAACATATCATGACAATGAATTACTAAAATCTGAAAGTCACTTAGATATTTGCTCAACTTTTAAGCCTCTGCACAAAATATTATTATCATAATCAGAACAGTGTTTAAAGGCCTTTCCACTGAGGTTAGTCAAATATTGGAAGAAAAACACTTTTATAAGCTGCACCTGGGAGTCGATGTTAGCATATGCTTAAAAAATGCCCTGTGACCTAATGGAAAATGAACCATACATGAATATATAAACAGGCAAAAGAATTTGACACCCTGAATGTAAGTGCCATGAGGCGACAAGTCACTCCATAATGAAATACATGTTCAGCTTGGGACAGAGTTTCAAATTAAAAAGACAACATCGTTGCTTATTCCAAATATCAGTTCACAGCTAAAGCCAACTCAGGAGGAACAGACATGTGACACCGCACGGCTCCAAGAGGAAACAACAGCGTGCCGCTGAACCAGAGGCAGTTGGGTAGTTTGGTCACATTGGGTTTATTCTGTCTACTTCCTTCTAGGAAGCTTAGAGGTTGACCAATGAGGTCCACTGTTGATTCTTATGGCACCACCCTCCCCTCCTTCTCGTTTGTGGCTTAGAACTTACCCACACCCCAAGTTCTTGGGTGTCCTCGCTGTTACAGCCATAGTAGTCTGGGGTTCTGTCCAACTCCTGCATGTGTCCGTGTACTCTTACGCTCTTATCCGCATGACAAGACGGGCAGAGAGCTGCATTACCCATCTCACTCCTACAGTTCCTGCCGTCCCTGGGCCCGTGCTTGCCCTCTGTGCTCTGTCCAGGGCTCCCTGGGGGACACTAATGCGGACAATTCATCCAGACGATCTTTGGCTCCTCCGCTCAAGTCCCCTAAACGCCCCTCACCAGTTCTCCCCATCTGCTGGCTGGCTTGCTGGTGTGAGAGAGAACTCAAAACCCCAGCAACTGCAGGCTGCATTCGGTGACCATTTCCAATTCAGGCTCTGCCAGTCTATTTTTACACCTACCAGGCCAGCTATGCATGTCAATGGAGTGAGGGGGGTGAGGCCAAGAGAGAGCAGGGGAGGGGGCGGTGTTGTTTTGTTTTTCACCATGTGAGCAGCCTGCTCTACACATGGACTTAAGTTCCTGCTGTGTAAAATGTCTCTCCATATGAGAATTTTTGCATTACTCAGTGAATGCCTCTGAATCCTTTGATTTCCCCCCTCTGTCTTTCTACTTACACAGAACACCAAATCTGCTAATGAGTCCGCTTCACCCACATAATAGATAGAAATTATTTTTGTAATTGTTTAAACCAAGAGGCGAGCACTCAGCTAACATACATCGTCTTTCTCATGATCTTTTACAGAAAATAACTGGTTGTCCTTGCAGCATTTAAAATTCATCGGAAACACAGCAATCAAAATGGGTCATTTTACCTTGGTCTGGATGTTTTGAACTTTACAAAGTATCTACAGTTTTCCGTTATTCATGATTGTGCTACGGTAGAGCAAACATTTTGCTTTACGTACAAGTTTAATTTTTAATATTCTGAAAATGTTTCCTCCAGCTTTATAAAAGAATAATTGAGAATGGCTTTTAAAAACATACATACTATCTTTGAAACCACATTACAGATCTTTGAAAGAAATTGTTTCCCATGGAGATGAGAGCACAGTAGATTTATGATGCCAATTGTGACATACATCAAGACTTTGTTATTGACTATTATTGATGAAACTTTATTCCTCCCCTTACCCCCCATTAGGGTTTTCTCTAAAACTTTATATATGTCATTGCTTTACTGTTAGTCCTATCCTTGTTATTTGCTTTCTTTTCTCATATCTTCTAAACAGGTTTTAAACTACTCAATGGCAGGATAAAGATTTAGATGTTTGTTATCACCCATCCACATTATGTATTAAATAATGTTAAAGAAATCTACTGAATTGAAAGCAATCATTTGGGGAACACAGGATGTGGAAGATATTTAGACATCAACCACATTTCATTTGATAGGATAAAATTCACCTTTCTGATTTGCCATTTTCTAAAAACTAAAAATGCCTGTCACTATTATTATTTATTTAAATTAAAAACAGCATTCCTCAAATAGTCTATCACTCTATATTGCTGTCCAAAGCCCTAACAAACTCAAATCCAAGAATGGTATTTTTGGATTGTTGATTCTTACAGCCCCATGCTGGTTTGTTTGTTTTACCAATCCTCTTTGAATAGCTCTTTATCCCAGAGCTTAAGAACCTAGTGTATACTATTTACTATAAGGATCCTACCCTTACATTCCAATTTCTGAGAGGCACTGACAGTATTCAGTGAAATTATTTTTATCTTTCAGCTACAGATGATAGCATATTTTAAAAGTTTTTTTTTTTTTAAATATTGACTGAACCAATAATATTATGATAAAAATGGAGGGGGCATATTTTCTCCATTCATGTTAAAGACAAGCATAACCCAAACATTTTAAATGATAAAGGTTTAATGGGGTTCAAGGAGTGTACTTGCTGTGATCAGCACCGAATGATGTATGGAAGTGTTGAATCAGTATATTATACACCTGAAACTAACATTATGCTCTATGTTAACTAACTGGAATTTAGATAACAACTTAAGAAAAGGGGGGGGGGATGTGACAGGTGTAGGTGAAAGTATTCATAAAGATGAAGCTTCAGTATCAGTAACAAGATCAGACTGGTAGCTGAGATGTACCAGGCAAAACCTTTTGTGTTGCTCATGTTATTTTTACATAAACTAATGATTTATCACAATACAGTAATTCCTCATTAAATGCCACACATACTTGAACAGTGTACTGTAGAAATTAAATAAGAAATGATGTTTAATCATGTGTTTAGCAACTTTCCTAAAAGGATGGGTTTTAAAATTTCCTATCTTCTCTAAGGTGCTGAGAGCCTTACAGGGCCTTACAAAGTCTTAAAACAGGTGCTTCTTCTTGAATATACATGAACGATCTTATTCAGATTATGAACCAAGATTTCGCTAGCTGTTAAAAGAGGTACAGTTTTTTTTCTCTCTTTCAGAATCAGTTAGTCGAGTGTTTTTAAAACCTAAAAATTAAATATTCAACAGTCTTTTGATAGAGATCATGCAACTTAAAACCTGGAGGCAAATCCTAAAAATTCTCTCTAGCCTCATTCCTTCATTCTAGAGCTTAGATCTGAATCCCTGTACTTACACATGTGAGAGGAATATTTAACCACTCTAGCTTAGGGAAATATGTCCCTAGGTGCTTGATAAATAATTTTGTAGTGCTTTAACAGCATGAATCATTTCCTGGAATCTTTCCGTCTTGTTAATACATTACCCATTCTACCACCATGCCCTCAAGTGGCTTCTGCCTCAGCCAAGCATACATCCCCCTTTCTCCACCAGTCCCTGTTCATCGTCTCTTTCAAAGCACATCTTAAAATCACTTTTTCCTACAAGTCTTAATTACACTTATATTAGTCCCTTAATTTGTTCTATCTTTTTTAATGAAGGTGGGACTACTATCAGCTATTTGCTTTTTTTACAGAATATGCCTTGTCTCTCTCCTTGACCTCACAGATGTAAAATGCACACGGCAGTATTAAATGCTTGTTAAGTAAAGGAATAAAAGGCAGCCACCGATAGGAGGGCAATTGATTTTTTCAATATTTAACTGCACTGTGCTAACCTTCTTTTTACACTTCAATGGTAACAGATTTAATAATTTTAAACATTTTTAAGTGTGACAAATCTTTGATTTCATTTCCACATTTACAATAAACACTCTGATTAGCCTTTAAAAAATATTAACATTGTTTAGGGTAAATTTTCCTAGAAAATAATTTGTAGTGTTTTGTTTCAAAAGAAAAAAAAATGTTGTAAAGTATACTAAGAACATAAACCAGAAAAGAAACATGTTAACAACTCTTATAAAATAATTTTTCTAAACATCTACCAATTAGTTTTCTACCCTTCTCTCTTTCCTTCATCCCAGGGAAATCTTCCCATCCTTTCCCCAATAGAAAAATGTTCTGCTTGCTGAATAGAATAACACCTACCCTCCTTATCATTAGGGATCCAAGGTGGCAACAAAGTCCCACTACTAAAGTTTAGTGCCTAAACAAGTATGGGAAAAGGAAAGGCAAATATAAACTGCTGGTGCTCCTGTGATTGCTAAAATTTTCCATTTTCTGGCCAAACAGACTTCATTATTTTTTTAAAAAAATTACTTAATGTTTTTGTGGGGGGGGGGGGCGGGAATCAGAGCACAAGCAGGGGATGGGCACAGAGAGAGGGAGACACAGAATGCAAAGCAGGCTCCAGGGTCTGAGCTACCAGCACAGAGCCCGACGCTGGGCCCAAACCCATGAGCCGCGAGATCATGACCTGAGACGAAGTCGGTGCTTAACTGACGGCCACTCAGACGCCCCTGGCCAAACAGATTTAAATTATCAATCTGGAAGCTATCATAGTGTGAAAAATAGAACTTTCAAATGAACAACTTCATACTACTCGTGATTACCCCAGACTTTGTCCATGGTGTTTTCTACGTAATCAAAAACAAGGGTGAGAGGAGTTTGCAGAAGAGAGCATTATTTTAGAAGTTAAAACACTGCTAGTTCCATTTCCTAGTGGCAAACTAAGATTGGCTGCTGGGCAGACTTGTCACAAAACCTTGATGAGGTGACAACCCATATACCTAACATTTTGCCAATCAGAAGGCAAAGTTAGCAAATACCGTGTACTACCCATGCCTTACTAATGTACCCGTAGACTGTTGGGATCTCTGTGGACATCTGACAAGGGATATGCTTTCTGCCAGGGCAGAACAATGTCACCACTGTTTCTCAAAAATGCTTCAAAGTCATTAGGGCAAATTACTCAGAAAGCAAATATTTGCATGTTTGGCCACACTTAGAGCAGGATACTTGCATTTGGTACATGATTTAGAAAGTGAAATTCAAAGCCCCCATGGCGTGACATAGTTTCAATATCCTTCTTAAATTTCCAGGGACTTTTACTGTTATTATTTCATCTGTATTGCTGTTTCAAATCCATCAGGAGAAAAGCGATTAAGGACCGAGAACAAAAGCCAGCTTCTCAACTGCAATCTTCTGAAAGTAGCTGTTAAAGTCCCTATGACAGCAAAGCAGAAAACCATCCACTGCAGTTCTATAAAGTTCACCTTTTAAATATGAAGCAGCGATTATAGAATCATCAGAAAACTAACCCCTTGGAGAAGAAATAACTTTATCAGTTCTCGAATTTAACCTAAAGAGTTTGATCACAGCTCCTGCAGAGGAATGAAAAGACCTCTTAGCTAGGAAAAACTAATCCCAGATTTTGGTTCGATCACTAATTTCCCTGCATGGATTTGTGTAACCTTTATCAAATCTGAGCTTTAGTTTTCTTTTTTAAAATGAGGAGGTCAGACTCCATCCCTTCCAGCTCTGGAGTTCTTCAGTTCCATGCAACCTTACTTGTTTACATTTGAAAATACATCTAACAAGAGGGGAGTTGACGCTGCCCATCTCTTTAGTTAGCTGGCATGAGAGAGAAAGATAAGAACAACTCAATATCTTGCATCACAGGTCCCTGGTTCTACGAGCTATCTGCATTCAGTGGCATTTCCGTGGGACACTCACAAGGGAAGCTGAAAGGACCATTGTGTGAAACGCGACAAACTGTTGGTATCTAAGAGCTCTTTTGCAAGGTGAAGACCCTTTTGCTCTTGCTCCACCTTTCCTGAAAATTAGCTCCAATGAAAAACGGGAAACATTTTGGACACCTCACCCTGCCGGTTTTCTACATCTCACAAGAGTAAAACAGCTTTCACCTGGAAATGGTCTCAGTCTGGAAAACTGATGTTGTAGGACAGCTTTATAGGATTTTGTAGCACAATGTTTTTGCAAATCAGCTGCATAAAATAGAAAGGATTTTATTCTCCCTCATATATGTCAATTAATTTGTTCTTAAAGGGCAAGTGCTATCAATATTAAAAATACTGAAAAACGTATCTTGCCAGGAGCCTTGGAAGTAGCAAATCTGAAAGAATGTTTCACTCAGAATTATGGAATTTAATTTTTTCTCTCTTCCAAGTGGTAAGGGTTATGCAAGGATATGTATCACAGAAATGAAAAAAGCGAAGTGCAGTCTCTTAATCTAAACTATCATTGCAGCATAAAAGTCCTAACATGATAGTTACCACTCTGATTGCATTTTGCAGATCATTAGTATGTAAGAGTTATCCTGAATTTAGAAAACTGTTCAGATTACAATCCACCTCCCCCGGTTCTCCCCACCAACAGCTTTTTCCTCTTTTAAACCATGCTAGCTGTAATTCAAAACTGATTCTTTTGGTCAAATGTATTTATCTGATTAAACTAATATTTCATTACTCCTATTGTGTGCAGAATTCTCCATGTCCAATCACGTGAAACCAGGGACAAATTCCCCTAACTTTGGGAATCACTGACCTGTGGAAATAAAACTAGAACATTCCGTGCAACACAGGAGACAGCACGTTATTTTCTCCTCTGTTTGGGTGCATTCAATATAATTTCTTTAGCTAAAAGTTAAACATGTAACTATTTTTACCAGTTGGATCTGTTATATAATAGATCAATCAGGAAAACTGTTGCATAATTTATAGATCTACACAGATTCTCCATATTAACATGTGGCATAACTTTTCTAATTGAGGTCAGGATAAATGAGTTTTACTGTTTATGCTGTCCACAAATTAATCAAAATGAATATTGCCAAGCTATTTATGTGCCCACAAACATCAATTAACCAATTTAATTTTACATTCCTCCCAGCTATTATTTTCATTCCAAACTGCTGCCTCTTGACTCCTAGTACATAAAGGAGGACATTCTTTAGTAAACAGTGCTAACAACTTGAGAAGTTTTCTAAAGGCTACTCCACACAATGCCCGGCACAAAGTGGGAACTCAATAAGTGTCGGTAACTGACATTAAAGACACTATGAGCCAAGAAGTGTGGGGTGTCCAAAGCAAGCCTAAAGGGCCACGTGACTAGTTCATGATGTGCTGTCATATTGGACAGCATTCTGAAACACAACATAAAACAATTTAGCCATTGTGCACTCCTACTTTTTCTGAAGAAAAATACATATTCACATAATACTCAGAAAATGGATAACTACTAACGCAGGGGCTCTCCCAAGGCTTTATTTGTAGAAAGAGTCAAGGATGAAAATAAAAAAGCAGGAAGGGGGCTCCATTGCAATCAGGCTTTAATAGTTACTTTCTGAAACCTAAGTCAGTATTTTAGTTTATTAACATTTCTTGTAAGTTTCCATCTGTAAACTAGGGAGGCAGTGGATAGAGGTAATCTGAAAAGGACTCTGTTAAGGGGATTTTAAGATGAATGAATGGTGCACAGCACAAGTGTTGATCACTGAATGGGGTAAAGTCTAGTGCCTAGAGGAACAATGTTCTTAGAGGATGTAACTCTTCACAAGCTGACCGGTTATACTCTATATGATGCATGCCACAGTTGTCTAGACCTATCTATGAAAATGGTCTCTCACATGCCATGGTAGTTAGACACCATGCTTGATCATTAATTAGAACAAGATAAACGGGAGTGCTATCCTAACAAGAATTTATAATCAACCTCTCCAAACAATGTCTTGCTATTGTTAAGTATATAAGAAACCCCACCACTAAGCTCAAATAAATTTTCCATGGCTGAGATTAGCAAATAAAAGTTCATTTATCCTTTCCATATTTCTCAAGTCTCATTTCACTTACTATATGGACAGTTTTCCTTTGATGGTTCACAGGCATTATTTTACATACATATATTCTCAGTTAGAGAACCCTAGAGGTTCTAGAGAAATATCAACTTTTCATAAATTTTTTGGGTTATGACATGCAATATGAAGGCTTAAATGTTTTGATACATTTGCCATTACTGAAAAAGTCTCTTCAATTTAAAGCAGAGCCCAGTTCAATGTAATCATACACTCAAATGTTTTAATCCATTTCTCTCAAAGTATTTTAAAATAGTCATTTCCCAACAAAATAAATGCACATGCACACGCAAACACACACACACACACACACACACACACACACGTGCACATACACTCTTTGAAATTAGACAGGAGACATAGACATTTAAAATACACTGCCAGGCTATAGCCAGGAACTGATCAATTAAGAACAAACTCAAGTTCAAACTAAATTTTTAATATTAATAATATTTTTATTAAATTTTTAATAAGATATAAGTATTTATCAAAATTACCAATTAAACCTGACTTGTTATGAGGATGGTAACTGATTTCCTTATACTATACATTAAAATACTAAGTCAAGAAGTTTCAGTGATTATAAAATACATTATTATTAATTTTTTTAAATTACATGTTGAGTATGCATTTAATCAAGAATTAAATTAACAATTACAGAATGATTGACTAAATTCAATTTATTTCAAAGGCTGAGAAAACTTAGAGCACCAAAAAGAATCTGAATTTCATTGTCCAACTGATATTTAATTTGGGTTCTATTTCAAGATCTCTCTTGAGCAAACTTATTCCATGTACCTTAAAGTATAAATAATAGTTTATAATCCTTTACCTACTATTCATACTAGAATAAATATCTTGATTATATATCATTTGTTCCCCTGGATAATGGGAAATTTTGGGGTAAAGTTTTTAATTATATCCTACTTTTTTTTTGGAAGAGAGAATAATTTTATAGGCAATCAAAACCCTGAGAAAACTAAAAATAAAAATATTATAAAATCAATATCATTAATTCAATTCTCCTAAAACTGTGCCATTGTGGTCTTATGTCCTCTGAGCTACAATGTTGTTGGCCATATGTCGTTAAGGAACAAACACTGGGCAGAGCACTGCCAGTCACTAATCTGAACTTTAGTATTCCAATCTGTATAATAATGAGCTACAGCAAATAGACTCTTCCGCTAATATTTGTATGTGTTAAATCTTTAGAGTCATAAGTTTATAAATCATCCTATGAGGTCAGCATATAATTCACCTACTCTTCAGGACAATAAGAAAGAAATAAAAGAGGGAAGAAGGGAGGGAGGGAAGGAAGGAAGGAAGGAAAGATTGTAAATATAAGAAAATGCAGATCTGTCTCTCAAACCTAAGAAGAGTTTTTGCTTTAAGAGCACTTATTAAAAATATTTCTAATAAAAATGTTTTTCCTTTCTATTAGCTCTTTAGAGCTAGTATTTAAATATTCTCAGGGCTTTCCTAGGTCAATAAAGAATCTCTCCCCTAAGTATGTGTTCTCCTCAAACCTGTTCCTGGCCCTGCCTCCTCTGGCTCAACTGACCAGCACCCTATACTCTCTGCTGCTCAGGCTAGAAATGTTGATGTTTTTGACATTCCTTTTCCCATACATTTAGGTCTAAAGAGTCTGCATTTTTCCATCTCTTAGTCACTATTTTAGGTCAGGAATTCATCATTTCCTGACTGAATTACTAGAACTCTCCCCTGAATATTTTCCTGCTTCTGGCCTTGCTCTATTCCAAATCCATTTCCCACACAATAGCTGGAGTGAGCTTTCTGAAGCTCACAGCTGTTCAGGGCACTTCCTATAATTTCCACGATAAAAGACAAAACCTTTAATGTGCTCTACAGAGTCCTGAATGATGTGGCCCCGCTCCCCTATCTTATCTTTGCTTTTTCTCTTGTAATTTCTTTTGGACTTTTATAAACAAGGAATCCTCCACGCGTATCACCTCCCTCCCTCCCACTGTATTTACAAGACTTCTCTTGGAACCCTCCCTGCCTGGCCAACAGAAGACTGAGGGCCTGTTGTGAACACAGAGTCATCACAGCGATAGCTACCCTGCACTGTAATCATCTTTTTACATGCTTGTCTTCCTCACTAGACTATGAGCTCATGGCAGACAGACACTATATTTTATTTGTCTGTTTGTTCCTAGGACTTCTGACAATGTCTCTAATAGAGCAGACACTCATAATTGATTACTGAATACATAAACAATAAAAAAAATCTTTCTTGACACATTTAAAATACGATTGGTTTTCACAAACATTCATTTCATTTATCCCATAAATATTTATTTGGCACTCTATGCCAGGCTGGAACATGTCATTTAAATAAAAAGAGGCAAATGGGCAGTATTTCTGATGTACACATACATTCTTCAGTAAATCTCTGGGAATGGCAATCTGTAGCAATCTATTCAATTGCCAGTAAATGCTCCTTTGTTTGTTCGCATTACCATTCTGTCAGCTCTTGTTAGATTATTTTTTCAGATGTTTGATTTTGTCATGAAGTGGTCGAGGCACTGAACCTACTGGTAATCATTTGAATATAAGCAGGAATGAAAAGAGGAACAATTATGCAAATGGCTGTAAGAGCAATAGTGGCCACAAACCAGAAGATGGTTTATTAAGTAAGGATAAGACTATTAATCACACTGGATATTCCAGCCATGCCTAAAGCCTATGCAGAGTAATCACTGTTGATGCCAGAGAAATACTCCAGTTGTTCTCTAGAGGGACAAATAGATTACTCTTACAATGAATGTCTATCACACACACATACACACCGCCCCCCCTCCCCCCGATTACTCCATGGCTTGGCCATCGTGGGCCTCTAAGGTATTATATGCCCTGGAAACCTCTATTCATTCCATTCTTTCCACCCATAGAGTTGCTCTGTGTTATCTCATTCTTTTTTATTGAGGATGATGGGTTATCCATAGATCCCTGCCCTTACAGTCACAACTAATCCTCTGCACAGACCTCACTTCTTTTTGGCCATGACCTTCTCTGACATTGCTTCTTACCTATGACACTCAATTCTTTCTCCTTCTCTCCACTGTTTCCCTTTATTTATTCATATATACCTTTCCTTCTAACATGTTTTGCTTTCAACACAAACACTAACCTCTGTAGACAACAACCAATAATATAACAAATTCATAGCAAAATACCTTACAGTTATCAGCCTATAGCAAGTAGTCATAGAAAAGACATGCGTTTCCTACTTTTGTTCATGATAAACAACCAATTCAAGGGGGCAGGTGGAACTCCCCAATTTTTCCACTGTTAGATATCAGTGATTTAGATGTATGTTAACTGCAATAAAGGCGCATCTTGAAGAAAGGAGCACCATAAAAATTTAAAGTCTTGCCTTCTTTTTTTATGACATTCTAATGTTTACAATTAGAATTTCCAGGGGCACCTGGGTATCTCAGTCAGTTAAGCATCTAACTCTTATTTTTGGCTCAGGTCATGATCTCACGGTTCATGGAAATCAATTTAAGCCCCTCCCCACGTCAGGCTCTGCACTGACAGTGTGGAGCCTGCTTGGGATTTTCTCTCTCCCCTTCTCTGTCTGCCCATCTCCTACTCTCCCTCTCTAAAAATAAATGTACAAACATTAAAAAAATAAAAATAAACAAAATAAAGATTCCCAGCTTCTAAATCCCTAAGGCAACAACATTTATTTCTGACTTCATATTTTGATAATTCATTAAACTTTATGGCAAGATTCTACCCAAATTTTGTCAAATTGTACTAAACACATAGGTCATGTTATATTTGGTTGATCAAGAAGTATGTCATGACAACTTAATTTTATACTAAATTCTTCCAAAAAAAGAATCATCAATAAGAGTGAAAGTAGCTTCCATTAACCACTGACATTTTAAAATGTCAATTTTACTGAAATATGTTGTTTCTATTTTGGTAACATTCAATTTTAGCTGCTTTGGGGAACAAACGTTAAAAATGATCTCTGATAAGGTATTACTTTCTCTTTGTTTTATAATCTGATACGGTTCAGTTTATTAATATCCCACACTAACATAATGGAAGATGGCTCTTTCTATGTTATAAAGGTATCATACAGACCCCTGATCTCATTGTTCAGCAGAGCAGAAATGGCATTTAAAGCTCTTTATGTGCTATGTTTTGTCTCTGTAGCCAATAGTACCTCAGTAGTCTTCCTTGTCCAGTTTGCTATATATTTATGTCCTTGGATTTTTTCCGTAGTCCAGTGAAAAAAATTAACTTTCAGGAAATTTTAGACCTTCCTCTGCAGTTTGATAAACAGACTTCATATTAAACATTTGAATTTTGGATCTGTGAAACTGACTTCATCTGTCCCCCACTCTTCTAAGAGATTCCTGTTGACAACATCTAGGACTTAGACATCTTCGTTGATACTATTTTGATTGTTAGAGATACAGGTATTACAGATGGTTTGAGTACTTGATGGTTCTAACCATTCTGTCCTGCTTCTTTGCATTTCTTATCATTAAAGAACTTTTTGTTATATAAACCACATTACAACTCTTAAGAGGCTCTCCCTATCCAGTTTGCTTTGTTCCTTGATATGTTAGAAATATTTTTATTTATCTTAGTGACACATCATGTTTAACTTACAAAATTTGTTTTCAATTTTACATGCTTATGAAAAGGATCCATCCCTTTTTTTTTTTTAATTTTTTTTTCAACGTTTATTTATTTTTTGGGGACAGAGAGAGACAGAGCATGAACGGGGGAGGGGCAGAGAGAGAGGGAGACACAGAATCGGAAACAGGCTCCAGGCTCCGAGCCATCAGCCCAGAGCCCGACGCGGGGCTCGAACTCACGGACCGCAAGATCGTGACCTGGCTGAAGTCGGACGCTTAACCGACTGCGCCACCCAGGTGCCCCAGGATCCATCCCTTTGATAAAGCTTGTTAAAATGATCAATCCCTGAAGTACATTTGAGTACCTACTATAGTAAAACTATAACACTGTAACTTCAATTTATTGAAAACTCAGAGGAAAAAAGAGCAGAGAGAGATAAAACACATATAAAAGTAAAACTTTGAGAAACATAGATATATTTGTATACACATGCATATGTACACATATACATACACATCATACCTTGAGAACAACGGAATTCCAACCATAGATGTTCTCAAATAAGAACCTACTTTGAAATGAGTTAATTAGGAAAAAAAAAACTCTAATCAAGTTGTAGTCAGAGTTTAGGGTCTGACAGTTTTGACATTTCAGGATAGTATTCTATTTTTTCTTTTATATGGTAAAGACATTTTCCTAGTCAACTTTGTTACTCTGTTAGGTCAAATTCTTGACCTTATTTACTCCATGGCATTCAATGATACTTGAGCTCAAAGAGGAAAGAGAAGGGAAAAAAAGAAAAAGCTTTTGAACCCTTAAAGCTTTTGTCTATACATTCCACTCTTGTATCTTGCCCGGATGTGTTTTTATCCCTGAATCGTCCATGAAAATGCATGTGGTTTCACACAGAGAAAAACTGCTTCTTTAGGATATGTGGAATCACAGAGATCCCATTTAACTCCACTGTGCTTTAGTGTGCAGGACTGTTAGAAGGTTTTAAAGTCAGTTACGATATACTGTTTGTTGTAACCAAAGTGTCTTTGGTGGCATGCTCTACATACAGGTTTGTCTCCGCTTGAGAGTCTGGAAACTAACCCGACGTGGGCACAACCACGTACCCAGCCTTTAACGTCTAAATGAGCACCACACTTCAATTCCTTGTGTTTTAGTGCTTTTGGATTACAATGACATGCATGCCTTTTAGCAGCTTTCAAATGGGAGAAACCTATATATATCAGAGGAGGGGTCCTTCAAAAGTTTTATAAATCAATGGAGCACTGATACATCTTAGAAGAAATGGAACCTAGATTTCAGCAATGTAACTTATATCTAGATAACCTATATACTTGAGTCACTGGCCTATAGGCACCTCATCCTAGGAGCTTGAGTGACATTCATCAAAACAAAGCAGGAAGAGAATAAGGAAAGTTCCGGAGTTTAGCCCTGCTTTAGGGCAGCTAAACATGCCAATAATATGTACTGAGTGTGAACAAGAATCAAGGTTAGGAGAGAAACAGTGCAAATAGGTTATTGAGAGGGTCATGACAGCTTGATGTGGTAGATTTCATGTACTCCAGAGGAACATTTCAAGTCCCACAAAGGTGAGAAAATTTGTATTGAAAATAGTAAAGTTAATAGTTTATAAAAAATTAAAAGGGTGTTTAATAGTTTTTAAACATTAGTGTGACTTTAAGATGGAAACACAGGGAATTAACATTTAAATATTACTTGTACCAAAGAAGATGAAAAATATTTCTCCAGGGGCACCTGGGTGGCTCGGTCGGTTAAGTGTCTGACTCTCACTTCGGCTCAGGTCATGATCTCACGGTTTGTGAGTTCCAGCACTGCATCAGGCTCTGTGCTGACAGCTCAGAGCCTGCTTGGGATTCTCTCTCTCTACCTCTCTCTCTGCCTCTCCCCCATTCACTCTGTCTCAGTCTCTCACAAAATAAATAAATAAATTAAAATTTTTTTTAATTAAAAAATACATTTCAGAAAAATTTTTGTCCCCTGTTTTGTAATGTCTTGAATTTCCTTGTTAATATATGTGACTGAGAATAGTTGATCACAAAATGTTAAAAGCTCTGGTTATGTTTCATTCTGTAATATGTGCTCATGCTTGATACAATCTCCAACTTACCCAAATAACCTTGTCCTCTGGGTTTGATTCAGAACACTAACCTATGACAAATTTGAGTTTAGGACACAAAAATAGTAATTTGATGTTTATTTTATTTATTTATTTTTTATTTTAGAGAGAGAGAGAGAGAGAACACAAGCAGGGGAGAGGGGCAGAGGGAGAGAGAGAGAATCTCAAGCAGGCTCCATGCTCAGTGCAGAGTCTAATATAGGGCTCAATTCCATGACCTTGGGATCATGATGTGAGCTGAAATAAAGAGTCGGATGCTCACCCAATGTTTATAGCAACACTATCGACAATAGCCAAAGTATGGAAAGAGCCCAAATGTCCATCAATGGGTTAATGGATATAGAAGATGTGGTATGTATACACACACACACACACACACACACACACACACACACACACACACACACACCATGGAGTATTACTTGGCAATCAAAAAGAATGAAACCTTGCCATTTGCAGCTACATGGATGGAACTAGAGGGTATTATGCTAAGTGACATTAGTCAGTCAGAGAAAGACAAATATCATATAACTTCACTCATGTGAGGACTTTAAGACACAGAACAGATGAACACAAGGGAAGGGAAGCAAAAATAATATAAAAATAGGGAGGGGGGATAAAACATAAGAGACTCTTAAATATGGAGAACAAACAGAGGGTTACTGGAAGGGTTGTGGGAGGTGGAATGGGCTAAATTGGTAAGGGGCATTAAGGAATCTACCCCTGAAATCATTGTTGCACTATATGCTAACTGATGTGGATGTAAAGTAAAAAAAAAAAAAAAAAAAAAAAAAAAAAGTGATTCAGGCCATTAATTAATAAAAATATCATATTATTTATCTGGATTTCATGGTATGTGGTATTTATTACTTTTAAAATGTGTAATTCATTGTGATTCTTTTTCTCATTATAAATAAATACTTTCGTAACTAAAAAGAAAAAAAAAAAGAGTTGGATGCTCGACCAACTGTGCCACCTAGGTGCCCCAATAATTCGATGTTTAGAATCAGTGCGTATTTGCTGTGTCTAAGGCAATGTGACATGATACAAGAAGAAAATCAGTGCTCATTATGGGCACAGCAAGCTGGTCAAATACTGTGACACCAGGGCATTAGGCTGCCCCAGGTAGGATATTATTCTCATCTCATGTATTAAAACTTCCAAGTACACACGCTTAGAAAAAGAACCTAAAATCCTCCTAAGGTAAACACATTTAAGTAAAGAGAACATGTATGTAACGTTAATAGAAGTACTTGTGTTTTCTCTGATTGGTGGTCAAGTGCTCTATAGTACTTAAAATATATGCTCAACTTACAGTATCATTATACACTTGGTTATAACTAAGAATTTAGTGTCAAGAGGGAACTAACATTACATATCTAAATATTTTACCAAGCTCAATTAAGATAAGCAAGTGAATTACTAAAGGCAGAGAAAACAGAAGGAAAAATTTTATTGAGTTTGGCCATGCAGTAGCAAAGTTAATTAAAATGAGAAATGGAGTGCACTTTTCGAAGAGACCAGGGAGTGATTCATTAGTTGTGAGAATATTATCTGTATATGGAGAGCAGCGGCCTGTTCATGAAAATTATTAGAGAATCAAGTTTTGTAAATAAAAGAGAAAGTTAATTCTCATGGCCAAAGTGAAAAGGATAACTCAGTCATGCATTATCACCACTGCAATAGAAGCAGCACATCGCACAGATTCCCGTGCAGACTCATGGTGTGTCAGTTACAAAAAAGAGGCAGACGGGGCACCTGGGTGGCTTGCTTAGTCAGTTGAGTGGCTGACTTCAACTCAGGTCATGATCTCCCTGTTCCTGAGTTCCAGCCCCACACTGGGCTCTCTGCTATCAGTGCAGAGCCTGCTTCAGATGGCCTGTCCCCGTCTTTCCCTGCCCCTCCCCCACTGGTGCTCACTTGCTCTCAAAAATAAACATTAAAACAAAAAAAGAGAAGAAGCAGAGAAGTAAGATGATTATCTGAGTTACTCAAACTAAATAAAATGAAATCTTCCAGACTGGTAAGAAGATGAAAAGTGCTCAACAAATGTCAGTTGCCAATGTTATTATATACATTATGTATACAATATCACCAGTAAATAAATAAATAAAAATACTTCTACCCATTACCAGAAAAACGATCTTTTAAATAACCATTTTACCCAGAAAGAATTCAGGAATAATTTTAAAAGCACTGCATTTAAAAGCACTGCATCAGTGCTGACATCAGCCATGTCAAGAGTGCCATGTTCAATATAAGCAGACATATGATTCGTAAAAACCAAGTGCAGCTATTTGGGGAAAAAAAAAAAAACAACAATCATAAACAAAATACTATGCTGGTAATTTGGTTATATCATTCAATACTATCCAGAAGTTCTTTACTTGTACCATTTCCTTAAATATTAATTGATGTGGCTCAGTCAGTTAAGCATCTGACTTCTGCTCAGGTCATGATCTCATGGTATGTGAGTTTAAGCAAGCCCCGCATTGGGCTCTGTGCTAATAGCTCAGAGCCTGGAGCCGTCTTTGGATTCTGTTTTCCTCTCTCTCTGCCCCTCCCCCACTCATGCTGTCTCTCTCTCTCTCTCTCATAAATCAATAAACTTAAAAATAAAGAAAATATTAATTTATGTAAAAACCTGCAAAAGTATATTTAAAAAACAAAAAATTCTGTTTTGCATTTATAATTTCATTATGTCTTTAAAATAAATCATTAATAAATATAAACACAATTTCTTTTTCTGAATGTATCTGGGAGTTCAAGAGAGAGCAAAAGCTGTTCTAAACTCCACAAGGTAACTGTGTCTCTTAAATTCCTCCTTCTGTGATGCCTTAGACACAGTCAGCTAATTCTTACTGAATTCTGTAGTTAAAAACAATTCACTATGGAACTTTTGATAGTTTGAACTATCAAATAGGCTAAACTGCTGACCTTTGTATTATTTATAATTTACATGATTTCTTACAAATGTGTTAAGTGGAATTCTACTAGAAGAAAAAGCTTTCCCTTCTTGCTTACTTATTTATTCACTTATTCAATTATTTATTTCTGGTAGTACGAACTTATAGGGATTTATTCTGTGAGTTATAATTCCTTACTTCCATTATTTATTTTGTTACTCCAATTTCTCTATAGTCAGTCACTGGAAGCTCCTGCAAGTTGACATGCCCCATCACTTTTTGAACACTTCCTTACTTGAATCAGCCATTTGCCCAAGAAGTTCTGGTTCCTTCCATTGGAAAATGGCATTTAGAAAAAATCTGGGCTACATATGCTCATTACTACCGAGGCATCATTGCTGCCAGGGGCTCTCAGGGGACAGAGCACATTATACTGATGCTCACATGAACATTTTTAATCCTTTCATTGGCAAGTATATTTCCTTTGCTCTTCCTGCATAAAAAGCAAGTAAATCTAGTAATATAATAATGAATAATATCATGTGCATAGTGATTTCAAAACATTGTTTCATTTTAGTCCTTACACTTCCTCTATGATATATACGTTGTTAATTATTAGAGTTAACTATTACTAACCCAGATTTGCAGAAAAGCAAACCAATTTAAGGATCAGATTACCAGAATGTGGTAGAGCTAAGCAGTACACTGACTCTACATTTTACAACTTCTTCCATTATACCAAATCAGAAAGATAGATAACATTTCTATTTTTTGGACTTTTATATAAAAATTTCCTGCATTTAAATATGACAGAGATCTTAGGGGCGCCTGGGTGGCTCAGTTGGTTGAACGGTCGACTTGGGCTCAGGTCACGATCTCGCGGTCCGTGGGTTCAAGCCCCGCGTCAGGCTCCATGCTGACAGCTCGGAGCCTGGAGCCTGTTTCGGATTCTGTGTCTCCCTCTCTCTGACCCTCCCCCGTTCATGCTCTGTCTCTCTCTGTCTCAAAAAATAAATAAACGTTTAAAAAAAAAAAAGAAGTATTTAAAAAAAATATGACAATATATCATCTTGACAACATTTCAAATTAACCATGTATAAAGTAACGTATTTTTATTTCCCCCTGAATTTCACTTGAAATTTTTTTTTGCCAATGACACCAGCACCTTTCAAATATCAATGAAATGTATAATCTGTGGAGACTGATGTGGGGCTCGGTCCCACAACTCTGGGATCGTAACTTGAGCCGAAATCAAGAGCCAGATGCTCAACTGACTGAGCCGCCCAGGTGCCCCTGAAATATGTAATCTTAAGTCATGCTTATTCACCTCTCTTTTTTTTCACTATTCCCACTTGGGTGCTAATATCCATGCTGTTTCCCTCTCCACTGATTTTTCCCATGCAAATCTTCTAATCCAGGTCTGTTCATCCCTCTTAGATTACTTTACAGTCTCCTGGATGACCTCCATTTCCTCCCCCATAATCTTACATTATCATACAACCTTCCATAGTTTCTTTTTTTTTCTCTTTCTTTCTTTCTTTCTTCCTCTTTTTCTTTTTCTTTTTTTCTTTATTGAATTCAGTTACCTCTTCCTTGCCCTGAAGGCTCTCCTGTGTGGTCAGCATTATTTCCAAGTATTTACCAACTCCTACCCAGCCCTGCCACTCTGGTCATGTCATGCCAGGCCTTTCATCAGCTCCTATGTGTGTCCTCTGAGATGTTCCCTCCGCTTAAGCCAAACTTGACTGTCTTCCCAAGGCCCAGCTTGAAATCCACAACTTCTATAAACATAAAAAAGCTATAACACTTAAGCTAGCACTGTCCTCTACTTTTCCCCCATTGACATTAACCTTAAATACCTATCTAACAGAGAAATTTCTTGAGAAAAAAATTTTAACTCAACCAAAATCTTGACCACTCTTAACTTAAAATTTATCTCATGGTAGTTATTTAATAATTCTTTGATCCAAAGAAGTGAAATATCCTGAATTATATTACATGTATTGTACATATCAAATTCACATTGAAAATAGGGAAGATGATTGATGGTACATGGGCATGATAATTTTTTTTTAATCCAGCACAAGAAGGAAGAGAAACAAACAAGCATAATTTGAAAGAGCTTCTGGAGGGGTGCCTGATTGGCTCAGCTGGTGAAACATGCAGTTCTTGATCTCAGGGTTGTGAGTTCGAGCCCCATGTTGGTGTAGAGATTACTTAAATAAACTGAAAGAGAGAGAGAGAGAGAGAGAGAGAGAGAGAGAGAGCGAAGAAAGACAAAAGAAAGAAAAGAGACGAAAGAAGAAGAAAGAAGAAAGAAAGAAAGACGCTAAAAAGAACAGAACCAAAATAACGAACTAAGACAGACAGACTAAATAACGACAGAAAAGAAAAAAGAACGCAAAGACAGAAAGAACGAAGCAAAAAAAGAATTCTGCTTCTGTTTACTTTAAGTGTAAAATGCAATCAAAACTAGAAAGTGTAATTATCTGAGCTTCCTGATTAATCAAGTTTTATAGAATGTTAAAGACCACTGGAGTGACTAAATTGTTTCATGAGCTCTTATACAACTTACTAGGGAATACGTAACCCAGAAGGATCTTGTAGGAAGGCTAATTGCAGTGACTAAAGTGAAATGCATCTCAGTTATCAAGCTTCCTTCGATGGCAAAATATTTCTGATACTAGCTTGTCACCAATTCTTCTTCTATCTTTCCAGTGTTGTTTTCTAGCATAAAAGCCAGAAGTTCTGAAATATTTCTTTTTGTGTTAAATGACTGAGTATGACTAGTTTATGTTATACCAAAGGCCCTTATCCAATTCGATAAAGTGTTTGTACTCAGAGAATTGGCATCTGCCACTTGGTCCTTTGTCATCTGCCTTCTCCCCAGTAAGGACAACTTGTGCTTACACAGATGTCTCTTTTTCTCCCCCCCACCCACACCCAGTCTTTGGTTCCTGTCCCTCGGAGCCCACACTGAAGCCCCATGTTTTGAAGGTGACCACCCTGAACAAAAGCTCCTCATTTCCTAAGTGACCTCTCTTCTCAAAAGAGTTACTGTTTCCAGGTAACCTGTTCCACTTACACTTTATTGGTTTCAGTTGTTTCAGGATGTGACATGGTTTAATTAAGCATTCTGGCCCAGTTTGAGGCAGGAACCATAAATAAGGAGGAAGTTTATACTCGTACTCCTGGAACAACTCAGGCAACGTCTTATTTTCACTGAGCTGGACAGTTGAATGGTTTGTGAGTTGCTAGGGTAGAAGTGTTTACAGTGGACTCTTGTTCATCATAGCGTCCTGCCGTTCAAAGATAGCTATTCTGGCTACTATTATATCTTTGTAAAATGATTTAAAACAGCATGATAATATTTCTCTGTAGATTTATAATTCATGGTATTATCAGCATACGGATGATCTAAGGGAACCGCAGTAAACTTCTTTCTGAGAAATGACTCAAATCAGTATCCGAAATACTGTATCCAACCACAAAGATCCATAAGAATGCTTCATTTTATATATCTTGCCTTAAGAGCTTCCAGAAAATTTCAAGTACCACAACAGAAACTATTCCCTTCTATTATTTCTTCTGCCAGATAAGAATTTACTGACACAAGACTTCTTAAAGAAAAATTGCACAATATATACAAGATAAACAATCTCCAACCCAACTTAATAGCCCAAATAACATATTATTCTTGTTATGTGTCAAAGTACCTATTACCCCGGGCTGGTCTGGGAACCCCTTGGATGAAGGCACTGTGCCTTGGATGTAGTATCAACTCAAGAAAATTTCTATTAAATAAAGAAAACCTTGGAGATTCCACTGAACTATCTCAATCATTTATAAAAATGAAAAGAGGGAAAGACACAGTTAAAACTGTACAGTCATACAGGAACAGAAAGAATTCTAACAGATCTCAGGTCCTCGTCATTTTATAGATGTGGAAACTAAGGTCAGATCAGTTGTTTACCCAACATCACAGTCAGTAGATAGAATTAAACGCAGGTCTCCTAAATCTGCTTTTATGGAGCTTTTAGAAGCATCCGATAATTTTGTATAAATATCACTTATTAAGTTAGTAAACACCTTTCTGCTGTGTTGTGTATTCTCTGTAGCTGTGATGTCTATTCTTACATTTCACATCCACTTCTAATTGTGCTTAACATCTTGAAAGTATTGACAGCTACAGTTGATTTCAAAGGCAAAAGTAATATTTTATCTCTATATTAATAATAAAGCTAAAGTAGATTCTTAGAGTCCATGTTTGTAATAGTAACATTATTTTTAAAATATTTAACTCCCCTGAAAGTCGGGCATTTGGGAAAACTGCCATTACTCGCATAGAGCCACATAAAGAGAGAGGTCACTGTCAGTCTAGATTTCAGCCTTGTTTTACAGACAAGGACTATAAACAAGTGAGTTAAAATTGGTAATGAACAGGTCTTCATGCAAAATACATAAAAATCCAAGAAATACATATTCATATAAAATTATTAATGTGAAATAACACTACCACTCCCAATCAAATGGGGACTAGGTTGATACGTTTATAATAACTGTTGCACCCTGGTACTTCTCTTCTTTAATACAAGATACATGGTTTTCTATCGAGGTGTTCCCCATTACATAAGCAGCATAGTAATGATATAGAGTTAAAGGAACATCTCTAGAGAAAGGCCAGGTTGAATTCACAGTGAAGTTCTAAGGGGAAAGAAAAAGGGTTTTTTTCCTGGCAAGCTACTGAAAAAGTGAGGGAAAATGGAAGGAGTAATTCCAACTATACATGCTAAAAAGTCCTTTCCTGGGGCGCCTGGGTGGCGCAGTCGGTTAAACGTCCGACTTCAGCCAGGTCACGATCTCACGGTCTGGGAGTTCGAGCCCCGCGTCGGGCTCTGGGCTGATGGCTCAGAGCCTGGAGCCTGTTTCTGATTCTGTGTCTCCCTCTCTCTCTGCCCCTCCCCGTTCATGCTCTGTCTCTCTCTGTCCCAAAAATAAATAAACGTTGAAAAAAAAATTTTTTTAAAAAAAATAAAAAGTCCTTTCCTGAATTCTGTACACACTGGTGGGGAAATCCATTTCTGGCTGGCCTGGCAGCTGCGGTGAACTGGGAAGAGAGTGAGAAAGTCAAATAGTCACGTGAAAAAGAAACATACAACAAACAAACAAAAAACCCTGGCACTAAGAAGTTAATGAATTAGAAACATTAAAAGGAAATATCTAAAGAATAATATATAATAAATATATATAAGGATTATATATATAATAAAGATACAGAAAATCTATCAAAGTCAGGTACAAGAAACAAAAAGTAGTTGTTGACTTGCATCAGGAGCTCCAGAAGTGTTGACATCTCTAAAGGTCTGAGGACACCAAGACTGCTAAGTTACCCATGAAATCCCCGGGACATTTACTTGAGTGTATTCAAAACAGCAAAATCTATTTAAGACATCACTTTTAAATCACATTTGAATGGCTTTCCTTCAAAACCCTAACTTACATAACTGTCTGATTTTCTTTGAGCTTGGTTAACATAGAACTCAGAAAAACACAAGCCTCATTCCTGAAGGTTACTCCATTAGGGCAGAGATGGTCATACAGACCGTGAAGCTTTACAACTTATCTCCTCAACATTTGGTTCCTCCTCTCTATGCCCAGAATTAATTGGTTATTATATAGACCACTTAGCCTCATTAAACTTTCAAAAGGTTGCCAGAGTGCCTCCTACTGACACAGGAAATTTTTTCTCTGTAGCAGTTTAGTGTCATACTGATTATTAAAAGTAGATCTCTTATTGTTCCAAATTCAAAGATGGGACAGAGTAAGAGTTGGGGTGGGAGGGGATGGCAGAGGGAATATGAATATTTATTCCAGTGGCTTTCAATTCTGGTAGGAATCACCAGGAGAACTTAAAAAATATATAGATTACAGTCCCCTTTCCTTCCCAATCTACCCCAGGGTTCTGACTTCTTATTATCAGGATAAAGTCAAATCACTCTGATGAGATTTTCCACAATACTGTACACATTTAAAATCAGAAGTCACTTCTGTGGGAAAAAGGGTCACACTTAAATACTGATGATTCCACTAGCAATTTATGTAGAACTCCAAAATTTGGGAAGTGCCTTCTTTGTAGTGTCACTGAAAAAAAAAAAAAGGTGTATTCTTTGTGAGGAAGAAATTATTTTGAGAAATATGAATGAAAAAGTGTGACTCAATGTAAAATATAAACACTAAAAGATTATTAAATATGATGTGAGTAGACTTAACCTCCTTATATTATCACTGACCCCTACAGTACTTCTATAAAGTATTTTCAGTGTTCTTTATGATGTCAATGTGCTATAAATATCATTATGGATAAATGAGGTAACTAATAAAATTAAAACTTTCGTAATAAAGAATACCAGTGAATTAATCCTGGTTTTGTTCAAGATAAAAACATTTATATGTTTTTAGGTTCCAAAATAAATTAAACTCACTCATAGTAGCTTTTCTACATTGATTTTGTCTTTTTACAGTCTTCTTAAAAACTTATCTCAAGCCATATAATTGGGACTATTTTTGCCACAATCCCACAAATTTGACAGCTATAACCCTAAGCTAGTAGTCACCCACTCAATGGTTGAAAGAGGTTCTTTATAAGTAAAAATTAATAAAAACTCAGACTTACAGTACTGGCAAAGAATACCATCAATGGTGCAAGTCACTTATATAAAGATAATTGTTCTAGTCAAGATAGGGTTTATGAATTGAACTACAAAAGTGGATAGAAGGAATGTTAAAGAAGAAGAAAATGGGGTTTAAAAAAATCATGATTCCACAGAAACCTCTGCATGTAAGTAGATATACCTGAACATATTTATTTAGACTCAAATGGGAAATCAACAACAAAACTGTTGAGTTTTTACTTATAAGTAGACATTAGGATATAGGAAGAGCAAATGTCCAGGTAAAGCTCAAGAAATCACCAACCTACCTTATGTTAGTGTGGTTTCTGTAAGTACTGACGTATTGATGAAGGGGTTATAAGAAGTTATATAAAGACAATTTGATGTAAGTCCTAAAAAGTGTTATTGGCATTTACCACATTTGAAAAGATCTAGCATGTAATAAATACAAAGGATCACACTATCATGTTGTCATTGTATTTTTCATCACATTATGTTTGGTTTAGTGCCTGGAAATCTTTTTGTACTTGGTTCTTGGCTAAGTATTGTTGCTGTCAGTGTTGGTCTTGCCTTTGGAATCATGCTGCTGAGTGTCTGAGCAGAACACTGAAGGATAGAAAGAATGATTGGGCTATCCACCTTCCTCCTACACCATAGGGTTCACCTACAGACCACCAGAAAAATGCCACAGTCAGCCATTATCTATTGTGTTTCTTTACAAACTCATTCTTATAACACAATAAAAAAGTTACAGAATATATTCATCTCCACAACTGCAAATAAAACATTCTTCCATTTTAATAAAGTACACTAATTAATAACTTTAGAAAGTCTCCATCTCTCCATGTCTCCTTACAACTGGATGATAAGTCCATTATATATACTCAATACATATTCTCATTGTCATCAACTTAATAACCATGTGGACAAGAATATGGGGAGGGGGGAGTGTCAGTGAGGGTTCCCAAAGGTTATCCTAAAAACAGTGAGCCTTGTTCCCTTCAAGATAAAAATTATATACAGAAAAAATAAAAGCAAATAACTGATCAGAACCTTTTCCTATGAAATTCAATTTAAAAGACTTGGAAAAAAAGTTTGCTTTCATTTTCTATGTAAATCCCCTGCAAAATCACCTTCCTGTGTCAGCTTGCGAATGTGAATATACAAATACATTTTGAAGTCCTGATACAATTGTAACAAAGAGTGATAATATATCATAGTCTATCCTTGACCGCAACTGCTATATTTAAGGAGCAAATGTTCACTTTTAATAAGTTGATTTTCCAAGAAATCTCATGGAATATTTTGAAGCAATTATGATAGAATCACAAACTTAAATACATAGTTTCCTCTCAAACATGTCATTTAACTTCTTACAGGAACTAAAATCCCCTTCAGTGTAGGGAGGTATTCTGAAGATGAAGAAATTGAAGCATTGACAGATTAAATTATTTACTTATTCCCTACATTCAGTGTATGTACAAGACCAAGGAATCATCACCTCTTTTTCCCAATGAACTTTGGAGCCTGGATTCAAATCCCAACTCTGCCACATAATAGCTGCATATGATACAGCAGTTTCCAGGAGTCTGAGTCTCAGTTTCTTTATTTGCAAAATGGAGAGAATAATCTCTAATGTGTATACCTGTCTCTTGATTAAACAGTACAATGTATATAAAGTGCCAGACACAGGGCTATATTGGTACTCAATAAATATTATCATATAATTTATACAGAAAACATGAACTCTGGCTTTTTGAATAGTATAAACTAAAATAATAAAGGAAGAACTTCTTAAACATCACAATGCTGAGCACTAGTCATACAGATTGCCTTTTATGACATACGATTCCAGCGAATGTTGTAGACACTATAATGGATTAGAGAATGGTCTGTCCATGCTGAGAAATGGAAAACATATCTACTATTTGAAAATAACTGGTAATCATAAACTTAAATAAGAAGGGTTACTTAAGTATATGCTTTTTCCAAGGATGGAATTGTTTTCTTTTGTTTTTTATAGATTCTCTGAAATTATGTTTTTCCAAATTAAAAAAAAAGTGATTGTGGAGAGAATATTATACTCAAAATCACTTCCTACAACTAAATCTTACAAGTCTGTGAGAAATCATTCCTTTTGGCATCCTTCTCAAGTCTAATGTCTCAGGTTCTAGTGTAGAAATAAGACATGTGGACTTACAAAGAAATGACTTCAGTTCATATAAGCTAATAATTAGTATAGGAATATCCTCTTATTCCTGTAAAAACCTAGAATATCAGTGTACTATTTGGGGCAAAAAAATGTTTGTTTGCTTCAACTAATCTTAATCTTGGTCCCTTTGCTTAAAGGTAAGCTTTATTCTAGCTCTATCATAGTATGACACATATACTATATATATTTAACACACGCTATATTTAAATATTAGCTATCCAGACTCAAAGAAGACTGAACATTTTATTCCAAGATAAATTCTGCTTATACTGAGGTTGAAACTAGATCCCCTACTATACAAATTAGTCATTTTAAAAAACCATACCACTGACAACTTAGTAGAGGGCTTACAGCCAAGCATGCAATGTGTTTCAAGTTTACAATAATTAAAACTTACTTAAAATGTTTTACAGAGTATAAAACAATAATGCAAAGATTCTTTTAATCAACAGCAAGTTTATAAAAATCTTAAAATGAGATCCAAATATGAAGCTGCCTAATTGATTTAATACTCAATCATTTTTACTTCAGTAAAAATCTTTTCAACACCAGCTTATTTTTTTTGAGCTCCATAGCTGGCTATTACCTGAATTGGGGCAGGTCTCATCTGAATTTTGCAAATAAGCAAGTTCTTTCGCAAGATACTTTACAAATGGATATTTAAGTGATATATTTAATCACCACTACTACTGATGCATTTCTTTATGGTTATAAAAAGGCAACAGCAAATAAAGTATAATAAGTTTTAGGTTACTTTCCGGAGATGGTGTTCCAGAGTACCACTAATAGGCAACTATCCTTTTTTCATTTCTTTATGAACTACTATTCTACATACCTTAAATAATAATAATGAGGTACACTTTTTTATCTTAAACCAAATTTTAGAACTGGCTCAAGTAGTTATGGGGGGGGCATTGAAAATAAATCTAAAACACCTAAAAATGTCAGTCACTCTTCTAAGCTAGCATTTGTTATGCTGTGTAAAAACTCAAGCATCTGCAGTATAAAAGGGAAGAGGTCCAGAAGGTATGTTAAAAAAAAAAAAAAAGAACAAGAACAAATAATAGCTATGTGATTATTCCCCCAATTTTCCTTGGTTCTAGCTTAATGATATTATCTGGATGTGAAGATCAGATAATGCTGTCATAAGACTGCATGATTAACCATCGATCTTGCCACGGTGCTGGATTCAAGCTAAAGCAATGCAGCTAAAACAATGGAGATTCTCAACAACTATTGGCACCTTTCCATTTTAATGATGTAGTCTTTCCATTTCAAGAACGGATAGAAAAGGGGAAAAGTGAACTAGATACAGAAACAAGCCACAGCGAGACCAAGAAATGTTCTAGGTGTATGCGTGGTACTCTAGCTAAGCAAAGTTACTAGGTCACAACTGGATGCTGAACGGTCCTGGCCAAGAAGCAATATACTATGTTTTGGAGAATATAAGATAAAAAAGATACGATCACAGGAAATTGTTTTATGTAATAATGTTCCATTTAGAGGATTAGAAGCAGAACTGTGGTAACTGTCAAGAAGTAAGCCAGCTCCCACAAAAATGGCCAAGGTATTATAAAAAAGAATTACGGCATCCTTGAAACAAGGCCTTCTAAAGGTCAGACAAGCAATACTAAAGTTTTCTCCCACAAGGAAAAACGAGAATATGCTTCTAATTTTATTTAATTATGTTGCCTAATAATAGTTACTTCCACTAACTAGTGGTGAAATAAGTAGTAAAACTGAAATGGGACGAATCCCTACATAGTAAGATCTTAATTCAATGTGGGTCCTCACGTGTCTTTCCGAAAATTAGCAAAGATAGCATCCTCAAAATGGAAAGGTAAACATACCTATTAATGAAGAAGGGTGGGGGAAGCACTGAACATATGGATTATTGAGCATCTGATCTGCAGTGTATCCCCAACCCCCGAGTTATGTTTAACAACAGCTTGTGTACCAACCACTATTTTTATGCTTTGCTAATGTAATATGCTGTTTATCACATTCTGAAATTATTCAGTGACCTACTTTGTTAATTAAGGCATTTACAGAGATCTTCTTCCCTTATAGAACCAGACCACTGACTAAATGAACACTTCCCTTCCGCCCAGGTGTAAGATTATTTCTATTGTAAAGAAATAAATAATGTTTCGAAAGACAGAAAGAGACAATTCTCTAGTTTAATGTATAGGGAATCCGCGTTTCTTCCTGTTATTTAACCTTGGTCTTTTCACCTAATTGCTACAGCCAGGAGAGAAAATCATAAGATTACTGATGGAAACCAGAAAATAAATGAATTAAAATTTTAAAGATGCAAGGACACAGCTCACTGCACCAATATTCTTAGTGCAGTTTCACACAGAACAGTGTGCACCTCCGGAAGGGGAAAGAAAAAGGAGTAAATAAAACCTGAGGCTTATTCCTACCAGCGATCTACATAACATATATCGTCAGTGAGAAGGCGCTGTGCTGAAGGTCTAGTAAGTAGAGATGAGGAACAAGAAGAGAAAAATACTCTACCCTGCTAACCATTAATCAGCCCTTTCCTTCTCCTAAGACAAGTGTTGGGAGTTACTTGGAGGCATAAAGCACCTGGCTCTGAGATTGAGTACACATAACTGAGAAAACCAGAGAAAAACGAAGTGCGGTTTGGCTTGGTTAAAGCGAAGGAAATTTGCCCTGCTCAGGCATCTCCTCCCAATGCAGCAAATTTGGACATGAGCTATAGGCTGCAAACTGAGCTTGGGAATGGTGCAGGGGAATGATGGAGGGAAGGGAAGATGAAGTTGCCGGCTCTGAGGACGGAGGGTTTCTACACGTAGCCTCAGAGGCAAAGGGTTAAAGGGATGCTCCTCGTTACCTTTCTTTTCCGTTCCATACGTTCCCGGGGGATTTTCCGTTGTTTTTTCCTCTCTCTCTCAAGGTTTTTTTCTTTTTCATCCAGTTCAGCCTCTCGAACTTTTTTAATAGAAGCAGCAGCGTGAGCCATTTTGCAGAGAAAATCAGCAGAAGCAGTTTCGGCGGCTCAGTTTCCACTCCCCAGCAAGCCAGGTGATTTTAGAGCTAGATGGAGATACGGTTTTCCCCACCAGGGCAATGGCTGGCGGCCAGAGCACTCACAAAATAATCCACTCCGCCCCCGAGCTAGGTCATAATCTTGCTCCAGCCTCTGCAGCACCCATAATTCACCAGAACGTACCAAGGTCCCAGGCCAAGCCCCCCAGCAGCACACACCTGCACACACGCGGGCATAGGTGTGCACCCACACTGGGAAATGGTCCCAGGGGAAGGCGGAGCACTAGACTTGGAGCTCTTCAGCAGTTGGGTGGCCGCAAGTGTAGGCAAGCATCCTACTAGTTGAAAAAGCCTTCCTTAGACACACATCACCAGTTGGAACAGTCTTTGGGGACTCCTCCAGACAGTCTGTGTCTTCCGACTGGAGCCAGGAAGAGGCCACCTCTGTGGAACTGCTAGGGGGTGGGTAGTTTATTGCCGCTTCCAACCACACCTCTATGCAGGGTGAGAAGAAAATGGTGCAGTCTCACTAAATGACTCGCTGCCGCTGCGGGTGCTGCTGCTGCTGCTGCTGTTGCTACGGCAGTTCTGCTGTAGCACATGACATGAATTCCTGCCTTTTAAATCTCAGCCCTTCCCTTCTCCAAGGTTCCTTTCCAGAAAAGAATCAACGCTGCCGTTTGGGGAGAAGACGGGCACAGTTGGAGTTACTTGCCACCGCTATGGCAATACCCGGGTGAGCGCGTCCGGGAAGGGCTGGGAGTAGCCCGGTCCTCACTGTGTCATTTACAGCCCCACGTGAGGCTGCATTAGGGAGCTGCATTAAGCCGGAATCGAAAGGAGCTGTCAGTGAGCACACAGCATAATCTGGGCTCAGCCACGTTACCCTGGGAGAAAAAGTGGGCCCTCCAAAGAGGGGGAGGAAGGCAGAGGCAAAAGGGAGAGAGGGGGTAGGAACACCTAAAACCACTCTCCATCATTCTAAGGGGCATACAGGTACTCATTGTTAAATTACCAAAGGCTTCTGTTAAACACCAAATAAACATTAAGCCATGTGATGAAGTAAAGAGGGTTTAACATTCCTAGATGTTGCTGTTAATGTACCCGAAAGGGAGACTCATTGAACGAAAGGATACAACTCAGTAATCAGGATGAACCCAGCACTTAACCTCGTCCAAAAGCCAAAGGAGAAACTAATTGCCACTGTATGGGCCAGCATGCATGGTTCAGAGGTCAGTGAACTTCTAGCCAGCACTATTAGTTTCTTATGTACGGGACGCATAACCCTCCCTGACTTAAACAGCTGAGAATTAATCTCCTAAAAAAAAAAAAAAAAAAAAAAAAAGTAGCAGCTTATCAACTCCCTCCTCTGGAAAATCTTGTACATATTTACAAGGAAACACACATAGACATTTAGGCCTCCTGGGAAGATAATATGTGGACTTGGGGAGGATTCCTATATGTTCTTAACCAGGTGAATCATCGCCTGCCACTTGATATAACATAATTGAAACATTTTCTTCCCTGAGGTACTTCAAGATAATCAGTGGTGATGGTGTCAAAACAGTCATTAGGAATGAAGGTGGTTCAGGGAAAGCGGTAAGACTGGAGCACAGGGTGTTCTTAACACCATCTGGCATTTTTTTCTTCTTCTAAATACTTTTTTAAAACATGTTTACAACCAAGCTACTCTTTTTTGGATCATGGATGTCCTCTTAACTTAATAACATGTGTCCCAACAAAAATGTGGCTGAGCCACAGCCATACAGTGGTTTTCCCGTTAGTGAGAAGGACTTTTTTGGGCTTCCTCTGGGACAATACCCTTCCCTAGTCCCTTTAGAACCTGTTCATAGTGTTTCACAATATGTTCTTCCCTTTGTAGCTCTCCCAAAAGGAAGGTGGAAAATCACAAGCACAGCTAGAGAAGAAAGTGAGGAGTTACTGTTATAAAAAAACAAAAATAAAAACAAAAAACAAAACAAAGCAAAAAAACCCAAAAACCCATGTTTATTTCATTAGCCTTTAACGAGCTCAATAGCCCTACTTGTACATTGGACAGTATCAATTGCATTCTGCTGTTTTCTAATGCCGGGAAAATTATACACTTTTAAAACTTCAATCTGATAACAACAACAACAACACATTCTTAGACATGGTTAACAGTCTTAGCTTTCAAGATTCTCTCCCTTTTTCTTTTTTTTTTAATAATTTATTTTTTCAGTAAACTCTATGCCCAACTCAAGCTCACGACCCTGAGATCAAGAGTCGCATGTTCTACCGACGAAGCCAGTCAGGTGTCCCTCTGTCCCCTCTTTCTACAAGGCTTGAGAGCTGTTTCATTACTTTGTTTCATGAAGAAAAGATAATGAATCAGATGTTAGTTTGTCAGGTGTTAGTTTAACATAAATATTTCACTATGATTGCCAAATCTTTAAAAAGAGTAATTACCCTACTTTGCTTACATATTCTCATAATGTCTTTAGATGCGATGCAGAGAAGGAAAGTCACTATGTTTTTCTAGTTGAGGACACTAGAAGGCGAATAACGTGTTCCAGATAGTTTTCCCAGGACCGTTTACAATGGCAGGGGGACCAGGTTTCAGCACTCATAAATCAGCCTATCTCAGGAGAAGGAACCCACTCAAAAAGCCCCACTGCAGGCTCTACTACTCAAATCACAAAACAGGAAATCTCAGACTGGGATGAATATTTTTAAATAAAATGAACTGGTCACAAGTCCTTTTTTTTTTTTTTTTTAGCGTGCAATCTTTTATTTTTATCTTCCCCAATCATAGAACATACTGCTTCCTGGTGAGACGGATGGCAACACAGAACCCTTTTGGGAGCACCAGGCACATGAGGCATCCCTACGCAGTGATAATGTTGTCTCTCTACAACTGACTTATTCAATAGTAAGCTGTTGAGAAAAAGATTTTATTTTAAAACCATACCTTCTTGTATATTTGTGTTGTTCAGACTTTCCTATGGTTTCTACTTGAATGGGAAAAAAATCAGTGCCAGTCTTTCTGAGGAAAGAGAGCAGGGCACACTCACCAGCTGACCTCTGCACAGACAGGGCACCAGGTTCCAGTCCCAGGAGCTCCCAGCCATTTAAAGGATACACGCACCACATTAAAGGTGTCTTCCCATCAAGCTTCCAGCAGAGATATAATACTGGCTGAATTTTAAACTTGTAACAAAAGCCGCTTCCTTCCACAAAGCATCTTGGCCATCAATGGGATAAGCTTGTGTCTGCCTTCAAAGTAAGGAACACACTGTCGTTTACATTTAAACTTGAGAGCCAGCCTAGATAGATTGCCCTTCAGAGAGGACATACTTCATTTTAAAGGCAGGAGAGAAAATGGCCATTTGCTGTCCTCAGTGTCCAGCACTCCATTGATCAGAATCCAAAGAAAATCCTCTGCAGACCTCGGGCATCAGTCAGGGCATCGCTCAATAACAACTGAGCTAGCCATATGCAACTTAATCCCCCTTCTCTCTCCCAGTCTCACCCAGGAGAAGGAGCAATGCAATTAAACAGCATATATTGTCACTCTACCACAAATGGAGTGTGGGTGGTAAGTGGGAAAAGAAGCAGATGCACCACAAAGACGGCTAAAGCATCACCTAATCAGGAAGGAAAAAAAAAAAAAAGCAAAGGTTCTGCTCACTTGAGCTAGGAGCCAAGAGTTCATTCTGCTTAAGTGCAATGGTGTTTGTATTTGAGGATTCACACGTGTTCTGAGACTCCCGAATGGTCCGCGTAAGATAATGCAGACTGAACGAATAGTAGCATTCATCCATCCGCCTCCCCACTTTGTTTTACCCGGAGCCAAATCCAAAAGCCAATTTGACAACACTAAATTAAGAGAGCAGAGCTTGCTAATAATCCTAGATCCTACTTCCCGTTCCTAACAGTTTCTGTTGAGATGATTTGATTAAAATGAGACTATCGAAATGGTATAGTTCTTCTGCTTCTGCCTGAGGAACCCCAGTTCCAAGTCAAAATAAGTGGTGTCTAGAGTTTAAGACAAGGAAGCAGGAGCCTAAAGACCCCTATCCTCCAGCCTCCTAACCGAGCTCATTAACATTTTTGATGTTTCACAGAAACTTTCCAGCTAATAACAATGGTAAGTACACAAGGAGTGAAAAGCTTCCCTCTGGGGATCCCTTTACATAAAGAAGATACAGCCACAAAAGTGCAGGTCACAAATAGTTGGCATTTGGTCACCACCCTAGGCTGTGGCTCTATAACCACTCTGAGGATGGTCAGGGGATGACGCACAGCAGCCACATCCTCGATGAGCAGAGGGAAGGGAAAGGCACAGGGAAAGGAAAATCAAAAACTGTTCCCAAGGAAAAGAGAGACACAGCCTATCTCCCTGTGCCGCCCACCCAACCTCCATCCCCAACTCCATTCATTCATCCCCAAAGTGCAAACCCAGATGAACAAAGATGAATGTACGTTAGCCTAGGTTGTGTAAATTGGAGGCAGCCTGTGTAAACAGGGCTGGGATTTGCTCATTGTGAAAACTCTTCTGACAGAAAATCCCTTCACTGAGGCTTCTTAATCAAATTTACTTTCTCTGTGCTCACTTTGACGGGAAATAAAGAAATAAGTTCATTCAGGAATTCAAAAAGCCTCACAAGGCTAAAATCTTTCTTCCTCTTAGTTTTCTATATGTTATCTTAGACTGAAAGCCTGGGAATTTATATTTGCCTTTTAAATATTCTTTGTTTACATTGAAAACTTTCTCACTGTCATCCCATTACTGCACAGCACCTATCTCTGATGCTATCTTTTTATCAACTACAGTTACTGAGCGCCTAATCTGAGTCAAGAAGCATTGGGGATCCACCAGTGAAAATGATAAAGTCATAAAAATCCAGCTGTTATAAGTGAATTATTTGCAGACCTCCGGCAACATCTCAGTCACTGTGTTCAATCTACAGTGATTACAACTACCAATATTCAGATCTCGAATAGAAAGCTGCTTCACAATTTTCAAATGCTTGGTTTCAAGTTTCAGATTATTTCTACATATCTTCAAATATCTTCTCAGGACTATTCTCTTCTCATAAATGGACTTTTATTCTGAAAAAAAAAAAAAAAAAAAAAAAAAACAGACCAATCCTGAATCAGGAAGCCACATAGTCCTTTAGGGATTGACTTAAATTGAGTTAAATTCTAACTCCTGCTGACAATTTGCTGTTGTGGTTTAAAACACATATAACCTGCCATTTGGGTTTGTAACAACTCCCCATAAAAATTCTGTGCATATTTCTTGGTCCTTTTATTTTGGTCAAATAAAAAGCACTAAATTGTGGTTAAGATGTGAAAATGCAATCTTAAACCTGCTAGTCCTGGAGATCCCCGAAGACAGATTTGTGTGCCTTTTATCTATAAAGAAATTCTTATTTTTATTTTAGGATTTATATTTTTTACTTGGGAATTATATGTTAGTATTTTAGTATCTTAAAAGAAACAACTTTATTGGTAATGGAGAGAGAAGTTGGAATCAATGCTTGAAACTTGTGCACTTGCATAGGGTCAATTTGAAGTGCTTTTGGGACAGTTTGATAGGACATTTTTTTTTAAGTTTATTTTTGAGAGAGACACAAACAGAGCGTGAGCGAGGGAAGGCAGAGAGAGAGGGAGACACACAATCTGAAGCAGGCTCCAGGCTCTGAGTTGTCAGCACAGAGCCCAACACGACAGGGCTCGAGCCCATGAACCGTGAGCCGAAGTCCACGCTTAACCGACTGAGCCACTCAGTCGCCCCATTGATTGTAAATGTTTTAATTAGATTATTTGCAAAAGGCAAAGGTTAATTTTTCTTGATTGAGACAAACTGTTTTTAATTGTTATTCTTCACTTGATTCCAAATTTAAGCCATGTGTATCTTAAATTTTGTGAAATAATTTATATTTGCATATAAGTCAATAAGGCTTAAAAGCGAGTAAATGTGGGCTTTAAATGACTGAGCTATTAATCCTATACTTTTTATGGACCGTGAATTATAGCTCTCTTACTCAGCATTACTGGCCGGTAAATTATTAGCAAAAATATCTAATTATTCTTCAGAATTAACAACAGAAAGATGGCAGAATGCAATCTTAGAGTATATCCAAATCTGTGAAAGATCAAACATCAAATCAGTGACAGATGTTTAAGATCTCCAGTTTTCCGACCCAATGCCCTTACCATTAAGACAGGGACATAAACACTTTTGGCAATTCCTACAATCAATTCTATACCCAGTAGAGTTTTTGTGCATGGATACAGCAATAAATATAAAAGACTTCTGAAATATGTTGTTTCAATAACACAGCCATACAAAAAACAATCCCCTTGTGGCTGTGTTGTTGGTACCAGAAAACTGCACTGCTACAAAGTGCTACTATTGTATCCGTGGGTGATTAGTAATTTTTATGAACGTATAATAAACATCTGGATTATTACTGCTTCTGGATGCCACCACATTTAGTTAACTATCTCCCCACCTTCCCTACATATACACTAAAATAGAAAGAGTTTCCATGAACCATTTTCATTTTTTCACCAACAGATACAAGCTATTCTTTTTATTGCAACCCTTGTTCAATTGACCTATAAATAAAATCTGTTGCTAGGCAGTTAATGTTTCTTGCTTTAGGCATGACCAGCACTTTTCATTTTATACCTACTCATGCAAAGTCATAGTCCATAAATATGGAAACCAAAGCATAAAATTAAATCAAACTTTCTCTGGAAACCACACTTTCAAAGGTAAGGCATAATCAAACCTTTTTCGTGACACGGTGGTTAGATCACTTCTGAATCAAATCAATCACTGAAATACGAAGTATCTACCTATATACAGTGTATGTTCCCAGCTAATAGGAGCCAGGTCCCTCAGACCAACCCTCCCACTGAAGCAAGCTAGGAATGCTGGATAAAATATAAGTAACTTCGTATAAGCCACAAATAGCGGGCATGATAATAAGGAATTTCTGAAGGAAAATGGAACCACTGGGAGATAAACAAACAGAGAAACTGCTTTTGTTTCCTGAGTGTATTTCCCTAGAAATTTTAAACTTTCATTCTGAAAACATCGTAAGCAAGAGGGCAGAAATCAAAGGTCAGTGTCTATACAAGATGGAGGGTCCACTATGGGACCTCCCTACAATCATCTGAAACCTCAAAAAGCCATACCCTTAGTCTAAGGGTAGAATAATAAATAACCAGTTCTCCAGCAGCTTTACAAACTGGGTTTTACTTTCCGGGGTTTCAACAAAACTCAAGCCTTGAACTTGGCTTAGGGTGATCTCCAAATCATTTTTAACCATAGAGCCTGAAGTGAATATACATCTTCTGTGAAGGATTGACCTCTCTCCTTGGCCTTGAATTATGTGCATAAATAATTTTCCAAGTACAGTGATCAGCAAACAATCAGAGATGATCAAGCATATAGCAGAAACAACAGGACAGAGAAACAGACCCTTAAAACCTTCAAATAATAGAACTATGGACAAACCACTGACACAAAAGGGATGGGTTATTAAAAGAAACAAACAATAAAACAAACAAAACAAAAAACAAACAACAACAATGACAACAGTTTCCCCGAAGTAATATCATTTATATTTATATATCATTTATATAATTATATATCATTTATATATCATTTATATTTACATAAATATAAAAGCATTAAAGCATATAAAGCATTTAGTTGGGAGTTAAGTAATCTGAACTCACTGAGCTCAAGCTTATTTCACGTTTTTACCTCTCCCTGTCCACCAAGCTGTGCTAATTTGAGTAAGAACAGATAATAATAAATGTTAGGTAAATGAATATTTTAAGCATCGAAGGAACTGTAGAAATAATATGTACTGTAGGATTATATGTATTTATAATAGGACTTTAGAAGGTCTATTGTTTTTCTTAATAAAAAAATATTTTTGCATCCTTCAACATTTGAGAATTCAAAACTGTCACCAAAATCGAATAAGATGTAACTGAAAAATATAGTAGAATAATTTCACATATTGAAAATTTTATGTGGAAACAAACGTGGCTTCAGTAAAAACTTTCATCAATATTCAACCCAATTAACTTAGTAAAGTAAAAACATCTCTGGAATTTTTACTGTTTCAAGTCCTGTGATACATTTAGCTCTCAATGTCTTCACAGAAAGCAAATTACCTTTTCTTCCCTCATTTCTTGAAAGACAGAATAGAGGCTCTCTTACCTTTTACTTAACAAAATATCTCCATTCCTTCTATGAACACAAATGCCCACTTAAAAGCTTGTAGCTTACAGCATTATCAGCAGTAACAAAACATCCATCAACCAATGAATGGATAAAGAAGATGTGGTGTACACATGCAATGGAGTATTACTCAGCCATCAAAAAGAATGAAATCTTGCCATTTGCAAGGACATGGATGGAGCTAGCGTAGTATGCTAAGTGAAGTCAGTCAGAGAAAGACAAATACCACATGATTTGAGTCATATGTGGAATTTAAGAAACAAAACAGATGAGCATATGGGAAGGGGAGGAGAAGAGAGGGAAACAAACCACAAGAGACTCTTAATGATAGAGAACAAATTATGGGGTGGATGGAGGCAAGTGGGCAGGAGATGGGCTAGATGGGTGATGGGTACTAAGGAGGGCACTTGTGACTAGCACTGGATGTTGTATGTAAGTGATGAATCACTGAATTCTAATCCTGAAACCAATATTGCACTGTATGTTAGCTAACTAAAATTTAAATAAAAAAAAAAGTCTGTCTTTTTTATTACCTATAGGCACACTACATAATATGAAACATTAAATAAACCAACTAAATGTTGTTCACTAAACGTTTTTATTTAATGTTTTATAGATTCAAAATTATTACATGAAGACACAGCTGAGGCATCAGTGACTTCCTGTTAGTTGCTAAAGGCAGATATTCCAAAGCAGTATTCATCATTTGTATTCTAATTAAACATCTTTTTTCATTAATTGATCGAATAACAGAGATTTGATATGTTATAAAATCGAGCTTTTTATTTGTGTGATGAAGGGTCTTGAGTGCGGGTTTTGAATTCCAACTTGGATTCTGTAACGTCAGGTACGTTACCTAACCTTTGTAAGCTCCAATCTCCTTTTATATAGATTTTTAGGTAATGTCTACCTGACAGAACTGAGAGAAATAGCATGTGTCAAACGTCTAGTAGGTGTTCAGTAAGTAGTGACTACTATGGTTACTGTTCTGAGAAAAACAAACACACACAAAACATAAATATAAAAGCACGAAAGGGAAGAAAAGTAGGCTTTTGAGACAGAAACTAGGGGGATAGACAGAAAATGAGACAGGGTCACCCGCAAAAATAGTGTGTGGGAAGAAAATGCTGATCACTCTGGGGCACCTGGGTGGCTCTGTCGGTTAAGCGTCTGACTCTTGATCTCAGCTCAGGTTATGATCTCACACTTGGTGAGATCACGCCCTGTGTTGGGCTCTGCACTGATAGCGTGGAGCCTGCTTGGGATTCTCTCTCTCTCTCTCTCTCTCTCTCTCTCTCTCTCTCTCTCTGCCCCTGCCCTACTCTCTCTTTCCCTCTCTCTCTCAAATTAAACAAATAAACTTAAAAAAATGCTGATCACTCTGTAAGTGTGTTCATACTTCTTAAGACTATGTGTTAACAATAAAGCTTGTAACACTATGGAATGAGTCTTAAAAATCAGGCAACGTGGGCTATAGTCTGAACGTTTCTATACGTCCCACAAAATTCATATGTTGAAATCCTAACCCCAAGTGTGCTGATGTTGGTAGAGAGGGCCTTTAGGAGGTGATTAGGTCATGACTGAGATTACACCTTTATAAAAGAGACTCCACAGAGCTCCCTGTGTCCTTTCCAGAGCTCCCTGTGTCCTTTCCACCATGTTGGGATCTAAGAAGTCTGCCACCTGAAAAAGAGCCCTTATCTCACCTGACCACGCTGGCACCCTGATCTTGGATTCCCAGCTTCTAAATTTTTTTTTAACGTTTATTTATTTTTGAGACAGAGAGAGACAGAGCATAAAAGGGGGAAGGTCAGAGAGAGGGAGACACAGAATCTGAAACAGGCTCCAGGCTCCGAGCTGTCAGCACAGGGCCCAACGTGGGGCTGGAACTCACAGACCGCGAGATCATGACCTGAGCTGAAGTCGGATGTTTAACTGACCAAGCCACCCAGGCACCCCTGGATTCCCAGCTTCTAGAACTGTGAGAATTAAATTTCTGCTGTTTGTAAGCCACCCAGTCAATAGTGTCTTGTGATAGCAGCCTGAACAGATGAAGACAAAATATGTGCCTGAGAAAGTATTTATTAACCCCATGATAACACAGCTCCTTATGGTCATACTACTTAAATGAATTCAGTACCAATTCAGTACCAGGCTTCAATATGAATAAAGGGACACCATGTAAAAGCTCTGTTTTGAATGGAAAAGCAAAACAAAGAACAATTACCATTAGACTACCAACTAGGCATAGTTCCAAATGGAAGGTTCTGTAATAGCTTCTTCCACAAATGGATTTATTACTAATGCAAAGTAATAAATAGTCAGGAGATGGAATGCTTTTTCACTCTCGTAATTAATCCCTAAAATTCGGTTTTAGGAGAGAGCAGAACGGGCCCCATTGCCATAAATATAGAAAGCCACAGTCAACCAGTCCATCAAATTGGCACCTAAAATATTTGAACAAAATTTGTCAAAATAAATGCTTTCTGTACTCCTAATAAATACTGAAGATAATATTCCATTGTTACTGAAACAAAACAAAAACAAGGGTGCCTAGGTGGCTCAGTCAGTTGAGCGTCCGACTTCGGCTCAGGTCATGATCTCACGGTTCGTGAGTTTGAGCCCCGCGTCGAGCTCTGTGCTGACAGCTCAAAGCCTGGAGCCTGCTTCGGATTCTGTGTCTCCCTCTCTCTCTGCCCCTTCCCCACTCATGCTCTGTCTCTCTCTGTCTCTCAAAAATGAATAAGCGTTTAAAAAAATAAATAAGTAAATAACAACAAAAACAAACAAGACATACAACCGCACGGTAGGAATTACAATTGCAATTGAAGGCAATCCAACCATGAGGAACTTCCATAACTTGGACATCATCCTGCTTATATATTTTCCCTGCAGTGTCAGCATTTGGATTTTTACAGAGGGAAAAAATATTTACAACTCCACCCAAGAAGAGCTGACTTTGAATTTGGAAGAGTATTTTTTGGATAGATCAGAGTGGAGAGTTTCCATTATCCTCCACACCTTGCTGGGGGTTTTCACAGTGGCAGCTCCGGTCCCTTCTGCAATTAGAGCATCTCTGGGTGTATATATATATATATATATATATATATATATATATATATACCTACTTTACATACTGGAAATCTCCACTTTGAGAAAGGAATTTACTACTTAAAAAATAAATACATACATACATACATACATACATACATACATACATACATAAAACAGGAAAAAAAGACCAGAAGAGTGAAATAAACTCTATGTTGTTGTGTGTGTAAATAGAAATTAATGGAGTTTGATAGCCCTCTGCTGGATGAGAGATATTAAATGCAGTTACAAGAAAGCAGTATTTGAGGATCTAAATGTTCCATAAGATTTAGAGGACTATTCTAATGCTTGCAATAGATAGATAGATAGATAGATAGATAGATAGATAGATATTTCTTTTTATTTAGTGGGTATTTTTCTGTCTTACACAAGAGAGACAGGAAATATCTCCAAGTCATACAATATAGATTAAACCAGAAGCATCTAATACAGATTATAAATTCAAATATTGTGCAGGGTTTTTTTTAAGTACACATCTTTTTAATTTTTTAAATTTTCATTTATTTTTGAGAGAGAGAGAGAGAGAGAGAGGCACAGAGTGTGAGGGGGAGAGGGGCAGAAACAGAAGTAGACACAGAATCCAAAGCAGGCTCCAGGCTCTGAGCTGTCAGCACAGAGCCCGATGCGGGGCTTGAACTCACTAACCGTGAGATCATGACCTGAGCCGAAGTCAGAGGCTCAACCGACTGAGCCACCTAGGCACCCCCAGGGTTTTCTTTTTTTAATAAAAATAGAAATTGAAACAAAGCAAGTAAAATTTGAGCACAAGCAAGATGTTTGTAAGTTCTCAGTTGTCAAATCCGTATCTGGTATTTGTCTTAACCTCATTCTAGGTAAGATTAATATATTTATAATTAATTTAAAAAACTATTTGTTGATGCAGTCTCAAACTGTACACTAATATGCATTAAGTCAGTTGTATTCTTCTACATTTCTGAGTAGTACAATTTAATCAGGCTTTTTCTTTAGAGCAAGACAATTTCTCAACAATATGGCAGAATCACTCTAGAATATTCATTCAACTCTTAATTTGGATGTACAGTTTCTGAAGCATGTCAGGTCCTAGAACACTATTATCTTTACAAAAATTGTTTTACAAATGAACCTCCAAACCCAATTGGAAAATCATTTGATGTGTGTTTGCAAGTCTTAATAGTAAGTCTCAAAATGAATGAGTCTTGAAATAGTCTCTAAAGATCTTGGATCAATTTCGGATTAATTTTATTCACATATCTAATATTCCTAAAATCCTACCTTTCTGTTGTATCACTTAAAACTGTTTCTTATTGGGGCACCTGGGTGGCTCCATGGGTTAAGCATCTGACTCTTGATCTCGGCTCAGGTCATGATCTCACAGGTTGTGGTATGGAGCCCCGGGTTGGATTGTGCTGACAACACGGAGCCTGCTTGGGATTTTCTTCCCCCCAACACACCCCCACTCTGCCCTTCCCCTGCTTGTGCATGCTCTCTGTCTCTCACACAAAATAAACAAATCAACTTAAAAAGCGATAAATTAAAAAAATTTTTCTTATTTTCAATCCTCTCTTCATATACCTAGCTGCTGTCCCTGCTGCTTCCAAAACCATTGATAAGGTTTTGCCTGGTCTACAGTCTCTTCAACTTTCTCACCGTCATGACAGAGCCATGTGATATTCACTTCCAAATTCTGCTAGTCCTGTCTTAAAACAAAAAGGGATTAAGGAATTCCTTTCTAATTCACCAAAATGTAGGATCGATTCACTTTTGGATCTCAGTTTAGATAACTGGGCTTATGCTTTGATGACAAAATTTAATCCCATCCTAGATTGGTAAAATGGGTAGGACTTTAGAAGTGCTACCAACGGGCAAGATGTGCTTATTACCAACTGCCCATCATTCTACTGAATCTCCAAATCTCCTCTCCTGAATTTCTGTGTCCACAGTATAACCTGCCTGCTGGGACATGTGAGCATCATGCCCATTAGACCTTCTCAATCTGTTTGGATTATTACCTACTGCCTGGGGCCATTTTCTATGAACACCACAACCATTGAGTGTTTGAAGTCCAGCTACTTCCTATGTCTGCTCTTCATTATCTTTAATTAGACACTGCCGGGAGGAGTCCCAAGATTCTGTAACAGCACTCCAACTGGTCTGAGGGGTTAACTTGCTTCCAGTTTATGTACTCCTTGCTTACTCACCTAAGTCCCTTGGCCTGCAGCAGAACTAACCTACTTTCCTTGAGATTTGCAGACTACTCACCTTGAGGAGTGAAGGACCAGACTTTCCCTAGAGATAAGGCCTGACTACATTTGAAAACAGCACCAGGGATGCCAGCAAGTCTGTTCAGGGTTATATTGACAAACAACTAGCCTGGGCACCTGCTTCTCCTGAACATAGGCCTCCCTCCCTTTTTTGCACCTTCCCCTTTCAAACCCTCCAGCTTGGTCTCGGTGGGGACAACAGTCTTTGAGAGGTTAGTCCACCATCTTCTCAGGCTGCCAGCTTCCTGAATAAAGTAACCTTTCTTTTCCACCATCACTCGTCTCTTTTTTTTTTAATTTTTAAATTTTGTTTTTGATGTTTATTTATTTTGAGAGAAAGAGAAACAGAGATACAGAGACAGAGTGTGAGCAGGGGAGGGGCAGAGAGAAAGGAAGACACAGAATCTGAAGCAGGCTCTAGGCTCTGAGCTGTCAGCACAGAGCCTAACACGGGGCTTGAACTCACGGGCTGTGAGAACATGACCTGAGCCCAAGTTGGACACTTAACTGACTGAGCCACCCAGGCACCTCTCACTCATCTCTTGAGTATTGATTTTCAAGTGCTGAGCAGGAAAACATGAGTTCAGAACTGGTTCTCTGTCCAGTAACAATATTACACTTTTACCAAAATTAGGTTTTTCATCCTCACCCATTATATTTTATTTTACTAATTTTAAATCATAGACTTACTTCACTTGCCTTTTTTAAAATGATCCTACCTTGTCTTTCAGTTTTTTTTCTTAATTAATTACATGTTTTTCACAATTCTTTTCTTCAAAGCAACTGCCTAGATTTGTAAAGCTCTTTGTGATTAGTTTTCCAAAATTTTTTAAAAGGCAAAGGGCAAAAACCTGCTTTTCTTTTTTTTTCTCATTTCCCAACCCAGAATTCCCACCATGTCTCCATCAATATCACACACAACACACACACACACAGCATCTAACTTTTGAAAAAAAAGTCTGTGGCATTTCACTCAGGGAACAGGAATATTATGGAGAGGTTATACTCCTGGCTAACTATTAAAAAAGAAACAGGCTGGAAAATGAAAGTGTGGACAAAGATTTACCCTTCAGCCTATTCTAACACTATCAAATACTATAGAACCCCAGGTTTCTGAGGTCCTTGATATTTTAAAAAGTACTGCCTGAGTAAGCAGCTTGTGTGTTTTCTGAGGGAAAGGATGAGAGGCATGAAGGCAGACAGGGACAAAAATGACAACTAATATTTTTTTAACTTGCTGAAATTCAAATATTTGTCTTTTATTACAAAATGAGGCATATCTTCCTCTTGTTTTATATCTAGATAAACATTCAGATTTGCATACATATTCCATTTCCTGAAAAATGACTAATGGGTATATCTAATGTGTATACTCTATCAACTTTATATAGCTGACTTTTAAAACCCTGACAATAAAAGCTTATATTCCTAAATGTTGATGAATCATTAAAGGCACAAATAATATTCAGTAATGCATTTCCAGAGATCCTATGTGCTTTGAAAATACTAAGCACCCAGTTTAACTGGACTTTGCTTGGTGCTAAGCAGGATACTAAATGATTTTAGTCCCTTACAATAAATGCATGATGATGTATATACTAGAGCAACTTTTGACTACTTTCAGAAATTGCCATTAAAACATTACTAACATTTACCTTTATTTAAAAAAAAACACTTTCCACTTAAAAGAAATCTTTAGTCTTAGGTAACACTATTTTCAAAATAGTCGATGCTTTTGTACCATAAAGGCTAACAAACTTAGTCAATTCCTGGCCATTTACGCATTTATTCTTAGCATTTAATGCCAAGTCTTTTCTTTCTTTTTTAATGTTGATTTATTTTTTGAGAGAGAGAAAGAGAGAGAGAGAGAGAGAGAGAGAGAGAGAGAGAGAGAGAATCTGAAGCAGGCTCCAGGCTCTGAGCTGTCAGCACAGAGTCCGATGAGGGGCTCGCACCCACGAACTGCAAGATCATGACCTGAGCCGAAGTCAGATGCTTAACCGACTGAGCCACCCAGACATCCCCCAAGTCTTTTCTGATATGAACAAAAATGGCTTTTCTTGGGGCACCTGGGTGGCTTAGTCGGTTAAGCGCCCATCTCTTGATTTTGGCTTAGGTCATGATTTCACAGTGTGTGGCATAGAGCCCTGTGTTGGGCTCTGTGCTGACTGTGAAGCCTGCTTGGGATTCTCTCTCTCCTTCTCTCCCTGCTCCTCCCCTACTTGTGCGCTCTCTCTCTTTCTCTTTCTCTCTCTCTCTCTCTCTCTCTCTCTCTCTCAAAATAAACAAACAGTTTTAAATGGCTTTTCTTATATGTTATAAAGAAATAACATAAGTGAAAAAAGGATGAAAAGTTTCAAGTCATCTTGACATAAGCCATATCACAGTATCTGTCCTCCACACTAAGATCAATTGCATTTTGTGCTATGGATTACAGCAATGCAAAACAGCTCTATTTGTGATTCAACACACCAGAAGCAGTCCAAACAAGGATGTATTTACATGGGCTTCATGAAAAGTTCCCCTGGGGTTCATATTGAACTTCAGACATTTCAGATATTAAACAGATATTTTATAATTGAATTTTCTAAGTGGATGACGGCAAGTAACTCAGGGTATTGTAACAGGGAGGAAAAGTAATTTTGTGAAGAGTGGTACAAAGGAATCATATGTTGCATTGTATGTTGTATTACCCTTTTCTTTTGTCCTTTTTCTGCCTCCCCTGTCTCTGAGACATCCTTTTCTTTTGGTCCAAAAAGGAGAAAACTTAGAAGTGTAGGGAGAAATAACTTGGGATGTCGTGTATCCAACATTAAAGGATCATAAAAATTGTTCACCACCTGAAAAATCCTTATGCTTCTTCTATTCATTACCCTCCATCTCAGCACAGAAACCCTGACAAATGCTGACCTTTCTCTTATCTCGATGATGTTGCCTTTTCCAGAATGTCCTATAGTTGGAATCAAACAGTAGGGAGCCTTTTCAGACTTGGTTCTTTCACTTAGCAGTATGTATTTAAGATTTCTCCATGTCTCTTCATGACTTGATAGTTCATTTCTTTTTATCACTGAGTAGTGTTCCATTGTATGAATGTAGCACGGTTTATTTATCCATGCATATTTAAAAAAAAATTTTTAACATTTATTTATTTTTGAGAGATAGAGAGAGACTGAGCATGAGCAGGGGAGGGGCAGAGAGAGAGGGAGACACAGAATCCGAAGCAGGTTCCAGGTTCTGAGGTGTCAGCACAGAGCCCGAGGCGGGCCTCGAACTCACAAACCGCGAGATCATGACCTGAGCCAAAGTCGGATGCTTAACCAACTGAGCCACCCAGGCACCCCTATTCATGCATATATTAAGGGACATCTTGATTGTTTCTGGTGTTGGCTAATTATGACTAAAGCTGCTATAAATATGCAAGTGCAGGTTCTTGTGTGGACAGTTTTCATCTCATTTGGGTAAATACCTAGGAACACAACTGCTGGATTCTGCTAAACTATGTTTAGCTTTGCTAAGCGCTGACTTCCCAAGTGACTGTGCCATTTGCGTTCCCACAGCAATAAGTAAGGACCCCTGTTACTCCACATCTTCACCAGCATTTGGTATTATCAGGTGTTTTGGATTTTAATAATTCCAATAGGTGTAGAGTGGTGTCTCATTGCTGTTTCAATTTGCAATTCCTTAACCTATAAGATCCAGCATTTTTAAATATGATTATTTGCCATCCGTATTGTCTTTTTTAGTGAGGTGTCTATTCCAATCCTTTGTCTCTTTCTTCTTAAATTGAGCTGTTTTCTTATGGTTGAATTCCTTTGAAGAATTCTTTATGTATTTTTAATGCAAGTCCCTTTTACCAGGTGTGTGTTCTGCAAAGATTTCTCTCCCGGTCTCTGGCTTGTCTTTTCATTCTTGTAATAGTGTCTTTTGCAGGACAGAAGTTTTAACTTTTTTAAAAATTTTATTTATTTATTTTATTTTGAGATAGAGAGCACATGAGCAGGGGAGGGGCAGAGGGAGGGGGAGACAGAGAATCCCAAGCAGGCCCAGAGCAGAGTCCACTGTGGGGCTCGAACCCACGAACCCGTGAGATCATGACCTGAGTCAAAATTAAGAGTCGGATGCTTAACTCACTGAGCTACCGAGGCGTCCCCAGAACTTTTAAATATTAATAAAGTCCAACTTATTAGTTTTTGCTTTCATAGATCATGCTTTTGGTGTCATACCTAAAAACCCAAGGTAACCTAGACTTTTCTTCTCTTATAGAAGGTTTATGGTTTGGAATTTTCCAGTTAAATCTTGATCCATTTTGAGTTAATTTTTGTGAAAAGTGTAACGTCTGCATCTAGATTCATTTTTTGAATGCAGATGTCCCATTATTCTGCACCATTAGTTAAAAGACGCTTCATTGAATCACTTTTGCTCCTTTGCCAATGATCAGTTGACTATATTTGCATTGGTCTATTTCTGAGCTTTCTATTCTGTTCCACTCATCTAGGTCTATTCTTTCACCAATGCCACACTGTTTGCATTTCTGTAGCTTTTTGAGAAGTCTTCAGGTTGGGTAGTGTCAGTCCTCTTTTATTCTTCAGTGTTGTGTTGGTTGTTATGGATCTTTTGCCTTTCCATGTAATCTTTGGAATCACTCTGTCAATATCCACAAAATAACTTCCGGGGACTTTGGTCAGTGTTAAATCCATAGTGGGAAGATATGACATCTTAACAATATTGAGTCTCCCTATACATGAACATAGAATAGTTAGATGTTCTTTGATTTCTGTAATTAGAGTTTTGTAGTTCTCATGTAGTTCTTGTATACGTTTTGTCAGATTTGTACCTGTTTGTGTTTTTAACTTCAAATTACAATTGTTCATTGATGACATATAGAAAAGCATTGAGTTTTGTATATTAACTTTGTATCCTGCAAATTTACTATCATCTTTTATTAGTTCCATAGGTGTGTGTGCTGATTATTTGGGGTTCTACATAGAAAATCATATCATCTATAAACAAAGAAACTTTTCTTTCTCCCAATATTTTATACACTCCTTTTCTTATCTTATTGCATTAACTAAGCTTCCATATGATGTAAAATACTAGGGAACATTCTCGTCTCATTCTTGGTCTCAGGTGGAAAGCATTTAATTTCTCAGCATTTAGTACAATGCTAGCTGTAGGTTTTTGTAGATGTTTTTTATCAAGTTGAGTAAGTTTCCTCTATTCTTAGATTGCTGAGTTTTTTTTTAACATGTTTATTTTTGAGAGAAAGAGAGACAGATCATGAGCAGGAGAGGGGCAGAGAGAGAGGGAGACACAGAATCCAAAGCAGTTTCCAGGCTCTGAGCTGTCAGCACAGAGCCCAATGTAGGGCTCAAATCCATGAACTCTGAGATCATGACCTGAGCCAAAGTCAGATGCTTAACCAACTGAGTCACCCAGGCACCCCTGATGAGGTTTTTTTTAAATCAAAACTTGATATTGGGGATGACTGGCTGGCTCAGTCAGTGGAGCATGTGACTCTTGATCTTGGGATCGTAAGTTTGAGCCCAACGTTGAGAGTAGAGTTTACCTAAAAAACAAAACAAAACAATTTGGTATTGGATTTTGTCGAATGTTTTTCTACATCTATTGATATGATTATGTGATTTTCTTCTTTAGCCTATTGATGTAATTATTATTTTAGTTAATTTCTGGATGTTGAACCAAGCATATATATCTGGATAAATGCCACTTAGTCATGATGTATAATCTTTTTTATACATTGCTGCATTCTCTTTGCCAGTATTTTATTAAGAATATTTACACCTATTTTTCATGACAGACATTGGTCTACAGTTTCCCTTCTTGTCATGTCTTTATATGTTTTGGTATCAAGGGAATGAATACTTGTCATCAAAGCATGCCATCTGACACAATTTGGTGCAAAGATCACAGTCAGGAAACAATCATATCATATAGATAAATCTAGCACAGCACAGAAAGAATGTGTGTCTCATTTTAAGCTAATCCAATGAGATAAAAAGGAAGGAAAAGTGCACTGGACAATTTTATAATGACAATCTTGGTTTGGCCAAGGTCAGCTGGCAGGCTGGGTGTTCTGGAAACCTATTTCCATGGTACTGTGGCAAAGTCCACTTGTTTTTCCTTAATAGATGTGCTCCCTTCTCGCTTTGATAAAATCATAATAATAATATATAGTTAGGCACTCATTGCCATAGTAAGGCTACATTTTCTAGCCTCATCAGTAACCAAGTGCGGTCGTATAACTATGTGATAACCAATAGGGGTTTTTTTTAAAGGCTTACTTGCAACCTTTGGAAATGTCCTTAAAGACAAGCTAAATACCCTTCCCCACCATTCTCCATTCTGCTGGACATAACAGTTAGAATGTGAACCATCAGATCAGGCTATGAGGTAGAAGCTTCGTGGAGAGGATGGAAGAGCAAAAGACAAAAGGACCCCGAATCCTGACCAAGTAGAGTATGTACCTTATCAGCCCCAGATTTATCATATCTAGATTTATTTTAGAGAGGAAATTAACTTCTACCCATTTAACCCACTGTTACTGTAGATTTTCATTGGTTCTAATGGCAAATAATTATTTAATCAATTAATCCTAATTGATAAAGAAACCAGAGAGCCTTTTGGTAAAGAACTCATCCAAATGGAAGGAGAGCAAATCACAGGAGATTCATGCAATAATAAGGTCTCTTCGTAAAACAGGAAGAGCTGGCTGCTGTCACAGACATTTAACTCCTTGCCAGCTCCCAAGTCCTTCCTATTAAACTTTATAGAAAGAATCGGGATGGACTTTGTCAGGCACTGAGGCAAAAGCAATACCACTTCAGTTCACCCTCCAACATAAACACAATGGGGAATGGGTTCCAATGAGATAACATGTTGTCTTGGCATCGTGACAGTGACTCAGTGGAGCCTGGTCACTGTGCAGTGACTCAGTGGAGCCTGGTCATAGGGCAGTGGGCAGCAGAAGAAAAGGGATAATATGTTTAGAGACTCTATGGCAGCTGATGAGATGGTTCACACGATTCATTCATGAGCATATCAGACCCACCTGAAGACAGTCCCACCAAAAATACAAGAGTGGTGAATGGGGGAAGAAAAGCAGGCTTTTCAGGAGATTGGGATGGTGATATGGGTCATAAAAGAAGACATATGACTATTAAACTGACTTCATTTGTATCCATAGTTGATGAAGCCTAAGAAAATTTGGACATCTGGATATGGTCTCCATCCGCCCTTGCCTGAATTACAGTGAACAAATACAAACCCACATGTACAACAGCAACAGAAGAACATAAATGTGAGCATACACAGACAGTGAGAGGTACAGCATAAATGTATTTAGATGAGACACTAGGCAAACATAAAGATTCCAGAGTTCCTAGCCTTGGCTAGAAATCAGAAGAAAGTTAGGTAGTGATGGTGGCTTGGAGAAAGTGAGCAGAAAAGTCTGAGAAAAAAATTTAGTGGTGGGACAGATTTTCTTGTCTACCTCAACTGGCCCTGACCAATCCAAGTATTTGAAGTCCTCCTTTTCCTATGCTGAAAGATATTTTAAATTTCTTTTAATGTTTATTTATTTTTGAGAAAGGGAGAGACAGAGCATGGTGGCAGGTGGGGGGGGGGGGGCACAGAGAGAGGGAGATAGAGAATTCGAAGCAGGCTCCAGGCTCCAGGCTGTCAGCACAGAGCCCGACGCGGGGCTCGAACCCACAGACCATGAGATCATGACCTGAAGTCAGATGCTCAGCTGACTAAACCACCCAGGCTCCCCACCCCTATGCTGAAAGATTTTATTTTCTATAGAAGAATTGTTATTATAATCAGAAAAAAATAATATCTGCTTCACTTATTCTAACCTAGACTCTTTCCCTGGTTTTCCTTATTTTATTTATGATTCCTCTTTTCTACTGCTGTGGACAATAGAATACGAGAAATACTAGCAAGAAAATAAAAACACGCCCAAACACAGCAATTTAAGATCTGAATACTTCTTGGGGCACCTGGGTGGCTCAGTTGGTTAAGCATCTGACTTCGGCTCAGGTCATGATCTCGCGGTTCCTGAGTTCGAGCCCCGCGTCGAGCTCTGTGCTGACAGCTTGGAGCCTGCAGCCTGCTTTGGATTCTGTGTCTCCCTCTCTCTGCCCCTCTCCTGCTCATGCTCTCTCTCTGTCTCTCAAAAATAAATAAATGTTAAAATAAATTTTAAAAAAAGATCTGAATACTTCTTGTCTTCATGCCTGATACTAACCATAGGCAAACCTCCCAGTTACCTTCACTCATCATTAAAATTACTTCCAATTAATAATGCCATTGTTATGTGGATCCTTAATTTGTACTCATATAGGTGCCATTTCAGAGTCCTTAGAGTAGTTAACCAAAATCAAAAGCTGTAAGGAAAAAAAAAGACACAAAAGAAAAAACAGGTAATATAATAAAGATATATTTTGAAGAAGTATCAGCATAGCAGAGAGAACATAGGCAGAGAGAAGGAAGTCTCTTTTCTTAAAATGAAAATCAGTGTAAATCTTCCTCTATAAAAAAGGTTTGAGCAGCAATTGCATTAAAACATAACCTAGCATCAGCACACTTTTCTGATACAGAGGAATCTGCCCGCGATAGACGTTCCATTTCACCAGCCCTGCCAAGTAGTGTATGTGCATGATCTTAGCTGACAGGTAATGGCTCTTTTCTCAATCTCACCTGTGGCCTCTGAATCTAGCTGTGATGCTATTCTTCAAAGACACCACTGGAGGCCAGTCATGCTACAGTTTGTATTCCAGCCACACCCTAAATTAAAACATTGAATAGATCTAAATGATAGAAAACAATGCTTTGTGACTAGCCACAAAAACGTGTACTCAGATCTCATTTTAATGTTAAAATCCAACCCAGTAGTAAAATATTTGCTGAAGAAAGATGGAATCTGGTTCTGATAGTTCAATTAAAGACCTCTATCATTCCAAAGATCACTAAATATGTTGATTATGGTCGATTGTGGTGATGGCTTTATGGTTTATATATATATATATATGTCAAAACTTCCCATTGTACACCACACTAAATATCTATGTCAATCACATGTTTAAAAACTACTAAAAGAAAGGAAGATAACAGATCCATTGCAGCTTTTTAACTTCTATATGCATAAAAGCAGTACCCTGCTCTCCATGACAATAAATTCTTTCTGGCCCTCTCTGTGCTGAAGCAATTGTTTTGAATACATAATCAGATCTTCAGATGAACGTCCACATTTTAAAATTTTATATAAATGGAATTCCCTCAGGACCATCTCTTTTCTAATGACTTAAAGTCTTTACCACAGAGCTATGTTGATAACAGTCTTTACTTATTTATGAATCCAACGATTAAGCAAAATCTCATTCCCCTAGTTTTTAAGAAACTGCTCTTTTCTTTTTAAATCACAGAGTACCTCAATGGTTGTGACTTGCAGATAATCAGAATAAGCAGGAAAAAAAATGACCTTATTTAATTTGCAATCACTTCAACATCCAGTTCAATTTAAATATTTATTTAGTCTGTGGCCACATGTTCAGCAGGGAAATTTATCATCACTAATTGAGAAAGAGAAACAAAAGCAGCAAACTAAGGAAAGTTCAAGAAATTCTTTTCATTTCTGAAAGTCTCATTATATACTCTAGTCCCACATAAACACTGGCTGAGTTAATTATGAATTGGAGACAGATTTTCATTTTCAGTGAACTTCAAACATTTGACTTTTGGTTATCATAGAGTCGATATTTTGCTACAAACTATTTATCAAGAAAGGTAAGCAACAAGTTTCAGTGAATTTTCAAATGGAGAACAATGCAGGTGAAGTCACTGTCTTTCATTCAGTGAAGATTTGTTGCAGGCCTGCAATGATTCAGCCAGTGTGCTCACATAACGCCCGGACAATAAGGTGATAGAAGAGAAGACAGAAGACTTCTTTGTGAAGCTTTAATAAATGTGTTGATACTATTCCATAATGAGCACGCTTTCAAATAGCAGATTATTTCTTGTGGACATAACGAATTTGGGATTAAATCAAGAGAATTAGAACATATATTTGTGGCTGAAACAGTAATATAATCTGGAAGATTTTCTGAAGCTTCTAAAAGTACCCGATATGGTGCCACAAAAGAGCCGTGGGAACACCCTATCACAAATTCTCACAGACTAAAATAACATATGCATAATAATTGGGTTTTACCAGTTCTTTTTTTTTAATTTTAAAAAATGTTATTTATTTTTGAGAGACAGAGAGACAGAGTGTGAGCAGAGGAGGGACAGAGAGAGGGAGACACAGAACTCGAGGTGGGCTCCAGGCTCCGCACTGTCAGCAGAGATCCTGACGCAGGGCTTGAATTCACGAACTGCGAGATCATGACCTGAGCTGAAGTCGGACACTTAACGGACTGAGCCACCCAGGCAGCCCGGGTTTTGCCAGTTCTACAAAATCCATAAAATAGTATTCTAAGTGTTTTAAAGCACTTTATATTCTCATATAACATCCACGAAAGCCAAATGGTTAAATGACAGGTTCGAGGTCAGAAGAACTGGGACTAGATTATATAGTCCATCTAATCTCCATGCCAGTGATTTTTTCCCCTGGGCACTGTAACTCTTGGAAAATTTTGCGGCTTTAAACTTTTTAATTTTTAAAGGCAAGTATTTAAAACCAATATTTATACTGGTACAACCACTTTGGAAGAGTTTTGCATTATCTCATAAAGCTGAAAATGTGAAAAAAAAAACAACTTATGTATCTGTATAGGAAATTTGGGAGAAATTATTATCCCAGCTGCCATGTAATCCACAAGATAATATAGCATATCAGAGCAAACAATAACTAAAATAATAATTGCAAGCATATATTAACCACATACTTTATGCAGACAGTATTCCACAAACCTTACAATTATTATTACCTCATTTAATCATTATAATGATAGAAAGTAGCTATTATTAGTACCTCTATTTTACAGACAACTAAATGAAGATTACAGAATTAACTTGTCCAGAATCAATGCACACTAAATGACCAGGAATGGAGGAAACTAAAATACAGAGCATAGTAAGTGACTTATTCATATTTACACAACTAATTATTAACAGAATACCAATGCTTTAGCCCAGGGCTTCTCAACTTCAGTGTGCACATGAATCACCTGTTGATGTAAACATGGGTTCTGATTCCCCGCGGGCTCTGATGGCTGGCATCTGAGGTTCTGCATTCCTTACAAGTTCTCAGGTAATGTCCATGCTCCTGGTTTTATGGGCAAACTTTATATATTTTATTATTTTTTAATGTTTATTTTGAGAGACTGTGAGCAGAGGAGGGGCAGAAGGGGCAGAGAGAGGGGACAGAAGACCCTACTGTGGGCTCTGCACTAAGAACAGCGAGCGAGCCCCATGTGGGGTTTGAGCTCATGAACCATGAGACCATGACCTGAGCCGAAGGCCAACGCTCAACCGACTGAGCCACCCAGGCACCCTTGGACAAAATTTAAATAGCAAGGACTTGTACCATTGTTTTTGCCTGTTTATCAAGTTGCTTCTTCTCACTATTGCTTCCTTGTATTTATTAAGTTTAATATTTATTAAACTCCAGTCCTCAGAGTCAGGAATGAGGGTAGTTTCTACCCTAGCATAAGTGCTGTATAGAACTTTGCTCTTGTATATAGTTGTACTTTGACCACATGGATTGTAATCCTGTAGCTGATACCATCTAAGTAAATTCTCATATTCTAAACCTAATTTTCATTATCGCCATTACCACATTTAAAAAATATTTTGAGAATGTACACTGGCTCTATTCAAACCACCTTAGAAGAGAAGAATAATGTTTAGGGTGGAAACACATGATTTTATTCAATAAGGAAAATCCACAGCTTCCACCAATCTTTGTATTGATGGATTTTGTTTTTATACTTTATACCGTCATTACAGCAACTATGATTATACATACTTAAGTTTCATACAAAATATTCCAAAAGCCCAATAAAGTTTAGACTCTTGCACATTGTAACAATGTCTAAAACCCAGGCCTGTGGGAAATGAAGTGGCGACCAGACGCATGTCTGAGAGAGACAAGGCAAGATGTGGTAGAAGGGAGTGATTAAGACCAGACGTGGAAGTAAAACTGCCAGAAACAAATCCCTCTTCTCTGTGAATCTAGACAAATTTCATTCCCTCTCTATGCCTCAATTTTCTCATCTATGAAGCAGGGCTACCTAACAGGGATAAATGATTTAATTAATATGGAATCTTAAAACATTGGCACATAATAAGCACTCAATAATGTTAGCTACCATTATTTAAACTGAGTGGGCAATTTTCAAAATGATCCAAGTTGATCTATTTCATTCTTTGTTTCAGAAAACGGAACTACATCACCTGGTAATTTTTCTTTCTAATCAATCTTAAAATTGCCAGTTGGTATGAAAATCATAGCTATACTCTGAGAAAATTTAATAATGATAACACAACAGAACTCATAACATTTAAATGTAAATATATATATGATATAATATATATGATATAAATAGATGATATATGATATATACACATATATATCATATGTGATATATATGGTATGATATATAAACATATCGTATATATATCATATATATCAATATAATATAAATATATCATAATACTTATATCATATAATATCATATCTTATAAAGGCTATGCCAATCCAAAATATGATTAAAGAATTTAACTACTATTCAGTTTGCTTAAATTTCTGAATTCAGAATTCAAGGCAGTTTGGAGTGAATATTTTTCTCCATTCTTTGAAGTAAGTTCACAACAACATTGAGAGAAGTCAAAATTTCAGGCTGTGTTGGATTGGATATCAATATGATGCTAAGGATGACTGATAAGCCGCATTTTCAAAGCAGCAGGTGCGATCTGTGCTGAAATATCACTGCCAAAATCGGGTTTTATGATATGGTTCATAGACAGGCAAAATCTGCCCCACTGTTTTTCAGAGCTGGATCAGGAGGCATAGACGAAACTCTATGTCCATCCTTTCATTTTGCCTCCCTACACTTGAGAGTCTGTACCCTTTGTCACTGATGTATCACTGACATGCCCAGTAGCAGCCCCCAAATTCTTTAATTATCAAACATGAGAGAGGTGTTTGACTCTTTCAGCCATAATTCTATCACTGTCTCAAACCTCAAATGCCTCACACAGGCAAGCAGGTTATGCAAGTATGGAAAGTGGGGTCATGGTGACCAGGTTGTTAATATTTTTGACACACTGATACGTTTTTTTTGACCTGAATATAATCGACACACGATGTTACATTACTTATAAGCTACACATAGTGATTCAACAACTGTATACATTATGCTGTGCTCACTGCAAGTATGCTATGCTCACCACTCCCTGTCACCATGCAAACGCCCTTGCAATACCATAACTGTATTCCCTGTGCTGTACCTGTTATTCTCTCGACTCTTCATTCCATAACTGGAAACCTGTGTCTCCCAAGGTTAATTTTTAAGAACTTCTTCCTAAATAAAGTCCCCAAATCTCACCCAGCCCTCTCTTAGAAATCCCTGGAGGATATTTTTTTTGTAGCACCACGTAGGTTTCCCATTTTAGAACTCATTTTAGCACAATATTCTGGGATGCCAAAAGGAATTAGATTTTATGGAGGGATTAAGATTGAGTAATCTGGCATTTCTGCATTTGTCAGGATGATCCCATGTCCATGATATGATTCCACAGACTTGTTGGTATGAAAGCATCTGGATCTAATACTATTAACCCAAAATATGGCAAGACTTTGACTTTGCACAACTTTTACTCATTGCTTGATTCTGCACAAACAAGCAACAAAACATTTACTTTAAAAAAAAATCACATCTTATTTCATTTCAGAAAACCAATCATACTTCCAAGTCTTGAGGAAAATTTATATGCCCTGTAAACTACAGATTATGTTTCAAATCTCTTTTTCATTTATTTTTAATCTATGAAAAACTCCTTTCAACTGTAAGTCCTTCTAGCATCTTCTAGAAATCATAATAACACCTTAGCTTACAGAGGGCTCTATTTATAGGTTTTCAAGGTATCTTCATGCTCATCATCTTCTTTCAACTATCTCCTTCACAATGGTAAAGTAGGACAAAATTAGAAGACATGTTTAAGAATGTAAAACTTCATTTTCTAACATTTTTAAGTGCTTTGGTAATGGTGCAGCATAATACAACATCTTAAAAATTAAAAGATAAATGAATTAATTTAATTTAATTTCATATGATCATAAATAATTTATGGCTCCTCCCATCAAGAGGTACAAACTATTTTCCACCCTCTGAACTTGGGCTGGTCTTAAGACTTGCTTTGACTAACAGAATGTGGAGAAGTGGCACCGTGGGACTTCTAGACCCTAGTTCCATTTTCACTTCTTGGAATGCTGCCCTGAGACTACCATATAATAAAGCTGATGGAGCCTACTGGAGTATGAGAGAATTTAAATTGTTGTTGTTTTAAACCATTAAGTGTTGGGGTGGTTCATTACGCTGTGATAATTAAGTAGAGCAGAATCATGGCTCAGGAAGATTAAATGATGCGTTTAAGTAGAATTGATAGGTGACACCATGGACATAAGAGCCAGAAAGGCCTAGATTCCGATTCATGATACAGTCGTCCAACTTCTCTGAGCCTCAGTTTAGGCATTTGTGTAATATGGTGCTAGTTATGTCTGTGTAACAACTGGGGCAGGTAAATGAACTGATGTGTTCCACTAGCAGAAGAAAGGCCTATAGGCAGATAAATGTTAGTTTCCTTCCCAGCTCAGGTCCTTTGACTTCTGTTTCAATGTCTTTTGGAGACATAAAATGTTCTTCTCTAAATACCAGTTTGTAAAAGATTAATATTCCGAGGTTTTTGAGCTTTGTCATATAAAGTCCACGAAAATAAGACTATGATCATGCTTTTCGACATGTGTGGCCAATTGTTAATGATGGTATGCTCTAAAAATCTTTACCTGATATAGGTAAACACTTCCACTCTAGAATTATGTTTGAAAATGAAGAATGATGCTAATACTAACGAAGGCCCTCGCACATAGCCAGAAAGGCGCCTGTGAAAACTCCCAGTGACCCAATCGTGCCTGTCAGGGAGCTGCCTCCTCCTCTGGAGAACCCCAGAGTCCCTGAGCTCAAATTCTACACAGCTCACAGTTCCCAAAACATTGGTTCACCATAGAACTTCTAATGAAGAGCATCAAGGGGTAACTGACACAGCAATTTAAAAATATCCAATGAAAAACATGCATGATTTCTAATTTCTTATGGACAGCATACAATGTTCTTTTAGAATTCTAGAAGAACTTCAATCTTCAAAAAGAGTACCAGTGAGGTTTTGCAGATGCAATCAACACTGCTGCAGGCTGGCCAAGGTCAACCCACCCCGTTCTTTGACATCGCAGTCAAGGACAAGCTCTTCAGCCGCATTGCCTTCAAGCCATTTGCCAACAAAGTACCAAAGACAGGAGAAACCTTTTGCAGTCTGAGCACTGGGACTATAGGATTCTATATTTCACAGAAATATCAGAATTATTGCAAACAAAGTTCCAACAAAATTGACTTACAATATACGGGGCTCAAAACTAATATGTTCTTTCTAGGCCTTCTGTTCTTTCCATCTTTCCCTTTCTCTTCTACTGTCATGCATAACTTTTCATAAACTGTTCCAGAAGATGAGAGCCTATTTCTCTTAAAAGAAAATTAGATAAAGGTTTTTATTTTCATATGCAAACATAGAAGACTTCTAGGTAGACAATACATATCGCCATTGGGAATAAAAACAAAAAAAAATCCCACAGAACCATAAGTGCTACAGAAATCTATAAAAGATGAGTGCTGATACAATGAAACTGGGCATAAATAATCAACAAATATATGTAATATTATATACTTATGGAAAAATACACATAATAAGTACATCACAGCAGGTGCAGGGACAGATTTCATATAGGATAGCCAGAGTCAGAACAGAGACAGAGTTAAAAAGAAGGATAAATTTTACAAATCAAGAAATATACGTAGGTCACAATAAATGAGGAAGTACAGAGTAAGTTCAAGTTCATTATGAATCTAACAATATTTATTGCATGCTGACTTTAGCACCCAGTGTTTTTAAAATCTTTTTTTAATGTTTATTATTTGAGAGAGAGAGACAGACAGAGAGCAAGCAGGGAAGGGGCAGAGAGAGAGACACACACACACACAGAATCGGAAGCAGATTCTAGCCTCTGAGCTGTCAGCACAGAGCCCAACCTGGGGTTTGAACTCACAGACCACGAGATCATGACCTAAGCTGAAGTCGGCCACTTAACTAACTGAGCCACCCAGGCACCCTTAGCACCCAGTATTTTTTATTGGTTTTATTTTCCAGTGTTTATGACTTTCTACAGAGCTGTCCTTTAAATATTTTTTTGAAGCCCAGATGTGGATATTATATTTTAGACTTATTTCTGAATTTAAGTGAAATATTTAAAATGTAATTAAATTTTGGGGGCACCTAGGTGGCTCAGTTGGTTGAGTGTTCTACTCTTGATTTTGGCTGATCCCAGGGTCATGGGATCAAGCCCCACATTGGGCTCCATGCTGAGTGTGGAGCCTGCTTACTATTCTTTCTCTCTCTGCAACTCTCCCCACAACATGCACATGTTCTCTCTCTCTCAAAAAAAAAAAAACTATAAATAAATATAAATATAACTGAAGTTTGTATTTTACATTAAAAAAAACAATACATGTCCACTTGAACTCTTACTTATCCTTCCAGAATCAATTCAAACATCACCTCCTCCAGAACACCTTCTATAGCACCCCATTCCATCCCACCCAAAGCTGTTAGCCTCTACTCCTAGGGCTTATAAGACTCCCTTAGTAGCCTTCGTTTATCACCTTTATTCGACTATAGGAAGTCTCAGCTTCCTCTCTGTCTATCCCTCATAAAGACTGTGATCTTGGGAAAAGGGACCTTGTCTTTTATCTCTGTATTGAACAATTTTAGGCAATAAAAATTCAATAAAGAGTCAATGAATAAAAGGTGAAAAGTCAACTATACTAAATGAGAATATTTCTTGAAAATACTAGAAATAGTTCTGGCTTCATTGAGAAATACATACATTGGAGCTGTCGTTTTGATGGCTTGTGCCTTGCGGATCAAAAGAAAAAGGCTTAATATCTGTCCACTCTCGGAATTCTACTCTATAAATATTTAAAAGCCAAAACACAAAATATGCCTACACCAGCAAAATGAAAAACCAGCAATGCTGATCTGTCATTTCAGTCACCTTGTTGATTCTCACATTATCTGCATCTGTGGTCATGTGTATAGATTGTACAAACTGAAAAATTGACACTAATGGTCCTTTCCAGTGTCCAGATAGATACCACTTTGGGTCATGAAAACAGCATCACAGGGTTTTAGTTCTCACTCCTCTAACCCTTACAATCCAAAGGCTTTTGAGATAGTGATTTAAACTATGTATTTACAAACAAAACAAAACAAAAACTTTGTGAGTGTCACATTCCTTGTCCAAAAGGGGAGTTAATAATACCTACTGTAACTTTCTCAAAGGGTCATTGAGGGGCTCAAGTGGCACAAAGACCTAGAGATACTTTGTAAAGTATATGAGGACATAGTTATTCTTAATCACAGAAATTTATTTTAGCATGATAGAATATTTATATAATCATTATAACACAGAGGGATGTGTTGTATGTATCCTCTAAATAAAACTATCATTCTGCTTAGCAATTTTATTTAAGCAACTGTAGAAAGAAGGATTTTTATCCCTCCACTTAAAAATAATCACCAGAGGGAAAAAAGGGGAACAACTGTTCTGAATTTCTGAAATCTAAGAATATCTCCTTAATCATCTAAACAGGATTCTATTTGATGACATAGCAACCCCTCTAGTCCTAAACTTACTCAATTATGGGTTAATAGTATTTTGTTTCCATTTTTAAAAAATAGCCTTATTTCCAATACCATTACTCTAAGGATAATTTTCAGTTGTTGCTTGAATATAGCAATCATAATCACTCTCTCACCTTAGCAGAGGAAGCTAGCTATTCACCAAAAACTCACGCTGCCTTATCACGAAGAAGTGTTGTTTTTGGAAAATGGTCACCCCACTGGAAGACCTCATTTTCCCACTCCTTTTTGCATTTGGTTAGACCATAAGGCAGATTACGGAACCTAAGCAGAAGAGATGCGTACCTTTTCTGGCCTCCACGTTCTCACTTTCTCAATTGGCGAATGGATGTCAACCTCTAGGGAGGTCTCAGAAGCCCAATGGGAGAAGTAGAGTCCCTACTAACCTGAGTCTCTAAGCAAACTTATACAAGCTCAAATCCCTGACAACTGCATGTAAAGATACAAAAGCCTCACCCCGCCCCTTTCCACCATCAACCCCACTAGACTTCAGGTGAACCAAAACTAAGCTCCTTTTGTGCTAAGCCATGAAGTTGCAGGCTTACATGTTATAGCAACTATCAGCCATAACTCTCATATCAGCTAAATTTAGCATCAAATTTCAATATCCATTGGAGATATAGCCGTAGGGGGAGAAAACACAAATGAACTGACTCAAAATACCAGATATATAAAATCATATAGTTTAAATTTGCTAGTGACTAGTTTCTTTAATGAGATTAAGATTTTTTTGCTGCCTACTGGAGAGATTGCTTGTTGCCTAAGCAACGCTACCACTATAAATCAACATATCTATGTTACGGTTTTGACCTAAAATGCCCACGTGATTTTGCTTGGTGCAGAGAGTTTTATAGATTACACAATGGGAGGATAATAGCAATCCCACTTTTCCACTCCTTGTCACCACGGACCTGGTTAGAGGATAGGGTTGAAAACCAGATGCAAGTCACTAGTGCTATCTAACTGCAAGAGCAGTTAAAAAAATATTGAGACATGCCTTGTCCTCTCCAGATCAGGCTGAGGGCATGTATCTGAGAGTCACTCAGATTCTTGTGCCCAAGCTGCCCGGACACATTCCCACCTTCCTATGTGACTCCCAGACAGATTTTGTAGTCTTCAGCAAGACCACTTTTATAAAGCTGGCTCAACATTTATAGCAAATTTACATGATATTTTATTTCAAGAACCATAACAATGAGCACCAAATATATAAAATTTAAAGAGAGAACTGGAATTAAACTACTAAGGCATTCTGCCTCATTATATTCATAAGATGCAAACTATTTTAAGTCAGAATATTTAAACCACATTTTCTCTCCTTGCTTGTATAATATTCACAACTGAAATAATTATCCACAATAGAGGAATACTCCGATGTATGTTTCAAATATTGAAGGTGAATTGGTTTTATAAACAGCCCAATGGATAAAATGGAAGAGGAAATCATGCATTAAAACAAAATGCAGGGGTGCCTGGGTGGCTCAGTCGGTTGAGCATCCGACTTCGGCTCAGGTCATGATCTCACAGTCCGTGAGTTCGAGCCCTGCCCTGCGTCGGGCTCTGTGCTGACAGCTCAGAGCCTGGAGCCTATTTCAGATTCTGTGTCTCCCTCTCTCTCCGACCCTCCCCCATTCATGCTCTCTGTCTCAAAAATAAATAAACCTTAAAAAAAATGTATTTCTGGGGCGCCTGGCTGGCTCAGTTGGTGGAGCATGTGACTCTTGATCTCAGAGTTGTGAGTTTGAGCCCCACGTTGGGTGTAGAGATTATAAATAAAATAAACTTAAAAAAATGTTTCATTAAGTTTTCATAATTATGGCATTTCATCATTAATAGTGATACAAAATTAATTATTAAATAAATTAATAAAGTGTATAACTTTTACAAAATCTAAAAATAAATGTAATCCTAAAGAAATAAGAATACATTCTTGTAGCAAATAAAGCTAAATTATTATACACATTTGCTACATATTTAGATGCAAAACATAAGTCATACAAATTCAAACCCAAGTTAGTACAAAATGTAAAATTTTTGTATGCAGGTGTTCATGTATTATTTTTTCAGCAAATATTTATTGAGCACTTACAATGTACAGCCGTTGTACTAATTGATGGGAATATAAATTGGAGCAAGTTATTTTATGGGGAACAAGATGAAAAAGTGTACAATTTAATGATTGAATTTACTTAATTCTAGGTTGAAGAAAGATTTCCTTAAGGAAAAACATCTAAGTGGAGACTGGACAGATGAGTGGCCAACTTTGCTTGTTCATAATAAATAATATTTCATCATCATTAAAGGCACTATCAATTACCATACAAAACTATTTGAAATCTAAACTGACAACTATTATGTATTCCCCATAAGGGATTTAAATAATTTCTTCAAAGGAAGGTGGTTCCTATTTAAGGTCCTATCATCAAAACACCTGGACCTACAACAGAAGAACAAGGCAAGACTCTGCTAAGAATAATTGCCATGATAGTAAAAATCTCCCCAAGAGTTGTCAGTGACAATGAATTTTTCATGTTAGAAAATAGATCTATTTGGGGGGTGACTGGGTGGCTCAGTCAGTTAAGCGTCTGATTCTTGAATTTTGCTCAGATCATGATCCCAGGGTTGTGGGATGGAGCTGCCCATTGGGCTCCGTGCTCAGCACGGAGCCCTGCCTAAGATTCTCTCTCTCTCTCTCCTCTCTGCCCCTTCCTCTCCTGCTTGTACGCATGCACGCACTCTCTCTCTAAAAAGAAAGAAACAGAATAAAAATAAGTAAAAAAAAAAAAGAGATCTTTCTATAAACTATTCAGCTTCTTATTACTTTATTGCTAAATGGTCTACATGTCATGCTGCTAGATTAAGATAGTTGAATTAGTGATTAAGTTAAATAGAAGTCAGCTTCTTTAATTAAGAGAAAATGCCCCATCATTCTAGCTGGCGTCAAGGAATGTCATCCTGGAAGGCAATCATGCTCTTTGAAGGAACCAACGACCATTTAGAAAAACACTCCTGGGGCGCCTGGGTGGCGCAGTCGGTTAAGCATCCGACTTCAGCCAGGTCACGATCTCGCGGTCCGTGAGTTCGAGCCCCGCGTCAGGCTCTGGGCTGATGGCTCAGAACCTGGAGCCTGCTTCCGATTCTGTGTCTCCTTCTCTCTCTGCCCCTCCCCCGTTCATGCTCTGTCTCTCTCTGTCCCAAAAATAAATAAAAAACGTTGAAAAAAAATTTTTAAAAAAAAAAGAAAGAAAAACACTCCTTTCAAACTTAAAAGCAATCGATGTCCATAGGAACTTCCCACTGATGTCAGTTTATGCTGAGTTTTTTTTTTTCAACGTTTATTTATTTTTTGGGGGGGGACAGAGAGAGACAGAGCATGAACGGGGGAGGGGCAGAGAGAGAGGGAGACACAGAATCAGAAGCAGGCTCCAGGCTCTGAGCCATCAGCCCAGAGCCTGACGCGGGGCTCGAACTCACGGACCGCGAGATCGTGACCTCGAACTCACGGACCGCGAGATCGTGACCTGGCTGAAGTCGGACGCTTAACCGACTGCGCCACCCAGGCGCCCCTATGCTGAGTTTTAAAATGTAAAGTCGTAAGTGGTACTAGATACATGCGGTAAACTCTTATCAATAGGACTAATTAAAAGAAAAGACGTTCTGAGTTAGTGAAAACTCTCTATTGGAGTTTTTTTAAAAGAAACTCAACTTCTTTAAAATATACAAAATAAATATCTGGAGTCTGATAAGAATAATATACATTTCATGAGTAATGCCTTTGAAGCGCTTAAAAACAGTTGGCTTGTGTATTTTATAGATTAAAATGTTTCCATACAATTTTGTTCATTTTGTCAATGCATTGATAGCAGATCAGTGTGGAGGTTACCACACAGCACCTAACAGACTTTCCTGTGTCTTTTTCCTCTGCCCAACCTCTTTCCATCTGGTTTCATCTTCTTTTACATCTCCTTTGCCTTTCTGTCCTAGGGAGACTGATTCCAAATACAGGCCTACAGAGACAAAGGTGTGAAAAACAAAACAAAATCACCAAGTAGCTCACTTGATAACCAACAGGTGACAGGGCATAGATTTAGGAAAACTAGTAAAGCAGGGGTGCCTGGGTGGCTCAATTGGTTAAGTATCCCACTTCAGCTCAGGTCATGATGTCTTGTGGTTCGTGGGTTCAAGTCCCACACTGGGCTCTGTGCTGACAGCTCAGAGCCTGGAGCCTGCTTCAGATTCTGTGTCTCCCTCTCCCCCTGCTCACACTCTGTCTATCTCTCTCTCTCTCTCAAAAATAAATAAACCTTAAAAATTAAAAAAAAAAAAAAAAAAGGGAAAGGAAAGCTAGTAAAGCAGACCAAGCCAGTTACAGATGTGACAGATTTTTTCCAAGTAGCAGAATGTCTTGTTTTCCATTTGAAGGGATTCTAATGTCTTTGCATATACTCATGGTAATTCCAGACTTGAACACTGCAACACGTAAAACTATAAAGTCATGAGATTTGTTTTCCTGTGTAGCCTAGTCATAATTCACAATCATATAGAAATCGGTCATGGTTCCATTTACAAAGTGACCTTTAACTTTGATCAGAATCTAAGTCTTATATACAGTAGAGTTTATATTAATTATATTGAGCATATATTCTCAAACTATATGAAAAGGAGGCCACCAAACTGTGAACCTCATAAACAAAACTGCTTTCCCAACAGTTTAAAAGGCTCTCCAGAACTGTTGTACTTGATTTTATCATTCCTGATCTTCAGTCTTCTAGTACTAAAGAATAACAATGGAAAATACTACGATTCTAGGTTGACTGTGAAATGACAGACCGCTTTAAGAAATAAAACCAATTCCACTGCAATAAGCCACACACAAATCTCTTCCTCAGGAGAGGAATATCAACAGTTGGGCTCTAGAGATCATCTCAAAGCCCAGCTAAACCATGTGGCAGGTTCATCATTCTCTAAAGTCACAAAGATCCCAGCCAACTTGGTTAGAACCACATCCTCCAGAAGGAAGACATAGAAGGTCCAGGCTTGCACCTGGCTCTCCTCTCTTAAATTAATAGTTAAAACAGCCTTATGCTTTCATCTTTAGTTAATTTGAATATTTTTTACTTTATTGTTTTTGGGTATTTGTGTATTTTGGGTATTTGATAACGATCCACATGCAACTGAAATATTTATTTCATCTGATCGAATCATTTTCAATAATGGCACAATGACTCAGATTAATGAGAAAGAAAGTCGACATAAACTAAGGATGTTTTTAAAGAAATACAGTTATATTCAAGGTCACGCCCTTAAAAAGCATTTTTTGAAATGTGCCAAGCAGTATGCTGAGCGCTAAGAAACCTAGGACTAATAAAGCATGATTCCCGTCCCCAATTAACCAACTCTCTAGAAAACTGAACATAAAAATCAAGTAAGTGCAACTTCAAGATGCGGAAGTTAAAAGTTCAAGGAACACTGTAAGTAGACAAAAAGCATTGGTAGCTACTTCTTGATGTATCCCCCTAGATACCCAGTCTAGAAACTTGGAGTCATCGTTACACCCAATCTATACCTGTTTGATTTCACCTCCTAAATATTTCTCGAATCCTTCTGATCCCTGACTACTAATGCCCCTCTTTGAAGAAATTCCCATGTGTCATCTGGATTAATCATAGCTTCCGTCATTCCTCATATGTCTCCCTGCCTGCAGTCCACAGAGCTGCCAAAGTGGCCTTTCCATAATATATCTATTTCCACAATTCCCTGTCTTGATCAAAACTCCACTTTGTACAGGACAATGTAGTTTGGCTTTTAAGGCTTTTTAAAATATGTGGTGCCCTACTCACCTTTCTTTGCTTACCAGGCTCCAGACAAAATATCATAAAATGACCTCAGACGGATGTCACGGAAAGTGCAATCAGTAAGGTAGAAGAGAATCAGAACAGTGTACTGACCATTGTAAAATATATCAAAATACGTCTTCTTTCCCAAAAAGATAGGAATATTCCTCTATAAATTCAGTAATAAAACAGCTAAAAGAAAACATAGCAGGGTGGGCTCACACCTGGGTATTTTTCTATTTTGACAAAGGGTAAATGTCTTCTACCTAAAATTAATAACCTTTCTGAAGGCAAAAGAAATAAGTGCGGACAACACTACTGGATTTAAGCCTAATTTTAGAAAAAAAAAATCATAATCCATCTGGTCCAGCCTGTGCCTCCAACAGGTGGTCACCCCTAAGTCATTAGCAACTCAGGTCTTCACTTCGCTTGACCTTATTTCCCCAGACACCACTGTTACTATTGACCCAGCAGCATTCAATATGTTCATACAATAATGTCATAAACAATCCTCAGCAACTCTGCCTTCTGGAAGTACTGCTCCTGCCAATGACATCACAGCTTGTCAGCTCAATATGCCACTGGCATATGGGTTCACTTTAAGTGGTGATAATAAATAGCATCAGGCCATCCAGTTGCACTCCATTTTGAGATCACATTACAAAGCGGCATGAGTCCTGGGCAAGGCGGGAGGACGGCTGCTATTTTAATGTCTCTTTAGCATCACTATGTACTTAAGAAGGAAAGAAAAATGTGGAAAAGGTGAATATGACCATGTATCAACTAATATTTTAAAACTGTAGTTAGAAACCTCTTTCTTACAATATTTTATAGGACATAAACAGAGAAAGCCATTATGATTCTTATTTTAAAGATAAATAAACTGAAGTGCAGCTGACTTTCCCAAGGTCACCCAATAAGCTGTGCCCTCCACATGCTTTGTCTTCACGTTTTATGTATTTACCTCATGAGCAGAAGCAGATAGAACCATCCTCAGTGGTGTCTGCTTTTTATACAGGCATATTCAAGACACCAGAGCAGGCTCATTCCTGAGACTCTTGGACTTGGGCTGTGGATCTGTGCAGCAGCACGAATGGCCAGCTGCTGGCTTTGATCCGGTAGCTAGTTGCAAAACGTGAACAACACTTGCATAGAAGCAAAGTGGAAACAGCTTCCTTGGGGACAGCTTGAACTCAATAAATAGTCCCACTAGTTTAAGGCAGCAGATATGCACAGAGATAACAGACAGAACTCACAAAGGCATGGTTTCTTTCTGCCTTTACTAATTGGATAGAACTTCTTTCAGTGGTTACTGGTTAATAGGACTGGGCAGATGGCCCATGGAACTGAAGGGACATTAAAGGTTCATTCAGCCCATCCACCTGTGTTTTTGTTGTTTGTTTGTTTTGTTTTGTTTATTAAGTAAGCTCTATGCCCCACGTGGGGCATGAACTCATGAACCCGAGATCAAGTGTCGCATGCTCTACCGACTGAGCCAGCCAGGTTCCCCCCCCTTCACCTGTTCTTAAGCAGAACTACCCTTAAAACAATCTAAATTTCAAACTTATATTCCTTAAAATTTGTTCCTAGTTGTAAAGTAACATAAGCTCATTGAAAAGATTTGGAGTGTACAGAAAGTTATCAAGAAAAAAAGTTTAAATCACCTGCAATTCAATATCCAGATATGACCATTCTTATACTTTGACATGTTTCCATCCAAATTTTTAATGTGTATATATATTTTTATTTTCAAATCAACTTTCTTGTATCCTGCTTTTTTCTCTAACATTGTACGGTGAGAGTCTTATGTTAAATATTTTTGGAAAATATGAATTTAAATGGTTGTGTTTTCCAAAACTATATGGGTATACTATAATATGTTTACCTATGTTTCTACAGGTCAACAGATTTATTATGCTATTGATAAATGATACTACAATGTCTACTCATACAAATAATTCAAGTTTCTAATTATTTCCTTACACAAATTCCTAGTGAGGGAATTACTAGTTGAGGATGTATTCAGATTTTATGATTTTTATTACAACACTGACAAGTTGTTTTTGAGAAAGCACCAGTAATATAAAAAAGGCACCCTCTACATCCATCAACTTGTATATTATGCTTATATTTATTTTTTAATTCAGCAATCTAAAAGTATGTAAATATTTCTAGAACATATTTTATTTTTAAAGACATACAGAGAAGGAGATTTGACAACCACCCTTGACAAAATACTGAATGACTGGAGATAAACTGCCTTGGAATACAACAAAGTCTAAGATGTTACAAACACTTAATGCTGTTGTCTGATGGAACATAAAGTTAGAAACAAGAGATAAAGTGATCTGAAACATAAAGGAATGAGCCAGCTTTTGGTCATGCCATAAATAAATCCTCAAGTAAAAGATTTCATGGTGTCTTAATCAAGTAACATAAATCATGGTATTTTTTCTCCCTTATTTGTCAAAAAGAAATTCCAAATCTGTCAACTTCAATATTTAAACTCCTGTATTCTATATATATTACAAATTCTCTTAGCTCCATTTTACATGGGAATGCAATGAAGTCATTGTCTAGTCACAATTGCAAATATTCACTGATAAATGAGAAATGATACAAACTCTCCACTTTTCCAAAATTAAAAGTTCCTGACATGGACCCATGTAACAAATTCACAACAGGAAAATGTTATTGAATATTTCTCAGTCCACTGAAGTGCATCACAATAAACACCACTTATTTCCTTTTTCTTCTTCCCTCCCTACTCCCATCTTCCCTTCCACCCTTCCTTCTTTCCTCCTTTAATGGTAAGGAGTAGAAACAAACAAAACAAAACAAAAAAACCTCCCAGCACTAGTCAGATACTAATTTATAGTTTTCTAATTAAAAAAAGTACTAAATTATTCCTATAAAAATGCAACATGATCAATCGTTAGACATAATGGATTGCATATTTTAATGCTTAAATACAAAATCGTCCAGTAAATACAAGTAATTTTTTAATATCGTCTTCAGAAAGCTTGCCTGATTAAATGGATCAATCTACAGTTTACCATTAGACTGACAATTGGGACTAGAAGAAAGTTCGCAATTCCTAAGAATACAGTGTCTTAGAGCAATGTTCTTCCAACATGTAATATCCTTAGCACCAGTACAGAATTTCCTGGGTTGCTTGTTTCAGTGCAGATTCCTGAGCCTTTCTCCAAGTTACTGAGTCACAATCTCAGTAGGGTTTGGAACATCTTTTTTGAACAACATTCTCAGATATTCTTTTGCACACTACAGTTCAAGAAAGGCAGATCATTTCTGTTAATTAAGCATATTAGCTCTTGTTGCTAAGTATCAACCTAAGGTGATTTAACCAGATCACTAAATTCAATACTACTTGGGAAAAGGAATGTTTTAATAATTATTTGTAAATATATTGCCATTTCATGGATCAGAGGCATTGCTGGAAAACCCCCATCCGTGAAATATTCTGCTATTTAGCAAAACTTCTCTGAATCATTATTTACAGTTAATTGTTTAATTCAGTTTAAAGAGGTAAATAATGATTAAGCACCCACGCTAGACCATCATCTTGTGTGCCACAAGTTTACTCTGGCATCCCTGTTTCCATGGATGGAGTTTTCTAGTCCCTTGTCTTTCTTTCCCATCTGCCATATGCCACCCAAACCCATGTGCAGTGGGATGGCAGAGGCACAGAATCTTAGATTATAATTGGTTTTCAGAGGTGATTTGAGGACCATCCATTGAAAAAGCATAGGAAATATTACCAAGGTCTTATCCAGGACCGGGATGGAACTGGAGAGAAACACACCAAGACAAAGTTACAGGAATTTAAATTTTTTCACCACACTTAAGTAAATTATTACATGACAATATATAGTGTGATAAATATAAAAGGTATCTGAGGGGAGCCTGGGCGGCTCAGTTGGTTAGGCATCCAACTCTTGATTTGGTTAAAGTCATGATCTCACAGTTCGTGAGACTGAGCCCTGCGTGGGGCTCCATGCTAAGAGCACAGAGCCTGCTTGGGGTTCTCTCTCCCCCTCTCTCTGCCCCTCCCTGCTCATGCTCTGTCTCATAACAAACAAAAAACAAAACAATTTTTAATGGTGTCTGATAAATGAGAAGATTATTGTCTGTCAGTACTATTCTTGTTCACATAGTCAAATAGAAATTTAATTTATTAAAACATATGTACACTTCTCTACCTCCCTCAATTGATTATAGTTAATTATGTAATAGTAATTTATATGCTAAAGTAGTGTTTCTCAGACTTCAGTGTCCATACAAAAATCTTTTTAAAATGCAGATTTGGATTCATTAGGTCTGGAGTGGGATCCAAGATTCTATATTTCTAACAAACTACAGATGATGTTAATGCTGTGATCTGAGAATCATATACTTTTAATAGCAAGGTACTAAAGTGCATTTTAAATATATGCCTGCCCCACCATATATGAGGCACTTTCAGCTTTGTTGTTTTAGAAATAATGTTTAGAGTATGGGAAAAAAAAAAAACTTGCTGAAATATCCCACCATTTCATAAATGTATTTGAGTTCTTACTAGCTAGCTAAAATTACAAATATGCGATAACTTTCATAATATCAGGTATGCATTAGTTTTCACAGAACTGACTTAAGCTTAGCCTTGCTTTTGACCCTCTTTCTGATGCCTATCTCTGCCCATCAAAATTTCAAAGTTCAGTAAAATATTACTTCCTTCTTGAAATGTTTCCTTGATAGACTCAATGAAATGTAGTTTCTCCTCCTTTTAAATTTTTATATTTTTCAAGCAGACAATGATTAAAAACAATGTCCTTTGTACAGAGACTTGGACTTAGCCTCGTGCTACCTTTTCACTTCCTTTTAGATCAGTTTTTCATTCTCAAATCTGGTTGCACATCATGGAGATAAGGAGACATAGAAAAAAATACTGAGGCCACAAGCCTCACCTTGGATGAATTAAATCAAAGTCTCTGGGAAGAAACCATTTTTTTTAAGTCATCTGTGGGGATTCTAATGTGCAGCCCCAGTTGAGAATCACTGTCTCAGATGAGAAGCTCTTCAAGGGCTTGCACTAGGTCCTATTCACAAACATCTGGAACAGTACACTCAGTCAACTCAATACATTTTACTAAGGACCTTGAACACTGTAGGCACCTTAATAAATACACACAAATTGCACATTTGTCATATTTGAATACTGGAAAGAAAAGGAAAGCACATCAATCAAAACTTATTTTTTCACAACACATTCTTTAATGATACATTGTCAATAACAGACCAAATCTTTTGTGCAAAAAAATTTTGAAGTTTGCTGATATCTTTCTCAATTGCTCTGCCATCAAATGTTCACTCTGTAGATTAGGATTTTCCTTAAGATTGGGTCCGGTTTACTTTTGGTTTTTCAGGAAAGCACTTTTCTCCTCTCTTTAAGTTGAATAGATATTGCAAATCATTAATGGAATTTTCAGCAGCAACCTTACTGGAAATAATCAGCTGGCATCCAAGGTAGGACACACTTTTTGCTGCTGTCAAACAAAATTAATCACGAGCTTCCAGCATGCTGAGTAGAGGCGGCCTGGGCACCATTGGATGAGGTGTTTCCATGGCGTGGCAGCAGTCGATGATCAGCAGGAGAGTAAGGCTGTTTTCAGAAAACACAGCAACGGGTTGCTTCTTTCCCTTCATCTCTTTCTTCTTTTCAATATTCTAAGGGAAGAACCTCCTGGCAAGCACCCAGGAGATTTTCTTGCCTGGAACAAGAGAGTGGGGTGTTTAAAAGCTGACTGTAAGAAAGAAATGCCATTCTCTTGCTTTGTTCTACTCGGCCTCTACTCTTCTACCGACGACTTGGGCAATTATTCAAATAATTCAGCCGAGACCTAGTTTCACCTGAATTACATAGATGATCCAGGTATACCGGGTCGTTTTGGATGTATTATCCAGATAAATCTGTTCTGGTATGCTTCAGTCTCAATTTAGTAGAGATCGAAAATTGTATGTATTCAATCAATAATTAGCTAATTCACTCATTATTTTAAAAATAAATGAACTGAGACATATTTATGGGCCAGGTTTGTGCAAAATCCAGGAATTATAAGACACAGTGTCTGTGACACAGTTGAGAAGACGGGTCTACTAACAGCAACGATGTATTGTCATAAATCCTATAATAGAAACAGTTTGAGTAAAGACACTATAATATCTACAATTATAGCACACAATAAAAAGTTTTAAACACATGTTTTCGAAGCTGGAAAGGCAGGACAGAGAAAACCTTTTTTTTTTTTTTTTTTTTTTTTTTTAAGTAACTGTTCATTTCCGGGGGGGGGGGGGGAGGGTTTAGAAGAGCAAAAAAGTCATAGTGGAATTTCTTAACATTATCTTTTTGGTTTGAGCATTGCCTAGGCATTGTTATTGCTCCCACAACCTTGCTCTACAACTCAGCTGAGGTGTTCTCATGCCCCATTCCCCACACACCCCTCTAAGAAAATAGTCACAGGTGTCTTCTAATATTGAGGATATCTCATGCTCATTTTATTTGGATGTCACAAAGACCAGTCTGGTAGGTCTTGGACATTTGAACACCTGAAGAGACTGGCACCAGAAACTCTGTAGCATTGGGTGGGGGTGGGGATTGCCTGGGTGGCTCAGTCAGTTAAGAGTCCAACTTCCACTTGGGTCATGATCTCGCGGTCCGTGAGTTCGAGCCCTGCCTCGGGCCCTGTGTTGACAGCTCAGAGCCTGCAGCCTGCTTTGGATTCTGTGTCTCCTTCTCCTTCTGCCCATCCATGACTGACTCTCTCCTCTCTCTCTCTCTCTCTCTCTCTCTCTCCTCAAAAATAACATTAAAAAAAAAAAAGAATACTGTAGATTGGAAACACAATTTTCCCCAGAAATCCAATTGTATATGCTGCTCGAGTTTGATTTTATGACTCCATAGGACTGAGTCTCTGAAATCCTTCCCTCCATGCTGAAGATGCCCTGGAAAAGGAATCTGGTTTGAGCATGTAAAGATTATTATAAAAGCTGTTGTTTTATTGACCTTCTTTTCCATACCAAGTAACCTTTAGATTATCATGAAGCCAGAGTCCTTTTCTACTGCCTATAATAGGGCAATGGTAAAAGTGCTTGTAAATGTGGGTGGTTTAGCTTGTAAATGTCTTCTTAAGGTACTTGTCCTTCTGTCTGATCTCTCTAGCTGTACGGTGCTGATTTTATTCAAAATGGGTTAGGGACAGGGTATATATACTTCTATCTAAGCCTAGACCAGACTATAAGCTATTATGGCAACTAAATGGAAGGCATAAGTCCTACCAGGGTTATGAAAACCCTGAGGAAGAAAGAGTGAACATCTTAGTTGATCAAACAAAGAGGAAGTCCAGCTTAAGGAGAAGGTGGATTTGAATTAAGTCTCGTTAGAGTCATCTTGGCAGCCAAGGTAGGCTAGGGTGCAGGTAAGACACAGGTATGAAATACACGGTGATTTTCATGAAGCCCTGCCTGATCCCTTGGTCTGAGTAGGGAACCATACTATGAATCTCTGTACCACCACCACCACCTCCTCCTCCTCCTCCTCCTCCTCCTCCTCCTCCTCCTCCTCCTCCTCCTCCTCCCCTCCTCCTCCTCCTCCTCCTTCTTCTTCTTCTTCTTCTTCTTCTTCTTCTTCTTCTTCTTCTTCTTCTTCTTCTTCTTCTAAAGTAAACTCTATCCCCAACACGGGACTTGAACTCACAACCCCAAGATCAAGAGTCACATGCTCTACCAACTGAGCCAGCCAGGGGCACCACCCCTCTCTGTACCACTCTTAAAAATATGCATCATAGCCTTTATCACAGTGAACTGTAATTGGGATTTATTATCTAGCTTACTATTCTGTCAGCTGACTTTTGAAACCATGCTATCTGCCAGTCCTTGTCCCTAATCTGACTGAAAAGACATAAGGCCTAAACTTCTGTCAGCTGCTATTTCATTTACGGCTTTGTTTTAATAAATGTGAGGCAATTTAGACATGTACAGTATATAAGAGAAGCAGTCATATTTTAGGACTATGGATGGTTGTCATCTCAATTTAAAATGAACCCAAGCTTATTCTTAGTGCTTTATCTGTCCATTACTTCTTCTAAATAAATCCAACTAGACATTCTTGGCTCATAACTTCTCTGGGGTGTGATGGCCTCCTTTATCCATCACCATTACTGTCATCAAAATCTGAGTTATGATGGGTACTAAGGATTTACTAAGCAACTAAACCTAAGCATTTCAAATGCCCCAAGGGCTTATTGTCTTAGACAGAAAGATCAAAGCAGAATGGGATGTTAATGACATATGCCATAAATTCATTTAATTAGTGTTTAAGGGTTTTTAAAAGACTCAATGCATTCAATGGCAGCAGTGAATAAAATCAGGAAAATTACACAAGGGAATGGGGTTGCAGGATCTCCATGGAAGGAAATGTAGTATAGTCTGACTGAGCAGGAATGATTGCCACCTGAGGACAAAAATAGTGTTTGACTGGTTGGTTCCTAAATTGTACAGATAGACTCATAAGGCATATGGACCCTTTGTCTTCCAGTGAAATTTATTGCTTGGATGTGCCAAACCAGGAAATTAAAATAAGTACATTTTGGTTGAGATTCAAACTCAGAGTCACTAAGTTCAGTCAGAATGAGAAGGAAAAATTTAAATATGGAACAATGTCATTGATACTGATGAATCTCCAAGTCCAAGATGCCATGTAATCATGTGCTTGGAGAATCACCACTACCTTTGTAGTTAGGACTCATGGTTTCATGACTTTAACAATGCCAAGATTTTTTAAATGACAAAGTGAATAATGTCCAAATTCTAGGAATAGAGCTGATCAACTTTGTCTAGAATAAGAGAAAGCATACCAAGAGAAGGGAAGTGAGTAAAGGAAGCTACATTTCAATTTGGAGGATAAAGATGTAGTCTCTCTGAGTATAAAGGCGTGGAAAGAACTTGTGTGCCAGTTCTCTGCAGTGTCCGCTCAGGATCAGGGACAAAGAGACAAGTGGTGTAAAGACTGAAATGTGGACTGACTCTCAACACATGAGCGGACGTGACAGTGTAGACTGGGACATCCAACTGGGCTTAGGAGGAGATGGTTTAGGTCGTTCTGGTCAAGTGTCAAACACAGAGGGAGATAGTATCAATTCACAGCATGATGGAAGCCTGGAAAGCCCCCATGCCTAAAAAACAAGATGAAAGGGAGGAGTCAAGCAGAAGAGACCACTTGGCAGGGGCCCTACAGGTAGAACAGAGTCGTGCAGTCTTGTGGGGGGCTAGAGAAGGAGGAATGAATAGGCACTGTGCTAAAGGTAAAAGTGACGAGGTAGAGAAATATATTGGATATTCAGCATAAGAAAGAACAATGAGTCACATATGGCCCCAAGGTTAAAGAGAAACATGACCCTTCAATGGAAAAGTTTAGCATAAATGATGATGTAAAAAGAGATGAGCAGCTCTTTCCTTGTCCTATATAGTTTCATGTGGCAGCAAAACACTCAGTTAAGATATCATATAGTTGTGCCAAAGGCCAAATTCATTATTTAACTTAAAAGAAAGTTTTTTTTAAATGTTTATTTACTTTTGAAGGAAAGAGAAACAGAGCGTGAGTGGGGGAGGGACAGAGAGAGAGGGAGACAGAATCCGAAGCAGGCTCCAGGCTCTGAGCTGTCAGCACAGAGCCTGTCACAGGGCTCGAACCCACGGACCTGAGCCGAAGTGGATGCCCGACTGACTGAGCCACCCAGGGGTCCTCATTATTTAACTTTTAAAGGACTGACTGCAATATGGAAGTCTCATGAGTTTATGCTGATCCTTGACTGTCTTCTGTCTTACTTTAGTAAAGCACGCTTTTTCTCACTCAGACCTCGCGAGTTGTGTTGCTATTACCAGTTGTCCGCTGCAGCCTGGGCTGCGGACCTGGAGACGGCCTGTTCTCATTTGGCTCATTTGATGGTTTGTGCCAATAAATTTTTTTAATTCTACTCTCCAGGTGGCAAAGCTGTTTTATAACCAAATTGCTGGCTAATTAGGGCATAAATGTTCTTTTCTTCATTTCTCCCTGACCTTGCTCATTCTCTCCTCGCCGATTACACGCCCCGGAGGCCGTTTCTCACTCCTTGTTTTACACTCTCTTCTGTGATCTGCTTACATTACTTGTTACTTTCAGGACTTCGATCTTCATTTGATTTCATTTTCTTAATCTGTTGAGTCTGAAATCCCTTACTTGACTTTAGACCTTAGGTTCCCTTAACCTAAAGTGGTTGTTCATTGTTTGTTTCTTATCAAATCGTCTACAATTTTTTGACTCCTAGCCATGTCATTGCTCTTACTGTAATACAAATATCCAAATATACAATCATATGATTCATTTCGGATCATTCTCTTTATCCTATGGGATAGCAAACTCTCTATCTAAAATCTGGAAAATACACTTAGGATCCTGTTACACAAGGAATTTTTGAATCCATTACTAAAATAGTGTTATATACTTTTATTTGTTTTTCATCTTACATCATAAAGTTGAAATTTTCCAGTTTTTATGAGAAGCCTATTTACGTGACATTCAGAACAATTAAATGGTAGAGATAAATAAGGGTAAATAAATTTAAAGGATTGCCGAAGACCTCCAGCATGCAAACTGTTTAAAAATAACAATGTAAATTTTCTCATGATAATTTTCAGCCTCACTTATATGCAACCCATCCAGTCTCGCTTATATGCAACCCATCCAGTATAGACATAACTAACTGTCTCAATTGTTGTGCTATTTTTACAATCTTTTCATTGTGCAGGTGAAATTCATGCATAGGGCAGAAAAACCCTTACAGACCTTTATCTGCTACTCACAGGCAACTATTAGCAGATTTGTTTTTGTTCCAAAGATGTGGCTATAAGTTTACATCTTTCCAACACTCAGGGGAAAACAGAAGAGAAAGAAATAAGAATTCGATGGAGAGGACTTGTTTTGATTCTCTTTGGGAATAGTTGCCCAAATGATCTCTTTAATTTGCATTTGCCCCAGGAACTAGATAGACTCAGAACCTCACGCTTGGAAAAGCAACTGGCATCACCGAGTGGCCCCAGAGACACGGTGACAGCGTGACCAGTATAGACGGAGAGCAAGAGTGGTTCACCCACCCAGAGAGAAAGATGTGACCGGTTAACTTATTTTCACTGTGGCCAGGCAGCCTACATGGAGTGTAACAAAATTAGGTGGACTTAGACTTGATTGGGGCTTCGATTTGCAAAGTGCAGCCTCAGAAGAACACCTGTTAGAATCTAAGCCTGGCATTCAAATGGGGAAATCATTCTTGGAGGCAAAAACATGAACACATTCTCTTTCCCAGCTTTCCTGGGAGCTCTGCTATCTCCTTTTATTGTCTCTCCTGAAAACCTCTTTCTTAACTCTCCCTGTAGCTAACTCTGTCCAAAACTCTGTCCTCCACCAACGAGTGATTCGTTACGTCTTACGATTTCAACCTCACCTGGCTGACGGTTCCTAAAATTATATCTATCTTGACCCTTTTGCCCAAGTGTCACATTTCAAATGCTTGCTAGACTTTTCCATCTGCCTATCCCACAGGAACCTCAGGGATGAGGTTCCACGTGAAATCTTGCCCTCTGAACCTATTCCTCCCTTACTACTGTCTATGTCAGTTCCTAGTACCCCCAGCTACCATGTCACCAGAGTTGGACATGTAGAAGTCATTTTTTACTTGATGTTTGCCACCTCCACCTCACCCCCGTATCCACTCAATGGCTGGTTCAGGCTAATTTGCCTTTATCTATCCCTTCCTTGCCACACCTACTATATGACGCTTTAGTTGATGTCCATACCACATCTCCCCAGGCATTACAGCTCCCTAAATAAATCTGCCCCCAGACTTTCCCATTCTCTACCGTCTCCACCGTAATGGGAAAAAATCTGGCCATGGCACTTTACTGCTTAAAGTCTTTCAAAGTCTCCTCATTAGCTACCCAGAATACAGCCCAAGCTTATGAGCATGAGGTACAACATTTTTACTCCTGCCTACATTTTCAGTCTCATTTATCATAAGACCTACTTACTTTTCCCTTTATAAGTTAGACAGAAAGCTTACAGAGTGTTCACTATTTCCAAGTCCTGTGCTAAGCACTTTATATACATTAATCACATAATTTTCACAGAAACCCTATTAGGCAGGTCCCGTAATACCTCAGTTCTTATAGATGAAGAAACAGGCAGAGAGAAGTAAGCTGCTTGCCCAAAGTTACACACCTTGACATGTCAGAACATGTGGTCCAGGTGCAGACTCCATGCTGACCCCATTATGCCCTCCCTTCCTGGGAGGGAAGCCCTGTTCTCATTTCCCCATGACATGGCCCCACGTTTACCGTATGTCAGAAAATCTTCTGTCACCCCAGTGCCTGGTCAATCCTGCATATCCTTTAAAGCTCAATGCAATATCATAGTGATAGCGGCTCAGTCCACTACAACTCTATAGGCGTTCTTGCCTAACCTTCTTCCCTTCCTCACAGGGCCACTTCTGTGTTTTATATTGTATATAAAGCATATATATGTGTATATATTCTGTGCTTCTAAATTTTGTTAATGTTTATTTTTGAGAGAGGGGAGGGACAGAGAGAGGGAGACATAGAATCTGAAGCAGGCTCCAGGCTCTGAGCTGTGAGCACAGAGCCCAACGCGGGGCTTGAACTCACAGACTGTGAGATCATGACCTGAGCTAAAGTCAGATGCTTAACCAACTGAGCCACCCAGGTGCCCCTATTTTATGCTTCTATAGTAGGCTCTGTATATTCCCATCATAGCAGTTAACCTCTAATATAATAATATCTATTTAGGGGCTCCTGGATGGCTTAGTCAGAAGAGCATGTGACTCTTCATCCTAGGGTTGTGAGTTTGAGTCCCACGTAGCGTGTAGAGGTTCCTCAAGTAAAACAATTTTAAAAATGTATCTATTTAATGAAGGGGACCTATTCCTTGAGGAATTCTCTTTAATTGAGGCCAAGGAATATGTCTCCCTCATTTTTGTATTTGATATTTTGTATTTTGCACAGCAGTGTCCAGACATTAAGAGGCATTCGATAAACATGTGCTGAGTGAAGAATTAGTTAATACATGGAGGAGTAAAGGGCACCCCCACCAGGAACCAAGAACCATTCCTGATAACAGTACTACAGTAACTGAACTTTCAGTACCTACAGAGTGAGTTCAGTAGTCACTGCAGTAGATTTACAAAAACATTATGAAGCCTGAATGTGTGTGTGTGTGTGCGCGCGCGCTGCAGGGAGAGGACAGGATAACATAAATTCAAGGGAGCAAGGGACTGAAAAGGATGGTATACACAAAGTAAAATGAAGCACCTTTCTAAGACTAATGTTTGTTAATGGTTCGACAAATCTGTATACGGTTCCCTCACAATGTTTTGATTTCAACCATCTTTTTAGTTTGTTTTAAAGTTCTAATTTAAAAAGGCCTTAAGGTATCATAAAATATATACCTGAATCCAGGCAGACCACCAGAAGCAATGATACAGCAAAGCAGCTCTCCTTTCATAAGTCACAGTGAAAAACAGCTCTGGTTTAGTAGCCCTAGTATAACACATTCTCATGAAGCATTGATAGTAAATACCAGGAAATTGGCTTTTGCATAATATCTTCGCAGATAAAAACTTGGTACCTCACTTGGTGTTTGAAACATAGCTTGTCCTCATTGTCAAGCTGGCCCACATGTCCTTCACACGGCAGACATTAGGGACATTTCTGATGCTGTACCTCTCAACATCAACACTTAAATTCTTTCTCACTGCTAGGCTTTATTGCTCTTTAAGATGACCTCTAAGCAATAAGAAGATCACTAGGAGTCAGGAGATGTGAAGTCTAGGCCCATGTAACTGCTTACACAATTTTGGCCAATGTGCTTGAATTCTCTGGGTCTCAGTTTCCTCATGTAACATAAGACATTTGAATTTGGAAATTTTAAGCTAATTTCAGCTCTATAAGCTTACACTCTTGAGGTAGGGAAGCTGAAGAGACTCCATTTTATTTATTTTTTTTTTTCAACGTTTATTTATTTTTGGGACAGAGAGAGACAGAGCATGAACGGGGGAGGGGCAGAGAGAGAGGGAGACACAGAATCAGAAACAGGCTCAGGCTCTGAGCCATCAGCCCAGAGCCTGACGCGGGGCTCGAACTCACGGACCGCGAGATCGTGACCTGGCTGAAGTCGGACGCTTAACCGACTGCGCCACCCAGGCGCCCCTAAAGGGACTCCATTTTAGAAAGTCCCTGTCTCTTCTGTTTTTCTGCTAGGCGTTTACCCATGTTCTGTATTCTGCCCCTGAATAAGCCATAGAAGCTATGTTCCCACTTCAAGGGGGGAAGCAAGAAAGTTAATCGTTCTCTGAGTTTTGTCCTAGACCCAAAAACACCTTATAACATCTAAGAAGATCCTGCATATGTTCTAGGACATTCGCCTCAAACAAGCCTCTGCTGATGCTGGTATCAATACCTACCTTGGATAATTTTGGAATAACATCTATTGTTCACCCTGACACTCGCCTTTGATAGAACCCTACCCTAGATCCCCAAATCTAGGGTCCCTTTCCGACATAAATCCCCTAACCCCAAACAACCACAGGACTCGTTTCTCTTTTCCTTTCCGAGTCTCCTAAATACTCTGCTATTGTCTGTCACTCATGCTATTCAATTAAACTCTGTTTTTACCTTCTCCACCTTGTGTTTGATTTCTATCCTATGTGAAGCGAGGGACCCTTTTGGCTGGTCCTGTGGGACCCCCCTTCTTGGGTCCTCAGATCCAGCCTGCCTGTATCGCTTTCAAAGAAAACTAGTGTTAATCAAATATCAAAGTCACCTGTATGTATACACGCTCTCACATGCATGAGAGTACATCATATATTTCTATTGACTGCAATAACAAAATAATCATTGCTTTTATTAGACACACAGGATGAGTGATACGATATGTTTCTGTAGAATTTGAGAGGTACTGTGTTTGTTTTAAATTTCAATTTTAACATTTTTTACTTGTTGGAGGTTCTACAGATGTACAAGGAAGCTAATTTTAATGCATGGCTTAAATCACAGAAGTTAACTTTTCTTTTTTTTCAATGTTATTTTATATTTTCTTCTTGAGAGAGAGAGAGTGAGTGTGCAAGTGAGGGAGGGGCAGAGAAAGAGGTAGACAGAGGATCCAAGGCGGCCTCCACGCTGACAGCAGAGAGTAGATGTGGGGCTCGAACTCACACACCGTGAGATCATGACCCAAGCTCAAGTCAGACACTTCACCGTCTGAGCCACCCAGGCGCCCTAGAAAGTTAACTTTCCAAGAACCACACAAGGCCACAGTTTTCATAAATAGTCTGGATTTTCTCAAGAACGGGGTGGCAGGAGAGGCGGCAAGGACTAGGAAGTATTCTGTGGCAAGGCACATCTCCACAGACTGAGCTCCTAGAGCGAGATGGGTAAACTGGTCTGGCAGGTGGGGAGGTAAGGGGTTTCAGGCATGGGAAAAACAAAAGGTGGCCAATGCACCACAGAGGAATGTAGAGCCCTCCTCCTTAATCCTAGCTGAATCCTGCCTCGTACCACCTGCTGTTATGTATAAACTCCCAGAACAATTGACTACCTGCATATGGGAACATTACTGAATCAGACACAAAATCCCACCATCGTGATAAACCACACAGAGCTTATGGGAGCTTAGTCTGCACTGAGAGATAATGAGGTAGGTAAAAAGGACTTTTTCTCCTGTTAGACTCCCAGCAAAAGGCATTTGTATCATAACCAAATTCTAAAGCACTTCATGTTCTAAAGAATTAACAAGGCAAAATTTCTTTAATTTTTTTTTAATGTTTATTCAGTTTTTGAGAGAGAGACAGAGACAGAGCATGAGTGGGGGAGGGGCAGAGAGAGGAAGACACAGAATCTAAAGCAGGCTCCAGCCTCTGAGCTGTTAGCACAGAGCCTGACACGGGGTTCAAACTCAGAACCCTGAGATCATGACCTCAGCCGAAGTCGGACGCTTAATTGACTGAACCACCCAGACACCCCAAAATTTCTTTAAAATAAGTGTCCAACACCTCATTTCAGCTCAGGTCATGATCCCACAGTTTGTGAGTTGGAGCCCCACATTGAGCTCTGCACTGGATTCTCTCTCTTTCCCTCTCTCTCTGCCCTCCCTTGCTCGTGCTCTGTCTCTCAAAATAATAAACTTAAAAAAAAGTATTCAAAATAAAATAAGCTAAATAAAACAATATAATATAGATCTTTTACACCTAAAAGCTATACAGTTTCAATTGGACCATGTTACTATAAATTCCAAACACAACTTTCAGTGGGAAGAAAGACATTTGTATATATCTACTGAAAAAAACAGTTGTATGTGTGTGTATTTATGAAAAAAAATTAAATTTCAGTTAATGTTATAGGTCAACTCGAAAATAAAACATTATGTTAAAATAACTTGGGAGGTGAGCTTCCCATAAGTAAGTTGCCATCTGAGGCGTCAACTGAAATAAAGAAACAGAAAAAGTATGTTTCCCATTGCAATCTAAACAAATTCAATGTAGTTAGTGTGAAAATTAGCAAGAATTAACACAATGCCTACTCAAAATAGCCCTGAAATGTGTTTTTCAGCCTTACTTTTATATTTGCACAGTCAAGTTTCATACATCTTAGAAAGTAGAAATATTTTATGTGAGAAAAATACCATTTTTCATAATTCAACTCTTTGACTTCCACATATGCTGTTAATTTGCAGGAATTTTTAATTATAATATAAAAAATACCTACCTATAACCGCCAGCCAATAAAAATAATCTGCAATTAATATCATAGATGTGGATTCTACTTATCAGTCTATTTGATCTCTCATCTTCTGCCAACTGAGAAAGTAGCCGCACAAAAACAATGTTTTCTGATTGTAATAGAAAGCAATGCATTTTACACTGAGAAAGGATATATCTGCATCATCAAAGAAATATACTTTCACTAGACACTACATAGAAAAAAAGCAATTCAAGAACTACAATATAATTTTTGAGAAAGCAGTATTGAAATTTACCTCTCCTAGAATTTATTTTACTAACGACTGTTACCAAATGTTATGTGCAATACTGGCTGCAGGGATAATTTGAAAACTTGTACTAAATGATAACCCAATACAATTCATTTAGGAAACACGGCAAATTTTGTGGCATTTTTGCTATTATTTGGAAATATCCAAGATAATATTTGTTATGCACACGTACACACATATATGAGTGATTATGTATAAGTGATTATGTATAGATACATTATATTCAATTTCATATTCTGTCTCAGAATTTTCAACTCTAAGAAGATATTACACTATAGAATTTGAGTTTTGGTCAGCTATAACACAGACACTTGTCACCTGTTAGCTAAATTGGTATAAGCACCTCATTTCCTTGAGGTCATCTTAGAGTCAAAAGACATAATTACTTTCATCATGATAGACCTAGGGAAAATAATCTAATTAGTACTGTAGAAAGAAAGGGCAAAATATTAATCATACTCATAAATATCTGAGCTATACAACCTTGAAATTACTGGACAAATAGTAAACAAATGTGTACTAGACAGTTGCCATTGAAAAGCTGCCAAGAATCCTTCTCATATTCCAGAAAATTCAGTATGTTGAAAGATGTAGTCAGCTGTACCTGCCTAAGTATCAATCACCCCTGTGATGTACTCATTCGTGTCAAATATATTCTAAAAGTCCCATGTTAGACCACATATTCTCAATTTATCAAGTTATTCACACTGTTTACTTCTGCAATTCATATAGTATTGGACAATCTTTATTTAAAATAAGGCTCTTATGGATGTTAAAAAAAAGACACTGCAAAAGGTTGATATGTATTCATATAGAAGTATACAAAGAACTGTATAGCAACAGATATAAAGAATATACTATGATCCAAACTCATTGTTCACTGATGACGTTAAAATAAATTTGAGAAATCATTCTAAATAGTAAAAGTTCCCAAAATATTACTTTTATTTTAAAGTATGAAATGGAAATGTACATGGTATTTAAATTATAGATTAGGCCATCCTCTGATAGTGTTCACATGCCCCTTGATTCTTGGGTTGGAACATGAGACTACCATCATAGGTCCTGACATACACACACAGAAAAAGAGAGCCAAACTCACCTTAGGGAGAGGGAAGCCTGTTTGAATATTTGGAAATTCAATTTATGACTTCCAAATTAATAATCCAGCTTTATACAAGGATCTAAAATCTGCATATGACATGGCATTAGGTTTTAGAGGGTTAGTTATCATTATAAAAGCTTTCTATGGTGATGGTAATAATGAAAACACTTCAAACACCAGGAAACTATGAATTAGAGCATGATTAAGACTATTGTTTTAAAAAGTCCAAAGTTTCTAAGCCATTTCCAATAGTATCATATCTGAAACCGAGAATAATCCAAGTGTGTATCTATGTGTGGTATATAATTTTTCCTAAACTCTTGACTTTGTTGTATAGGCAATCTATAAGAAGTATATCCCAATTTCCTTTTTGAAAAAAGAAAATTTTAATTGCTCTGCAAAGGATGAATTATTTCCATTCATAAATCATTTTCTTCATATGTGATAAATTGTAAAGTTTTAAAAATAATCATCCCTTAAAATTGTTATCAGAAAAAAGCAATAAGGAGCCAAACTTCACTCTTCCATTGGACTCTGGCCAGCAAGTGATTCAGAAAATTGTTGGCAACAACAGTTTTTTATCTGATCAAGGCATTTTGTCAAAATAAGAGTAAATTCCCAAACCACATCCAACCTGTTGCTATTGCCAAAGAACTACCTGCACAAATCAGGCATGGAAGCCACTTGGGGTCAGGTCATCTGGAAGAGTTTCCTGATGGAACAGACCTCCTACCCACTCAAAAAATAGTTTAGAGTACATGTTCCTACATGGGCCCGTATACAAATGTCTGATTGCCCCATGTAATGGCCCAATCACTCCTACTGATTCTTTAACAACTGGAAAGAAGTCCCTGCTGTGTAATGAGATTATGAAGCACATGATAGATTACTGACCTTTTGAATTAGGACAAACAACATGAACTCCCCCTTATATTGAAGAGGCTATGTTAAGAGTGTCAGCCATTTGACAAAAATAGTTGAAGTGCAGATGGAAATATCAACATATAAGGCTTCATTCTTCAGTGTTCTAGTGCTAAGACCAAGAACTCACATCTGACTTGAATATTATGAGCGCATCTGATAATTTTAATCAATGACCAAATAAAAAAAAAAACATTTTCCTATTTGGATTTATACTTCAGTTTTGAAATATATTTGAAAAAAAAACAATCAAAATAGCTTTTTAGATTCATTGACTAATCAGCGAGGTGTATTGGGGCCAATGGGTTTTGAACGTAAAGAAACCTCTATTTTTTGAATTCTTGATCCTATTTTAATTGTTTAAAATGTTGCTCTATCAGCATAGCACAGGGGTTTGGAGACAGGCAGGAAGGTGATTTTGACTTGGGGTAACATCTTGGGTCCATCATTTAGTAGCTATGTGAATTCAATCATGGAAGTTTTTCAATCCCTCTAGACATCAACCTCTTCCTCTTTAATATGGGGATAGTGCCAATTCATTGAATTATTGTGCAGATAAAATTAGATAATCTATGTAGAACTCTTAGCACAATGGGTAGTGCATAATACAATGATAAACTCTCAATATGTATTATTTTTTGTTTATTATTCAAAAATGTTGTTCCTATTATTATTATAAAATGTTTTAATGAGGTAAGCTATTTTTCCTAATGAAAAATATTTCCATAATTAAACTGTTCAGCTTATTAGAAAAAACATAACTTATTCAAACAAGTTTGAATTCAGTTAACTTCATCATGAAGCCATAGAAGACCTCTATTTTTACTTTCATGCTATTACTATTGTTACCCCTCACGTGGACCTCCTAAAAAGGGACTGGGATTCCTTTTCATATTGAAGAGATAAGTAATTAGGGGATAATCTTGACACATAAATATGTGCCTATAGAATGTCGATTTTTAAGTTTATTTTTGTGGGGTAATGGATTTGGGTTTGTACACATCTAGCAGTATTCTCCTGTACTGTCTCCCTTTGATCAGCTACTCTGTGAGCTTAAGAATGAAGTTTATGCCTTTGAGACTAAATGAAGATAATTGCCTTGTGTGGAATAGCAGTGGCTGGATTAGCACTATGTCCTAACCAGCTGTGCATTTCAAACCAAAACCTCGTCACCACTTATCCTGAAACCTCACTACACGGACTTATTCTGAGTCTCAGAATCATGTGTTACTTATTAACATTTTATTAATGCTACTCAAATGTGGTTTTCAAAAGAGTCTAAAATCATGAAAACAAATGGATAATTCACATTAAGTCTCTTCACAGTCACTACTGTAAACCGTCAACTGTGAGGACAGTGTTGCCAATTTCTGAATTCTCAAAGTACAAATACAAATTTCTCAGAAAAGAATTTTACAGGTGTACTTTACTTTGCCCCTGTCACTTGTTCTGTACGTTGTATTGGGAGAACCATATCCCTTTGGTATAGTGGGGGGGTAAACTCTACAGGTGAATTCTACTCTAATATCAGATTTATGTTCTCAAATCGTCACATGAAACACAAACAAAACCATTCTGCAGGTAAACCTCAGATGTGAATGTTTTTCATACTTCTGAATCCACAGACTTACGCACGGCTTCTGAAATGAATGGAAGAGGAGCTGCTACATGGTATTTCCTAATCCTTCTCCTCACCTTTTATCCTTGTGCTACACAGGATAAAACATTGTCATTAGGATAGAGCAGGAACCTTGACTTTCTACACAAGGTGGGAAGCTGACAATCATATTGAAAAAAACATACCAGCTTTATTTCATGAGATTTAGAAGAATTATCACAACCCTGAGTGTGACAAATTTGCCTTAACCTTGTCACAGACACACATCCCCATTACACGCTGTGTGACCCAGCAATGCACAGATGTGTGGCATACAGCCACATCAAAGTTCCAGGACAGAAGAATGACCTATAAGAATACAGCATTATGCTAATCTTCTCTTCATGTTGAGGCAGAACAGAACTGATTCCTATAGGGTACTTAGAAAGTATCTTCACTGGCCATTTAGATATGAGCTTTTGAACAACTTTTCTACACAAATGATATTATGTGATAGATCATACTAAGTCTAAGTTGCAGAGACAATTACAAATATATTTACTACAGTTCATACCAACAACATACACCTATCAAATTCTTAAGTAAACCTACTCTTTTGAATTTGACTGATTCAAGAGGATACCAAAATGACTTACTGTGACAACTATATGGAAAATACTAAACAATCATATGCCAGTTTGATCTGATAAAGGTCTGACTGAATGTGAACAAATTAAAGCAGATATTCATGCCAATTTTAACAACCCAATAGGATGAATAGATCTACTAGTTCTAATGGCGTCTCTAAACTACCGAATGCAAAATGTCTGTACTTGTTCTAGTTTTTCGCTTCCTGGTTTTCACTCTAAAATACTGGTCTTTATCTCTATTGCCACTCCCCACTTCCACCCCTCACCCCCGTGCAATGATTATGAGACAATAATATAAAATAAGAGAGAAAGTCAATCTGCCGTCACACCCCCTGAATTCAGGGCAAACATTTAGAACATCTGAGAAAGGAATCTTTAGGGATAAGTATTATGTGAAAAGGGAACTAAAATCATGACGCAGAAAATACCAAATTTCCCATCCATAATTTTCATGGTGTTTCAATTTTTTTTAAGTTTTAGTATTTTTTTGTCCAGTTAGAACACCCTCACCTAGACTGGCTCAACTTTCACAGAGAAATATTTATTCTTAAAATGTTGTTAAAGATCAGCAGTATAATAAATTACTACATTATTACATTAAAATACTTATAAAAAGATATCACTTACTAATACTTGGTAAAACATTCTAGAATGGCCCACCTTCCATTTTTAAATTCTTCAAACTTCCCAAATCAACACAGATCCTGACACTTATTTCTGTTTCCATAGTTTTACTTCTAATATGCCCCCCTTGCTTTTTTTTTAAACCGTGAGTGTTCTCTGAAGTACCAGTGGCTACAATTGTTCTTATGGATAAAAAGTTCAAGGCAGCCAGAGGTAAAATAATTGACCCTAAGTCACTCTGCCTGCCAGTGAAGATGAACAAAGACCATACGCAGAAACCTGTGGACAGACCAGGAAGTGGAAAGGAAGGGAAAGTCATGAATTTCATGTTCAAGGATCTGAAAATTCAACAGGATTTAGTCACTCAGAACAACTCAAAAGTATGCCAATTACATAAAATGGGCCAACATATAACAGATATAATGATAACCAAATGAGAAAAAACCATTTTTAGCTAACATGTAAGTGTAAAGTCTTGGGAGTTCCTATGTAAGTTTCTAGACAACTATAGTCCTAGGGTAACCATAGCAGTTTCTCTAAAGGCAGAGGTTGATTATTTGGGTAATTAAAAAGAATAATATAGCAGTAGACTGAAATGCCTTATTAATTTGGAGTCTTATTTATTGGAATTTACTATTGACAAAAGGAATAATTTATAAACATGAATATATATGGGGGAAGTCTTCAGAGATAAGATCAGCGATTAAAGAAATATGCGCTATAAGAGAAGGGCACAGGATAAGTCTCCCAAACAAGATGAATTCTAAAATGTGAGCCTAGAACTGACCAAGGCTCAGAGCATAAGGACATGTCAAGGAGAATTCACCCAAAAAATGTATGATGATAAACCACAACAAATTTCTCAACAGTTTCCTAATCATTAATGTGACTTGTGATTACATGGCTGAGGTTGTCCATCTAGATTGCCTATCTATCCCCATCCTTCATACTCCAGTATTAGCCATAAATCAAGGCCCAGGGCTATTTGCTCACCGCCTTGTGGAGCTTAATAATTTAACAAAATCACACTGATCTCTTGCTCTTCTCCAGGATCCTAGAGAATTTATTTTGGGCACTGCACAACATAATACTTACAATCCTTGTTAAATAATACTTATAATATTTCTGAGTTGCTCATTACCTTTTTTTGATAGAAATGTCTACTCCATCAGATTATAAACTCCATGAAGGTATCAGCCATTGACTTTCATCCTGAAATGCCATAACAGTTAATTCAGTGCTATATGCACCTAGCAAACCAATACAAAATGTTGAGTTAGGGAGGTTTCCTGTGTGTTAGGAGGAAACACTTAAGTTAAACTGAGTTAAACAAGTGGATTCTTGGAAACCTAAAGCTCATTAAGCAAACGTTAGAAATCAAGGTCTTTTTCTTAATGAATACAAACACAAATTAGTGGGTAGAAGATGATAATTGTGAGTTAACAGAAAGACATGAATAAAAACCAGGTTTGATAACTAACTATAAGCTCACCCTCTAGATTAGGTGTATCATTCATGAAAACATATTTCACTCTCTCCCTCTGGCTTTTAAAAATTGACCCTCCAAAACGGGTTGGCAGGTATTAATGAATTTCAAAGAAAAAGAATATCCTATCCTATTTATTTGGTCTCAAGTTATAAAACAGTTAATTTTTTTCTATCAAAAGATGGTCTCATTTGGTAGCAATTCCAACTCCATCTTTTCAAGTGAAAGGAAATGGAGATGGTAAGTTTATTTGTTGTGATGAATCCTGCCAGTGCCCACTGAGATAAAAATAGACAGTGGTTTTGTTTCTGCTACCAACAGGAATTTGAACACATTACAAGCAGGAAAGAAACAAAGCTGTAGGCATATTTATAATTTAGTATGCTCTAAATCAGGGCGAGATAGTAACAAATACAGATTTAAAAATCTTAATTCTATTTCAATATGCATTCACTTGTCTCTTTAGAAACTTTATTGAGAAGGAAAAAAAAAAACCCACAAACACTTTAGAAAAGAGTACAGTAAACCTTGGGCTGTGAGTAACCTGTTCTGTGAGTGTTTCACAAGATGAGCAAACATTTCTACTAAATTTTGACTTGATAAACGAGCAATGTCTTGCAATACGAGTAGTATGTAATGGTGAATGTCACATGATTACAACCATTTCAATGGTTCTTGAAATTTGCTTTGATATGCAAGTGCTTTGGATTACAAACATGTTTCTGGGACGAATTATGCTTGCAAACCAAGACTTTACTGTATGTGAAAATGAATCTTTCATACAACAATTACTGAGAATATCATACTAACAAAGTTTCTCAGGCAATTAGAATAAAGTTGTGAAAGTAGGATCAACTTTTTATGCTAGCTTAATTTGATTCACCTAAACCACAGAAAGACACCTGTTTACTTATGTTATCCCTTTCATTTTTGTGGATTTTTCAAAGTCCAGTACATGTCTGTATAGACTGAAAGAAACAGCTACCCCAACATATCACAAAATGTAATAGGAGCAAAAGGAGAGGAAAGGGGAGGCCTGAATGGAAGAATATTACAAACATCCAGGAAATAAATCACCTTTACATATATTATTCCCAGATTAGAGTCAGCATTTTGGAAAAAGTCACCAACTGGTAGAAGATAGGAAGCAAGACAGGAAGCAAAACTGGGGGAAAAATCTGGAGGACATCTTATAGCAGAAGATGAAGCCATAGATACTCTAGAAGCTTTGCAGGAGACACAGAGATATGGGTTAGCACCTGGTTTCTGGGGGAGAAATGGTTCAAAATATGTCATTTGGTGAATAGTAGGAAAAATGTCTATCATTTCTCCAGCGACATCCCCACATAAAGCCTGAGTCTCCAGTTCCTCATCTACAAAACTGGCGTAATAATACTCACGAGAGTTATTTTGGAGATTAAAAGAGATGGTGTATGTGAAGTAATTCTAGGTCCTAGACATTGAATAAGAGTAAAATAGGGGAGAAATGCTGTCTATTCTCTTGTGTCATTGTTATTGCCATCTAGACTTAAAAGAAATAGATGTAACTGTAAGAGCCAAGTAACAATCTAACACATCTAACTGAAATTAGAGACTCTTCTTTCTAAAATAACTCCACTTCCTGTCTGCTGACCACATTCTAAGGCAATGTTTCTAAACTCTAGTGTACATAAAAAAGAGTTAGAAGCCGGTAAAAAATCCCCAAAAGTGATTGAGCAAGTCTGAAGTGGGTCCTAAGAATTCTCTTCATTTATCAGGCAACCCAGGGAATTCTGATAGTCGTGATCAGCAGACAGGACTTTACTCTAAAAAGGGTATTTTAGGTTTAATATGTAGCTACTATTTATATACGAAATTATCAGTGAAAGAATCCTATCATGAAGGTACGTAGAAACCTGGAGAGACATAGAAAACCACAGAATACCACGTTGTAAGGGATTCTTCTTTCCAATAAAAAAATTTCCATCACCTCTGACAGATGGTTATCCTAAACACCTTCAGTGACGGGGAATTGCTGTCTTCAGGCAACACGTGCTATTTCGGGTTATAAATTCATGTTAAAAAAAAAAGGTAAATCATAACTTATTTGGAAGATTGAAGAAATGGGGATATTATTCAGAATGAATTATACATGAAAGCCTTTCTAGACTTGACTGAACTAGGTAAGGCACCAACTAAATTCAAAACTAATTTGCCTGCAAGAAGATTTGAACACCCAAACATTGGCTCTGCTACCTGATTGTACTAGAAAAGCCATACGTTCTGTGACTGCTGGAAAATTAACCTTTTTTTCTGTGTCTCTCATTCACATTTCAATGGTGCAACATTTCAATCACACATCTGGTATCACTTTCATCTCCCTATTTAGGCAGTGGCAAGTAAACAGCAATAAAAATATATATAACCAAAAAATTTTGCAACGCTCATGAATATTTTAAAATAATGGTCCAGAACAAAACATTGTAAATGAATATAAAATATGCCGCAAAGCCATTTTATCCTACTACTCGATTGAAAACAGTAGGATTTATATTTTAATCTTTATATAGGTATTCCACCAAATGAGTGAATAGTTATTAAGTCATTTGGTTGTTTACTTGTTTTAGAAGAACTCACAAAGCCTCATGGTTTCAGATGGCTCTGTCATGTGTGATTGATGCTTGGGCATTTCCATTTTCATTTATGTAAATTATCAGAGGCTCCTACAGCCTTGTCACTGACACAAAATTGGGAAATGTGAGGTGCTGCACACTAACATGGTCTTGAATTATTTTAATCTAATCTGCCAAAATATTGTCTGGAATAAAATATTTATCGAGTTGTCTGGGATTAGAATAGGCTAAACACTCCCCTACAGTGATACAGTATGGGTCTCTGTACTTCCTTTTAGTCCAAGATTCCCGCTGGGAATTAGAGTATTTCCCATTTCCTCTTTTCCACTGAACAACCACTAGAATATCAACCCCAGATCTGTACCTTGGGTAATATTTGTTTGCGTGAAATAACTGGGCCTTAAGTAAACTATTTGCTGAAGTATTACATGAGAAAGATTTCTATGAATACTTTAGCAACAATATCTGATTTATTTTCCTTGAACACTAAAGAGCATCCAATAATAAATCTCTGTCTCTCCAAAAGAATCTTTGTGTTCAAGCTTGAGAAAGAGAAAAGCAGTCACTGGCACCCAGGAGTGAACCGTGTACTATCAACTTGGCCTTTGTGTTTTGCTGAACATAAACAATTTCCCGGAGCATCATCATCAGACCAGGCCACTCTGGGACTAAGACGGAGCAGGGCAAAAACAGCACCAGTCCCTTATCATGTTTGAACACAGACAAAACACGAACATTGTGTCCAAGCCACAAAATACCAGATAGGCCCCTTTCTTACTAAATGAGAGATTGCTAGGAGTTTTTTTTGCGCTTTCTTTCTTTCTTGCTTGCTTGCTTGCTTGCTTTCTTGCTTTCCTGCTTGCTTTCTTCCTTTCTCTTCCTTCCTTCCTTCCTTCCTTCCTTCCTTCCTTCCTTCCTTTCTTTCCTTTCTTTCTTTTCTTTTTCTTTCTTTCTTTCTTTCTTTCTTTCTTCTTTCTTCTTCTTCTTTCTTCTTTCTTTCTTTCTTTCTTTCTTTCTTTCTTCTTTCTTTCTCCCAACTATAGCTTTAGTCTGCATTCTTAGAGCTAAGATTTCTTGGGATAAACAATCGTAGAACTGTCCCTGCTTTCTGACAGCACTCAATCCAGAGTGAGCTCCCACTTTCTTGGACCCTCCCCCAAATCACTCATCCAAAGCCCAAATCCTAGGAGTCCTTGCTAACTCAGCTCCTCACAATGTACATCCTCCCTCACTGCAATGAGTTGTAACCCCCACACATTCAATCACAGGTGTGTTCTTTTTTATTTTTATTTTTTAATTAAAAAAATTTTTTTCTTTACATTTACTTATTTTTGAGAGGCAGAGACAGAGCACAGGTTGGGGAGGGCAGAGAGAGGAGACACAGAATCTGAAGCAGGCTCCAGGCTCTGAGCTGTCAGCACAGAGCCCAACACCGGGCTCAAACTCACGAACCGTGAGATCATGACCTGAGCTGAAGTCGGACGCTTAACCGACTGAGCCACCCAGGCGCCCCTAATTTTTTTTTAATGTTTACTTATTTTGAGATCTCTCTCTCCACCAGGGGAGGGGCAGAGAGAGAGAGGGAGACACAGAATCCGAAGCAGGCTCCAGGTTCTGAGCTGTCAGCACAGAGCCAGACACAGGACTCAAACCCACGAACCATGAGATCATGACCTGAAACTGAAGTCGGGTGCTCAACCGACTGAGCCACCCAGGCGCCCCCAATCACAGGTGTGTCTTAGTGGTCTTTGCGTGGAGGGCAATGAGATGCTCAATTATTAAAAACAGAATAGAATTTTTTTTTTCTTTACTAAAGGTAGGATCATTTCTATTTTCAAGGTACTCACTAAACTCTAATATAAAATAAATTCTTTGCTATTTTTCCACATTGTGGGTTTTGTGGCAAAAGACCCTTTCATTCTGTCCCCGAGAAGAACCACTTTTATGAGATGTGGAATAAACAAGTGTATTACGGCTCATCTGTTAAATATTTACTCGAGGAAGAGGCATGTTTTCAAGGAATATGATTCATCCTATTGGATCAGCACCCGGGCCACAGTGAGCTTGGTGGTCCACAGTCCTGGATGCTCACACAGAATCCTACCAGGCATTCAATGTGAACCTCTAGTAAAAAAACAGACAATGGATTGAAGTGATATGACACTGACTTTGCTCCAGTTCTTGCTTTGCTCAGATTTTATCCTTATTAGGGATGCTTATCTCTTGATTATTATTTCCTCGTCAAAGCGCATTTAATGGTCTAGTTTCTAAATATGAAAATTTAAGTCACCTGCTATGAAAAAGACGTGAAGCAGTAATCTAAAGACCTGAGGTACATTTATGTGGATCTCAATAATTTGTATGAGATCACAAGTTTTCAGTTATAGTATATAACTTCTGGCCTTTTGAGAAATGAATACTAGCCTTGCGAAGTACCAATATTATATTCTGCCTCTCTTAAGAATATAAACAGACTTGGCTTCTATAGGGCTTATTCTCATAAGTAATTTCCATTCAAGGGAATTGTAACAACACCTAAAAGTCATTGCATGAACTATATATTAAATTACTGCCCAAAGAATTGATGCCCATTATTTCTAATCCTCACAAAATACCAATAGGTGTATAGAATCATTCACCTTGTAGATGAGAACCTAAGTCAGAGAAATTAAACGATATGCTGCAAACACATATATTCAGAGATAGAGCTAAGATTCAAACCCATTATGTCTGATTTGACAAACTAAAGGTTGGTTACTTGTGCATGCATGTGTGTGGATGTTTTCCTATTAGGTGCAATTACTCCTAACCCTCAAATTCACTGTGTTTTCATAGCTCATTTAATATATGCTTCTGAATGTATGTAAAAATTACACACACATAGGCAAGCTTACAATCAATTGCTATCATTTTTGAATACAAGTTTTGAAAAGACTTTATTCCTAAATAAACATATTTGAGAAAATAGGCTGAAAAAAATATTATAGCCTCACGTATATGATTTCATCTTCTCTGCCACCTCAAATACTTAAGATGGCTTTGGCCATGTGAATTTAGTATCAACCCTCGGAGCTTATAAAATCTTCGTGATTCAGATTCTCCACCCCTTTAGTAGTTCTGAGTATAACGTTCCAATGCAGCACAGGGACTTCAGAGAGCAATTAAGACGAATTTGAAATGATACTGTGAATTCAAAAAAAATTCCTTCTTTCTTTTTCCCTATCACTGCTCTCTTTTTCTTTTCTATTTGTTTTTTCTCTTTTTAAAGGTTAACCAATTAATTAGCTAACACTCTGCAAAAATGCCATCGAGGGCTGGAGGATCCAGAATCTTAGGTACAAAAGGATTTTCTGCCAATGTCCTGCCTACCCTGAATTATCCTTTGCCTTTATCAGACTGGCATCACTATCTTTACACTATTATTTTTTTTTTAAACTCATATGTGGGCATGCTTATCTTTATCAAATTACGCGGCACCATACAAATTTACTAACCCCTATTTGCTAATACAATGATCTTTTAAATATCAGAGGTTTGCTTCAAATCATTTCTAATTCTTTAGATTATGAGACATTTAGTACCAGAGACCTATAATTTTGAAGTGCAATGCAATTTCAAAATTGTCAAAATGAAAAACATTCATTTGTTCATGGTAATTTTTTCAACCTGCTCATTCAAAATGCAAACCGTCTAACGTCGGAATGCATTTACATTAGAATCATGTTACATTCTGCCCGTCTTACTGCCTCAAGAAATAAACGGATTTTAGGAGAATTTATTTAAAAGACATCTCTGTCAGAGGTGGGGCTCACATGGCTCTGTGAGGCTGCAACAGTTTACCAGAAGGAGTCAGGCCATAAAGAAAGAAGTGCTAGCATTGGGTGGGGCTGAATAGTTTGCATCTTTTCCCACTGTTTCTCATGGTATCGTTTCCATGAAAATCAAGGGTGTGGGAATGTATGCCAGGCTAAAAAACCTACACACGGCTTTGTGTGCCCAACACCCCCCACCCTAATATCTTTAGCTGTTTATCTTAATCAATGAAAGAGGCATCACACTATAATGTCTGAGAAAACTGTAGAGGAGCTAAGCAAATCAAAGAAATACCATGCTGGGGATCATATTTCTCCTGTCACAACAGTCTTTTCTCCTCAGGAAGAATACACTTAGCACGGAACCCAAAAGGCATTTGCTGTCTAGCTGTCTCAAGATCATCCCCGAGCAAACATTTGGCCACAATCTTCGTTTTGCTTCACAATCCACCTTGCTTAACATTTCCTTTTAAACTCACCCGTTCTAAAAATAAAATGACTCTCTCTATACCCAGTTCACACCAGAAGCATCCATCGGTGGCCACAATCCTCAACAATCCACATACAGAAACACACCTTATCTCTGCTCACTTCACCGTGCTCTAGTCAATGAATCCATTATGAACCCGGGTTCCTTTCCTATTCTCAGAAAGCAGCAGTGTGCACCTGCCTCTTTAAAAAGCAATGTTTGGCACTGCTACAGTCTACAGTCACTCGTAAGGCTCTACGGGTTCCATAATCTCACTGAGATTACACACTAACACATACACACACATATCGAGATTACAGACATTCTTAATTCTGCCAATTTACCTTTTTGGGTCTTTTTCTTCTCTGACTACTGCCATTGAACTTCTCTCCGCTGTCGCTTTTCTGAGCTGCATCTTCGTTCATCATTTTGAACAGTTTGGAAAGAAAATAGCTCTGCCATTAAACCCTGCTGCCTGCACAGACCACTAGCGAGTATGCACTTACTGGAGGAAAGCAGGAGGAGGAGGAGGGTGGGGAAGGGGCGCGCGCTGGGAGGGTAAGGACGGTGACGTTTGCCATGGCAGCAGCTGCCACAACTGTTTATCTGACTGCATTGTTAAATCTGATTCAACCAATTACCATCGGGACCGGTTACAATGCAGAAAGCCTGGAAAAAAGAATACCAGGGACTCGGATAATGTGGGGACACTGCTGGTTGGTTCTTGACACACCTTCAATTCGATCAGCTCTCAACCCACACACAAAAACCTGCACTTAATTTTCTTCCTACAGGTACTTCAACACAGAACAGACACAATGCATAATAAGAAAACTATAACAATCTTGATGTCTCTGAAACTGAGGAGATACATTTTCAGCCAGTGAAGAGGCTACTCAAGGGAAAGGATTAGCTGTTAATATCCTAAAGTGCATGTACGAAAGTTACAGTTTTAAGATGTTATTCACTTGGTTTCAAATGATAATCTTTCAAAAACTCAGCTTAAGAATGACTTTTGTCATGGAGACTTGAAAACAGGTTCCCCATCAAGCAGGTAACACAGACCACTCCCGCCCCTGTGCCTCCTCTTTCCACTGTACCCTTCTGACAAGGCACCTGTAACATATCGCACAACTGTATGTTTACCCAACAGAAGCGTCTTAAGGCCAGGGAAAGTGTGTGTGTGTGTGTGTGTGTGTGTGTGTGTGTGTGTGTGTACATGCATGCTTGGGTTGGAGGGAGATCACTGCATTTCCCAGAACCAAGCATGATATATTGAAGGCAGGTAGTCAAGGTTTGTCAATTATATGTAAGGACACTGGGTAATAGAAATACAAGAAATTCATGCAGTTAAAACATTTTTATAAGTAATCTTAACCTAATTCTCCTTATTGACTGACAAATAAAACACAATCCCAGCTTTTAAGGAAATTATATATATAAAGTTCCAGAATTATTCTTGATAAGAAGAAAACGGGTTGGTTTTTATCACAAGAAACCCAATTTCATCTTTTGGATCAAGGTGGCCATATCTGTATATTTGAACATATTAAATTGTGGATGCAACCAGTATTTTATACTAATACATATGCTAAACATTCATCCCTATTCCTAGAAAACAACTCCAAAGTATAATACACAGAATACTTAAATGTAAAATAAAGTAAGGATCAAATCAGTGAGATAATGTATTTAAATACACTTTGAAAACTGAAGGTGCCTATGTCAATGTGTTATTGTCGTTGTTGATCCTACCATTATTTTTACAAATACAGGTAATTTTCAACTTAGAAAAATTGACCTTAAAAAATGTTTCTAACATGAAAAGGGCTACCAAAATTGGGAACTCATCTTTATAATAGACATGAGAAGGAAAAACTCACCTTCCGTCCAGACTGCTCCTGGGATTAATCTTCCTCTCTGGCTTACCACCCTAAAGACATTTGTCACATCTTCATCTCGAGTCAACTGAGTCTTGCTGCCCTTACTCTCTCCACCCTCCTTCCTCTTGAGCAGATACACCCACCCACCAATGGTGTCTTGGATCCCACAGCCAGGCAGGGGCATTGGGCCTCTTTTTTATGAAACAAAATCCTACAGGGACTTGTACAAAAACCTCGGGAACTCAATTCCCACTGTGTCAGAGCCCTGCCAGAAATCCCCCATGGTATCCTAATCCTCTGCTAGCCCTTCAGCTATTCCACTTATTCCCTCACCCATCCCCACTGGGGCCCCCTTACTCAAGCTTTCTCAGGAGCACCCCCAGCCTGGAAACTGGATTCATCTAAACAATAAATATCTATTGAACATTTACCATGTACCAGGAACTGAGCACTAGGGATAGCCTGTCCTAACCCCTGGGGTATAATGGTCAACAAAACTGGCAACATTTCCACTATCATGGCGCTTATATTCTTACAGGGGAACTAAGACACTGGTAAGTGGTAAGTGCTACTGGGAAAAAAGTTTAGGATAAGGAGTGATGGGAGACAGGTGCTACTTTAGGTACGGTGTCAAGGAATGCTCTTTAAAAACACGAATGAACTCAGGGACTAAGTCAAGCAATTACCTGGAGTAAAAACACTCTAGCCAAGAAGAACAGCCCTCCAAAGTTCTGAAATGGGAATTCTTGGCACATATTTTTGGGGAAAAAGTGATATCACCAAAAGGGGGAAAGAAGGAAAAAGGAAAACTTTTCTAGCAACTGGATCAATAGAAGAGATGTGTTACTAACACCGTTTACTCTCCAGTGACATCAAAATGTGTTTTTTAATCAATGGGTTTGGTGGACCAATTAGGAGCCCAATCACTGTAACGTAAACTGAAAATAAATGTACTTCACATTTCAATACTTCATGAATTAGAAACTTCTGATTAAGATGAGACAGGCTCTTATAACAGTGTCTTCTCTGCCAACACCCAAATATATATACATGGCTTTAAATAGTCCGGTACAGGGTCACCTGTGTGGCTCAGTCGGTTTAAGCGTCCGACTTCGGCTCAGGTCATGATCTCACAGTTCGTGGGCTCGAGCCCCGTGTTGGGCTCTGGGCTGACAGCTGGGAGCCTGGAGCCTGCTTCACATTCTATGTCTCCCTCTCTCTTTCTGCCCCTCCCCTGCTCACACTCTGTCTCTCAAAAATGAATAAATGTTAAAAAAATTTCTTTAAATAGTCAGGTACAGGCCTCCAATTTTGACAATGAGTTATAACTTCTGGATGCTCGGATGCTGTTCTGAAATATCATGTAGGCTCTTAGGCAATATATTTCTACTACAGAGAGTACGGCACAAACACCTGTACCAGCATACCACAGATGTCAACATCTACATTCAACGTGTAAAATGAAATCGCAGTAAGTAGGTAATTGAAACAGGTACTAGGAGTGCTATGTCCATCACAACAGTAGAAGGTAAATATTTTACATATAGAAAATGTCAATAAGACATTACAGTGTTGCAGGTGTTTGGGGTCGTCTTTTGAAGCTTTCAATCAATTTTTTGGTGCCTCACATTTGGGCACTATTCACTTTCTATCCTCACAGTGCAGGGTTTGTTTGTTTGTTTGCTTGTTTGTTTTTTGTTTTGTTATGTTTTTTGAGAGAGACAGAGACAGTGCAAATGGGGAAGGGGCAGACAGAGAGGGAGAGAGTATCCCAAGCAGGCTCCACGCTGTCAGTGCAGAGCCCGACACAGGGCTCAAACCCAGGGAACAATGAGATCATGGCTTGAGCTGAACCAAGAATCAGACCCTTATTGAGCCACCCAGGCACCCTCCCCCCAGTACTGCAGGTATTTTGTGGGCATGTGTTTCACTGGACTCTATAAATTCCTTGAAGGACAGGATTAATGCCTATTTTCCCATTCCACACAAGCCTCATTCACAACATATACTAGGGGTCCAAGGATTACTTTAAATGCAATGAAGAAACATTTTCGATATTTACCATCAGTTTATATTTGTAGTTAAACTTCTAATGGGTAAATACTTCATTTCTTAGATTTTCTTTTTGTGTACTGATATCTAGGAGATACGCATAATAAGAGTTTTAAAGACATTTGAAAAATTAGAGCTGCTGCAGGCAAGATAGCAATGATGATAATACCTTACCTTTGTAAAGCATTTTATAATGTATACGATTTTTATCTCCTAGGATAAAAGCTCCATAAAGACAAATCTTTGTTGGGTGTCACTGATACAGCTCATGCACTTATAACAATCCTGGCATATGACACACACTCAGATATTAAGTGACTTTATAGGATTCTCATAACCACACAGGGAAAGGGTTAATATCAATCACAGTACAGGTGAAAACATTGAAGTAAACTCAGTAACTTTTTTTTTTTTTTTTTTTTGGTGACTTGCCCAAGATAACAAAGTTAATAAAATACAGAGCTAAAGTTCGGATTCTAAGGCCACTGTTCTTTTATTAAATCATGGCTGACTTAACAAAGTGCACACTTTAATAAAGTGCGGTCAGATGAGCAAAGACCAAGATGGAAAATGCCAAGAGCAGAAACCACAGTCAGATGACAGTGACCCAAGTAGAAAAAGGAAATCTTTATTGTTTTATGCTAAGCATATTAATAGGCATGGAGTTTTAGAGGTGCTTATATTAATTTTAATATGCCTACTTTTATTTTATTGAACATCAGAGTTAATTATTATGAAATGTGACACATACTACTTTAAAAAAACTTGAAACATTATTTGAGTGGGGTAAATTTCCCTGAGGTATAAGCAGTTATGTCTTAGAGGTAGGTTAACTTCCAAAAGTTCCTTTATCAGTCAGAGTTGCCTGGTGTTAAATCCAGGTAAATCTAGAAACAATGTGATAAATAAGGCTTAGTTCTCTAAAACCCTGTCAAAAAAAAAAAAACAAACCCTTCAAAAGGCCTTCCTAGTCACCATTACTTGTGATAGAGTATCTTAACAGCTAGGCAGAGAGAGATTGGAAAGTGGTTCACCAGTTCATCTTTTCCTCTAGGCCACTGTCATACTTGAACTGTGTACCACAACCCTTCTCCCCCCAAATATGTTTAAGTCCTAACTTTCAGTACCTGTATATGTGACCTTATTTGGGATTAGGGCCTCTGTAGATGTAATCATGTTAAGATAAGGTCATAATGGATTAGAGTGGGCCTTAATCCAATGACTGGTGTCCGTATAAAACGAGGGAAATTTGGACACAGCGACACAGAGGTAAGACAGCCATGGAAGACTCAGGAAGAAACTGGAGAAGTGTAGCTGTAGCCAGTGATGACAAATTGCCAGCAACCCACCAGAAGCAAGGAGGAGGTAAGGAAAGAGTCTTCTCTCAAGTTTTCAGAGGGAGGCTAGTCCTGATGACACCTTGGTTTCAGACTTCTACCCTTCATAACTGTGATTAGAATAAGTTTTGTTATTTGAAACCACCCAGTACTTTGTTTTGACAACCCTGGAAAGTAGGACAACCATATTTGCCAGCTACCTTTGCCACTGGGTGCGGCCTTGTGACTTAGTTCTGGCTTGTATAAAAGATGGAAGTGTATGCCACTTTCAGGGCTAGCTAATACAACCCTCCCATGAGTGATCTTCTTTCTTACCCACCGATTGGCTGAAAACAGAGGAAGACATAACCTAGAAGGTGGAAGAGTAACAGGTTGGAAAAAAGCCTGAGTCCTTGAGTCACTGTGTGGAGCAGAGTCTCTCTTCTTCCCATTCCCTCCTCCATTGACCCCTCAGTAGACATGAGTAACTTTTTCTCATGAGTGTTTTGTCACTGAGACTACAGCGCTATTTGTTACAACAGTTAGCTTATGGTACCTAACCATGTCTACCTATGTTTCCCAGGGAATATGTACTTACACTTCTATTTTGGGTTGCCTGTTCTATCAATGTACTCTCAGTGCATCAAAGCCTTTAGCCATTGGAAATGGATCCTATGTCCAGGAGCAAAGGTGCTACTCTGATGAAAAAAAAAAAGCCCACAAGTAATTAGAGGGGAATCAGAAGAGATGAAGAGAAGAATATTATTGATTAGGGGTGGGTACGGAAAGGGATACCTGATAGGTCTCAGGGGATCACAATCTCAAAGTAGCCTTTGCCCACTCTCCTTTTCTCCTATCTCTCTTCCTGGATAAATCCTTTCTTTCCTATTTCCAGATGCCATTGCTTCTGACCCACTGAGAATGAAAACACAGAATGCTTGCTTATCTTTTGGCAAGCATATAACTTCTTGATGTCCTCTAATGATTCTTCTTTCTCTCTCTCTTTTTAAATAGTTTTGTTATCAATGGGAAAAACATGAAGGGTTGGGGCACCTGGGTGGCTCAGTCAGTTGAGTGTTCAACTTCAGCTCAGGTCATGATCTTGCTTTCATGGATCTGAGCCCCACATCGGGCTCTGTGCTGACAGCTCAGAGCCTGGAACCTCCTTCAGATTCTGTGTCTCCCTCTCTCTCTGCCCCTCCCCTGCTTGCATCGTGTCTCTCTCTTGAATCTCAAAAATAAAATAAAACATTAAAAGAATTTTTTTTTAAAAAAGAAAGAAAACATGAAGGAAAGAGAGCAAAGGAAAAACATAGTTTCTCAAAGTTCCCATACAAGTCCTAGAATGCATTGGGGTGTGTAGCCAGAGTTGTGCTCGATCCACTTCCAGGCCTCAGGGCTGCTCTCTTCTGGTGCCTTTCTTGAATTGCTGGGTGTACTGCACAGGTCTTATTTGATGCAATCTCTCTTCCACAGGAAACCTAGGCAGACTCTAACAATTACACTTCCTTGGAAGCTGAAGTCAGGCTCATGGGCCAGGCAGGAGACTTTTCTTTTTTTACCTCACAGTTAATTGCAGTTCCACCATCAGCATCAGCAGGAAGTACTTCCTCTCCTTCCTTGTGACCTGTTCCTTCTTCTCATCTAGGAGTTCCTCTTCCCCTGTTCATGTATTTCTTTATTCAAACAACAGATACTTTATTGGGTGACTGACTACTATATGTCAGGCCTCATGCTTGATATTGGGGTTCTGTAAAAATTAGACAAGTTTTCCCTTAAAGAGCTTAAAATCTAAAAGTGGGACAATCATTGAATTGCAAGAGCAAGGACTCTATCTACAGGGGATGTTAAGTGCATTATGGAAGGACCAGACAGGGATATCCAACCTAGTCTAAAGAGCAGGACATGTTTCTAAGAGTAAGTAACTCAAATATTGAGAAGATGTGAATGATAAGTAGGAATTATCTAAATGGAAAGGAAGGTATAAGGTGGGGTTTGGAGAGGAATGATCCAAGAAGGAACAGCAAGGGTAAATGCGCTCCAGTAGGAAGGAACATGGCACTGGCATAACTGAGACAAGGTGCATGTAGTGTACAGTGTCCCTAGGCGGGCCTGCAGTAGTGACCTCCATCCTAGGCCATAATGTAGCACCAATGTGCCTGTCCATAGACTGGTTATTGTTCCATGTAAGTATCCATGTGTGATATCTAATCATTATTATACAACTTGCAAACCACTAGTAAGATGGCCCTGTTAGCTTATGGATGTTAAAAGCAAGTGGTGTGGCCAGAAAAGGCTGAGTTTGCAACCATGTAACATATCATCTCCTTAGGTTCGTGGATCATGTTTGGAGATAGAAAAAAACCAACCCATACTCTGGACAGGAAAAATTCCATGACCACAAAACTGAGCATGCTTCCCAGGATGAACTAGGACACTTAAGAAGCCATATCCAGCAATTTCTCTGTCTGACGTCACCAAGTCTTCTGGTAAAAGCATATCCATTGTGCTTATTGCAACACATTTATACCACAACAAAGTATTCATATTCACTAAGCTGCCACCTCAATCTTCCGAGGGACAACTCCAGGCTACTGCAAACTGAAAGGCGAGGGGGGCAAGAGAAGTGTCAGAGGTGTAGGGAGGGACTAAAGAGCAGAAAGTTCAGTAAGCCATGTTGAGGGTTTGGGATCAGACTGAAAAGCCACACGAAGCCATTTTTTTATGGTTTAAGGAGAGAAGTGAAATCATAAGATCTGGTGGTCTTGTTTTTGTTTAATATAAAGAACTATTGTGTGGGAACCAAACAGAGAATGGATATGAAGAGATGTGTTTAAGAGGCTCTATCAGCAGTCTGGAGAAGAAAGATGGTGACGGAGTGGACAGACGCACTGTTTAGTCTGTCACTGCGAACAGTGTTCCATTCATAAGTCCTAGGAAAAGTAAGAAGCAAGCAGAGGGCAGTGGGGAGGTCTTCTGCCTAAATAGCAAGGGGAAAGAGAGTTCATTAAAGTCTGGTATTGGTTAAGAGGCCTCAAAGAAAATTTTCTGAAGTCCATTTCTTTTAACAAACGAGGAAACCAAATTCAGAAAGATTAGAGATTGCTCTTAAGGTTCCACAACTAGTTAATGGCATAGGGAAGTTCGGGATCATGCCACCTCAGTGAGCAGCCTTTCCACATGGGTGAACTTAAAAAGCCTATGTCAAATCTTATCTATTATTATTTGAAATTAAGGAGCCATCAGCTTTTGCATAAGGTGTAACAGACCAGAGAGAAATTAGTCCACTCCCCCAAGGAATGATTGGGAAGAATGACCCTGTTTCTTATGTAAATATGGTGTGTGTCCTGCCAGGGATTGGAGTGAGCTCAACAAATGTTTCCTTGAGATAGATCTTAAAGTAGCAGCAACAATTGATTAGGGACCTGCTTCTTTCGCTTTATGCCAGTCTTACATAAGGTTTACAAAGGAGGTATTTGGTTGCAAAATGTACCATGCCCAACCCAAAAAGACAGTTTTGGAACCCACGACATACAATTTTAGCACCTCAATCCACCTGAGACACGAAATTATTAAAATAGCATAATGATTAATTATAATCTCATTTTACATAAACATTAGCAACAGTATTTTAGATCAAATGTAGAATTCCTTGGGGGAATAATATAATGTGGGTAAGCTCACCATGTACATGTTCCTGTCTAGGTCAGTTTTTAGGACACGCTGTTACCTGCTTGCTCTACTACAGGGTAGCTCTGCTCAGTCTCCAGTGATATTAGTTCTTGAAAATAGCTGTTATAATTGGGTTTCCCTGTAGATGCAAATGAATGGCACATTGGGGTAGGTTGTGTCCTTGACAGACATATTTTTTCCAGTGCAACTGAACTTTATTACTGTAAATATTTTAAATCTTAAACCATCTTGAAAATGGCAAATGTTTTTGCTTCTATTAACTATGAAGAGAGAGTATGTGTCCATTTATAAGTACCGAACATAGAAAGTATCCAGAGGCTTCATATTTAAGTTTATATAAATGTAAATCATATTTTAAAAGATGTGTAACCATGGTGGTAACGGAAGTGACAAAAACACAAAGATTATGATGTAGAAGGTAATTTAGAGACCATGGCATCTACCTTTCAGGAAATGTAAAGTACCAAGTCAATTAAGGGCTCTGCCATATTTTACTGTTCAAGGAAGCCCGGGGCCCATCTAGACTCAAGTAGTAAAGAAATGGACTCCACTTTTTTTTTTAATATGAAATTTATTGTCAAATTGGTTTCCATACAACTGGAAGCTGGTGCTTCCAGCACTGGTGCTCATCCCCACAGGTGCCCTCCTCAATGCCCATCACCCACCCCCCCCTCCCTCCCACCTCCATCAACCCTCAGTTTATTTTCAGTTTTTAAGGGACTCCACCTTTTGATGAGAGGGGGTGGACAGGTCACATCGCAGAAGAACATATGGGATGGGAGCCATCTTGGAAAATGTAATCTGCCACAGATGGCTAGCAAGTAAAGTAGGCCATGAGGGAAATGAAGTATAAGGGCTGACTTTGCATACTATAAACACAAAGTCTTTTCCCAAATGAGCAGACTCTGCTAGCTAGAAATGCACTGTTCTGCATATTTTTTTTTTTTTTACAAACAAGGTTATCAATGTCAGTTTCTGGAATGATTTACTACATATTACTGGGTCAAACTCTACTATTTCCTCTCAAAGTCAAGTCTCTATTGATCTCTGAAGATGAGTTTCATGTATCAGATTTTTCTGAACATGAGCCATTGTGTCTAATACATTCACAGAAAGTACTGTATATTTGAAGTATGGCTTCTTTTGCACTTTTCTCTTTACTCTCACTCTCTTTGCACTGTCCTCTCTTACCACTTTTGCACCCGTTCTATCCTTTTAAACAATATAAATATGATTTTAAAACACAAATTCTACTGCACAAAAGTTATTTTAAAAAGCCTACAAAGGCAATAAAAGTAAATAGGTTAGAACTAACTTGAAATAATGTCCAAAGAGAGACATACAGTGCAGCCAACATTCATTGTTAGCTTTAAACCCAACACCAAGAAAATGATTAAACATACATTAGAGTTGGAGGCAAGATTATTAGCTTGTTAACCACACTGTTACCACATACTCAAATTTAGTCTTTAGTAGTGATTTGTGTAGATGTTGGCTATTATGTTTCGGACCTTAGCAAAACCTATGTATCTGATGGGTTCCCTTTGTCATTCAATCTTTATGATGTCTTCTTCTTTGTAAGCCTCACATTTACTGTTTCGAGCTTAGAAACAAACTAAACAGACAATATCTATTCTAATTATTCAATCTGCTTAATTCCCAAGTGCTGGAAGCCGAGCTATCCCAGCCTGAGTGGCAGGGCCCGGGCTGTGGACAGATTGGTGACTTCAAGGCGGCCCCACCGACAGTGAAGCTTCTTGTCCTCCCGCTTTTAGGTAAGTCGGCCTTAAGACTACCTGGGGTATTGTCTGTTGGGGAATGCTCTCGACAGGCCCTCTGGGAAAAGAACCATTAGGAAAGGAAATAAGGTGCAGCAAGAAATTGTGCGGCCTTACATTTAGTCCTTGCCATCCCCTATGGAGACTCTTCTACTTACAGGAAGGATAGCCTCATAGATTTGCCAGCAAAGAGGGCCTGTAAAGGAGAGACATATGGATTTGAAAGCCTCACTCCGGCAACTAAGGAGTGTATCTCTGGGCACAGGTGACTTCAACCCCTAGGCCCACCTGGCCCCCCGGAGGCATTCCAGATGATGACTGAGCCTAGTCGGTTAAGGTACAGAATGGTTCATTGGTTCCTAGGTGCATTGTCTCTCTGAGAATGTATGAGGCATGGGTTTCTAAGGCTTTTTTGGCCCCTCCCTGGCACCTTGGACCGAGGCAAACACATTGTTCTTCTGGCTTTATGTCGTTAGGAGGTCATGTCTCTGTAACTGTTCCACTTGAGGTGTTGAGAAATGGAGGGCCTTTGACCGCGAACAGCAAAGCAAATGCTTTATAGACTATAGATAATTATAGATAAACGCAGATGCATAATGGAATAATGTAAGAAATAATCAATAATCAAGGGTATGTGGGAATATTACAGGAAACTCACATGTTATTTCTTAAAGGTTGTTTACACATAGGAACATTTTCAAATTAGGTAATGTTAGAAAAACATAGATGATGTATGCTACAAGGAAATCACTAGCATATATAATGCCACGTTTACTACAATAAATCAGCCAGTCAACACACTGCTGTTGTCTGTGTCCATTGTTATTTTAGTTTTCATTTTTTATTTAGTTTTTTTTATTTTAGTTTTTGTTTTATTTTCACCGACGCCATTCTTCCTTCAGGAACCCCTGGTTGCTGGAGCTGGTCTCCGGCAACCAAGAACAAATGTTTGGAGCCTTGATAATATGGTAAGAATCAGACCTGGAAAGGAAGTTTCCAAGTTCAGGTAGGAAGAGCATCTTCCTCCAGGAAGTTCTCCAACTCACACAAGCAAACTTCAGGGACCCAAAGTATGGTGAAGCCATCCATTTTGGTCACATTGGACTATCTACACAAATTACTACATAATATGTGTTTACCAGCTTATCCTGCATAATTGTTCCCAAAATAACCTTTTCCACCCTATAAATTTACAAAAGCAATTTAGAATATAACAACAATACTATATTTCAATGCTGTATAGTTTGTCATGGATGAGAGCAAGTACTACTTCACAAATCCTATCAGTGAACCCTAGGATAGTAATACCACACTAAGATCTTAAGCTGTTCAATCTAAAACTACAGTCTGAGTAAAAACTGATATATAACATTTCGAATTTTATTATACATAGCCAATTATCAGCTTTTTTCCCTGGCCCATAAACCTCTACACCTAGTATGTGTCAAGAAACTGTGAAGTATCTGAGATGCTACTTACAACCTAAAAGTTGGTCTGCTGTATTTTTATGGATACTGCCAGAAGATATGAGACTCCTGGGTCAGAGACAAAGAACTTCATGACTCACAGCATAGCATGGCCATCAGCATACTCATGTCAGTTTTCCTTTCAATTCTCACAGAATTGAGATGTGGTCCAGAGGGATATGGTCTAAATGGATGCGTGCACAATCAGTGGGTTGAACAGGAAAGAGGAACCCTGACTTTAGGACACCTGAATCTTTATAGTAGGCAGGTAAACATATCTGTGTTTTGCTACAGAGGAAGCCATACCTTTATTATACTGGATAGTAAGCATGCTTCTCTATCTTCCAAGGCTGTTTGCTATACCAACTTCCTTGAGAAACTAATCTGGAACAAAGTCAGTGCCTTGGCTTGCAAGATGTACAGAAATGTAAGAAGCCACAGATAATTCTCTCTTCAACAGGAAGTTTCAAAAATACAGGTATCCTGCAGTTGAAGAGATAAATGCCCAAAATGCCCTTCGTGACAGTCTAATTTAAATGGAAACTAAGCAAGATTTCCTGCATATTCTCTGCAGTCATACATATATGTCTGTGAGGTAAGTTTTAACAGTTAGCTTATATCATTTGGAAGATTTCACACATTATCTGTAGTTTTGCCAGAACCACTATGGCATACAATAAGGAAAAAGAGTTTGAAAGTCAGTACATGTAGGTTTAAATCCCCATGTTGTCATTAACAGCCATTTATTCACAACATGTCCTATAATTTACCTGGGCTTCACTTTCTATATCTCTCCCAATGTGTGATCATTCTCTTATTTTTCTCTAAGATACTTTTCTGTATCTTTTTTTTTTTTACTGCTAAAAGTCCTGAATCTACAAACCTACACTTTATGGGGGAAAATAACTCAAAGAGAATTTAATGAGCAGATTAAATAGCCAGTGATACAATAGCAAACAGAATGTCATATTGCTGTCTTCATTTTCAATGGGCTTTTCTTTTCCCACTAGAAGATGAATGATGCTACAGAATCTAACTTTTCTCAAGGTCAACAAATGAAGTTGGAAAATGAGGAAAAGAGAAATACTAACATTTATGGCACAAACTATTTAGACCTTGAAAGCAAATCTGGCACTTGTACAACTGCTGTGGAGTTTTACCCACCAGTTTGGACAGAAATTTGAAAGTGTCCAGTAGGCTTGAAACTGTAGTCACCTTTCCCTTCTCTCTTTCCAGTCTCTCATACCAGGAAACAAACCTTTGTTTCTACTTTGGAAACACATCTTACCTATTCCTGCCATTCTATTTCTATCACCGCAGCACCACCTCTTTCTCTCTCCTATCTGAACTATGTTAATCAACAGGATTTGCTGTCTCATCACCTTCAGGTTTCCTCCTCAAATCTGACCTCCAGACTGTTGCACTTTATTCTTCATAGAACATTTTTTCCACTCTGAATATCCTCAGAATAAATTTAAGCATTCCAATTATTGCTCAAATTCATTTATACATTCCTGTCTCCAAGGTGGCCTATGAAAGCAGATAGGTAAATCAAATATAATGTATCAGATTTTTATTAAGGAAATGTTACCAGAGCTTCTGGGAGGAGCATCAAATCCTGAGTTGGTGGGTCAGTGAAATATTCCCACTTTGAAAAAAAAATACCTACTCTTACTTTTTTCCTTCTCTCTAAAATGTACCCAACTCAAGTCCCAAATTGACATGGAGCTTTTTCTAACAACAACCACATCAAACTTTCCTTCTCTCGAGATCACTATGCCACTTCTCTGCATTAATCACACAAACTAGTTAACTGCTGAATATGCATCTGTTCTGTATGCCCAACTAGACGCCTTGCAACATCAAATAAAATAACCATGGATAATCCAAGACAACCTCTCACCATAAGAAAGATATTCTTTGATAAGTATCTTTTTATCCTGGGTACAAGGTGCTGTTGGTATTTGTTGTTTCCTCTACAAACTCATAGTAGCTAGAACAGTAGAACAGTAGAAGAGCCTATCTAGAAAAAACAGGTGGACTGACTTCTTTCTCTAGCATAATACTCTCCAGCTCCACCATGTTGCCGCAAATGGCAATATTTCATTCTTTTTTATGGCTGACTAATATTTAATTATATATTATTTAAACATAAATATAAATATATTTTAATATATTTATTAATAAAATAAATATAAGTATAAATATATTTTAATATATTTATTAATAAATATAAGTATAAATATTTAAATAATCTATATATATATATATCTCACATCTTCTTTATCCATTCATCAGTCAATGGACACTTCAGCTATTTCCATAATTTGGCTATTAATATGTTAATAATGTTGCTATAAACATCAGTCAGAGAAAGACAAATACCATATGATATCACTCATATGTGGAATTTAAGCAACAAAACAAATGAGCAACGGAAAACAAGAGAGAGAGAGAGAGAGAGAGAGAGAGAGAGGAAAATCAGAAACAGACTCTTAACTACAGAGAACAAACTGATGGTTACCAGAAAGGAGGTGGGTGGGGTGATGGGTTAAATAGGTGATAGGCATTAAGGAGTATACTTATGATGAGCACTGGGTGATATATGGAAATGCTGAATTACTATATTGTACACTTGAAACTAATATTACACTGCATATTAACTGCAATTTAAATAATTTTTTTTAAAACAAGTGGGTATGAACCTTAGAAAAAATGGTTGTGTTCCCAATTTTGAATACATTTGGTCCTAGAAACTATGTTAGATATGACTTGATACGTTCCTAGATAATCCACAAAGTTCCTTGTGCTCCCCAAAACAGTTTTCAATATATCTAAACTGCCATTTTAAATATGTCTTCTATAGGAAAATGAAATTCATACTCCACTAGAGTTTCCAAAATACATGTCCTCATCATGGTAGTGGAGAAAGTGGAGAGAGGGATTTCATTAGGTGAAAAAGAATCTAGTAATTTATTCATTCTCTACATTTACCCAGAAAGATTGTCAATACTCCTTCAGCAAACATTATTGTATATCTGCTAAGTGCCATGTTCCTTTCTCCATTCTAGATACACAGATAATTAAGGCATGATGCTTACCCTCAAGGGTATGCATGAAAAAGCATCCTCATTGAGAACTCTCTGTTCGGCCCTCACTTTAACCTAGGAAGGTTAAAACCACCCCCAGGAGATTCCCTTATATTGGTTGCAGTCTTTTCTTATCAATATTTCTGGTAGTACTCATCACACAGCAGGCAGTATATATTTCTTAATCAATTGAATAGATTGCAGATAAACTCAAGACTATTCAGTTATTATTAGTTGAATTGGAAAACTCCATCTGGTTATAAGTTAAACAAAAATACAAACGGCTGAGATTCCTCTTCTTGGCCCACCTAAAGAATATTGTGACATAATTTAAACTGATCGTGACTCCCTCTCGTGGTATAATTTTCATCTTCAGATATAGCCCATCTTCAAGGTTTTCCTGTTCTACCATTCAACCTCAGTCTTTTGAAGCCTCGGGGCACCTGTGTGGCTCAGTCCGTTAAGCTTCCAACTTTGGCGCATGGTTCATGAGTTCAAGCCCCATATCTGGGCTCTGTAATTACAGCTCAGAGCCTAGAGCCTACTTCAGATGCTGCATCTCCTCTGCTTGTGCTGTTTCTCTCTCTTTCAAAAATAAACATGAAAAAAGAGAGAGCTTCTTCCTCTTGAACTTTTTTGATGATTCCAAGCAAACTACTCATTCCATTCAGCTAGCTAATTTGGCATGGCAGCACACTCACAGAAAAAACAGAACCAGTAAGAAAAGAGATGGTCTCCAAATCTACCTACCAGGTCTGGAGATTTGGCCGGGAGTGGAGGTCCAGCCAGCACGCCACAACACACTCTTCCAGGATCATTAAGACTGCCTTTCCTGTGACTCAGACAAATCAGGCATCCAAGGTGTGGAAAGAAGACAATGTGGGAGAAAGAATCAAGGCACTGTGACTGCTGGAGGTTGTCAATACAGGGGTCAGGTGCTAGTAAGAAATGGGCAGTTAGATTGTCCCTAAACTGCTGCCTGTCACAGAACCTATACTCCTAGAACCAACGGAAAATACCCCCTAGTTTGTTTTTTTATCATAAATAATCACGCATATGGCTGGGTTTCTTGATAATGTTGGATAAGGCAGTAGTGAAAATGACAATGTCATCTAACCAAACTTAAAATCAAATCCACAGACTTCTTTTTCAAATCGTCAGTTAACATTATTAGAGAAAGAAAGCTCTCTTCTCCAAAAATGTAATAAGATCATATGATAATATCACAAAGTGAGCATTTGATGTGGAGAAGTTTTGTTTTTTTTTTTAAGTATTTCTCTATGTTTCTTAGATTTAATTGCCTAAAGAGAACTGTTTTGCATATCATGCCATTATAGACCATGAGTTTTTGGTTTGTTCTATAGGATGAGTCGTCAGGACACAAGAATCCCATTCCTGGATGGACCACAATACAACTGTGGGCAAATCACCTGAATCTCTGTGCCTTATTTCTAGAAAGTTAGACTACAGGTATGATTTCCAAGGTTGTTCTACGAACCTATAATTCTGATATATACTCAGCCATCCTTACCTTATATAATACAAGATGGTGATGTCATCCTGTGTTACATTGGTGGCCACATGTTGTTCCTTGGATCTTTATCATGTTTCTTAATTCCAGATAATAAGCGGCTTTCCAAACACAGGAAAGTGTAATCTAATTTAAATGGCCCAAGTGGGCAAATAAAGCAGTATCTGTGATTCCACAAATGTGTATGCATATGCTTTCCCTGATACTGGACGCTGTTTTGTGGTATAGTGAATGTCAGCCGGATCCTCTTCTAAAACTCTTTCCAAAAATTTGATTCTTTGGGAGGAACTCATTACTTTCACAGATCAGAAAGAATGTTTCACCTGGCTGCCAGTAGATGTTTTCAGAAAGGATATATCTACAAGTATTTGAATGAGTATTCAAATTCAGCCTAGGAACACTGTCCTATCAGAAAGAGAACATTACAGGGTGACTGTCTCTTTGGATAATATAATACAAGTGAGATTACTCAATTATAAAAGAGAACCTTCCTTCTCTCTAAGCTGATTCTTAGGTCTTTCACTAGTATCATTGACAGTGGAAAATAGAAGAAACTACCTTAGGCGATATCTCTTAGTTATGTTACAGTCTGACTCATTGCAAATATGAAGGTGGGAATAAAGAATAGTTGGCAATAGAGAAAAAGACTCAAACAAGAAAGATTGATATTGCATTTCTCTGGGATCCCTTTTATGCTCACTAAGAAAATGGAGTTCAGTTCCCCAATGAGAAACCAAACTGGTACCGTAGCACTTAACATGCAAAGGTGACTTTACCTAGACTATTGTCCTTAATGTACACCATAACCCTCTATGAAGAGGTTCTCCTGTTTCATATGGGAGGGGACCTGTGGCTCCAAGAGGTTACTAATCCAGGCAAACCCCACTTGGTGGGGGGAAGGGAGGGTGGGAGAGGCTGCAACGCAGGACTCTTTAGTTCCCATTCCGACTTTCCACATGCTCCACATTTAACCCATGCTCTTGACTCTCACACGGTTTGTGCCCAGGTCTGGGACAAATTCGTGGAACAATAGGTTTTCCATATGTAGAAACCAATTGGAAAAATAGAAAAAAGAGGAGAGAGAGAAAGAGATGAATTCAAAACAGTCATTGTTTTTCTCCCTCCAAAAACTGCAGACACATGATTTAAGTTGCATATATTTATCAAATAGTGTATGTAGCCAAAGAGTAGTACAGTAAATAGAACTATGAATTAGAGTCAAACATCATACTTTGATTTATGTGTGATAACACTAACATTCCTGCCATGGATGTCTGGGATGCTTTGGTTTCAGAAGTTCTTTATTTTTCAAGTACTCTATCGGGCTCACAGAAGAGTTCAACTACAACTTGATAATGTAGTAACTGCATGCAATTGTGACTACCTCAAAACATGCCGTGTCTAACTTCAGTAAATGCAAATGTTTTGTTTTAGAAAAGAAAAAAATTAAGAAGGCACACATAGGTTGACAGCAGTTTTTGCATACCCTTGCATTTGATATTAAAAATTTCCCTGTTTATTCATCATGCGTCCCCCATGTACTAAATAATGGGAGGAGGGCGTTCAGTTGGGATTTCCCAATCTTCTTTAATGAGAGGCTTTCTCCTAGCTACCTAATGCTGAATCCTGCAGTTACATCTGTGCAACTCTGATAACAAAAGAACAAAAGAACAAACCACTGGTCTGTCTACTTAAGGTTTCATCAGGGATAACACCAAGTCATCAAGCCAAACCAGAATACCAAAAAAAAAAAAAAAAAAAAAAAAAAGAGAAACAAGGTGGGGGATGGGAGAGACAAAATAATATCTTTATTTTTTAATTATATTTTCCATGATTGAGCAAACCTCATTTTAAGTGGCTCCTATCCCTTAGGAAGAAGTTGATAGTCAAATCATTCCAGCTTACTAATAAGCAAGAAATCAGCCCATCTGCCCATTATTCTGCAACAGTCCCCAGGGCATTCTCTCTCCTTAAATAAATAAATCCAAGGCAAGATGAATGGATGGTTCAGAGAAAGACAAATATCTCCAAACAAGATGAAATAAAGAGAAATATTGAACTAAATAATAAATCAATTACAAAATTAAAATTTTTTCTAATGTATCTCTACAGAAGTCTCAACATTAACAATGTTGCCTAATTCTTCTTTTGTTTATTTTAGTTAAAATTTACAATTCATTTCAAAGACGTTTTGGCAAACTTCAAAATATAGTCACAGAATTGGCAGACTAGACAATTCAAGTCATCTGCTAAGTATTTTTCAAGCAAGTAAATATCTCAAACTTAAGGAAAAACAACCATTCATTATCTTAGTCAAGCTTTCCAGGATGGTAATTTCACTATTCTCTTTGTCTTTCTAATATTTATACTCACATAGTCACCAAAATATCTTTTTACTTTCACTGAACCCATTTTCTGTTCATCTCAGTATAAAAGGAAGGATCAACCTCTCCCTCATCCAAAACCAAAAAAATATCTCTTCCTGTACTTAAAAGCATCTACATGATTAATTTTTACCTTACCTTTTTTTTTTTTTAATTTTCTGGCTAGAACCATCCTAATTTCTTAAACCTGTACTCATGAGTGACCTCCTTTTTCTTTCTTTTCTATCATTTGGATTACATTTTTTAAAGTTTGTTTATTTATTTATTCTTTTTCTTTCTTTCTTTCTTTCTTTTCTTTTTTTTTTTTTTTTTTTTTTTTTTTTTTTTTTTTTTTTTTTTTGAGAGAGAGAATGCGCAAGTTTGCAAGGGACAGAGAGAGAGAGGAGAGAGAGAAGCAGGGCTCAGCTGGGGCACCTGGGGCTCATGTTCAGCAGAAGCAGGGATTGAGCTCACCAGATGTGGGACTGGATCTCATGAACTGTGAGATCATGACCTGAGCTGAAGTCAGATGCTTAACAACTGAGCCCCCAGGCACCATGGATTACATTTTAACCACTCTGGAGTTTTACCTTTTAGTTCGTAAAGCACTTTAGCAATTCACAAACATGGAATTAGTAAAACCACAGTCAGCATGGTGCGGGCATTTTTAAACAATGGCAACATATTGCTAGCTCATATTCAGCTTTTTTCCAGATTCATTTCTTATGCTGAGTCCAATCCTGTATTCGCATTATAAAGGGCACCATACTTCTCCGTATATAATTTTATTCTGTTTGCAAAACTATTTGAATTTTTTATTTCTATCCTTTGGGGTTTCACCTAATTTAAACATTAATACAAATCTGACAGACATATTCTAGATTCTTTTTTCCAGGTCATCTGTAAAGATATTAAATCCAGTGACCTTAACCCCCATCCCATTACTTGATATCTCAGAAGAAGGGAACTGAACTATGGAGAACTGCCTAGGTGCTTACTTCAGTTCTCTTCTCTTCTCAACAGGTCATCCAGGCTAGAGATGACCACCTTGTTTAGAAAACTATCAAACGAGTCAAATATAAGACTTTCCATTCTCCGGATGGCTGATCCCTCCCCTTATAAGTTATCTGATTTATTTTATTTTATTTTATTTTATTTTATTTTATTTTATTTTATTTTTTAATTTAAAAAAATTTTTAACGTTTATTTATATTTGAGACAGAGAGAGACAGAGCATGAACGGGGGGAGGGTGAGAGAGAGAGGGAGACACAGAATCTGAAACAGGCTCCAGGCTCTGAGCTGTCAGCACAGAGCCCGACGCGAGGCTCGAACTCACGGACCGCGAGATCGTGACCTGAGCGAAGTCGGCCGCTTTACCGACTGAGCCACCCAGGCGCCCCCTGATTTATTTTATTTTTTTATTGTAATATGAAGAATGTACTCTCTTCCAATTTTAGTTCCACAGATGAAACACATCCTTCTTTTTCAAATTACCCATCTATACACCATCATTCTGTTGCCTTTTGATTCACATAGTACACTAGATTATTTTTTTTATTTTATTTTAGAGAGAGAGTACTCACCTGAGCCAAAATCAAGAGTCCAACACTCAACCAACTGAGCCACTCAGGCACTCCTAGATATTATTTTTTAATAATATATTTTATCCTAGATAATAAATATCATTATTTACTTTCATTAAAAAAGCATACCTCAGTAGCAGATAAACCAAAAGTAAACCAGATTTTACATTTCAATTTCAAATAGAGCAATGAGAAAATCATGTAAAATTGTGTGAATATTAATCAAGTAATAAGGTATACATGCTGTATTATTTCTCTTACTTATAACTTAAGAATAAGCCAACAGGTGTCCCCATAACTCTACCTCCTTAATTTACCAGGGAATTTTGAAAAAAAAAGTATTTGAGCTGTTAAGATAAGTTTGTCAGGGCCCTGGGTGGCTCAGTCAGTTAAGCAACCAACTCTTGACTGGGGCTCAAGTCATGATCTCATGGTTGTGAGTTCCAGCCCCGTATCAGGCTCCATGCTGACAGCACAGAACCTGCTTGGGATTCTCTCTCTCTCTCTCTCTCTCTCTCTCTCTCTCTCTGCTTCTCCTCTGTTCACACTGTTGCATGCTCTCTCCCTCTCTCAAAATAAATAAATAAACATATAAATATATATGTAAACATATATTTTTTTTTTCTTAAGATAAGCTTATCATCCTGAGGCATGGAGCTACAGAGAAAATCACAGGCAAGAATGAGGAGAGATGCACAGGTCAGGCTCCACTTGTGGGTGTATAATTCTGAGCAGATCACTCCAACTCATTGGGCCTCAAACCAACTAATCACTGTGGTTCTTGTAAGCTCCATATGTCCATTTTATTTTAGAGAAACCTCTGTCTTGTTCATTTGCAGTATCTTTTTAAAAATACCCAAATCCCCATGTATCAAAAAACCCCTTGCTTGAGAGTAATTTTGCTTTCTTAAAATATTATTTTTCTAGGAAAACTGACAAGTAATATATAATCTACTCTTATTTATGTGTTAAAATTGCCTGGAGCTTTTCCAATTATTCTGAATCCAGGTTTTTATTTCAATCTTCTAAATTCATTCAACTGTGTTGACATCAAATATGATCAAGCCAACAGAAACCGAGTTGCACTAACAGAACACATAGCAACATGTCATTCCAAGATATTAATGTATATTAAGACCCAGTACTTGTGTTCACTGACTACTTCAATCCCCTATCTGAGGAGACTACTGCATATTTGGTTCATATAAAGCAATTTATGATAGAAGTCGAAGGCCTTTGAGGTATCTCCTGCAACCTTTGAGTTAGCAAATGTTCTTCTCCATCATGGAAACAACACATGTTTTCCTTTGCCCTGAATAGGATTTATGGACACTCCATAAACATCTTTCTCATTCATTCTAGGTTTCTTATTCTGAAAACTGCTGTAAAGCAAACACCATCTTGGCCGCACAAGGTTAAATTCTGAATTAAGCCCCAAAATAAAAACCTAACAAAAGGTCCCCTTACATTTGGGTTGCTGTAAAATAATCTCCAGCCTTCCTTCAGAACTCCAAACATAATTATTTCTCCTCTGTTCTACCGCACCCTTTGTACATGCCTCTGTTCCAGTTTCTTATGCACTGTCCTGCAATTATTTGCTAATGCATTAATGCCCAGTTACTTCCTGCCTACATAATAAACACCATGAAGACATTTGCATTTCATAACTCCAGCGCCTAATCCAATGCCTCTCTTTCTCTCTGATGAAGAGAGTTAACAGATGTTCTCTGCATTTTTCTGACTTGCTGTGCCCTGACTTACGTCTTGGACAGTATCACCGGCCTTTCCCTCTGGTCACAACTATACTTTTGTTTAGCTCCCCCTTATGCCTCCTCCGGGTCTTATTCCAAAGGTGACTTCCTAAAGAAGCTCTGTCCTGTTAGATCAGCTGCTTGTCCACTCTGTGCTCTCATTGTACTTTGCACTCCCCGGCCATGGCACATGTTACTCCACTGCAATCATTTAATTGGCCATGTTTCCCGCTAAACAAAGTAGACATGTGCAAATTGCTTACCATCACCACTAGTGCAGAATCCACAGATAGTCCCAAAATAAGTGTTTTTAGTATGGGTGAATGTCAGTCACCTATTTTAATAGCTGTACCAGAGCAGAAGAAATACATCGAAATTTGAAATTTGAAATAAATAAATGGACTAGCTAGAGGAATGCACATTTTACACCATAATTTTTGTATTTATAGCATCCACAAAACTGTGCCACCACATTACACGACAACACGATAGTGTATTGTAAGCAAAGAAATCAATCATTTCACCCGAAGCCACCATTTCTAAATAAATCCACTAGTCTCCCTACTGTACATGAGCTATATTTCTGTTTTTTAGGGAATTTCAACAAAAACAAAGACTCCTATTTCTACTTATCTCCTGAATACCTCCCAATACAAGATTTATGTTTAATTTTTGTGAAACAACGGGCTAATAGGAATTTTTAAATTCTTGAAATAGTAATGTACCATACCATTCAAAAGAGATCAAAGAAAATGGCTGTAAGACACCTGGGGACATGAGCTTTTCCTTAAGCTCTTGGCAACATGATATAATGCTAGAGTCCTAGGGATATGAACATGTGGTTCAGTTCACGTAATGGTAGCCCCAGGAAGGGAACAGACAGAATTCAGTAGAAGTGTTGCCTGTAACTAGGTAGAGATCAGGTTCTGTACGGTCAGCACAAATACTTGGCTCAGGTTGGCTCCACAGTGGTATTATTTGAAGTACAACCCACTTTAAGGAATTAAGACCATGAGTCTACAGACATTATTACATGCTAGAGTGACTTTCACACATAGGAAATAATGAAACCTGTATCTTAGCGAAGGTATTGAGCTTCTGAATATATGCTGAATATACTGAAATAATGATTCAAAATTCTATTAATCATTCCACCCAGAAGTTACCAAGAAATGCTGTTTCACACCATAGAGGACTTCACATTTGTCACCAGACATGCAAGTCAAAAGAAGTCACTTACTCTCCAAGATACCAACGGCAATGAAGAGAGTGTATCACCATCCAGCTTCAGGCAAACACAGACACTCCCCATTTTCGATTGCACTGTCTTCTCTGAAACCAGTGGATTCCTTCACTCTCATCCCAGTCCCTTTTCTCTTTGTATCCAAGCTCTTGGAAAAGGGCATACCTCTGGAGCTTCCAGTTTCTCACCTCTAACTCCATTAACCTTCTCCAGTCTGGCTTCGATCCCAACTACTGCAAAGGGCCACCCTTTCCAAGGTTTCCAATAACCTCCTCTCAGCCAAATCAAACTGCTTCTTTCCTGGACTAATCATTTTATTTCATTCCTCCAAAAAGCCAGTCAGCACAGTCCACCACCATGAATAACTTCCTTCTCCTTGATTCTGCACTTCCAGACATTTCCCTGCACTTCCCGACATGATCCCACCCTCTTCGGCCATTTCTGTCATTTCTCTTTGCATCCTATGAGATCTTTTAAGCCAGATTTGACTATATTTCACAGCTTCGCATTTGGGCCCTTTCCTATAAATGGCTGCTCTCAGGATTATCAACATTCTCCTGTCCACTGAAAATACCTCAGTTGGTCAAATTTCTCTATAAAATTCAATCCAATGAAAGTTTTGATAAAAATATTTCTGATTATCAGTTGTTAATCCACAGCAGCAGTTAAAGAGGTACGAGTAGACACTTCCTGACCCCAAGGAACTTAGAAGAGAGCTCTCTGGCACAAGAAGAAATCTTAGAGATAGCCTAGTCTTTAGGGCATAGATCACAGCAGTCCTTGGGCTGAAGATGGCTTCACTGCGTAGCCTCATTATGTTTAGTTTGGCCCACACAGTTTTTTGTTTTTGTTAGAACTCAACTTAAATGTCAGGAAGTTTGGGGGCACCTGAGTGGCTCAGTCAGCTAAGTGTCTGACTTGATTTCAACTCAGGCCATGATCTCAAGGCTTGTGGACATGATCTCCTGATTTGTGAGTTCGAGCCCTGCATTGGACTCTGTGCTGACAGCGTAGAACCTGCTTGGGATTCTCTCTTTCCCTCCCTCTCTCCCTCCCTGCTTGCTTTCTCTCTCTCAAAATAAAAAAGTAAATAAATAAACACTAAAAAGAAAAGTCAGGAGCTTTGGTATCAAAATTTTGACTTCTTACTTCTGAAAACTCAGAGCTGGCAACACGGATCTCACATCTCTACATGGAAACAGTAAGTAGAGCTAAATTGTAACAGTCCCTTTTAGAGAGAGCTTTGCTTTCCACATCTCAGGTCCCAAGTGCCAGTTGCCATATATCACAGCACTTGTGTTTGTAGGTGTTGCTTTTCCTGAAGAAATCTATCTTATATTCTGTGTCTATCAATGTCAAAGTGCAAAACAACCCAAGAAACCAAGCAATTCTTATGCCCATCCTGCTTCATTCATTTACTTAACCTGTCTGTTCCTATTTTAATTTATATCCCTGGCCTCCTTGTAAGTTAGGAAATAAAAACACATAAGATGAAATAGTCTAAATAAGTTTACCTATGTGTAATTTCTCACTATTTAAAATTATATAGCTATTAGTTATGCCCCCCATACAGCACATCTCACAAAAACTTACTTTCCACAAAATAATTCCCTTCCCCCAACCTTTAGCAATTTGCATTTACACATTTCACATACAAAAAGAAAGAGGTACTCATTAACCATTCACAAGAACCCATGGGGGGAGAAAAAAAAAAACATACAAAACTGATTACAACTGCATAAGGAGATAGCATTATTCACTTTGAAGAAATTTAGGTACGATCCAAGAGAAGCCTAGGAAAATGTCACAGAGATTAATTTTTAGCAATGTTTGAATAGAAGAAACATTATATACCAGGAGTTTGGAGGATATCCATAAAGAACAAAAGAGAGAGAGAGAGGAGAAAGAGAGAGAAATTTACGTTTGTTTGGACAAAGTGAAGAATACAACTGAAAATGGTCCTATCAGGAAATAAATATGTGAGGACGGGGTGGCAAGAATGAAGTAAAGTATATAAGGATAGCCAGGGAGACTCCCAATACCCACATATATACCTCCCGTGCTGCCACAATTCTTACATCATGTGAAGGGTCAGGGATGGGGGAGTTCGTGCAGGGAGTCCCTTTATATATGCTGTCCTGTTTTTTTAAAAAAAATGCAATGTGATTAGAGTGGCATCTAAGGATTGATCCTGGCTGTTATTATTAGGATAAAACAGGGAATAAGGCAGAAAAGAGCCAACGAAATAATTAGAACAGAAAGGAATAATGAGGGGTACTTTGTACAAGGATTACAAATGTAAGAATTAGGAAAAAAAAAGATAATGACTTTCAGAATTTTAGTTTCTGGATAATTAATGAGAGAACATTCCAAGAGTATCAATTGTATGCTACAGAAACCAAGACGTACAAAACTAACGTGAAATATAGTTTCTAAACTGTAGCAATCTGATTAACTATAAATGTAAAGATAAGGGGGTATATGGGAAATCTCTGTACCTTACTCTTAATTTTTGATGTGAACCTAAACTGACTTTAAAAAAAAGTCTTTTTTTTTAAAATAAAGATTTCTTTTAGTTTAAAACCTAAAGAAAATATATGCTGGAAGAGATTAATCTTTAGCATGTTTAATAGCACATTCTTCACACGTGTACTACTACCACAGGGCCTGAAATTTTGCAGCTAACAAATACTTAGAACCAATAACCTAGACTGTACTATCGTCTAGGCTCTAACAATAATTTGTACACGGTATTCATTTTGTGCTCTTTGTAAGGCTGGGAAGTAGAGGTTTATTTAAATTTGCAGAATGTCCTTGGAGTCCTTAAGATAAAAGCTCTACAGTCCTTACAAAGACCCAGGAGAAATGGGTTTGTCCTGGAGTAGTTCACAATTATCATGCTGGCCACAAGCCACGTGACTATTGCTATAGTTACACAACTCCTGGCAGGGACAGTTAGGAGTATCCCCTGGAGTGTCTTGAATTTGCGTGTGTGTGTTTCATTTGTGTGTTTTTGTAGATCAAGAAAAATTTTTGCAGCATTTTAAAAGTGCTTTTTGTGATCTGAATTCACTCTATTTTTTGGTCCTCATTTATGGACTGACTCGCTCCTGTTTTCCTTCCCCCCCCCCATACTCCAAACTAGCTTTGAATATTAGACACCCCTAGAACTGTGTACATATTTTTTAAAATCAGTTTTAACATGTATTACTTCTATAAGAATTTAAGTAATAGAAGGAGAAATCTTCCCTTTTGCTGTCACTTCATTGTACTGATTATGCTAACCTCTTGAAATTCAGCAGCACTGCTCCCATCAGGATGGAAAAAGCATAATGAGGCAAATTTGGTTAATTTTTCAGGACTTATTATTGCATCATCCAGTCAATGAAAGGTGATACGAAGTTTCCGCTAAAAATAGGCCATAGTTCTTATGACACCAAAACCACTCCCTTAACTCCCTCAAGGTTAAATGACTTCATGTCAGCCACACTGACAGAAGCAGTAGCAATTATATTTTTGGTTTCTAAAATTTTTATCATGTTTAACTCTAATGGATGCAATACACCCTAAAATTCCACATATAGTCAGTGCCTACTCACTGGCAACGGTCAAGAGCCTGTAGAATGTGACCGGGGTTCCAGGCCTACCAAACACTAGGTAACTCTCTGAACTGTTCTACGCCACTGTGAAGAGTGAAGGGTTTGTACCAGAGCCCCTTCCAGTTGGACATTGCCATTATCTTAGAGCTGAATATCAAATACAATACAGATGAGAAATATGCAATTTAAGGAAAAGGAACTAGAATACAATTAACAGAAATAATGGCTTTTCCTCTTAAGCCTGTTTGCAATCTGGTAAAACATACACTTCATAAATAATGGGAACAATAATGCTGAATTTGCTGTAAAATAATGATGTGTAGATTTATGTGTGTTATCACATACATACAATCTGTAACATTGCATGCACAGATTGATAATCTGCCCTATTTTCCCTTCCCATGGGGGAAAAAAATACACACAAACATGAACATGTGCACACACAATTCTTTTTTTTTATGTTTATTTATTTTGGGGGGAGAGAGAGAGACAGAGTGCGAGTGGGGAGGGGCAGAGAGAGAGGGAGACTCAGAATCTGAAATGGGCTCCAGGCTCTGAGCTGTCAGCACAGTGCCCGATGCGAGGCTCGAACCCACAAGCTGTGAGATCATGACCTGAGCTGAAGTCGGGCACTTAACCGACTGAGCCAACCAGGTGCCCCCACACACAATTCTTTGTAGAAGCAAACTGGCCAGATTCCCTGACCAGCAAAAAAATTCCAAAGTTTTGATCTATTAATATAAAATTACCTAAACAGGAGAAACATTTAGAAGTTTCAAAGATTTAGGAAAAAAAAAAAAAAAAAGGGAAGTAGAAGAGAACAAGAAAGCTATCCAAGGACTATTGACTTCAAAGTGGGAAGCTTCATGTTAATATTTTAAAGCATAGTTACTTCTCAAAAGTTAATCTAAGTGTTTTTTCTTTCCCTTAGATTCCAAGCTCCTCAAAAGTTGTGAGTCAGATTACCTAATACATACTTGTGTGTAACACAGATTTAACAATCACATAGGGAAGTAGAGGGGTTGCCGTAAATACATAATAAATATCTCAGCCAATGAAGTACAGATACGTGTATATATTCAGAAAGTCATCTGCTTAGAAAGATGGCAAAGTTGTTTTCCAAGATAATGTTGCTTGACATTTAAAAAATCATACAAGAGAGATAAAATGGGGTCCAATCCAGGAGACGTAAATAAAAAGTGTCCAAAGAATTTAGCTCTCTGCTCCTCAGGAACCCAGTCTGGATTTTTTTCCCCTGGTTCTGCTAGGAATATGCTTTCTCAACTCAGGATCAATCACCAGAGGCTCTCTATATCATTTTACCCCATACATTTGGGAAGCTCTTCTACTACAAAGCTGATGTGAATGTTATATATTTAAAGTTTATTTTAAAAAAAATAAGAGGAATGAAACATGAAGAATCACCTACAGTATCAATAGTTGCTTAACTGAGAGGAGTATTCACTATTGTCAGAATAATACAAGGCTTAAAGTTTGTGGGTTATATGATCTGAAAGCTTTGCAGTCCTAAAAGAAAAGCTTCTTTGAATTGTATGAGATTTCTCCCAGATAAATCTTTTTTATATTACAGACTTCTAAACTTCAGTAAATACATTGGAAGAATTCTTACTTAAGCCATATGACCTTAAAAGAAACAACAATGGAAAAGGAGAGAACTTATGGATCTAATCACTGGAATAAATGGTCAGTCACTTTGGCTAACTTGGTCTCATCTGGGTCATTAGAAACCATGAAGCTGTTAAACAAAATCGCAAGTGTTTTCAGTGCTAGTTTTGAGTCAGGTGGGGCTGAATCATATGGGTGACTAATGATTACTGGACTATGAAAAAAAATTAGAAAGAGCTGCATTATTTGAACGTTATATCACAAAAGGAGAAAGAATTTTCTGATAGCCCACACTGCCTTCATTTTGACAAATCAAGAAACTTGCCAAGGAGCTATTGAAATTCAGTGATGCGTCTACATCTGGTAGATAGCAGAGTAAGGTGCTTTCTCTATGAAGATTTGCCTTAGGAAGTGAATTCACATTGTCTTCTGTATTAGAGAATGTAGTTTTAAGGAACAAAAGAGTCAAGAAAATCTAATAGATCTCTGTCTGATTCTAAATTGTATCACAACAGTCTCTTCCTCTTCTGAATAACGATTATTATTTCTTACCTAGTGCTTTATTGTTTACAAAGGTTATTCATATTATTTCATTTGATCTTCTCAAGAGCTCAAAGAGGTGGGTGGGTTCACACTAGCAGCACAGGGAAGCATTTGAAAATGCAAACACTTTCTTCTTTCCGCTCTCTAGAATTCTTCAATCCTTTCAGGTTTTACCCTCAAAATGCTACCTTTTGCCATGAGATCGTCCCTGGTGACTGTACCTAATATTACAAATCATCCCACATGTTTCATGCTTTCTTTTTCTTTTTTTTCTTCTTTGCACTTATCACCCCAATATATGCTATATTTTCTTTTTAAAACACTTGGTTCATTCTCTTCTCCTGTTAGAACATAGGCCTGTAAGAGACCCTGCTGTTGCCCTTTTTGTCTATGTTTTCCATGGCTACATCTCCAGCTTCAAGAAAAAGTGTCTTGCACATAGTAGGTGTCCTGTAGGTACTCTTCAAATGAATGGAATCAGATTTCTCTCTTGTCCCTTCCTCTGTATAATGTTGTAAAACAGTTCCTATCACTTAAAGTTGTTAGGATGATTAAATCAACTAAGACATGCAAAGCACTTAGCACAGTACCTAGCATGTAACAAGTATAGAATCAATATAAGCCATTATGGCCTTCATTTTTTCAGATACGTCAACTGAAATGTAGAGAAGTTAAATGAATTTTCTAATTTTTTTAAGTTTATTTATTCTTTAGAGATAAAGAGAGACAGAGCATGAGCAGGGGAGGGGCAGGGAGAGAGGAGGAGACACAGAATCTGAAGCAGGCTCCAGGCTCTGAGCTGTCAGCACAGAGCCTGACACGGGGCTCAAACTCACGAACCGTGAGATCATGACCTGAACCAAAGCCGGATACTTAACCGAGTGAGCCACCCAGGCACCCCTAAATGACTTTTCTAGATCATACAAAAAGTATCTAGTAGTGTCTGACCAGGATCTCCTTGATTTTCCTTCCAGTATGTTTTTAAACAGATCTTTCAATACTATAAATGTTACCTACTGTACAATGAACCTATTGAAAAATGCCTTGGAATAAAATGAAAAATAGCTCCACATTCATTCAGTGTTTACCAGGAGCCATTTTGCTTTACACAAATCTTTTCTGTTAATACTCATTAAGGACCTTTAAGATTGATCCTACTATTATAATCCTTGTGCTATTGATAATTTTTTCTTTAATTTTAAAAATTGAGGCATAGAAATGTTAAGTAACTTGACCAAGTTCCCAGAGCTAAGAAGAGACAGAGCTGGGATCTGCTCTAAGGTCCTTCAGCTCCAGAGCCCTTATGGGTCACACGATAGCCACGCCCAAGCTTCCCTCCACTTGGCACTGCTCTCCACCCTCTCGCTGCAGAGTTTTTTACAGGTGTTCATGCTAGGGAGACTCTAGGGGGGTCTGGTTCTGAGTGGTTTATGAAGAATAGAATAGTCTATGTGACCAGAAACCCCTGGAACATCTCACACTCAGAATCTAGTGGAATAATGGGAATGTGCAAAGGGAAGAAGTGTTATGCTCAAAAAGTACAAGGCTCTTTGAATTCTCTCTTTGTGTATAAAGCTTCTATTCATTGGGATTTAAGAGAAAAAATCCCTTGACTCGCTATGCTTTGAAGAGTTTACATCATTGCTTCTCACATTCCAATAATTCAGCAGAAACAGCTGTTCTGCTGTCCTGGGCAAGAAGCCATGAACTGCATTCCAAAGAACATGTTCCATGCCATTATTATTTATTAATTAATGCTATATAGCTCCTGCCTTATAATAAATGAGTATCTGCTGAGAAGAGTAAAAAGAAAGAAAAAATCATTTATTATTTCTATTTCTCTAACCCAAAGCAATGCCCTGAATTTATACTCCTATCCTCTAAATGAACTGCTACGTTATTCTCTCCATTTTTCAGATAAATTCATTAAGAATCTCACTTTGTCTTTTGGTAGAATACAGACCAGAAATATTTTATCATTAAAACTATTTCAGAAGCAAAGTGAAGGATTTCTTTGGCTCAGGGGGTCAAAAACTATAAGCAAAAAAAATCCAAGACAGCGAAAATGGGATATGTCTTGCATATAAATTTTTTAGCTGATAAGTACTTAAAATAGAAAAATTCTGCACAGCTGGTATCAATCTAATGACTGAATAACCAGTTACATAGGTCTTCTGAATCACAGCAAGACCAATATATCGGTAAAAAAATTTTTTTTAAAGCTTTATTGATTTTTAAAGATAGAATGTGAGCAGGGGAGGAACAGAGAGAGAGAGGGAGACACAGAATCTGACGCAGGCTCAGGCTCTGAGCTGTCAGCACAGAGCCTGATGTGGGGCTCAACTCATGAACCATGATATCATAACCTGAGCTGAAGTCGGATGCTTAACCGACTAAGCCACCCGGGTGCCCCAAGACCACTATATCTTTGATGCAGTAAACAACATCCAGTCTTTGAAGTTTGCCCCATCATCTATACAGTTGCACTACATTTATTAGACAATAGGGAATGCCTCCTTCCTGTACACTTACTTAGAAACAAAATCCACAAATAAATACAGTCAGTTGCATTTAGGAATATGGACACTATTTTTCTGGATTTTTATGACCATAAAAAAGTAGCTTCGCTATTCAGATTTTAACCTAGTGAAATAACTCTGCTAGAAAATAGAAAAAATGGGAGCATTCTCCTTAAAACATAATAATGGTCCAAAACGACATTCTCAGAAGAAGTACTGAATTTTGTTGAATACCATTATAATTTTCTCATGTACAAAAATTTACAAAATTTTCAAAAAATTTTCAAAAAATTTAAATACTAACAAGAACAAAATAGCTAGATCATTAGATCACTAGATCATTAAGAACCAGTACAATTTTTTTCTGGAATATTTTGTATGTGTTTTGTTTCACCTGATTTATTTCTGTCCATAAAATTAAAGAAAAATAAAGAACATTTATACAAGAACAAATAAAAACATTTAACTGAAAGTGTTTTGCTTGGAAGGACTTTTATAAATCTAGGGCAGATTTTAGATACAGAAAGTGTGTTCACAACTTTATTTACAAGTGTAGTTAAAGTAACATATTCTCTGTGTATCTATTTCACACTGTATGTGAAGTGACAGAACTGATGAGCACTTTTAACTAGATATTAATGAGAAATACAAATACTTTTTTAAAAATGTTTATTTTTGAGAGAGAGTGTGAGCGGGGGGAGGGCAGAGAGAGAGGGAGACAGAGGATCCAAAGCGGGTTCCAAGCTAACAGCAGAAAGCCTGATGTGGGGCTTGAGGTGACAAGCCACAAGTTCACGAAGTCAGATGCTTAACCTACTGAGCCACCCAGGCGCCCCAATACAAAATGCTTTTGACCAGGGATAGTTTAAATGGAATAGATAGGGATAGTTAAATGGAATAGAATAGAGACTCCAGAATTGGACCCACAAAAGTATGGCCAACTAATCTTTGACAAAGCAGGAAAGAATATCCAATGGAAAAAAGACAGTCTCTTTAACAAATGGTGCTGGGAGAACTGGACAGCAACATGCAGAAGAATGAAACTAGACCACTTTCTTACACCATTCACAAAAATAAACTCAAAATGGGTAAAGGACCTGAATGTGAGACAGGAAACCATCAAAACCCTAGGGGAGAAAGCAGGAAAAAACTTCTCTGACCTCAGTCACGTCAATTTCTTACTTGACACATCTCCAAAGGCAAAGGAATTAAAAGCAAAAATGAACTATTGGGACCTCATGAAGATAAAAGCTTCTGCACTGCAAAGGAAACAATCAACAAAACTAAAAGGCAACCAACAGAATGGGAAAAGATATTTGCAAATGATGTATTGTACAAAGGGCTAGTATCCAAAATCTATAAAGAACTCACCAAACTCCACACCCAAAAAACAAATAATCCAGTGAAGAAATGGGCAGAAAACATGAATAGACACTTCTCTAAAGAAGACATCCAGATGGCCAACAGGCACATGAAATGATGCTCAACGTCACTCCTCATCAGGGAAATACAAATCAAAACCACACTCAGATACCACCTCACTCCAGTCAGAGTGGCTAAAATGAACAAATCAGGAGACTATAGATGCTGGAGAGGATGTGGAGAAACAGGAACCCTCTTGCACTGTTGGTGGAATGCAAACTGGTGCAGCCACTCTGGAAAACAGTGTAGAGGTTCCTCAAAAATTAAAAATAGATCTACCCTATGATCCAGCAATAGCACTGCTAGGAATGTACCCAAGGGATACAGGAGTGCTGATGCATAGGGGCACTTGTACCCCAATGTTTATAGCAGCACTTTCAACAATAGCCAAATTATGGAAAAAACCTAAATGTCCATCAACTGATGAATGGATAAAGAAATTGTGGTTTATATACACAATGGAATACTATGTGGCAACGAGAAAGAATGAAATATGGCCTTTTGTCATAACGTGGATGGAACTGGAGAGTGTTATGCTAAGTGAAGTAAGTCAGGCAGAGAAAGACAGATATCGTATGTTTTCACTCATATGTGGATCCTGAGAAACTTAACAGAAGACCATGGGGGAGGGGAAGGAAAAAAAAAGAGGGAGAGAGCCAAACCATAAGAGACTCTTAAAAACTGAAAATAAACTGAGAGTTGATGGGGGGTGGGAGGGAGGCGAGGGTGAGTGATGGGCATTGAGGAGGGCACCTGTTGGGATGAGCACTGGGTGTTGTATGGAAACCAATTTGACAATAAATTTCATACTTAAATAAATAAATAAATAAATAAATAAATAAATAAATATATTTTTTTAAAAACCTGGCAGATCAGAATCTATAAGTATGTATATCTTTAAATGTAAGTATACACATACATCTTTAATTGCTAATTTAAATTAAAACCCTTGAAATCCTACCATAAGCACTCAAGAATAAGAAGGTGACACTGTTCCCCTAAACTTGCTAATTTTGGGAGAAGTCCAATAGTTTAGTAGAATTGGCTTCACCTTAGATTTATGTGTCAACTTAGATGAAAGGAATAATAGATAATCACAGAGAATTATAAAGTTAACACAAGAAATTGATATCCTTGCAAGAATCACCAACCCAAACTCTGCTCATTCACATCCCAAGGAAATGGGGAAAATGAAAACAGTGGTGCCAGCCAAAAAGTAGCCCTTCAGGAAGAACGGGACGGCTGCAGTTGCCTGTTGGTGGCTGAAACAAGGCCAGGGACAATCTGGAGAAACATCCCCCAGGCCTCAGGCTCCTGTGATTCTGTAGGACGACAGGAAGAGAAAACCATGTCGATGCTAGAATGGTATATTCTTTACAGTTTTGCTGTGGCTGGCCCTGGCTATGGCTCCGAAAAAACAATCATCTCACTTACCACATACAGCACAAGTGGTAAAGACAGCAGCCTTTGGACCCTATTCCTCAACTAAATTTCTCAACTGGTAAGCTGTCAAATAATAAAGAATGATTTAACTTATCTTCCATTCACAGAGACTTCTCTCCTAGAAGAATATGAGCAACTCCTATGACACCGACTCTTAACACAACAGTTCCTTAGAGATTTTGCTACCAAAGTTAAACCCATGCATTTAATTGTAAGCTGGTGTTTTGATTGATGGTCAATGACTAAAATCCCTCAAAGTACGGCCCTTACTCCAAGATAGACTTAATTTCACATTTTCTCCAAGTCACAACCACTAGCTTTGTAAAATGACTTGCTGTCAAGTTGCCTGTGTTTTCATATCATTAATTTCAGCCAGTTGCCTCCAGCTACAGAATACTGGTCTCATCAGTCTGAACAGGCAGATGTGAGACTGACTGACAATGAAAGCACCCTTTAAAAACCTAACGCACGAAACATTTCATCTTGTTATTTTCAAGGGAAATATCATCAAGAAGGGTGATAGATTCCCATTGTTTTCACCACATATTACTTTGAACTTTTCTTCTTTTTATCCCATTAAGTCTACATAAGAAAGAGTATCTCAGCAGCCCTTTTCTTTTACACCCACCACATCCAATTATTTGGAAAATGAATGTTTTCAACATCTGAGGACCAGGCCTCATGGGTCATTTGACACTGAAATAAAGGTAGAGAGAAAAAGCTTTTCAGAACAATTGGTATGGATCTCATTGTATCATATACCATTGGCTCAGTGTGTCTAGTTGATAGGAGCTTCTGTACAAACTGCATGCTGCGGCTAAAATTCACCCTTCACCAGCCAAGGTTTTCTAATCCATTTTCAAGTGCACTTGAAACAACTAGAGCATTAAAGGTCCATATGAAAATCTGCATGTTAATGAGAGATGCAAATCCAAGGTTTGGATGGAACCCAAATAATATGGGTTCCTAAAAGATTTACAGTTGTAGCATATTTCATAAGAAAGAGTCCATTAACTAAATTTTAGAACCTTCAGAAAATGTATTACAGTTCTCATTTCTGCAATGTTGGCTTTAGCTTTTCTCTCCTGTGATAGGCCAAAGTAGAGATTTCAGTCTTGCCAAGTTTTCTCTTTAAAGAAAAAATCCAAAAACGACTATGCTTACTACCAGGTATTTACCCAAAAGATACAAAACTACTGATTCAAAGGGGCACATGCACCCCAATGTTTATAGCAGCATTATCTACAATAGGCAAAATTTGGAAATGGTCCAAGTGTCCATCGATTGATGTATGGTTAGAGGAGATGTGGTGTGTATATATATATATACACATATATATGTATATATGTGTATATATATATATGTGTGTGTGTTTATATATATATATATACACACACAGTTGTGTATATATATATATATATATATATATATATATATATACATACATATATGGTATATATACACACACACACACATATATATACACACATATATACACAATGGAATAGTGTTTAGTTTTAAAAAAGAATGAAATCTTGCCATTTGCAATGACACGGATGGAGCTAGAGAGTATTATGCTAAGCGAAATCAAAGAAAGACAAATACCATATGATTTCACTTATAAGTAGAATTTAATAAACAAAAGAAAAGAGCAAATGGGGAAAAAAGACAGAAAGGCAACCAAGAAACAGATTCTTAACCTGTAAAGAACAAACTGATGGTTACCAGAAGGGAGGTGCAGGAGAGGGAATGGGTGAAATGGGTGAAGGGGATTAAGGAGCAGATTTGTCGTGATGAGCACAGGGTGATATATGGAATTGTCGAATCACTATATTGCACACCTGAAACTAATATTACACTGTACGTTAACTGGAATTTAAGTAAAACTTAAAAAACCAAAACAAAACAAAACACTACCTTGTTCAGACATACTGCACACTGGGCTTCACCCTTTGTTTTTTCTATTTCTACTTTCTGCAGAGTTCTATTGTCAGCCACAATGCTGTTCACAAACAGAAAACTGACCAAATCAGACTTTTTCACACATCCAGACATTTTCCAAAAGTGAAATGGGGTGCTTAGAAACATTTAAGCTATAGAATGTACTCAAGGAATATGAAATATGTTTAATATTAGCTAAACAAAGTAGGAAGATAAACTTTTGCAAAAGACAATCCAGCAGCATACATTGAGGTTAAAAATTAGCTACAAAGCCTTTGAGACACTTTTAAATTAAAGATTAAGAGCTGTTAGGGAACCCAGCTGGCTCAGTTGGTAGAGCATGAGACTCTTGATCTCAGGGTTATGAGTTTAAGCCCCATGCTGCGTATGGGATTACTTAAAAATAAACTCCTTAAAAAAATTAAGGGCTGTTTATTTGCTGTAGGTACCCACAAAATTTTCAGAAGTTAGGAGCCACATTTCTAAGGCTTAGAAAAAAAGTGAAGGGAACACTAAAGAGTGCTAATGGCAATTCTCCTTCATCTGCTGGAGAGAGGAATCAGGCTGAGGGTATGGAGACATGGCCCCCAAGCCCTCTAAGCTGATGTGAGGTGGGCAGTGAGAGACAATCCACACCCTTCTGAGCCTTAGACTCAGCAGAACAGGGAAGAACAGTAGCAAAAGTAGGCCTTTTGAACCTTCCCATCCTCACTACCTTCCCACAATCTCTCCATGACAAGTCTCTCTGGCAGAATGTTGTACATACTCACTAAAAAATCAGAATCCTTTCTCTATAATCCTTCTCTATAATTTTCCATTCCTTTGGGTCTTGTAAAAAAAAAAAAGCACAAATCCTACAGTGGTGGAGATGTGTCACAGCTCTTGCCACAAGAGGTGAAGGGAGGTATCACATCAGCTAATGCCTTCAGCAGAAATTTAGCCCTTTGCAGGGCCAAGATGGCAGCCCAGTGAAGAAGGTGAGACGTGGGGAAGAGCACGCCAGAGCAGGAAGAGATAGTAGGGACTCTGAAAATGAAAAGGGTAGTTTTCAAAAAGAATGTGACAATTCTACCATTCCATCAAAACTGTCTTGCATCACCATTTGGCACATGAGCTATGAGTTGCTGAGCAGAAACTTGGTGGGTGAAGAACCTCGAAGAGTTTGTGCTTCCCAGTCATTAAAATGTCCATAAAAGATTCTATGGGCCACACATCAGATGAAGTTTCTATCTCTCTAGGCCTCTCTCCCTAATTGTCCACAATGATAGGAAACCTGTCATCTACCAGGGAATTTGGAATAAAACAAGGCTACATGAGGGGCACCTGGATGGCTCAGTGGGTTAAGCATCTGACTTCAGCTCAGGTCATGATCTCACAGTTCATGGGTTTGAGCCCCACGTTGGGCTCTGTGCTGACAGCTCAGAGCCTGGAGCCTGCTTCGGATTCTCTGTCTCCTTCTTCTCTGCCCCTCCCCTGCTCGTGCTCTCTCTCTGTCTCTCAAAAATGAGTAAAAACATTTAAAAAAATTAAGAAGAACAAAAAAAAACAAAGCTATCTGGGAAGAACTTTCTCTGATAATTCTCTTGAATGTTTCTATATCTTTTTTTTTGTACCCTGATAACATTTGTGTTTTGCTAACACTGACTTCTAAAGACCATACCGTTATCTCCTTATTTGCTCATCTCCCCAAATGTACGAGATGCTAATCCTTCAACCTTGAGCAAGACTTTTTGGATTTATGCTGAATTGTCTTCAATCCTCTAGGAAATAAACAAGCAAAAATTCAAGGAAGTAAAAAAAAAACATGATGAACAAAAGAAAATATACACAACTGGGAATTCAAAATCTGTCAGGTTTCATGATATTTCTGAATTCCTTTTGTGAAATGACACCCCACCTAACCCTAATCATTAGACCATGTAGTTTGCACTGAAAAGGGAACATGATTCAATGTGATCCAAAAATCCACATATTTTTTATTATTCATGAAGTAGAACTAAGAGCAACGAAACTGTAGGTAGAAAAGGAATATAAAAACCCCAAGAATACTGATATTGTGAACAACTTTATGAACATGTTAAGTCATAACATTTAGTTCAACAACTAAAAATGCAGTTAACGGTGCATAGAGAGCTACAGGTTAGATGTTCTCAAAGTTTGGGCATATGATCAGGAAAGTAAGACCTGTTAAAATTTCAACCAGTCACATTAGTAAAAAGTAGTCATTAGCATTTATTTAGGGCTCTGAGCTAAGTCTCTTTTCATCCTAACTTTAAACTTCATCACAACCTTGAAAATAAGGTATTATTATAACTCTCAAAGATAGGGGGAAATTAAGGCTTAAAAGAGGTTAGGGATTTGCCAAAAGCTACACATTTATAAGGTGCCAGAGCTATTTCTAACAATTTCTTTAAACCCGCTCCATAAACAGCAGACAAAATGCTATATGATCCCCACTTACAGAAATGATGTCTCCCCAGTCCAATCAATATGAACAGAATATTGGCTCCCAAGCAGTAGGGTATTGACACAGCACTATGCACTTTATATACATTTCTCATTTATTCTGTACAGTAACTTTAAGAGGATGCCTTAGTCCCTTCAGACTGCTATAATAGAATACCACAGACTAGTGGCTTATAAGCAACAGAAATTTATTTCTCACAGTTATGGAGGCTGGAAGTCCAAGGTCAGATTGCCAGTGTGGTCACTGCCAGCGTGGCCTCCTCCAGGCTGCAGACTGTTGACTTCTCATTGTACCCCCCACATGGCAGAAGAGGCAGGGGAGCTCTTGGGGGTCTCTTTTGTAAGGGCATTAATCCTATCCATGAGGGGTCCACCCTCATGATCCAATCACCTCCCAAAGGCATCACCTCCCAATACCAATAGGTTTTCAACATATGGATTTGGGTGGGAGGGGAACACATTCAATCTATAGCAATAGAGCAATAGTTACTTACTATTTCTATCTATCTATCTGTCTGTCTATCTATCTATCTATCTATCTCTATCTATCATCTACTTTTTAGACACAGAGAACACATGAGCAGGGGACAGGGGCTGAGGGAGAGAGACACGGAACTGGATCTCACAACACTGGGATCATGACCTGAGCAAAAATCAAGAGTCAGATGCTTAACCCACTGAGCTATCCAGGTGCCCTTGTTATTTCTATTTATAAGGATGAGATAACTGAGGCTTGGAGAAGTAGCTTCTCCAAAGGGGCATAGCCATTAAGTGGCAAAGTCAGGTTTGATCCCAGTCTGTCGGCCTGCAAAAGTTATGGCCCTAAACCAGTTGGCAATATTGCCTTAACCTCTTCAAGTTGGTCAGCAAATGAAGAAGTAAATTGTCATTTATCAAAACATGAGGCAAGCTAAATGCATGAAGAACAACCAATGAATACCAATTGGCTGGTTCCATCAGTACTGCTGTGAAGATAAGGTGTTTTGATCTCAGATGACCTCTTTTTTTTCTTCACATAATATATTCTTAGAATTAAAGAAAATCAGATACAATGAAAATGAATATTTCTCAGGGCTCCTGGGTGGCTCAGTTGGTTAAGTGTCCAACTTTGGCTCTGGACACAGTCTCCTGGTTCAGGTCACGATCTCACGGCTCATGGGTTCGTGCCCCGCATCCGGCTCTCTGCTGTAAGTGTGGAGCCTGCTTGGGATTCTCTTTCCCTCTCTCTTTGCCCCTCCCTCTTCTCTCAAAAATAAATAAAACATTAAAAAAATTTTAAATAAATTTAAAAAAAGAAAATGAAAGCTTCTCTTGAGAAATACTTATTCTCATTCCATTTTCATCAGAACTCTTTGATTTGTAACTTACTTCTCTAGTAGATTTATACAAAGAAAATGATATATGCTCTGTGGAAATTACTAGTCTGTGTATCTGGGTGAGTTGTATCTTTCCTTGTAGATAGTTTAAATGATTTATAATCCATACCCTGTGCATTGACTTATTGTGAGCAAACCACTAAAGATAGTCCACCCCCTGGATAAACCAACAAAACCAAAAGCACGTTTCTTGACCAGCAAAACTGTGGATAAAATCATGGGCTGTGAATCTCCAACAGAAAAGCTTAACATAAACAGCCACCCAGTATTTCTCAAAGCAAAGTACTGTGGTTTTAAAAGAGGGCTCTGCAAGTGAACTCTCAGTTTTAAATTCTGGTTCTGATATTTACTAGCCATGTAACCTTGAGAAGCTGTTTACTCTGCCTCAGTGTTCCTATCTATAGAATGGGAATAACAGAAATCTTACAGGGCTATCATAAGTAATAGAACCTTTATAGGGTATCCTAAAGCCTACATGAGTTAATAATAATGAAATCTTTGTAACAGTGCCCGGCACATATGTATTTCTCAAAAATTGTTAGTTATTATTATTATCTCTTAGGTCCACAAGCAGCTCTGTCCTTATTGATTAGCCAAGCCACCCCATGAAATCTTCAAAGATTTTCTGTTTTATTTTCATTTCTGGGTCTCTGTGAGGTGACCAACAGCAGAGAATACTACTTATAGTTCATGCCTCGTTTCAACTACATGTTCAGCCAACCTAAAACTAGCTTTTCAGTTCTCAGTGTTCAACCTGTTAAAAAAATATGTAGTAATTTTAGGGACGCCAGGGTGGCTCAGTCAGTTAAACGTCCGACTTCTGCTCAGGTCATGATCTCACGGCTCGTGAGTTCGAGCCCCATGTCAAGCTCTGTGCTGACAGCTCAGAGCCTGGAGCCTGCTTCAGATTCTGTGTCTCCTTCTCTCTCTGCCCCTCCCCTGTTTTCTCTCTCTCTCTCTCTCTCTCTCTCTCTCTCTCTCTCTCTCTCAAAAATAATAAACATTAAAAAAATGTAGTTATTTTAATTCTTTAAACTTAATCAAATTCTATATTATGAAGTTGAAATGAAACAGTCATACAATGTCTTTCCCTCATTTAAAAGTTTAGTGACTAAAACAAGAAAAAAAATGCTGGCTTTATGTTCCATTAAGATGGTGATTACCAAAATCCTTAACCAAATATTTTGAATACTTCTTAGAATAAGACAGAGCAGATATGTAAGAAACACAGAGGCTTTCCACTCTGAGACTAACCCCTAACAATTTCAGTGTTTTGAGTGTATTTATGAAGGAAAAAAAAGTGTTCAAAACTACAATAGACCAAACATGAAGACAATTTTAAAGCAGTTTAAAAATCCAGTGTAAAGTTACCTTTGAAATAACACACTGCCAAGGAAACATATACATGCTTTATATCTATTTATTTAGCAAATATGGATATACATGATTTTTACTACAAGATGTTAAAAGTAGTTAGCTCTAGATTTTTAACTATCTGCTTTATGCTTTCTAAACTGTCTGTATTTTAGATAAGAAGTATGTCAACTATAATTTTAAAAAAAGCGATTTTCATTTTGGAAGCGAGAAAAATGAACATTAATAGATTTTTTTTTGGCATTATCAACGTTCTGATGTATGACAGAAATGTGAAATGATACTTTTCCTCTCAAATAATTAATGTGTGATAATTGATGGTCTGGCTACTTTGTGGGCCCATGGAGGAGTCAGGTGGTAATGCCCTTGAATTAGGTAGTGTCTGTGAAAGAGAAACACTTTTAAAAACAGGCTGTTAGATTATCACCCTGGTACTGCAGATTACATACTCTGAACTAATCATAAAATAGAGTGCAGTTCTTTGGGGCATCATTCCTTTCCAAAGTATGGGATTCCTGCCTTATGCTAGCCAGGATCACTTTAAAATACCACTGAGATAAACAATGTCTTTCACTTATGAATTCCAACTGATTGCAGGGGAACTTTAAAGTCCTAGCAACACTGTTGCTATAGCAATGCAACCTGATTAGATATTCTTAGCAACCAGCCACAACTCACACCCACAATCCCTTCATTTATTCCAAGAAGAATAATGTTGACATTCCAATTTTTAAAATATTCAGATCTCAGTGACAGACATCTATGCTTGAGAAGCCTGTGAGATCCAAAGGAATCCCGAGTTAATAATGCACTTGGGTCTTGAACACACCCTGTATGCATACAGTAAACCCATATAAAGGTGTATTGTACAGTGTAAGTAAAGAAGAATTTCATTTGGCTCTTGGAGCACATATGTGTAAATAATGGCAGAATCCTTGAATTTCATATTGTAGTTGCTAAAGTTTACATGCTCTTCAAACAAACTGTATACTCTTTCATAGTGAATTGACAGAGATGATAAAATTACATTTGCAACAAACAGCAACAATTTGACATTTTGATTCTAAAGTTTTCATCAGAATTGGCACCACACTTGAAAACCTCCAGGTACTTTTGAGAGAGAACCGTATGGCTCATAATGAGGGTGCATAGCAGAAATGCGGCCTTGATATCACACATGCTTAAACCAGAGCTGATGTGAGGAACTTATTGAGTTACTGCTTTGAAAGGAAGGATCTGTCACATTCTGAGCAGAATAAGGTTTGAATACTAAATTCTGGAGTTCTCCCCAGGCTGATCTTAATCAGGAAGGTCAGATGCATGATCAGATCCATAAAAGCTCAGAGAAGACAATGACAGCCCGGAAATCTGCAAACATGACCCATGCTTCTATAATTAAATGAAGGATGCTTTTTCTATAAGCAGAGATCCTGAATCATTGTTTGGACATAGCAAATAAACCAAGTATACTCTCCCCTTCCCCTCAGTGGTGACATTGTAGTGGTTAATAATCCAATCTCTCTATATATATGGTTTCTGTTACAAGTGGAGGAGTGAAAAGGTATCAAGGTGAAAACCAACCAGAAGCAAAGATATGCTTTTTGTTGTTTTCATTGCCTTTAAAAGTTATTAAATTTGATAGGGATGTGATATTATGAAAATAATTACTCTCAGCTAAGCTTAGAATTAGGAAGCTCTTTTGAGGAGTACCCAATTTTAGTACGTTCCTTTAAAATATCAAATCTATATAAAAATCTGCATTAAAATGTTTTTTGCACATCCCTTATATAACGATTTAATGCTTCCTAAGAAAATCATCAGTAAGGTGCACAAATAGGTGGCTAGAAGAATGTTCATCCCAGCAGGCTAAAATAACAATTAAGTGGAGACGATCTAAATATACAAAAACATGGCATTAATTATGATTATTTTCTTTTTAAAATTTTTTTTAACATTTATTCATTTTTGAGAGACAGAGCGTGAGCAGGGAGGGGCAGAGCGAAAGAGGGAGACACAGAATCTGAAGCGGACTCCAGGCTCTGAGCTGTCAGCACAGAGCCTGACGCGGAGCTCGAACTCATGGACTGTGAGATTATGACCTGAGCAGAAGTCGGATGCTTAACTGACTGAGCCACCCAGACACCCCTATGATGTTTTGTATTATGGAATACTGTTCCACAGTCCCCTTACCTATGATCTTGAAACCTAGAAAGTACAAAAAGTCAAGTTTATATATAAATTATTTGGCAGAAAAACCCAATCTCGCTAGAACTCATTTGACACCAAAACCTAATTAGAAGGGAGACTATTTAGAGGCTTTATTTATCTCACACAGCGTGATTATTCTCATGCTTCATTGCAGAAATAGTCATGTGTTTGATTACAGGGTGCTGCCCAGACACTGCTGAAAATGTTACCAAATATGCGTACTTAACCATAATATGTTTCAAGAGTTCAAAAACTTCTGAATTCCCAAATATCACCACAAGAGATGTCTACAAAGAATTGCGGACATTTATATTTAGTGGAAAAGGGCAAGATAAAAATTGTGTACGCATCGAGTGTCCTCTCTACTTGAAATAGTCTCTCTCTCTCTCTCTTACATGGCTTATTCCTTCTTATCCTTCAGTTCAGATCTGGAGTTACGAATCTCCTCCTAGAGTCAGTTCCTGTCTGCCATGTCTAAAGAGGACCCTTGCATTACTCTCCATCTCACATCGCATGTGCTGTTTACCTCCCTCATAGTACTTATCACAACCATTGATGATCCCATTTGTTTCTTCGCTTACACATCTAGTGACTGTCTGTCGCTCCCAGCTAGTGCCAGGAGCACAGAGATCTTATTTGTCGTATTCACTGAAGTGTTTACAGCATCTAGCACAATGTCAGGCACCTAGTCTGTGCTCAGCATATATTTGTTGAATGAATAAATGAGAAAACAGAAGAGTTTTTGTAAATGTATGTGCATTAAAAGATGAAAAAAGACCAAATTTAACAATTTGGTGGATGCAGGGGTGCTTGTTTTTTTGTTTGTTTGTTTTTGTTTTTCCTTTGGGGCTTATCTTCATGTTTGAAATTATCTATGAGAAACCACGTATTCCTTTTGGAATAGAGGGAACAATTTTTACATGATCAGTATATCAGTGATTGAATTGACTCACATTACACCAAACACTCCTCTCAAAGCACTTATCATTACAAAAAGTACATAATCTTCCTGCTATCAAGAATTTCTTCAGTCAAGATCACACAGAGCAATTCTTCCAAAATGAGAAAGCAGGCAAAATAAAAGTGAAAGATAAAAGTAGTCCCAGTAGAGGATCCACATTACTTCTTTTGCCCTCCACCAGGTGTGAATTATTATGTTATTTGTTTTTCTAATTCCCAAACCAAAGTGCTGTCATACTGGACCACAAGCATAGTGGTGTGGATGTGTGTGAGTGTGTGTATATGGATGGGGTGTGTGTGATCTCTCCTAACAATGAAGCCCTGGAAAGCATGGAATCTCCCAAATCTTTGGGCTTATTTATGAAGATAAGATGAGAATTAGAAGCATATAACTACTTTATAAAGGTAAAACATTTTTTTCAATATACAATTAAGCATTTCCAAAAATGGTTAATCACAGTGATTAATGTGGATTACTTTACAAAGGACATATGACAACCAAATGCTAAAACTTCCAAATTCATTCCTTAAAGCATTTTTTATCCTCAGGAGAGGTCCAGGCATCCTCTGATGCGACTACAGTTGCATCCAACTACAGTTACTAGAACCACAGGGTGTTGGGAAAGAGAAGAGTATGTTAGTCATATTTACACAAAGCATTCTCAATATGTTTTTCTTCAACCTCCAGACATGTTTTCAGGTGAACTACCTCTAAATTTCCTGGTGTTTGCAGACTTTTTGCATACGCTGTTTTGTATTTATTGTATCTTTTCCAGATTAACAATTGGGCCCTTTGCTTTAAATTTGGAGGTACCTCAACAACAACAACAAAAAAACATATCTGGGGAATGAAGAAACATACACTGAGCACATAAAATTTAAAAGTGGCCAATGGGGAGGAGGGGCACCTGGGTGACTCAGTCAGTTAAATGTCCAACTTCCACTCAACTCACAATCTCTTGGTTCTTGAATTCGAGCCCCGCATCAGGCTCTCTGCTGTTGGCACAGAGCCTGCTTTGGGTCCTCTGTCCCCCTCTTTTTCTGCCCCTCCCACAGTTATGCTGTCTCTGTCTCAAAAATAAATGAACATTAAAAAAAAAAAATAACAGAGGTGGGGCACCTGGCTGGCTCAATCCATAGAGCATGAGACTCTTGATCTCAGGGTCATGAGTTTGAGCCCTACACTAGGCATAAAGCTTACTCACAAAAAATAAAAATAAAAATAACTAATGTATATTTAAAACGGGTCCAGACTTTTTGAACACTGTAGTTTTCAGAATACATTTAAACCAAAGAAGAGCATGGATTTGCCATTGTTCTGAGGAATCCACTTGACCCCACATCAATGTCACTTGCTCTTGCTCTCATCCCAAGAAACAAAACAAACAAGCAAAGACCCCACCAACCAGAACGGTGTTCTCCTTTAACTGCATCTCCACATGTTTATAATTTAAAATCTCTGGTTCAGGCATGGTGGAAGAATATTTCTATGAGCAGGTGTGTTGTAAGACAAATTGAATTCTTTCTCTGAGGCCCCTTCAGCGAGGCAGCTGACGATCAGCAGCTGCAAGTTTTTTGTTTTCTTCCCCAGCTTGTCTTTGTTAGCTCTGGTCACTGAGCCCTTTTCCCTAATGAACAGGCTGAGGTTGGGGGGCAGCTGGACCGGATTGCTCCTATTCACCACTCAGACATGCAACGCCGAAATGTGCCCCCAGCCAGCAAGAATTGTGCTCACTTAAGTAATGCAGGGTCTGAAATATTAGATAACAAAATCACTCCATTAATGACACAAAATGGAAAATGACCATTTGATCCAGTAAATTTCTCCCTATGCTCTCCACATAGTACTTGGATACATTTATTCCACATTAAAACCCCCAATAACAAAGGCCTATTTCAGGGACCCCAACTTTGTAACAAGCAGGAATTAAAATGAAATTCTTACACCACCTATTCTATTTTCTTTTTGTAAGTGATTTTCAAAGTCGTAGCCTAAAAGTGGCTTACGATCAGAGGTCACAAATATTCTTTCTGGTATGAGAATTAAATTTCCTGTCTAAAAACTCCAGTCCTGACTAAAACTAAAATAACATTTCCGTTGGCATATCTAAACTAAATTCTAAGGCTACTCTTGCAAAAACAAACAGATGGTAATCATGTGAGGCTTTTCTCTAACTACAAATACAAGACTTCTGTACAATAAACTCCACTCAACTGCCTTTGAAAGGCAATAAAGTGTAACACACAACACTTTATGCAGTGTTTAGAGTCCTATGCAACTGAGAAATCCTAAAATCACAACCTGTGTTTATTTCCTCTAAAAATTTAGTTCAAAAGGGAAAACAAGGGAATTCCATTCAGAAGGAGAAAACAATGAAAAACCTTAATAAGTGAATAGTGTGGGTACAAAATTAAACCTGCACATAATGGTGGCTGCAAAGATGAAAATGTATGCTGCTCCTGAAACTGAAAGATTACGGAGGAGGTGAACTGGAATGCTTGAGCGCGCTAGCCTGGATTTACACGGTGTTCGGAAACGGCACTTTGCAATTCCTGAATGCTGCATTTTGATTTTTCTGATGCCACATTACAATTTAGTTTGCAATCCACTCCAGTACTGGTTTTCATCTTAGCCATGCCTGTGCTTGTATAACATTGTCTTATTTATTTACCTGTGTCTATCTGCTTCTGTTTTAAAATCTCAATGCTGTACTTCAAGGCATAAACTTCTTCGCCACCAATAAATTCAGTGTGCGTGTTCTCTGTTTGGCAACCCGTGTCATTAATTAAATGCAGTGTGATTCGACATAATATTTCCTTATATCGAAGTCTTTCGGAGTTCTTTCTCTGGGGAACAGTCTTCTTCTGAGAAGGGGAGGAAAAAACACTCTCAGTGAAGCACATGGGAAAAAAAAAGACATCCCGATGCGCTTAGGCACATGGTACTCCGGGTATCCTATAATGGAACTATTGATTATACAGTTTCCCTGTGTGGTTGGCAGGTAAAAGTAAATCTTTGGGGACTCTGTGGCCAGGGCCAGACTTAGCCACCTGCTTCTCCAGGACAGCAGAGCATGTAGCCATATGTGTGAGATCTCTATTCTGAAAAGCTTAAAGCTTACTCTGCTCCCCGGAGGCCCAGATGAAGGTCAAATATTTATACGATAGCTCCACAAAACCATCGAGTCAGGTAATTCCATATGTCACACATATTTTTAATTTTTCCTCTCAGTTAAAATAAGCGAACAACATTTGATCAAAGCATCCACCCTAAAAGACATAATTGATTTTTTTTTAAAAATAAGTGTTTTTGGGGCGCCTGGGTGGCGCAGTTGGTTAAGCGTCCGACTTCAGCCAGGTCACGATCTCGCGGTCCGTGAGTTCGAGCCCCGCGTCGGGCTCTGGGCTGATGGCTCAGAGCCTGGAGCCTGTTTCCGATTCTGTGTCTCCCTCTCTCTCTGCCCCTCCCCCGTTCATGCTCTCTCTCTGTCCCAAAAATAAATAAACGTTGAAAAAAAATTTAAAAAAAAAAAAAAAGTGTTTTAGAAAAGCAGTGGATGGTATATAACCAATGTATATTATATCAATAATTTTTTAAGACCCTTTACTTTCTCAGGCCAAAAAAAATGCTAACATTTCAGTTTCAAACTTGAAGATACGAAGAGTAAACATTTTCCTTCTAAATTTTCTACTAATTTTTACTAAGTTTTAAAGTATGTAGTTTCTAGAGAAATGTATTTGTCAGAATCACAGTGGATTCATGACAAAGTCCTAAATGTTTGAAACAAAATGTAGGGAAAATCTGGGCCAAAAGATGGTGAAATGAGGGCTTTTTTTAAACAAAAGTTCATTTAATTTTTATTTTAAAAATTTGTTTATATTTTAAAATAGGAAATACCTTAACACAGTCCCAAATATACCTGTCAATTAGATCCTTACATAGAGAATGGTGGGATCAAATCGTTGGATTTCTAATTTTCATACATGTTGCCAAATTTCCCTCTGTAAAAGTTGTACCCATTTACACTCCTACCAGCAATCTCTGGGAAAAGATTGTTTTCCCACATCTTCTGACACAAATTATTAGCAAAATGTGTTCATATTTGCTAATCTGAAAGACAATAAATAGTACCTCAACGTGTTTCAATGTGTACTGCTCTTGTGAGTAAAGTCACGCTCTTTTTCCTACACTGAAGAGCATTCATACCTCCTTTTCTGTTAACTATCTCCTCATTTATTTTACCTATTTTTATTTGTTCATTGGTCTTTTTCTTATTGATATGTGAGAGCCCTTTGTATATTAGGTAGATTAGCCCTATGTCTGTGGATTTGGAGATTATTTCTTGAATTTATTTATGGTAATCTTTGCATGCAGAAATTCTTTACATGTAGTTGAATTTATCAGTTTTTTTTTTCTTATGGCTTATTGTTTTTACATCATATAGTGAAGAAAGGTCTTCCCTACTCCAATTTTATCAACAGATTTTCCTATGGCTTATTGAAGTATTTCTTTTATGCTTTAATTGTTCACACTTAAATCTTTAATTCAATGCTACTTACTGTGGTGTCACGTAAAAATTATTTTTCAAAATTGATCATAGTCCCTATAGCAATTGTTGGTCCCTACAGACTTAAGATGCCACCTTAATCATACATTCAATCTTCATATGTATCCCAATCTATTTCTTGGCCTTCTATTCCCTTCCATTGGTTTGTATCTTTTTCTATTCCAATACTATGTTCTATGTGTTATAGTGCTATAGTGTTTCTTCTTTTATTTAATATTTATTTATTTATTAGAGAGACAGAGACAGAGCATGAGTAGGGGAGGGGCAGAGAGAGAGACAGGGAGACACAGAATCTGAAGCAGGCTCCAGGCTCTGAGTTGTTAGCACAGAGCCTGATGCGGGGCTCAAAGCCACAAACCATGAGATCATGACCTGAGCTGAAGTCAGACGCTTAACCGACTGAGCCACCCAAGTGCCCCTATAATGTTTTTAAATATTTAATGCTTTAAATACCTAATACAATGTTTTTAAATATTTGAAACATCCAGGCTGGTCCTCTTCCCCTCACACATTATTCTCCTTTTCCAGCAATTTTTGGTCATTTTTTTCTTTTTTCTTTTTCATTTGAATATTAGACTCAGCTTGTATAGCTCAAAAAAATAAAGAAAAACATCAGTGATATTATTTTTGGAGGATGTTAAATATTCAGATAAACTTTGGAAAAAATGTATGAGATATTGAATTTTCCTATGTGAAAACAAGGTATGCCTTTCCAATTGTTCATGTCTTCTTTAAGATATGGGGAATATATATAAAACTTTTTCATAAAAAATCATGTACTTGTCATTTTGTTCATTCCTAGTTATTTTATCTTTTATGTTGAAACTGTAATTGAGTGTACAAAGAGCTGCAAGGTAAGATTTCCATACGCAAATAAAACACACAGGTCTCCAAGACCACTAAAATATAATACGATGCATGTCATAAAAAAGTCTGTGAACACATTCTACAGGACTGGGGTCATGAAGATGACGGCACAGAACAGTGTCACCTGAAGGATAAATAGGTGTCTCTCAAAAGACAAAGAGGCACAAGTGCTTCCGATGGATGGAGGAGTTTGTACAAAACTGCAGAGGCCTGAGAGAAAGAGGTAACTTGATGTATTGCAATAGTTTCCCAGAACAAATCTGTCAGCCTCAGACAGAATGGGGGGAGATAAGGCTGAAAAGGTGGACAAGGGCCCAATCACAACGGGGATTTATGTCCTGCCAAGGGGTTTGGATTATACAGATACTGAAGGGTTATAAATAGACAAGGTCCAAAGTGCCCCAGAAAGGGACTAGCCTGGTAATTAGGAAAATAGAGGTTATTTCAATTTTCAAGGTAAGAAATGACAAAGGTCTGAAATAAGATCAAGGAATGGATTAAAGAGATGCTTAAGAAGTAGAATTTTAGGACTTATATAATGGTGTATTTTATCTATTCCTTTAAATTTTATTTTCTTATTTTGAAAGAGACAGAGCACAAGTGGGGGAGGGGCAGAGAGAGAGGGGAAAGAGAGAGAATCCCAAGTAGGTGCCATGCTGTCAGCACAGAGCCCGACGTGGAGCTCCATCTCATGCACCACAAGACCATGACCTGAGCCAAAATCAAGAGTCTGATGTTCAACCAACTGAGCCGCCCAAGCACCCCAAGAATTTTAGGACTTATAAATGATAGAATATGGCAAGTAAGAGAGAGAATTCTAGCTTTTTGGCATGCACATGTTCCTGGCCAGGATTAGAGAGAGAACTTCAAGGAGATAGACAAATAGAGATAATTAAAACACACAGTTACAGTTAACTTACTCATTTAGTGGTGGTTTATTTCACATTCAATCTGAGAGCTAAGGGAAAGGACAGAAGCCTGACAACAGAAAACTAGGAAATCTCAAATAAGTGTCAGGTGGAGAAAAGGAATCCTTACAAGACTGACTGAGGAATGACCAGAACAGTAAGCAGAATTTATTCATTGGTATCCCAGAATCCAGTATAAGATCAAATTTATAAAGAATGAATGGTCACTAGAATCAAAGGTAAAAATAATATTTGAATAACTCTTACCTAATCAAAATCATAGGGACACTTGAAATGCTTTGAATCTGGGGTGGAAGGGAGAAATCTTAGTTAAATATTTATTAATCTGACGCATACCTAGAATATTCAAGAATACATCAACCATTGATCGCAGTCTTCCCTTTGGAAGTTTTGCTTCATGATTCATGTTTTGTTTTATAATAAAGGTATTTTTGGAGTGCCTAGATGACTCAGTCAGTTAAACGACCAACCCTTGATTTTTGCTCAGGTCATGATCTCACAGTTCATGAGTTTGAGCCCCACAAAGCCTGCTTCGAATCCTCTTTTTCCCTCTCTCTCTCTCAGCCCCTCCCCAGCTTGAGCTTTCTCTCTCTCAAAAATAAACATATATACACATGTATATATATATATATATATATACACACACACATATATATAAGATATTTTAATAGCCAATTATAAAAGTTTACATTATTGTTAAGAAAAAGTGAAAGGGAGCAAGAAAACATTGAAAAGGAGGAAGATGTTCAACATTTATCTCAAAGTTTTGTAGACATTATTTCTGTGTCTTTTGTAAAAAAACAGATAAAGCAAAATAAAAAAAAGTAGTCACTCTTCCTCACAATCTTGATGGTTTGGATAATGAGGAGGATGATAATGAAATCAACAATCCTAATGTCATTGTTCAGTCATTAAGACCTGTAACAAGGACCTATGTGAAGGTACTGGGAGTTTTTAGTGGATTTACTGGTAGTTGACCTGAACCACCCACACTTTCTCCCCAGAAGCTGTGTGAACACATCCAGTTTTCTTGATTTACTCAAAATATAACTCTATCTTTAGCTAATATATTCAGCTTTTCTCAATTTGTATTCTCACGGATTTTTTTCCTATCATTCTACATCCCTGAAAACTTTGAAACTCACTTATCAGATTATCGTCCTCCATGAACACATTGATTCAACAGTGAATTAAGAAACATAATCTTTGGGGCACCTGGCTGTCTCAGTTGGTGGAGCATGCAACTCTTGATCTCAGGGTTGTGAGTTCAAGCCCCGTGTTGGGCATAGTGCTTACTTAAAAATAAAAAAAAAATTTTTTTAAATAAAAAATTAAGGAAGGAAATTAAAAAAAAAAAAAAGGAAAGACAAATGTTACTCTCAACTGCCCCAACTTTAGCATGTGTTACTGAATCAACTCCCTTTATCTCTCTAGACTTCAGTCATTTCTTAGACTCTCCAGATACCACATTCCAAAATTAAAACTTTGCTATGATATTTGTGAAGAGAAGCCAGAAAGAATTCTAGGGGCATCAAATAAAATTAAAATCGACAGCAAAACACTTCATATTTGGCATTCTGACAGTGAATATGAGCTTTTACCTTTATCTTTCCTTTTTTTTTCTTTCCTTTTTCTTTAATGAGTTTCTTTCTTTTTTTTTTTTTTTTTAAGTTTATTTAGTTTGAGAAAGAGAGACAGAGAAGGAGCCAGGAGAGACGGGGGGGGGGGGTGGGGGGGGTGGGGGGGGGTGGGCAGGAGATCCAAAGCGGACTCCTCACTAACAGCAGGGAGCCCAATATGAGGCTCAAACTCACAAACCATGAGATTATGACTTGAGCCAAAGTCGGACAATTAACCAACAGAACTGCCCCTTTTCTTTCCTTTTCTTTTCTTCTTTTTGAGGATGATGGGGTAGGAAGGTGGTGATGAACAGAGGCACTTCACTAAAAATCTACTAATTTTGTTGTACAAAAGTTTAGATGTTCTAAAAAAAAAAAAAAAGTTTAGATGTTCTTTAGTGAATGTTGCAGAGGAAAATTGTAGAAGTGTGATGCATGACAGGAAGTTATTCATTTTAATATTTTAAAAAGGCAATAATGCACACATGTGGCAATTTGTATAATATATGTGTTGCAATACTTAATATATGTATATACTTTATACATACACAAGTATGAAGACAAATTTATTTGCTAAATTTATAGTCATTTTTCTATTTCTATTTTGGTTTTAATTAAATTATTAAATTATTTTATTTTAAATAAATTAAAATTTATTTTAATTATTTGGTTTTATATTTAATTAAAATATATATGAAAAGCAGCATATAGAGAAGGATTTCTCCAAATTAATTTTAAGTGTGTTCATGTTCTGCAAGATGAAAATTAGGCATTTTTGAATTTAAAAAAAGGTGCTGTGATCAGGTATGCTTAGTCAGTACTGTGTACTACGGGTTTATTTTAGGGATTAAAAATTCAGTGGCTTATGAAAGGTTCTGAGAAATCCTGCTGTGGAGGAATCTGCTCAACTTTATTTAACACACAGTTTCCCAAAATTATTTTATTTTCTTAAGTTTATTTATTTATTTTGAGAGGGAGAGAGCACGTGCAAGGGAAGAGCAGAGAGAGAGTTGGAGAGAGAGAATCCCAAGCAGACTCTGCATTGTCAGCACAAAGCCCGACGTGGGACTCCACTCACGAGCCATGAGATCTTGACCTGAGCTGAAATCAATAGTCGGCTACTTAACCAACTGAGGCACTCAGGCACATTTATTTAATGGGACATTTTAATTTTTTTAAGCAACCTCCTATTAATATCTCATGAACCTCTAGTGCTCTCATAACAATTTGGGAATAGCTGACCAATGCAGTGTGCTTCAGATATGCAGCAGCTATTTATAAAATAAAAGATACCTCCTCAAAATATAAAAAATAAAATTAATTTAAAAAAACAAAGACCCTCAGCACTGACTGTACACTAGGCTGGCTGAGCACTTTTTTTCTCATTCACTAACATTGCCTTTCAACCTAAAAGTCATCCTGGAAAACCCGGCAAATTCATATGATGCATGTGGCTGAGACTGAATGAAAGGCAGAGGACACTTCTGGCAAATGGCACCAAGTATTACAGTTGTTAAAGACCATCACTCATTTTGGGCACAAAACCTCTTCTGAATTGTACCCTAAGGGCTCAGTGAGTGAGGGGAAAATTGCACCTACAAGGAGGCAGGCATAATTGACTTCTGCTTGAAAGAGTCCATTTGCCCTTGGCAAAACCACCAAATGTACCTTGAAAATGGCAATTATTTACTATCACTGGATTATCTTAAGATTGATGAAACACTCACAATGCATCAGACCCTGTGTAAAAATATTAGTCCAACTAATAGAGTTTGTATGATTCCAGTAGCTTTGAAGAATAAAATATGAAGAATTAAGACCATCACACTTAGGACCACAGCTCAAAAGATGACCTTTGTATACGGTATTATGTCTCACATGCTATCTAATTAGACAAAGTAGTCAATGGTAGCAATGTTTTGTCAAAATTGACCCTGCAATTAGAAAGATGGCCAAAATATTTGTGTACACATAGACTCTAAAAAAAAAAAAAAAAAAAAAGGATACATTCTCCCCAAACAGGGGAGTTCTGTTGTAAGTATTTAACTAGCAAGGAAAAATCCAAGAGATTTGATGAAGGCATCACCTCTGCATTTGAAGGGCTTGAAGTGAAAAACCGGTTGTGCTGGTTGTGTTTGCTAAGCATATTTGATACCAGTAGTTTTGAGGAAGGGGAGCTCCTCGAGTTGGTCTGTCAGAAATTCCACAGAACAGGGATGTAGGTGCAATCTGAAATCTTTACGTAGTCTTACTACAGGAAAATTCATTTCACCATAATCTCAACCATAATCTTAACATACCAGAGAGCACAAACACACTAGCAGAGAACCCTAAAATGTATGTGGAGTAAAATAGATGAAATATTATGAAAGTTAAGTGAATGGTGCAATAAAAGGAACTGTTCCTATTGCCTTCTACAACCATAGGACATGTTTTAAGTGAGTATATATGTTTTCCTTTTTTAAATATAGTTTTATTGAGGTAGAATTGATACACAATAACCTGTGTATAAAGAGAACAATTTTATGAGTTTTCATATATGTACGTACCCGTAACCACAGTTAAAATATTGAACATTTATTACTTCCTGTCAAGTGACAAAACTAAAACAATTTAGTAACGAATTTGATGTCCTTTATTCAAGGGGAACCACTCCATGGATTTGGGGGGTGCGGTGCCTCACAAGCAGTAGCGTACTCTTCCCAAAGGATTTTGGGTAAGAGCAAGGTTTACAGAGCATTAGAAGAGGCGTGGAGAAACAGGGCATGATTGGTGAGGAGGTGAGGATTTCCTTATTAGACTAGCAGGTCCTATTTTCTAAGTAAGGTAAGCTAACTGAAGCTGAGCTGGAAGATTGTGATTGGTGTGTGTTAGGTTTCCCTGACAGTGAGGCGTTTGTAGTAACTGCAGACTGACTTAGGTTTGGATTTGTGACATGAGCCCAGCCACTGGAACCGCCTCCATAATGTGGGTTCTAATGTATAAATTAACTTCATCTTTCCAAAAGCTTCTTCCCAGCCGTTTGTAATCTGTCTCCCTATTCTCATCCTTGTCCCCGGGAACTCACTTGATCTCCTTTCTATCACTATTGATTAGTTTGCATTTTCTAGAATTGTGTATAAATGGAATAATACAGTATGTGTTTGTTTTATATCTGGCTTGTTTCACTTAGATCATTATTTTGAGATCATCTGTGCTGTATGTATCAATAGTTTTTTTCTCTCTCTCTCTCTCTCTTTTTTTTTTTTTTTACCCATTTAGCAGTTGATAAGTTGTTTCAAGTTTGGGACTATTACAAATAAAGCTGCTATAAATATTAGCATACTAGTCTTTGTATGGATTCATGCTTTTATTTATTTTGGGTAAATATTTAGGAGTTGAATGGCTGGATATGATAAATGTATGTTTAACTTTTTAAGAAACTGTCAAATTGTTCTCCAGAGTGATTGTTCCATTTTACATTTCCACCAGCAACATATGAATTTGGAAAGAATGTAGAATCCTCACCAATACCCCATAAAAATGGATCATCCTATCAAAAACCCAATGTATATATCACAAAGAATTTCTTTTCTAAACATGCTTCAATTTTTTATTACATGTAAATATAATTCCATTATGGGCTCCTATATTTTCCATCTTTGAATTATTACATACGATGTAGGGAAGATAGTCAAGAATAAATAGCTCTTTGTTTCACTTTGACTTTCAAATTAGAATTCATTTGTGTGAATAGTAAAATGTTAATATTGAAATCCAGGTTTTATAGAAATAGGCAAAGGTCTTCCAATATCTAAAGTTTATAATTACACACCAAGAATAAGACTTGGGGAGTATAAAGTATACTAGGAGGAACAAAACATAAACTTCATTCTGATAAAGCCTTTTTCAGGGAGGATATATGATAGGCACATGCATGATATGGAAATGCATGATATGATGTAGGGAAAGTCCCTTCTTATGAGAAATGGTAAAGACTATTTAGGGTGGGTGGGTGTGAATTGGGGGAGAGATGAGTAAATGAGGTAGAGAAATGAAAATGTTTAGGAATAGTGAAATAAGTATTCTGACTTCCTATTACAATCCAAACCTCAGGGGAATCGGGAGGAAAGACACCCAGATAGATCTGGGATAATCCAAGACTATTTGAGCAAGTGTTCTATTTCCCTAATCATAGAACAGACTTCATTTCAGAGTACAGTCTCAGGACACCATGGACCAAGCAAAGTGAACAACTTGTTGAAGGCATAGAGAAGTCAGTAAGCACAAAAATGATCCTCTCCCCACCAGGGCATGTGTGTCTAGACCTCTCATTTCAACGCTGGAGGGAAGAAAGGAAGAGAATATGCATTGACAGAGAGGAAACAGCACTTAATGGGAGGTGAACACTGAATTGACTGAATATCCCAAAGAGAATTTGAAGGTGACACCAAGATGTACTGACTGACTATTCATTGGCAATTTTTGTCTTATTCCTGATCTGTATCATTCCTTATTTCCCCCAGTACAGGTGCAGAAGCATCCACGGACACTGATACACCAGCAAGCAGGAATGGTGTTCTAAGGAAAGGCAACATAAAATATAGGAGGGATGCCTGGGTGGCTCAGTCAGTTAAGCTTCCAACTCTGGATTTCAGCTCATGTCATGATCTCATGGTTCATGGGATCAAGCCCCACATTGGGCTCTGGACTGACAGCTGGAGCCTGCTTGGGATTCTCTCTCCCTCTGTCTCTGCCCCTCCCCCACTCACATTTTCTCTTTCTCTCTCTCTCTTAAAATAAATAAATGAAGGTTTAAAATACAGCAAATAGCTAAAAGTTTTTTCATATCTATCTCACAGTGTATACATTCTACACATCCTAAATATTTGTCAAATTCATTTATTTCTCTCCATTTCTGAACCCCTAGCCTAAGCTACAAACATCTCTTATCTGAAATAACACTACAGCTGTCTTCTGAATTATTTCTCTGAACCAATTTTTCCCTAGAGAAGAATTATTTAAACTAATGGAGACCTGCCCATGAAAACTTGCATTCTCAGTGCTGCCACAACTTCATTAGTAGAAGGAACTCCCTAGTAGCTCTTAGCTAATTCTCCCATGAGTTATTGACCTAGCCTGCATGTAAGTATTTAAATTTTGTAAACAATCACAAGAATTTTCTTTTTGCTATTAGGTGCAATGAATTTACCATAGAAGGATATTATGTCTACTTGTTTATTGCCATATGTGGCAAAACATGAAAGAAGAAATGTCCTTTCCTCAAGTGTCAGTGAGAATCTGTAAAAATGTTGCCTTCTCAGAAATTATGTCAAAACTCTTACAAGAAAATCAGTTAGATCCAAATGTGTTTCAGTTAATCCATTCACTATTCCATTCAGGTCCAAGTGTCAGCATGCAAACCTACCTAGCAATGAATAAGATGTCCCAGACTGTCAAATGGAAACATGTTTGTGTGTATAGATGAGCTAAGGAATGCAATTGTCACCAGAATGTAGGCTGCATGTACCTGGGAACTTCGCCTCGTTTACCTCTATGCTGCTAGCACCCATAACAATGCATAGCATATAAAAGATACACAAGAGGAACAGAATTGGTAGGAGGTGCATATTAAAAGATTTATTGCAAGGAGTGGCTTATGCAATTGTGGGGCTGGCTAGGCAAGTCCAAACTCCATAGGGCAGGTCATCAAGAAAAATGCAAGCTGGAATTCTCAGGTACAGGCTGAAGCGCCTGTCCACAAGACAATTTTTTCTTCATTCAGAAAACCTTGGATCTGTTTTTAAAGCCTTTCAGTTGATTGAATTAGGCCCATCCAGATCATTTGGGTTAATCTCCCTTATTTAAAATCAGTTAATGGACTTTAATCACATCTTTTTTACAGCAACATCTAGATTAGAGTTTGATTATATAACGGGACTGTAGCCTCATCAAGTGGACACATCAAAAAGACAGTCACAGTAACCATGTGCATGTAGAGGGATGGGACAGGAGTGAAGGGAGAGCAAGAAGGGGACAGGAGTGGAGTGCCTGGGGGGCTCAATCGGTTAAGCATCCGACTTCAGCTCAGGTCATGATCTCACGGTTCATGAGTTTGAGCTCCACATCGGGCTCTGTGCTGACAGTGTGGAGCCTGCTTGGATTCTCATTCTCTCTCTCTCACTGTCTCTCTCTGTCCTTCTCTGCCCCTCCCCTGCTCACACTTGTGCAGGCTTGCTCTCTCTCTCTCTCTCTCTCTCTCTCTCTCAAAAATAAATAAACATTAAAAAAAAAAGGAGGGGGGGAGAAGGGGACAGGAGAATGCTGGTACTCTAAGCATATTCTGTCCCAGGATGAGGATAGATTTTATACATATAAGCAATGGATCATTGTCTACTATGTTCCATCCCCCCACCAAATTTGTGTCTTCTCTTTTTTTGCAGTGGCTATCACTTAAAACCATGAAATGTTGATCTACATGGGTGCATTAGAGATGATAAAGTGGAATCCCTCTCCCTGGAACAAACCCAAGCATGGATATGTAGTTCTTAGATACACCAAGACAGGTATAAAAAAAAAAAAATCCCTCTCGCAAACATGCTGGACATTAAAGAACAAAGAAGCATCTGGGATTAATCAAAGAATAATGACTCAGAGTGGAGTGTTGTCTAACAGCTGAGAGAAGGGACTTTCATACATGGACTATTAGAGATTCTGATTATGCCAGCCTTGTTATGGCCTCAAAACTATTGTTTTGGCTCAATACCTACATTGTTTTAGAAAATTATTAATTTAGTTTGCCAAAACACTGTAATTTCAACAATTCCTATTGAGCTATGAAATTAAATGTTAATTTTCAATTTCATCTTGGAGGGATATAGTTATGAACTACCCGAAGTCAAAAAACGCAAATGCACTCATGTATATGTGTGCTTCCTTATAATTAGTTGGTTTAAAAGCATTTATTACTTTTGCAGTACAAAACTAAGCAGCGTATTAACATAATATATATTACCATTAAACCATCAGGCTCCCTGACCTCCCTCCATTCCTTTTTAAACTCTACTCTTTCCAAGATCTCTGATGAATTTCCACCATTTTGGGGAGCTAACAAGCCTACACCACAAGGCTACAGGATATTTTCTGAAACTATTCACTTAAATTTGGCCCACTGTGATGTATCTTAACATCTGGTAATCCAGAGACTTACATTATGAAATTATAATGAGAACATACTGTACAAGGCTGCTGAGGCTTTCAGAGGCACAAGAGCTTATTTTTATCCCCAGAATCAATTAGCTACAATAAATATAAAACACCACTACAGATAGAAGGAAATTTGGTAGGTAAATATTATGGCTAAGAGGAATCAATGAATCAGTAAGACCACATGTTTGATCATCTGTTTGTGTCTACAGGCTTCACTTTCATCAATATTATAATGTGAATTGTCTTATTAAAGTTATTTATAATATGACTTTCTGGTATCTTATTAAGTAAGAATTTTTAACTTGGGAAACTGACAACCTCTTTGTGTCTCAGTTTTCTCATTTAAAACATGATAACTAGATCTCTAGGGTTACCTCTAGTCCTAGCATTGGTTTTTATCTGCTTTAAGAGAAAAACAACTTGGAGATCTATCTGCACATAAATTAAAGTAGCATTTGTGTCCACAGAGTCCACAGAATCATCCCCGTGGAACCTGGCACACTAGAAAATCTTCCTCCTTGCTTTATACTGTTTTAAGACCAAGTTCCTTTATTCTCCCATCAGATTTTTTTTTTTTTTTTTTTTTTTTTTTTACCATTTGAGTTATCCAGCAAAAGCTTAGATATTAGTGTCTGCTTAAAAACTGTCACTACATTGAGGCACGTGGGTGGTTCAGTCAGTTAAGTGTCTGACTTCGGCTCAGGTCATGATGTCGAGGTTCATGGGTTCGAGCCCACATCAGGCCCTGTACTGACAGCTCAGCCCCTGGAACCTGCTTTAGAGTCATGTCTCCCTCTCTCTCTGCCCCTCCCCTGCTCACGCTCTATTTCAAAAATAAATAAAAATTTTTAAAATATTTTGTTTTAACTGTCAGTACATTAAAGACTCTAACCTCCTTCTACTAGTCCATCTATCGGTCCTCATGCACACAATTAGGCTAATACTACCTCTCCTATGGACCCAATAGGAGTACATCTAGGTTAGGTTACAATAAGATACGCTAGCGGGGAAGAAGATTGTACATAATGAGGCATTGTACATATTTTAGCTGTTGCTATTTAACAAAAAGAGATGCAAAGCACATCCCAGATTAGTCATCGTGTCTCCAGGTACTATTCTCCCATTTCCATCCCTAAATCTGGAGGCTGGAAGCAACTATATTTGATTGGCCTGTAGCAAATAGCTTCCTTCCTCTCCCTTACAGAGTAAATGTATGCTGACTTCTTCTCAGCTCAATCCTTCTTTCCATTGACCTCCTAGATACTTGCTTCTACATCTCAAACCTTGGGATAACAAGTCTACATAAGTCAGAAGTGGATCACCCACTCAAGGTACTTCAGTCATTATCCTGTAGGGGACACTCCTGATGTGGTCACCAGGATAACAAACACAAAGGTCTACTGAGGACACTTGATTCCCACGAATGTGTTTAAGTACCAAAAGAGCAAAGGGTTTTTTGTGTTTTGTTTCATGTTGCATCCCAGTTGCCGGAAAAGTGCCTGGCTCATAGTAGATGCTCAACAAATATCTAATGAACAAATTCACTGGCTTTAAGTATGCTTCTTTAACAGTTTCTAAAAGAGTTCTTCTTCCACAAACATACAGCTGTTACTACTCTGCAGTGTAAACCACTGATTTCTTTAGTGAAACAAACACTGAGGAAATGTTAGAGTATAACCCACATCCTAATTTGCAACCCATTCCTCCTTTGTCATACTAGATCTCCTCTGGTATCTGAGTCACCTCCCCTGCTTCTTTATCCTTTGCTGGCTCATACTTAATATTGTCACTTCCTATAATCTGAAATGACAACTATAAAATTCCCTATTTTCATACGTAATGTATCTGTGGAAAAAAAATGTTACAACATTTATTGTCTCAAAGTTGGGCAACAGACCTTCATGTTATAGTTGTTCCCTCAGAAATCAAGCACAACAAATAATTCCCGAATTAAATTTCTTTCTGGCCCTCCCACAGGGCCATGCAATCTAGCTGGTGGGTGATAATTTTCACAGTTGTCTGGAAATTGCTGACCTGGGAGCCAACTGGTCATTTCCATGTCCTACCACATTTAGTCAGGCATCCTCTTGCCCAAAGACCTGCCACCTTCTATCATAGGCTTGTCAGAAAGCCGGCCTTCAAACTGAATCTGGTTAATATCAGAAGCAAAGGATCAAGGGCCATTGTTTATCTCTTGCCCCCAACAACCAGGAGAGGTGAGCTCAGAGAGCATCACCCGGCTGTACTGCCACCTGCTTACAGCCCCGCACTGCCCACAGCACTGGGGCAGAGGAAGTTCAAGCAGAAGGGCAGATAGATACTCACCCTATATGCCAACATAGTATGAACAGACAGGAGGATAGGACCGTAGACCCGTGGAAGACCTTGAAATCATTAGGTAATGGATACGTGGAAAAAATTGACTTCGATATATGCAACATGTGTTGAGGTCTATCTAATGTGCTAAAGTGCAAATTAAGTGAAATTTGAACACACAAAAGGTGGAACGCTGCACAATCTCATCAGCAAGCACCCAGTGCTCACGCTAAACAGCTCCACCTATTTCGTTACCCATATGCTATTACTCTAGTGATTTTTTTCCCATTTGATATTTCACGTATCTAAAATACTGGAAATGCTTAACAGTGAAATGCCTTAAAAGCACTGTTAACTGAGGCGCCTGGGTGGCTCAGTCGGTTAAGCGCCCGACTTCGGCTCAGGTCACGATCCCACGGTTCGTAAGTTCGAGCCCCGCGTCAGGCTCTGGGCTGATGGCTCAGAGCCTGGAGCCTGCTTCCGATTCTGTGTCTCCCTCTCTCTCTGCCCCTCCCCCATTCATGCTCTGTCTCTCCCTGTCTCAAAAATAAATAAAACGTTAAAAAAAAAATTAAAAAAAAAGCACTCTTAACTGCTTTCTGTAAAAATGTCACCTACAAAGACATCTGTTGCAGTCACACAATATACGGCATCTCAGTCATGGTGAAGATTTTCCAAGCTGAATGTTACCAGGAAGATTCTTCCCCAGAGTCAAAAGCCATTTCTTCTATGCATGTGTTTCTTCTACCCTATTCTCAACAGTTCCCTGATTGGAGTAATGTATTGGAAAACACTCTGCTGACTACCTTTCTGGGGTTTTTACAATTTGCATTTTATGCTCATGTGGGTTACCAAATCATGTGCCTTCGTATAAAACCAGCAGCGTACTTCAAATTCCGTAAGTTTGTATTTTTTATTGATGAAGCTTCTACTATGTTTTAAATCTTTAAATATATTTGAACTGTATATACAGACATAACTTATTCAACTAGAAAAAATTTGGCTCTGTATACAGAGAAGCTACACAGTTCTCTAAATGTATTGCACCGGTCAGTTATAAACAGGAACTAGAGAGCTAAACTGAATTCACCTGGATCTTCATCCCTCTGATTCTGTTAACCTGGACTGGAGTATACTCCTTTAATCAGAGCCTAGGGTGTCTGACTCTTCCCCCCCAAATTATGCCTTCTAGGGAGAGCTGTGGACTCTAATCAGAGCGTCCACTAGACAACTTGATAATGAGACTAAAGGTAGATTTCTATATTACTAAAACAATATACACATGTCCTCTAAAGCTAGTTTAACATTAAACCAAGCACATCTGTATGGAATAGCAAATGTCCTCACAAATCTTCGGAGGAGAATCACTTTACAAATACAGTCAAACCTTGGATTGCGAGTAACTTGTTCTGCACATGTTCCGCAAGACGAACAAACGTTTCTAATAAATTTTAACTTGATAAACGAGCGATGTCTTGCGATACGAGTAGTATGTGATGCCAAATGTCACATAACCACAACTGAGCCAATGGTTCTTGAAATTTGCTTTGATAGACAAGTGCTCTGGATTACAAGCATGTTTCAGGAATGAACTATGCTTGCAAATCAAGATTTTACTGTACCAAGAATAAGGTCTATCCTCAATAGAAGCTCGGGAAGAATTCTCTTTCTGTTAAAACCACAACCCAAATAGGAAAAGCACACTCCTACGAGAGCCTTCCTAGAATCTTTTTGCTCTCACTGCGTGTTTTTCACCCTTAGGAAAATGACTGGAGAGAAGCAGAGAAGATTCAGGCTGAAGTTAGCATTCTTAGTGCAATGGCACAGGTGGGTGTTGTGGGGTAGTCTAAGTTGTAATGCAGATCTCTCACCTGTCAGAGTCAAACATGACAAGTTTGCAGACACACTTGATTAATACCTGGAACTGAATCTCATTGGAGTGGCTTCGGCATAGAACAGTGTTTCAAAAGTGAGTATTTTGAGGGAGGCCCAGAGATAATGTAATAGACAGATTCGAGACATAAATAATTCCATCTTCATGTCAGCAGATACAGGAGTGCGGTCCCGTTTCCAATGACAACATCGCCATTATTTAAAAGCAAGGTACATAAAAGTTTAATTGTAGAATTCAGGTAGTGGATCTATAAATATTCACTATATAATATTTCAACTTTCTGTATATTTGACCTTTTACTAACAAGATGTTGGACAGGGTAGGGCAGAAATCAAGCCATAGAGGAGTTGGTTCACTGAGCTCAGTTTATCAGGTACTATGTATGGCTACAACACACGCTGGTGACCTAACTGCAAAGCCTAAATCCAGAGACCATCTCAGTGTTCTCCCCAGAGTGGGGTGCATGAGCTCACTCTTGACTGCTGCTATGAACTTTAATCATAGTAACATCTGGGACAACATGGATGGACCTTGAGGGCATTATGCTAAGTGAAATAAACCAGACAGAGAAAGAAAATACCACATGGTATCACTTATATTCAGAATCCTAAAAAATGTCAAACTCATGGAAACAGAGTAGAAAGGTGGTTGCCACGGGGTGGGGGAAAGAGGCAGAGGTTAGTAAAAGGATACAAACTTTCAGTTATAAATTAAATAAGGTCTGAGATCTAATGTAAAACATAGTGCCGACAGTTGCTAACAGTGTATAGTATAATTGAATTTTGCTAAGAGAGGAGAACTTAAATGTCCTCATCAAAAAAAAAAAAAAAAAAAAAGCAAGAAAAGAAAAGAAAAGATAAAAATGTGAGACATTTCCTGTGTTAATTAGATGGAAGGATCCACACTGTATACACATATCAAATTACCGTGATGTGCTCTTTAAATATCCTACAATTTTATTTTCAATTATACCTCAAAAGAGTTGAAAAAAATTTACATAGTAATCTACTAGAATTGGATACATTTCCAGGGCTCTAAACACCCAGTCCTCTTTATTCTTCACACAGGAAGCCATGAGCCTAGTAATAAAGACCTGGGCTTTGAATCATAGTTCAGATCCTAACTGACCTCCTGCTTATACTGATCAAACTTCCTGATCTTCTCCTCATACATCAGAAAAACCAAGATACTAAGTTAAATTTTACACAGTTGATGCAAACACATTGCAAAAGACCTTTGGTTATGATTCCATATTGGCTGAGCCTTTGTCCAGGCAAAAAAATTGTCTAAAACTTTAAAATTGTTTTCAGGAGCACCTGGCAAACTCAGTCAGAAGAGCATGCAACTCTTGATCTCGAGATTGTGAGTTTGAGCCCCAGACTGGGTGCAGAGATTACTTAAATAAATAAACTTGAAAAAAATTAAAATTGCTTTTAGGCAGTAGGATGTCAAATTATCATTATTATTTTGTCAAGAATGCTAAAAATATAGATAAATTCTGTTAAGTAGACTTTGCTTCCTTAACTTCCATACATCTAGAATAAAATACATGGGTTGTTGAATGGTTGACCCTGAAGTCCTGAAAATTCCTGAAGTGTCTACTGTATCATGGGAGCATATTGGAAGAGAGGAAAAGAGAAAGATAGCAGTTTAGTCTCCTTCCAGAACTCAGCTCCTACTGCCTTCTATTTTACCCATTAAAATATGAAGACGAAAAGAAACACAGGAGATAATTTTTTTAATTTAATTTATTTATGTTGAGAGAGAACAAGAGAGCAGAGGGAGGGGCAGAGAAAGAGGGACAGAGAGAGAATCCCGAGCAGGCTCCATGGTGTTAGCTCACAGCCCTATACAGGGCTCAATCTCACAAACTGTGAGATCATGACCTGAGCAAAATCAGGGGTCTGACGCTCAACCGATAGCCACCCAGACACCCCCACGAGATAAATTTTTAAAGGGAGTTCAATTTCTTTTTATTTACTATTTAATGTTTGAGAAAGAGACAGAGCACAAGTGGGGGAGGGGCAAAGAGAGAGGGAGACACAGAATCTGAGGCAGGCTCCAGGCTCTGAGCTATCAGCACAGAGTTCCACCTGGGCTTGAACCCACGAATCTCAAGATCATGACCTGAGCTGAAGTGGAATGCTTAACTGACGGAGCCACCCAGGTGCCCCAAGGGGGTTCAGTTTCTTAATTTTAGCTCCCATTTTGCACAATGATGTTAGAAGTCCAAGCACTTCAAATACATAGAGATTTAATGCACCCAAAGGTCAAGAAAACATAAACATTTTGTCACTGTCTGAATAATGATTTTATAATATGTGTACATGAACTAGAAAATAATAAAGAATCTAATATGTTGAATAAAATGAAACATATAACAATGTGAGGGAATAAAGCCATTATATTCAGAAATACATATCATTTTGAAAATCAGACAGTTTTTCTTCAGGCAATAAAAGGGAATTTTGTCTTAAAAGATGGCTAAATATACTGCTTAGAGTTAATGAGAAAAATGAAAATGATTACTATTATTAGTCTTGTTGGGGTGGCTGAAATGGCATATGGGCCTGGTGCACTGGTTGCCATGGTGTATACTGTTGCGTTCTTCAAATAGAGGATAATACAGTTCTGCATTCAATAACAAGGGTTGAAAGAATGAATTCTACTGCACAGATTGCAAAACAGCTTTTTCATTTCTGCTTTCTCCTTCAACTACCAGGAGAAACCATACAACATATACTAAATGACGGGACTTTCTAGAACTGGTTAACAGAAATTTGTAAACATAGAATGTTCCAGGTGATTTAGTTTCGAATTTGGTCAGCATTTATGTCATTTCCCCCCCCCCCCCCCCCCGCCCCTCCATTGGGCACAGCTTTCAACAGGGATAGATTTGTCTCATAAGAATCACAATTCATACCATGGTGCCCTCCATCCTCTATGAATTTTCAAAAGCCCCTCTCTAGGGCTGTCCCCCATGTTCTCTATGACTTTCCCCCTAGGACAGAGGTCCTAGAAATTCCCCATTGACTGAAGATATTTCACCAAATGACTTTTTTTAATATTTTTTTTAAATTCTTGTATCAACTCAATTGTATTTTTCAAAAGCACAGCTACTAATATTTGCCTTTTTTCTCTTTAAAAATATTACTGACTAGGGGCGCCTGGGTGGCGCAGTTGGTTAAGCGTCCGACTTCAGCCAGGTCACGATCTCGCGGTCCGTGAGTTCGAGCCCCGCGTCGGGCTCTGGGCTGATGGCTCAGAGCCTGGAGCCTGTTTCCGATTCTGTGTCTCCCTCTCTCTCTGCCCCTCCCCCGTTCATGCTCTGTCTCTCTCTGTCCCAAAAATAAATAAACGTTGGAAAAAAAAAAAAAAAAAAAAAATATTACTGACTATATTCACTATGCAATACCTTTCATCTCTATGATTTATTTATCCCATTAATGCAAATTTGTACCCCTTTATCTATTTCACCCATCCCCCCCATACCCCCTCTGGCAACCACCTGCTAGATCTCTATATTTAAGAGTTTGTTGTTTTGTTTTGTTTTTTAGATTATACAGATAAGTGAAATCATGTGGTATTTGTCTTTCTCTGACTTATTTCATTTAGCATAATACCCTCTAGGTCCAACCATGTTGCTGCAAATGGCAAGATCTCATTCTTATGGCTTAATGATATTCCATTGTATATACACCACACCTTCTCCATTCATCTATCAATGAACACTTGAGTTGCTTCTATATCTTGGCTATTGTAAATAATGCTGTAATAAACATAGGGGTGCATGGCCAACTAATCTTTGACAAAGCAGGAAAGAATATCCAATGGAATAAAGACAGTCTCTTCAGCAAGTGGTGCTTACACATTACACAAAAATAAACTCAAAATGGATGAAAGACCTCAATGTAAGACAGGAAGCCATCAAAATCCTCGAGGAGAAAAAAGGCAAAAACCTCTTTGATCTTGCCGGCAGCAACTTCTTACTCAACACATCTCTGGAGGCAAGGGAAACAAAAGCAAAAATGAACTACTGGGACATCATCAAAATAAAAACTTCTGCACAGCGAAGGAAACAATCAGTAAAACTAAAAAGCAACTGACAGAATGGGAGAAGATATTTGCAAATGACATATCAGATAAAGGGTTAGTATCCAAAATCTATAAAGAACTTATCAAACTCAACATCCAAAAAACAAATAATCCAGTGAAGAAATGGGCAAAAGACATGAATAGACACTTCTCCAAAGAAGACATCCAGATGGCCAACCGACACATGAAAAAATGCGCCACATCGGTCATCATCAGGGAAATACAAATCAAAACCACAATGAGATACCACCTTACATCTGTCAGAATGGCTAACATTAACAACTCAGGCAACAACAGATGTTGGCAAGGATGCAGAGAAAGAGGATCTCTTTTGCATTGTTGGTGGCAATGCATGCTGGTGCAGCCACTCTGGAAAACAGTATGGAAGTTCCTCAAAAAAACTAAAAATAAAACTACCCTATGACCCAGCAATTGCACTACTAGGCATTTATCCAAGGGATACAGGTATGTTGTTTTGAAGGGACACATGCACCCCCATGTTTATAGCAGCACTATCAACAACAGCCAAAGTATGGGAAGAGCCCAAATGTCCTTCAATGAATGAATGGATAAAGAAGATGTGGTATATATATACAATAGAGTATTACTCGGCAATCAAAAAAATGAAATCTTGCCATTTGCTACTACATGGATGGAACTGGAGGGTGTTATGCTAAGTGAAATTAGTCAGAGAAAGACAAAAATCATATGATTTCACTCACGTGAGGACTTTAAGAGACAAAACAGATGAACATAAGGGAAGGGAAACAAAAATAATATAAAAACAGGGAGGGGAACAAAACAGAAGAGACTCATAAATATGGAGAACAAACTGAGGGTTATGGGAGGGGTTATTGGAGGGGGTATGGCCTAAATGGGTAAGGGGCACTAAGGAATCTACTCCTGAAATCATTGTTGCACTATATGTTAACTAGTTGGATGTAAATTTTAAAAAATAAAAATAATTTTTAAATAAACAAATAAATAAACAAACATAGGGGTGCATATACCTTTTGAAGTTAGTGTTTTCATTTTCTTTAGGTAAATACTCATTAGTGGATTTACTGGATAATATGGTATTCCTATTTTTAATTTTTTGAGGAACCGCCATTCTGTTTTTCACAGTGGCTGCACCAATTTACATTCCCACCAAGAGTGCATGCGAGTTCCTTTTTCTCCACATCCTCGCTAACACTTATTGTTTCTTGTGTTTTTGATTCTAGCCACTCTGACAGGTGGAAGATGTTTTTGATTTGCGTTTCCCTGATGATTAGTGATGGTGAATATCTTTTCATGTGTCTGCCATCTGTACATTTTCTTTGGAAAAATGTCTTTTCAGGTCCTCTGTCCATGTTTTAATTGGATTATTTGTGTTTTTAAAATTAATTTTGATTTTTTTTTTTAAATTTTTTTTCAACGTTTATTTATTTTTGGGACAGAGAGAGACAGAGCATGAACGGGGGAGGGGCAGAGAGAGAGGGAGACACAGAATCGGAAACAGGCTCCAGGCTCTGAGCCATCAGCCCAGAGCCCGACGCGGGGCTCGAACTCACGGACCGCGAGATCGTGACCTGGCTGAAGTCGGACGCTTAACCGACTGCGCCACCCAGGCGCCCCTAATTTTGATTTTTAAAGAAGAATTCTCCATTGCTCTCTAGATTTCAGAATTTGCTGAATTCATATTCTTAATACAAATTAGATTATTGCCTTTCTAATTACTTTAAAATTGATAGTTCTACATAAAATAACAATATGACTCTTCAGTGGCTGTCAAAGATGATCATGTTTCAAAATTTAATGTTGGAGATCCCTAACAAAAAACTAACTAAAACCTTTTTTCCTCCTTCAGCTTTTATAGTCCACCAAGTTTATGCTTTCCCTTCTGCCTCTCAAGGCTCACATTGCCTGCATTCCACTCTTTTTCTATCTTTTCATTTAAAATAGACACTTTCTGAGGCCCCTGGTGGCTCAGTCAGTTAAGCATCCAACTCTTGATTTCAGCTTAGGTCATGATCTCAAGGTTCATGGGTTTGAGTACCACATTGAACAGAGCAGAGCCTGCTTGGGATTCTCTGTCTCCTCCTCTATCTGCCTCTCTCTCTCTCTCTCTCTCTCTCTCAAAAAGAAAAAAAACCAGACATTTCTTGAAGTTTCTTCCTTTGATCAATTTTTTATCTCTGTACTCTTTTCCTCAATGACCCCATCCTTCACCAGGCTTCATAAATGTCCTCAACGAAGATGCCTACCTCATTCTAAGGAAATGATAGTTCCCAATCTTTCCCTTTAACATCCCTCATTACTGTATATATTGTATTGATCACCTAGGACTGCTATAACAAAGTACCACAGATAGAAGAGCTTAAACAACAAATATGTATTTCCTCACACTATGGAGGCTAGAAGTCTTAGATCAAGTTTCCCCGGGAGGGCTTGTGAGGGAGGGGTCTGTTTCTGGCAACTGTCTTTGGCTTGACAGTGGCTGTCTTCTCCCTGTATCTTCACACCATCTTTTCTCTGCACATGTCTGTATCTAAATTTCCTCTTTTTATAAGGATGCTTGTCATATTAGATTAGAGACCACCTTAATGGCCTCGTTTTAACTTAATTATCTCTGAGTACAACCTCCAAATACAATCATATCCTGAGGTTCTAGGGGTTAGAACTTCAACATATGAATCAGGGACAGGGGGACAAATTCAACCCATAACAAATATTGTGCGATTATATTGTATTGAAATGTAATTACTCAGTTAAAACTTACAAAATTAATACTGCTTCATCCTATCATGGAGAATAATACTATCCAAGTGAGGTCAGCTTTCATGTCAAAGACCCACAAAAGAGGCAAATCCATAGACAGGAATCAAGACAGGCCCCAGTTTGGAGGGAAAACAAGATTAACCTGTCTGTCTTGATCAAAAGTCTTAAGAGAAAAGATGTTAGGTTTGGAATCCTGGATGGTGGGTTTGAGGATGGTCACATCGAGAAAGACCGGGAGCTAGGAAAAGAAACACACCTGTAGCACGTCCAAGCTAAAGGGAAGTTAGGAATATTTTTATCTCCGTTATGCTTAGGATTTTTAAAAATTATTCTCTATTTCAAAATCCCTCAAATGTTCAGCATTCTATAGTTTTCTCTCAATGATTGATGGTGAATAAATGGTAACTTCAAAACCAAAGTCCAGTCAAAATGAAATGAAGCAAAATAAAACAAGATTTTATAATTTTCAAAAAAGGATTTACCTTTGTGTAGCTCCAGCATTTCCAAACTCTTTTGGCCTCTTTATTTCTCCATGGACCAATGATTGTTGTGTCACAGAACACACTGAGAATGGTTCAGTTTGACAAAGTTTTGCTGGGATTTTTAAACTTTGTCCCAGATGTTCTCTAAGTCAAAGTGAAAGTTTTGCTGTTTCCACAAGCATCATGTTGCCAGAGACAAGTGACAAAAGGCAGAGAAACACTGTCACACCCCCACTCCCAAGAAAATGCATCTTACGATTTTTGAAGAATAAAGTTAGAATCACACAACCTGGCCTCTTCTCAATCTTAGAGTTTAAGGATTTATTTCTAAGGAAAAACACTACTTTGCAATCCCAAATTCCTATCTCTAACCCAGAATCACTTGACCTTTCTTTAGCACTAAAGTTAGTGTTCTCCAATATTCCTTCCTTAGGTATACCAGCAAAAGGATTAATTGCTAGATTCTTCAACTCAAACTACCCCAAACAGAATTCACCCCCACCCCCTTCTCTCCAAGTCACTTCCTCCTTCTGATTTTATTAATCCTGCTTTTGGAACCATCATATCCCTGAGAGGCTATAATAACTTATTAAAGGTCACATGGTTAGTGATCTGCAGAGTTAAGACTTGAGCCCATTTAGGGCCTAACCATACACTGTGGTCTCATAGTGTAAAAGGTCAAATGACTACATAAAATTCATATTTGTTGAAACATTTTCAAATTGCTAAAACTACAGTCCCAGAAGCATCACATTACTGGGAAAAGTTTTTTAATGGATGGAAACAACCCAAATGTCCATCAATGGATGAATGGATAAACCAAATACGTTATATACATACAAGAGGGTATTATTCAGCTTTATAAAGGAAGGAAATTCTGACATTTGCTACAAAACAGATGAACACTGTGGACATTATAAGTGAAATAAGCCAGACACAAAAGGACAAATACCTTATGATTTTGTTTTCACTTACATGAAGTAACTAATCAAATTCATAGAGATAGAAAGTAGAATGATGGTTGTCAGGGGCTGGAGGAAGGGAGAAATGAGAAGCTATTGTTTAATGAATATGGAGTTTCAGTTTGGGACAATGCAAAAGTCTAGAGATGGAAGGTGGTAATATTTGCATAGCGATGTGCATGTACTTAATGCACTGAACTATACACTTAAAAATGTTTCAATTTTACATTATGTATATCTTACCACAATTTTTAAAACTGGAACAAAATTTTGTTGCTAACTCAGAGTAAGATGAATTTTTAAATGAAAGTGAAAACAAGGGCACCTGGGTGACTCAGTTGGTTAAGCGTCCGACTCTTGGTTTCGGCTCAGGTCATGATCATGGCTCATGAGTTTGAGCCCCTGACAGGGTCCCTGAGCAGCCCTGTGCTGACAGTGTGGAGCCCACTTCAGATTCTCTGTCCCCCTTTGTCTCTGCTCCTTCTCTGTTCATTCTCCCTCTCTCTCAAAATAAATTTAAAAAATAATAAAATAAAATAAAGATTCTCCCTCTGCCCCTCTCCCTGACTGCATATACCATCTATGTCTCTCTAAAATAAAAAATTAAAAAATAAATAAATAAAAATTAGATTTGTATAAAAGGAGCAAATAGTAGGGATTAAGCTGTATCCATATGCCTTTGTTTCATCTTTATTGTAATCTTTAAAGAAATGAGTTGTTAACGTTATATTGCTTGACTATTTCAGTATGGAAAAATTATTTTTAAGTTATTTATTATAAACAATTACCTTTCTTCCTTAAAAAATATTGTTGAAATGAACAATAGCAGCATATGTTTTTCTCTTTAAACAAACCACAGACTTGTTACAAAGTACTTTGTGGACATTTGAGAATAGTTTTATATTAATTTCAAAATGTAAAGAAATTTGGAAAGTAAGTTTATTATTTTTGAAAGTTGATTTATTTATTTATTTTGAGAGAGAGAGAGAGAGCATAAGCTGGGGAGGGGCAGAGAGAGAGAGGGAGGGAGAGAGAAACCCAAGCAGGTTCTGTGCTGTCAGTGCAGAGCCTGATATGGGGCTCAAACTCCCGAACCGTGAGATCATGACCTGAGCTGAAATCAAGAGTCACGGGGGCTTAACCAACTGAGCCATCCAGGCACCCCGAGAGAAAGAGAGACTCCTAAGCAGGGCTCAATCCCACGACCTTGGGATCATGACATGAGCCAAAATCAAGAGTTAGACACCTAATCAACTGAGCCACCCGGGTGCCCCATAAAAATCTAATTTTTAAAATAAACTTGGATCAGTATAAACTTTTATTTTAGAAGGACAAACCTCCACTTTAAGAAAAGAAAACCAGGTGTAAGAATAGAACATAAAATCCTGTTTCCTAATCTTCCACATTAAATCTAATTCAACAGTGACTTGCAAAAGCTTACCATTGACAAGCCCCAGTACGTGATGCTAGAGATACAAAAATGATTAAAACGCTTTCTCCCTGCTCTTAAAGAACTGAGTCCATGGGAGATATAAACATGTATGTAAATGCACCTCCATGTTGTGGGCAGAGATTCAAGGAAGCAGACTTAACAAAAGAGGTAGATTGAACGTATAGTAGGGGCACAAAGAAGTAGTTAATTTAAGTGTGGTGATTCTGGAGCTCTCTTGACTGGAAAGAAAGAAAATTACAAGTCTTTCTGTTCTGGAATGGGTGTCTTCAGAAAGAAACCAATATCTGCATTAATATCACCTTACATTTCTGATATCACCTTATCCTTCATTGTAAAATTTAGTAAGCAATTTCTCATCCAGTACTTTACTGGATGTGACAACCCTACAAGGCCTCTTAATTATTCCCATACTGCAGATGAGGAAGGTATCTCCCAGAGAAGCAGCCAGCTCAAAATTATGGAGCTAGTAAACCCAGGACTATTTATAATAAACTCTTTTAATTTCTCAACCGCTTCCTCACTAAACTTCACACTTTGGGCTAACAAAAGAACGGCATAAAGAATTTGTGGATTTCAGGAAAAAATAACACGAAATGAAGAGATGTCAGAAGCATGTGTTGGCATATTAAATTTTCAAATTGAGAAACATCAACTAAATATAACTACTCAGGCATCTGAGGCTTTCTGAATAATAATGGGGGAGAAAAAAACAACTAATGATTAACCAGTACCAGACACAGATTAGTCATATTCAAATGTATCCATAGATGGTACCCAGTTACCGATTTTAGAAAGTTCTCTAAAAAGTAATTAATTGGTGCTCTAATCTAATAATCTGATAGTGTAAATGAAATATCTGATAATCGTGATACAAAGGAACTTCCCTTGAATGATGCTACCTGATTATTGCCAATATTAAGGCAGGCGTTTGTGCAAAAACAGAGAAAAGTGGAGAACTATAAAAGGAAGTTTATTTGCTTCCAGTCCTGCTGTATACTATTTATAAAAGAAATAAAAACTAGAGTGGTTGATGGTGTTGGCTTTCAATTCACAGTTCACATTAAATAAAACTATCAGCCCTTCCTTTTGATTTCCTCCAGTTTATTTTTTTTTAATCTTTTTTATCGTTTTATTTGTTTTTGAGACAGGGAGAGACAGAGCATGAACAGGGGAGGGTCAGAGAGAGGGAGACACAGAATCTGAAACAGGCTCCAGGCTCTGTGCTGTCAGCACAGAGCCCGAGGCGGGGCTCAAACTCACGGACCGGGAGATCATGACCTGAGCCAAAGTCGGCTGCTTAACCGACTGAGCCACCCAGGTGCCCCTATTTCCTCCAGTTTAAATAAACCCATTTTTCTGTATTACTGGATACAACAAACAATGAAAGATTACTTAAAGTTCTATGTAATATTTTCTAGAATGTTGTTTAAGATCCAATAAGCATCTTTTTTTTTGGCCTTCCAAGTTGATATTTATCTCAACTACACTTAACAACCTGAAAACTATGAGTATATCATTTTATTTAAAGGAGCAGTAGCATCTCCAAATTTACTCTAGCCAGAAAAAAAAAAATCGTAAGACAAAATTATCATAAACTTAGGAAATTTATGACTTCTGCTAAGTGAATATAAACATCAACAGAATATACTCATTTTATACACGTAACTAAATGAAAGTTTCTAAACAGTAGATTCCTTTACAAAAGATAATGTCAGATAAGTAACTTCGATTTTTCTCAGCGGAAGGAAAAAGGATTTGAAATGACAAAAGGCAACGTGATATCTGAGAAGTGCTGGGCTGGGAATAGGTAACATCGTTTTTTTTAAAATGTTTATTTAAAAAGAAGTGGGGTGGCACAGAGAGATAGGAAGAGAGAGAATCTCAAGCAGGCTCCATGCTGTTAGCGCACAGCCTGCCACAGGGCTCCAACCCATGACCCTGATATCAAAAGTCTGACCCTTAACCAACTGAGCTACCTAGGCGCCCCAGGTAACATCAGTTTCTAATCCAGATTTACTTTTAACTAAATGTTTCATTTTACTATCTTTAAATATAGCTACGCCAACCAAAAATGAAAATGTTGGAATAGGTCACCTGCCAAATTCCTTCTATGGCATTCCCACTCTTCTTTTGATAACCCTGCTTCCCCTCTTTCATGTAGGCAGAGACCAACCTGTGTTCACTTCCTTTCTTCTTTCTCTACTTTTGCCACAGGAGCTAAATTGGAGAGTGGGAGAGAAGAAACCAAAAAGGAATTTCTATGGGGAATGTGAGTTCTTTACAGAAAACTAGCTAGGGAAACGAGACTAATTTGTCAAACTCTCCAAATTCTACACTGGCCTCACCTATAAAGTGAAGTAGTAAAATTATCCTGATAATCCATATGGAGTCCCCAGTGCATAGAAAGCACTTAATTAAGTCTGGCTATTAGTGCTGTTGTTTATTTATAGTGAGGAGATGGAAGGAAAAATAGACTACAGTCCAGGTTTGTCTATGTCTTCACTTCCTTCCTTCTATTGTATTTTCCCTCTCTTCACAAACATTTTGTAATTCCACTTCACTCTGTGTGATGATCTATATGAAATATCAGGTAGTATTTTAATTTAGTAACGAGAAAGTACGCCTTTGGGATTAGCACTTTATGTTGCTTATTCGATCCCTCTTTATGTTGGACACAGGAAATTAGCAAAGTCCCCTTTGAATGGAAAACGTTTTCTTGCTAAATCTGTATTACTTCCTAATTTAGCCCTTGTCGTTGTGTTCCCACAAATGACACAATTTAACAGTGCATGGGTGGATTCTCTAGAGACTGCGAAGGTTCATGAAAATATTCATAAGAGAGGTGTGTCATTTTCCCTCAGCACTATGCACTGTGCCCAATTTAGAAAGACAAACTCTCAGCAGATGGGTCTCTGGCCTCTTTCCAATACATGATTTGAATTGTTTTTCAAACACACCACAAATCCAAAGCTGACTGCTGTAGCAAACAATTTTTATGTCCCAGGAAATCAAGAGGCAAGGTCAGGGTAAGGTACTGCTTTAGTTATTATACCTTTTAATGGTTTTCTTTTTCTATGGTGACATAAGTAGTTTGAGACTTTCCTAAGATTATAATGAAATATTTCTTATTTTCAGCTATCCATCCAGTCACATGGACAGTGACTGACCCCTAACAACAGTGCAGTGGCCCGTAAGAAATAAGTTTCTGGTTTTAATCTAGTTCCTTAATGGAGAACCACCTACATCACACAACCCATCACCCAAAGTGTGATTATTCAGACTGAAGGAACAATGGTCAGAAGTGGCCCTGAGCCTACATTATTTAAGATTTCAGTCAATATTCTCAGTGATGGCACAAGGAACACGCTCATTAAATCTGCATAGGAAGCCAGGCTGAGAGGAAGGCAGAGGCTAGGATCTGAGAAAACATTAATCAGCTCTGAGACTGTATCTAATTGGATCCTTTATCAAAAGCAAGGCAACAAAACTCGGCCAGGAGAGTAGAGATAAACATAATGGGGGAGGAAAGATAAGATAGAAAAGCCATAAACTAGCCAGGAGTTCTGAGGCCAAGACTTGACTCTGCCATTTACTAGATAAATCTATAATATATATTTGTTAATATATTATTCTAGTTATATTATATAAGTATATATTTATACATATACGGTTAAATCTTGAGCATATCGCTTCACATTTCTATACTTTAGTCATAAATGGGGATAGAAATGTCCTACCACACCTATTTGCTAGAGTTTGGGGAAACTCTACATCTGCCCATTTGATTTTTAAAATAAAAACATGAAAGCTATGCATTCCAGAGAAAATAACCTCAACTCTCTGTTGTCCTACTCGTATCAAGCCTTATTGAGGAAATTATATTTGTGAAAGCCTGAGTACTATCACCCCCACATTCACTATTTGTACTATCATACTGACAAGGCCTTAACCTGTCTTTTCCAGTCCCTCCTCTGGCTTACAATAACACCTGTACACTGGTAACTCTTGAACATTTATCACCAGTCCCCTTCTATCCTCTGAACTTGGGTCTACCTGACATGCCCACCTAAATATCTAAGGGGCATATTAAAGTTTATTTGGGGGTGCCTGGGTGGCTCAGTGGGTTAAGCGCCCAACTCTTGATTTTGGTTCAGGTCATGATCTCACTGTACGTGGGTTCAAGCCCTGTGTCAGGCCCGCGCTGACAGTGCGGAGCCTGCTTGGTATTCTCTGTCTCCTTCTCTCTCTCTCTGTTCCATCCCCACTTGGGTGCTCGCTTTGTCCCTCTCAAAAAATTAAACTTCAAAATGGTTTTAAAAATTTTATTTTCTAATAGTAATAATTACAATGATGATAATAGCAGTTACAGTTTATCGAAAATTTACTCCATGCCAGGCACTATGCTAAGTAAGTTTACTTTATTTGCCTACCCTGGCAAGACTCCTCTCCCTTAAACTTAACACTGCTCTTGACATAATTGTGAAAAGGAAACCTTGAGTGATCCTTCTACATTCCTTTGATGAAGACCCACTGCTAGAGACGGATCAAGTAGGCCATCTTCAAACCAGGCTCCTGGACTATAATTATCATTTCCTCTCCCTTCTCACTCCACCCCTGCTCCACTGGAACTGGTTTCTCTGAATGGATTTCAATGTTACACTCAAGGCTTCCATTACAGTGTACTCCAAGAAAACAGCCCTCTGACGTCTGTTTTTTCATTTGCTGGATGGCTGTGTAAAGACTGTGAGATGTGAAATTCCAAGCCCCAGTATGAAGCTCCTCAGGTACATGTGTCTTTTTTCTGAAGAGAAACTTATCTTCCTTGAAGGAACTGAAGTACTTCTTTTTTCTATCCATAAAATCCTCCAACCTTTCACATCTTCCATTCTGGGCTTCCACAGAACTTGAAAGTAAATGCCGGTTTCAAGGATAGCAATTATGTAGGCCCTTACTGCCTATGTACCTAAATTTCATTTCCCACCTTGATCATGGTCCTTTACACAAATTTTAAGAATTATTTGTCAGAAAAATTATCCAAAATTTGGGAAAAGGCAAAAGAAATTATTAGGTATGTTTTCAGGGCAGTGCTGGGCTTGACATTGTATTTAGTGACAATTCACAATGTGTAAGGACAGAGGTTAACTTGTAGATTTGGTTTAATAGATATGCAAATAATCACTATCCAGTGGAACCCCAAAATTGTGGTTTATGGCCCTGTTGGACAATAGCCAGTTTTGTATCTAATCTAGCAATCTAGTAAATTGCAATAAATCTAATAAAAACCAAATGTTCTTTGGATAGGTTTTTAACATTTTACTTTTTTCCTCATCAGTTAATAAGATGAATGAAATCTGCAGCATGCATTCATTTTATCTTTTCATGAATCAGGAGTTTTCATTTTTAAAATTATATGTTAGCATATTTTATGTAATCATAAATTTAAATTTCCATTTATATTTTCCCATTTTGTTATATGTATTTTTGTTGTAGGTTAGCCTGAATTATTTATCATTTATAGAATGAAGTTGGGTAGAAATAAATTAAAATGAGGTTATATTTATATTTATATATGAAAGCATCATCTAAATATATTATCCACATATATGGATGTGTGTGTGTGTACATACGTATATGTATATATGGAAATTTAGTAGAGACAAATATATATATATATATATGCAATATTATCAAATAAAACAGTATGAAAGGGGCTTGCATCAAAAACAGTATTTAGAATTCGATACTAGCCCTCTCAGACTTACCACCAGTGAGACCATATTAAATCTTATGTGAGGGCTCAGCTATGACAAAATAAATACTCCTTATCAAATTTAAAAGGAAGTTGCTGAATATATTGCTACCCATATCTACCAAGAACAGAAAGAGAGGATACAGGCTCATTTCACGGGACAAAAGTTGGGTTAAATGTAAGAACAAATATTCTATAGAGAAAATATCCTAAAATATTTTGAAAAAACTGACTAGATGAAGTTTGCTTGAGCTTTTCTCCTCCATAGCATTCAGTTCATATTCTGCCTCTTCAGAGCATTAGCCTTAAATTCACTTCTCCTCCTTCTCCTCCATTTCCCCTAAGCCTTCCCATACAAGAGTCTGAACTTCTTATGGAAACAGCATCAACTTTGAAGCCCTGAGCAAAGCCAAAGACTCTTGAGAAGTCAGAAAGGAAGGCTGAAAGGATAAAAATTTCAGAGAGAGATTGGAGGTATGGAGGGAAAATGTGGCCAACACCTACACCCTGGATACTCAGAAAATGGTAGACTCTACCTCAGGAGAAATGAGACGCTGCATATCCAGAACAAAGAGTATTTAGTGAAGCTGAAGTAGTTCTCACTAACAGAGTGAGTGTGGATTATGAAAAGAGCTCCAGTGCCCGAAGTCTGAGAGATTTAGACACCATTTATTAACTACATGACCTTGGGTAAGAGCCCCTGTCTTCCTCCCATCTGTGGAATATGATGATTACACCTACCCTTCAAGTTTCATGTGAAGATTAAACAATGTATGCAGAGCCTCCAGCATAGTGCCTGGACCAAACAAAGAGCTAGCTAATTAATTCTAATCTATAGGTATTAAGATAGCATTTTTAATTCAGGTTGAGGAGACGGATCTGAGGCCAAGACACAAAAAGACCCTGTTTTTCCAGGGATCTACCACCAGCTTAAAATGGTGTGAATAATCAAGAAAGGTCAGTATCAGGAAAAAAGTGAGCAACTGAAGGGCTAGTAAAAATATTAAACTCTCTGGAAGAGATTGTTTAATGCTTTAACCCTACACTGAGCTAATTAAGTAATGAAAGAATGTGTCCTGTATGGAAAAAGCATGCAATTTCTAACTTGGGATTCCTTCCCACTGTAGTAAAAATTGCTTTGAATGTTGTGATGGTGGTTGCTATAGGCAACAGCAATCACAATGTGAAAAAAGATTCAAGAGAGAGGAAAAAAAGGTGATAATACTGTAGGGAATCAGTCTTTGAAGAAATTCTGTATTCCCATTTCCCATTCCCATCCTCTGTCCAGGATACATTTAGTACAGACAAATAGAAGAAAAAATCTGGCCTAAGGCTGCATAAACAATTCCTCAACTAAAAACACTCTTTTCTCTGGGATGGCCATCCTCTCAGCCAAACGCCTGGAGTAGGAGAGCTGAGATAGGAAACAGCACCATCCAGCCAGTCCAATGAGCCCTGTGAACAATGAGGTAATAAATGTCCCAGTGTGCCCTAACCTCTGAAAGTAAAATCTGTGGCTAAAGAGGATCCATTCATCTAACCATTATTCAATAGCGCTAATACCTCTTTGAACCCTGTGCAGTAATAAAACTTTCAGCTCAAGAAAAACACTAATCTACTAATAATTAATGTTAAATACTGATTAATGATTCATAGGAAAGACCTTCAAATGAATAACCAACTGAAAGAGAGTTCAATGTTTTTGAGATTTACACATTCTATAAATTTACTGGGTAAATGTCTCTGGAATAAAAAAAGGTCAGAGATGGAAAAAAAAAAAAACAAGTAAGCATTATCTAATTTTACCTAGTAGCATACGTAATCTACTATCAACTACTAGGGCAAGATGCCTGTATAGTAGATGAAATGGATCAGTTAGATTTTTCTTTATGGGAGACAATAGATTCCACACTCTTCCTTGACATATCCACAAGCCTCTGTCTATTCACCTCAAGCTGAGAGGGGAGATGATTAAATATTAAAATAAGCAAGCTGTTATCTCCCCATTTTTGCCATCCTCACCAAGGATTTTGCATTTAAAATCTCAGTGTGATTACACAGCAAGAAATGAAGGATCTAACTAAAATAAAAACTAGTATAATATGAAATCATGAAATCATTAACACTTTTAGTTTACTTTGGTTTTATCTCTGCTCATTTTTATTCTTTCACACCTTTAGAAATGTACACATCATTTCAGTAGCATTTTTCAGATTAAAGAAAGGCAAGAGCCATTATAATATGGGCGACTTCTGTCATCTAAACTACTATTTTGATCATAAGAAGAAGGAGAGACTTCTGAATCTCTATACTACATGGTGGTGATCAAAGTAGGTCTTGCAAAGGCATGTTTCAGCTCTGGCACAGAACTGTGTGGGGATTATTAGGGAAGCTGTTTAGCCTCTTGTAGCATCATTTCACTAACTTACAAAAGGAAAGAGTTGGATTAATCTAGCCTTGACTCTTGGTTCCCAGTCCTAGGAAGAAATAGGAGCTAATCCGGCCATCCTTTGTCTCCGACAAGGGAAACCTAAGGCCATACGCGAGCTTGCAAGTTGCACTGTCCTGGAATGTAGAGAGGACACTGCATTTACTTCCTTATTTGCAACTCGGTACAATGCCATAATATTTCAGCATTTAACATTTATAAGTACTTATTTCATGAGAGGTTCAACTGAGAAAATGTCTAAATTCTCTATAAAGAAGATATTCTCTCCTACAATTCAGAACTGTTTAATGTGTCTTAAGAACATCCCCAAATAACTATTATGGCAAAACAACCAGCAATTTTCCCTGATGTGCTACCTTCAAGCTCTCATCAAGCGTTCTTACATTTTCCTATATTTATTGACAGTGCTTGTTCAGGCTGAAAATGAGATTTTGCCATTCCAAGAAGAGGGGGTCAGAAGGCGCAACAATATCATTTAATAAGGTTTTACCCCATTTTATGCATTGTCAATCAAACACCACAGATCCAGTTTCTTAAATGTTTGTAAAACAATTTCATAATAGATTTTTAAGGGCTTATGTAGAACATATTATTTTCTATACCTACCATCTTACATATGTTTATAGTTTTCAGTGATACTCAAATATGGACATCTTTAATTCTCTAAAAGTTTATTCTAGAAACAAAAATGTTCACTATAACATTAACCTGATATAGCCAAAAAAAAAAAAAAAGAAAGAAAGAAAGAAGAAAAGTGCAACACTGAGAAGAGAATATTTCCTGTGAATATTTACAAACATAAGAAATTCTTATTAAATAATTCAGTTAAAAATTAATTTTTAATATGATCACAAATTTGCTTTTAAAAACTGTATATGTATATATACATATTATTTTAAAAACACTAGAATGAAAAACCAAACATTAACATTAATTTATGTGATTAATGTGACTGTGAATAATTTTCTAAATTTTCTACTAGTAATATGGATTACATTTTTTTAATGTTTATTTATTTTTGAGAGAGAGAAAGCAGAGTGTGAGCAGGGGCGGGGAGGGGCAGAGAGAGAGAGGGAGACACAGAACTCGAAGCAGGCTCTAGGCTCTGAGCTGTCAGCATTGAGCCTGACGCAGGGCTCGAACTCAAAAACTGTGAGATCACGACCTGAGCTGAAGTCAGACGCTTAACCAACCGAGCCACCCAGGTGCCTCTATGGATTACATTTATAATGAGAAATACATATGAAAAAAGTTATGCTTGCATTGCATTAATAAAAATTATTTTAGTATATTTTAACTTTTTAATGAGTCATATAATCTTTTAGGAAGAAGCAAAAGACATCATAAGTTTAATCAAACATTTATAATATAATTGGGTTTCACAGCATAAGTGTTCACAAGGCAATGGAAACATATCATTGTAGTTTCTGCCTAAAGTATTTTAACCTTAATTGATGCACATAGTTAACGTATTATAATTAAACATGTTTATAGATTTCAACTTTTAAAAGTTTTATACTTAATGTGACATATAATCCTATTTAAATATATTAATTTTGAGTCTTTCTAAATTTGAAAGTGTCATTAAAATTCTTTTTATGAATTTTGATGGCTTGGTAAAATTAGACAATAAGTATTATTATAAAATACAGTATTGCATAGTTTGCTATGAAGAAATATTTTAACAAATGTGATTCAAAATATTATCTAATGGGGCTCCTGGGTGGCTTAGTCAGGTTAGCATCCAACTTTTGCTCAGGTCATAATCTCACAGTTGGAGAGTACAAGCCCCACATCGGGGTCTGTGCTGACAGCTCAGAGCCTGGAGCCTGCTTCAGATTCTGTGTCTCCCTCTCTCTCTCTGCCCCTCCCCTGCTCGTACTCTGTCTCTCTCTGTCTCAAAAATAAATAAACTTTAAAAACAAATTTCAAAATATCATCTAGAGATAAAAGGATAGTAAAAATTGAAAATGTCATTCTTTTTGTAAATAACATAAGAATCTACAATAGAGATACAGTTGAACAACAATATAATGCAGGCATTAACATGGTAAATAGTTTGACTATATTCAATCATAGGAGTGGTTACAAAATACCAACATTATTAGTAAGGGTAAATAGTTGGTGACTATAAATACAGGCATAAAGACTGTAAAAGAACAGAAAACATGGAATTGTGTTAGTATTTGGGTGTTATCACTTGTAATTTTCATTTTGTTATTTCAAAGTTATGTTAGATATTTTGAATTATAACTGATTCTTAAAATTATCACATTCTATATAGACATGTTTTTTTCCACATCTTATGAAGATTTTGTATGCTATTATTTTTCCTTGAGGGAAATATGTGAAAAGTTAAAAATGTTTTCTTATTTCCATTTTATAGACGCACCCATTGAGACCAAAAAGTGTCATGGAGAGAAATAGTGATTGAATTGGGAAAGCAAATTAACCCTGTTGCTTCTCTGAACATCCACAATAAATCCAAGTGCTACTCTCTTACTGTGGCCCATAGATTATTTTTAGTTATCAAAATTTTGAACTAATAAATTATTTCTGTAATTTCAAGAATGACTGAAATCTAAGCAATCTTACTAAAACCCACTCACCCGGGAGCTATAATTACCTTTGGTGGCGTGATATTTTGACTATTAGAAGTTAAGAGGTAATAGATGCATGAAGTATGGTGCATTCCCAGAAAAGAATGTTCTTCTTGCCTTGTACAGCACAACTATAAAGGTGGGAATGGCTTTATTATCATCAAGATCATTAAAAACTAAAAGAGTCCACCAAGATAACCAACATGTACTTGGAAATACACTTGGCTTTGAAAGAGAAAGAATTAAATCAAACTACATTCTCATATTGCTTTCAGAGGAGGGAGCAGCTCCAGATGACTTAGAAAAGTCAATCTCATTGCCAGGACAACAGAGACAGAACATGCCACTGCCTATTAAACATTTCTTCTATGTAATTGACTATTAAGCATTATAAAAAATAATTAAATGGTGGGAAACAAACTAAATAATCAGGAAATATTCATCTATTAGCCGAAGATAAGCTGGGGTATAAAAAGAAATAACACTTCAGCACACAAATGATTAGCAGTAACCTACTGGAGATTCCCAGAATAAATGATTTCCTTTCCTATCACTGAGCAACTCCATATTTAAGTCTAATTAACGTTTAGTGAAGTCATGCCATTCTCCTTTTGCCATAAATCAGTGATTCTCAAACGCTTTTAAAAAGATGCTGGCAGTCCTCTCTCCCTAGATTCTGATTCATTAAGTTGAGGTGGGACTTACGCATGTTTCCTTAATTAGTCCTCATTATCTACAAGGAACCAAGGTTTGAGGACCACAGACTAGATTAGTGGTTCTTAACTAGAGCTGCACATTGTAGGTACTTTGAAAGCTTTAGAAAAACTCCTAAGCCCAGGCCCCATGCAAGATAAATTAAATCAGAATCTCTGGAGAGGGGCCCAACATCAGTATAGTTAAAGGCCCTCAAGTCATTATAATAGGCAGACAGGGTTAAGAAGCCCTGCATTCTTTTCACTTCCTGCAACAATTCAGTCTGCTCTAGTTGTTATAATTATGCTGGCAATTTTTATCTGAAGATCATCTGCACAATACCTCACATTAACTTAAGGAGACAAAATTGCTAACAAGAAGATGACCATAGACACATGGTACAACTGTCTTAAACATGACAAAGGGAAATGGAGCATGCTTTCATTCTGGTTACAATCTGTAGAAAGCCAATGGTTTTTCAACCTATGGTACCTACAGGTAAGCCAAGGCCCAGTCCCTAAAGCATTTGAAAGTACTGAGTTCATTAAAGAAATAGGGAATTTATTAAACACACACTTCTCCTTTCTCCATCCTGTGTTCGGAATCTTTATGTTTGCAGCTTTGTTTTGGTAATATTGAAGTAGAGAAGGGTTCTGTTTGGTAATCTTTTTAAGATGGAAACAAGTAACTATCACTCCATAGCCCTAAAAACTCAAACCTTAATTCAGTTCTCCTTTTCCTATCTACAGTGAAAGTAGCACATAAGAGTTTTGCTGCTATCGTTATACTGACTTTTAGAATCCAGAGAAAGCGCTTGTTTTTCTTCACAGAGAATTCATTGCAACTAGATCAGACAAGCACTTTCTGTGGGCTGTCTGCCCAGACAACGAGGTAGCTTTTGTGCAAAACTGTTCTCGGTAGTGACATTTTTGTAATGGAATTGTATCTGTAGCCCTATTTGTCTCTATTAAGCAGCAGTTACTTAAATAATTTACATACGCTAAAAAATTTATAATACACCTTAAAAAATAATAATGCTACACAAGATTGGTATGGAAATTGAGTATTGCAAACACCTCACATATCTGATTATTTGGGAAAGTGTCTGATGATTTAAGGCAATGTGGCAAACTGAAAATAATATGGAGGTTATGTCCTAAGGGAAAAAATGAACTTTCCAGAAGCTTGGTTTTATCTGTAAATTGAAGTGATGATACTTACCCTCAGTATCCTTGTAGGGATACTGTGAAAGTAAAAAGGGGGAAAAAGTATAGGAGGAAACTTGGCAAACCAATTCTAAAAAATAAATTACTCTTATTACTATAAAAATGCTACCGTTGAGGAAAACAATGGCAGAGAACCATTAATTAAGAAGAACTGTCACTATTATTTTTAATTTGTTGTTTTTATTTTAATTCAGCATAGTTAACATACAGTGTTGTATCAGTTCCAGATATACAAATAGTGATTTGACTAATTTATTATGTTAAAGAATAAATTTATCAAGACAATAGTGCTTGTGGGTTTTTTTTTTTAATTGATTTAATTCTGGTATTGAACGAAATACAATCTAATTTGGAATGTTATCATTGCCCCAAAGTTTAGAACTAATGAATTCTTTTAAATTGAAGGATGTTTTTAAAACATTAATTAATTAATAAAGGATGTTTTGGGTTCTGGTTCTTAAAAAACAAACACAGAAGAAAGCAAACTGTGCTTACATTTGGGAACCAGGAAAACTGGTTAGAAAATATGAACTTCCTGGGCACCTGGCTGGCTCAGATGGTGGAGCATGTGACTCTTGGTTTTGGGGCTGTGGGTTTGAGCCACAAGTCGGGTGTAGATTGCTTAAAAATAAAATCTTTTTTAAAAAGAGAAAATAGAAACTTTTTATGTCCCTGGTATAATACTCAACTCATCTATTTTCTGTCATTTTGAATGGTTTTGGAAATGAGATACCAGAAGAAAACAATAACATTTTTAAAAATTAAAGCAGATATTAACACTGTTACTTCTCTGGTTTACATCCACCCTACATACATTTCATCTACAGCCACCCTATAGGCAACCTTGCCCCAGAAGAAGGCTCTTGGACAGAAATACAGTGGCACCTCCTGATATCACTGACACAGGTGGGCTTAACTCTATTACAGTATGGTTTTCCCGAAAGTTTTTCTCCTAGGTAACCTATTCATCTGAGTTGTTTGGCTTGAATACACAAAGACTTTTGTCTCTACCTGGGTTATTTTAAGTAAATGATTATTATTACCAGTGTCACCATGGAATACCAGTACAATGAAAGGCTCATCAGAGTTATTATTATGCACTTTACTTTTTTGGTTTCAAACTACTTCAGCTGCTTAACATTAAGTCTGTCTAAGCCTTGGCCTCCAGGTTGTAGGAACATTTGCAATTGTTGACAGTTCTAAGTCAGATTTCAATGGGGGTTCCTCCAACTGGTACTCCTCGGGAACCCCGCAAGTAGTTGGAGCTGGATCCGATAATTCTTCTCCCAATCTTCCTGGGTCTGTTAACCAGTGTTCCTTTGACTTCTGCTCTTTGATCTTAACACCAGCACTTGCATTAGTTAACACTGCTAGTTACAAACATAAAAACTAAAATGCACCTACATTCCTACATATGGACACATTTGAGGTAGGAATTTTGGTCATGAAAGACAATTATACTACAGAGACTGTCTCAGGTAGGAGAGACCATTATCTATCTACCTATCTATACATACGTGTGTTCCATAATATTTTCACAAGGTTACCAAACCTTCACTTTTTACCTTTGCATCAATACAGTTAGGCAAGCATTGATGAAAGCACTTGAGACTTGAAAATAACTTTCAAAATCCCTAAGAAGCATCCTCTTATCTGTGGCAGTGGGGAGGGTGGCTCTGTCGGTTTAGCATCTGACTTTGGCTCAGGTCATGATCTCACGGTGTGTGGGTTCAATCCCCGCTGTCTATGCTGACAGCTCAGAGCCTGGAGACTGCTTTGGATTCTGTGTATCCTTCTCTCTCTTCCCCTCCTTGCTAGCACTCTGTCTCTCTCTCTCTCTCTCTCAAAAACAAATAAAAATGTTTGAAAATAAATAAATAAATTACATAAAAAATTAACATGTCATAAGCTTTTTACATCTGGAAAATCTGTTGCATTGGAGGTTAAGTTAGGGTTCCACTCTCCCTTTTAACCTCCCTTGTCCCAATAAGATAACCATTATCATTGGATAGGGATAAACATTTGGCCCTATTAATAATAATATTAGTAACAATTATTAATCATTAATAATGCATCATAACATGATTTTCAAGTAAAGTCAACTCAAAAAGGATACCAAACAATTGATCTTATGTAGTATACATGAAATCTTTAAGACGAGGGCAATATTGCAGATTTGCTTTAGGGAAATCTAAAAGACCATTTTTTAAAAACTGCATTAGAAATACATAGTATGGGGGCGCCTGGGTGGCTCAGTCGGTTGAGCACCAGCTTCAGCTCAGGTCACGATCTCATGGTCCGTGAGTTCGAGCCCTGCGTCGGGCTCTGTGCTGACAGCTCAGAGCCTGGAGCCTGTTTCGGATTCTGTGTCTCCCTCTCTCTCTGACCCTCCCCCATTCATGCTCTGTCTCTCTCTGTCTCAAAAATAAATAAACGTTAAAAAAAATTAAAAAAATAAAAGAAATACATAGTATGGACAGTGTCTTTCTATTTTTAGCCATTAAATTTAACCAAAACCCAGAGCCCTCAATGTCTTTACACATTGAATGGTCTTCATTCAATTTCAGTTTTTTCATTAAGAACTCAGGTAGTAATGACTGAGGGATTATCCACAATGAGTACCTTAGGGATGTGTGATACTTATAAAATGCAATGGCTCTTTTTGGAGGGAAGAATAGAAAAGCAATTATTTCTAATGTTTTTATATATTTATACTAACCATTATTTCTCCTGTACTAAGAACAGCAATTGGCACATCATAGGTGATTTATAATTATCTACTAAGTGAACATGTGAGTAAATAAATGCCTGTACTTGCCAGAGAAAAAATATATTTAGGGAACAAGATGGCATCCACACAAACTTTCCTAACTAGGGGTATGAGTCCATTGTTTTTGGTTCTCCCTCAATTCTACTAATGACCAAATATTAGCACATAAATATTGGCAATTATATATACAATGTTTTATTATGCCCGGCATACTACTACATATATAATGCTTGTTTTTAGTAAGTAATATTTATGACACAGTAGTCTAGAATCCCATTGTATCAGGCTGTATGCGTACCATGTGGTAAATTGTAATTCCTTACATAATCAACTGAGCAATAATTTCATTTTCACTTTAAAAAAAATTACAAGATGTTTTGTGGTTTAAAATATTTTGGACTCTGAATCATTGTTGCACTAGATGCTAACTCACTTGAATGTAAATTTAAAAATTAATTAATTAATTAATTTTAAAAAAGATTTTGGACTAAGAATTAAAAGAGTAGGGCTTTAGGGACACCTGGGTGGCTCAGTCGGTTAAACATCTGACTCTTGGTTTCAGCTCAGGTCATGATCCCACGGCTCACGAGTTCAAGCCCGGTGACAGGCTCCAACAGCTGGCATCACAGAGCCCACTTGGGATTCTCTCTCTCTCCTTCCCTCTCTGCCACGTCCCCACTCACACTGTCTCTGTCTCTCTCAAGATAAACTTAAAAAAAAAAAAAAAAAAGACTAGGGTTTTAGTCTTTCTTGTTACTAATGTTCACACATCTACATTCCAAATGGAAATTTAGAATACATGATCTCAAAGGTTCTGGCCCTTTCACTATTAAAAACTCTTACCTTGAGCGTAATCTTAAATTATTATGTGAGTTAAAGATGGTTTATTCAATCATTAGGCCTAGGTTAATCTGATGCCTAGTTCTGGGTCAGGAATGCAGCTTCTGAGTTTTCATATTTTTCATTACAAAGGCAATATGACCTTTTTAACTTAAAAAAGATGAAAAATATTCATCCCACAACCACTATTAATATATTGGCATTTTCTTCCATAGAGAGCTTAAATTGCTGCCCTGGTTTTAGTGAACTTTACATGATTTTATCAAAGAATGATTTCCATCGCTTTTTTTTACTTACGTTGCCATAATTTCCATTTTACTGCCTTGTTTTTGTTAACATAATTGTAATGTGAGCATAGTTAAAGTATCTTGACACCTCTTGCCAAAGATTTACATTTTTCACAATTATAATCATATTTGGCCATGCAAGGTTGTTTGTCTGTTTGTTTGTTTTTGTATATTTAGGATTATTTGCTTAGGACCGCTTCCTAAAAGTTGACTTTTTGCTTATGTGCATTTTCATCTGTTTAATACATATTTCCAAATTATTTTCCCCAAATATCATCCCATCTTACACTCAAACCAGCAAACAGACCCTATTTATAATGTTAGATCTACATACAAAAAGAAAAGATGGCCAGATAATTCTCTCAACTTTTTCATTTCTAAAATTAGCACCTTCCTAGTTTAAGAAACCAAAGTCTTCCTAAAGACTATATTTATATTTTGCTATCCATTTTGGTTAGAAATCAATGTTAACGGGTAGTGGCCAAATAAAATTAAACCTATTAAAAATCAATGGAGGATGAAAGCCGGGAATTACTGGTCTAGAGAGTTAATGCTATTTTCTACTGAATTAAGTCCCAAAGCCACCACCTGTTTAACAGTTCAGAGTTCTTAGTAGTGTGCTTGTATTTGAATTATGTGTTAGACATGAGCCATCTGGATTCCTAGTGCACAATCTCTTCCATTTAAATACTTTATCTCATTGTTTCCATAGACAGTAAATGGCATAACTAGAGTTCAAATAATATTTGCCTTGGTCCAGAAAATAATTTAATGGAAGTGATTTTTGCCATTGTAATTTGGTAGAGGGAACTATGCTCTTCAGTGCTGACATATTACTGAACTAGCTTTTGGAAAAATGGAAGGAAGGGAGAGGGAGAGAGAGAGGTAAGAAAGGAGAAATAAGGAAAAAAAGGAGGGAGGGAAGGGGTGGGAAGAAAGGAGGGCATCATTATCCAGTGGTAAATTTAATTCTATAAAAAGAAACCGAATTATTCACATAGCAATAGCAATTAGATACTGAAATCTCATTTCGGTTTAAAACATGGCCAGAAGTTACTGCATTTTTCTGAGTTTATAAAGAACCAACCTACCCTATTCTATATCCTACTTCGTTTTTTTGTTTGTTTGGGTTTTTTTGTTTGTTTGTTTGTTTTTCTTTTTTGCCTTCACATTTATACAAAAGCAGAAAATATCTGTGCATGCGACTTCAACCACCTAAAAGAAACTGAAAAATTGAGATATTTGAATGGGGTGGGTAAGCTCTCTGTGGCTAGTTATTTATTTGTAAGATGTATGAGATGTTTATTAGACCACCAAACACCTGATAATTTTACCAAAATTCAAAAGGCAAGCTTTTGTGACAAGCAAGCAAAAGAACTACCTTCTAGGGGCACCTGGGTGGCTCAGTCCATTAAGTGACCAACTTCACCTCAGGTCATGATATCAGTCTGTGGGTTTGAGCCCCCCCCCCCCCCCCCCCCCCCCCCCCCCCCCGCTTCAGGTCAGGGTCTGTGCTGACAGCTCAGAGCCTGAAGGCTGCTTCAGATTCTGTGTCTCTCTCTCTCTCTGCCCCTCCCCAACTTGTGTGCTGTCTCTCTCTCTCAAAAATAAACATTAAAAAAATTTTTAAAAATTTAAAAAAAAAAAGAACTACCTTCTTGTAGAGTGGAGAGCCAGGGAAAAGTCAATGGTTTGACCTCTAGAGAATGCCAGAAGTTTAACTTCCTTAACTGGGAATTAATATCTATCAGAAAGAGTCCCATATGAGAGACTCTAATGTCAAAGCTCTGAAATTATTGCACACTACACATATGTAATCCTCTCAAAAAACTAATGATAGGATTCTCCCCACAGCCATATGCGGAGGCTTGGGAATAGTAAGCAGGGTGGTCCTTGCTGTGAACATCTCCCCCTTTGGAACATCAGAAAAGAATTCCAGCCTTTAAGTTTCCCATAGCACCAAATATCTGAATGCAGCACTTTACTTCTTTCTGGAATGATGCAAAATAGGAACATGTGTAGCTGAGAACAATGAAGCTGTACTACGTAGTGGCTAATCGTTTAAAAATATGCAGTCCCCCAAATGGCAGGATATTAAGTTTATCCAGTTAGCAGAAAGACACACATTCAACCAAAATCAACAAACAAAACTCTATGTGGTATGATAAAGTATATTTGTTATGAGAAACCAGTTTTAATTATTTATTATTAAGAATAGCTATGGTGTATTCTTCTCCTAGGTATTAAAATATTCAAAGAAGAAAAATTACTACCATATGTTAATTCTTGGATGAGAAGACTGTCAGGTGAGGTCAAGGGTGATCAGGGCAGGTCAAAAGTGTCAGAGGAAAGAAAGGGAAAGGGGAAAAATGGGCACAAAGAAAAACAGTAAAACGGAAATCAAAATAATATGTATGTTTCAGAAATACTACAATTAGTTTAAGTTGGTATTATTTCTACCACAGATTTGGGGGAAAAAAACTAATGTGATTCACCATAGTTTTTTTTGTTTTTTTTTTTTTTACTTATTTAAAGCAAAGATATTAAAATCCCTTTTAGGCTCTTGAAATAAGAGCAAGTTTAAGAAATAAAAAGGAAAACCAATCCTCTTTAAAGAGAAAGTTGGTATTCAGTGATATTTTTCTGAAACCATTTTCGCAATACTTAAGCTATAACAAAGTATACCTGCCTGAGAAATGGATAGAATATGACATTGCATTTTATCTACATATGCATGGCACAGGTAAGGAATGGGGGCAGGCGATTATAGCATCTCTTAGAGTTAGGTTCTGGGGGTCAGACACACCTGGCTGTGAATCACATGATCCCCACTACTTTTATAATCTTGGGCAAACTGTTCTACCTCTCTGGTCTGGTTTCCTTACTTGAAAAATGGAGATTTATATGGTTCGTGAGAGGATTAAATGAAATACTACCTGCAATGTATTTAGAATATTGTTTAGCATATTTTCAGTGCTCAGCCAACCTTTCTGTTGTGACACTGTTGCTGTTTTATCATCTTTATAATCATAGCCCTCCTGGGGCACCTGGGTGGCTCAGTCGGTTAAGTGTCTGACATTGGTTCAGGTCATGATCTCACGGTTCGTGGGTTCGACCCCCACGGGGGGCTCTGCTGACAGCTCAGAGCCTGGAGCCTGCTTCGGATTCTGTGTATCCTTCTCTCTCTGCCCCTCCCTTGCTCGCACTCTGTCTCTCTCTCTCTCTCTCTCAAAAATAAACAAACATTAAAAAAAATTCTGGTCATAGCTCTCCTAATCTCTCCTGACCTTGGTCAAGCGCCTTTACATCTTTGCATCCCTGTTTCCCAACATGTAAAATGAAAGGAATAATACCCCCTTTAATAGGTTTGTTAAGAGGGTTAAATGAGACAACGTGGAGAAGGAATTTAAAAGTAAAAAGATTACATTATAAAGTATTTCCAAGAGATATTTTAGTTTAGATAATTATATCTGTATAGTAATAATTTCAGTAAGTAATTGAGAACTTTGCATGTATCTTTTATGCTTTCTTCCTTTTTTTTTTTTTTTTGCAAGACGCTCAAAGGCTTAAAGCACACGTTAAAGAAGAATAATCTCCATAATTAGTGCATGTTAAGGGAGCGATTACTCCTCCTTAACATGCACTAATGGCAGATAACAATAAAACATGCCATCGTATGCCATACAAATACAAATTAGAAACTCTAAGAATGGTGCTCTTTCATGGTTCTGCAGTTTTCCTAGAACAATAAAGATAACTCAGAAAGCAAAGATAACAACTATATTCAAGGACGTGCCGGAGCTGACTCACACAGGCTAACAAGAGCCAAGTGTTAAATTTTCAAGAACTTTGCAAGCCTGTTTTTAACTGTCATTTAAGTTATGTAAACTTATAATTAAATAAATTACATTAAAAATAAAGATAAATATACATTTAAAACTCATCACTTCCTACTTATTATGCTACATTTACTATATTTTACTATTATTGATGTTTTGAGGTTATTATTGATGCTTTTGAGGTTCTATCATACCTGTATGGTGAAAATACTATACATACTTGTGTGCTACTGTGAGTCTGTTCCCAAATCCATGTGCAGTGATGTCACATTGGTAGACTGAAATTGACTATGGTAAGAATATTTATACAACCAAAATTTACAAGTGCTACACATAAGGGTTTGATTTAGTGCTAAAACTGAGATCTGAGTTTAATGAATACAATTTGTAAAAGGGTGGGACATAGTTATACAGTAGATCATATATAATATTTAATGATAATTGGGAAAAGAATTGGTGTATTGGAATATAACTCTGTGTGTCAATTGATGGTTGTACTGCAACCATAGATTGGCTACAGACACATAGGTTCAGCATAAATCAATGAAAGCATTTTCTGGTAATCAATTAGATGTATTTAATTTAAATAAAGGGTATTTCTTCCTTTATTATTACTTGTAAATTGTGTGTTACTTTTATATAAATTGTGTATATCCTTTATATAGGTAAAATTCACTAAAAATGCATGTTTATGTGTATATATGTATGCATTTGTTTTCTGGAGCGAGAGCTAATTGTTAAACATTTAGTATACTTCCCTGCTTATTTTTTTAAGCTCTTAAGTCAAAAGAACTATCTTTGGGGGAAAAAAAACAAGCTATATTCTCAAATAGTCAAAAAGTAAACTAACACTTATCCACTAGGTGGCAGTAACAAGAGTTAAGAAAACCTCAGGAAAGCAAACTGGAAATTTACAAAGATATTACTTCATCTGTTTTCTTTTCATTTGATTCATTAAATAATATTATAAAAGTAAACTATGACCTTTTAAAAAGCTATCTTGTGTATGGAAACCATTTTGACAATAAATTTCATATATTGAAAAAAATAAAAAATAAAAAAAATAAATAAAAATAAAAAGCTATCTTGTAATGTCTGGTTATCAAAGTAACCCATGTTCAGTATAAAAAGTTCAGAAAATAAACAAGGGCATATAAAGTAAGCAAAATGACCCATAATATGACTCAAGAATTAAGTACTGTCAATATTTTGGTGAATAACCTTGTAGGATTATACTATCCATACTTCTTTATAATTTATTTTTCCCTACTGTATCACTTTTTTCATGTCAAGATACATGGATGTTATAACATCATTTCTAGTGAATGCATAATATTTGGCTATTTGGATACACTACAATATATCAACTTTCTATTTATTAATAGACATTTCACTTGCTAATAACTTTTCCCTATTATAAACAATACTTTAATAAACAACCACATGCACTTATCCAATAATTTTCTTATGGTAAGTTCCAAAGTGTAGAATTACTTGATTGAAAGGGCTCACATTTTATTTTATTTTTTTAAGGGGTGCACCTTTTAAAATGTGATGCAAACTGTTAAATCTTCCTGCAGAAATATTGTGCTCATTTACACCTCCAGAAATGAGAATACACTATTTTACCCATGCTGGGTAGTTTCAGTTTTTAACCTTTTCAATTCAATTGTTTTTATTTACTTGCTCTTAATTCTTTCATTCATATATACATTTATTCAATAACCATTTGAGAGTCTACTGGGACCAGTCACTAGATATGTGTCAGAAAAAAGAAGCAGAGATTAGGTCCCTGATCTTTTTTTGTTGTTGTTAACTTTTATTAATGTTTATCTTTTGAGAGAGAGAGAGAGAGAGAGATAGAATATGAGTGGGGGAGGGGCAAAGAGAGAGGGAGACACAGAATCCAAAGTAGGCTCCAGGCTCCAAGTGGTCAGCACAGAGCCCAACGCTGGGCTTGAACTCACAAACTGCAATATCATGACCTGTGCTGAAGTCAGACGTTTAACTGACTTGAGCCATCCAGGCACCCCTAGGTCCCTGATCTTAAAAAGCTTCTATTTGGGGCGCTTGGGTGGCTCAGTCGGTTAAGTGTCCGACTTCGGCTCAGGTCATGATCTTGTGGTTCACGAGTTCAAGCCCTGTGTCGGGCTCTGTGCTGACAGCTCGGAGCCTGGAGCCTGCTCCCAAATCTGTGTCTCCCTCTCTCTCTGACCCTCCCCCCATTCATGCTCTGTCTCTCTCTGTCTCAAAAATAAATAAATGTTAAAAAAAAAATTTTTTTTAAAGCTTCTATTCAAATGGTGGCAGACGGGGAGTTAGTGAGTTAAAGAATATTAGAGTGAAGACCTGATAAAATTTGTAAGAAAAGGGGAGAAGTCTGTAAGCAGACCAAACAGAAAGTTACCTGTGAGGACATGTAATTATAGTTATGTTTATTGATCAGTTGCATTTCTTTTATATTGAGTTGTTAATCCCTGATGCAGTAGGTCAGCAATATCCACAAATATTCTAAAACCAACCAGTAGATCCATCATCTTTACAAGAATTAAAAGACCACAAACCAGGGAACATATACAAGAAGGCTATCGATTCATTAGAAAGACTGTTTCTTTGAAGAGAATTTCAGGAGACTGCTCTGTGAGATTTTCTCTCCCTCAACCCCTGTAGGAAAAGGAGGGACCAAGAGAACCACTATGGAGATGGCTGCAAATTTTACCATTTTACCTAGCTGGGGAGATAACAATCTCTTCCTTCCAGATGACAACAATGAATGTAGATTCCAGCAGTTAGCTAGACTTCTGCCATCTTGACTTGACAGGTATCCCCCAAGAAAGCTGCTGCCTGCAGGGGCCAAAAGGCCTAACAGGAAATGACTGGAATTGTGCTGCCCGGGGCAAAAGCTCAGGACGAAGAAAAACTCTCAGAGTCACTGGAGAAATTCCACATGTAATCTGGAAAGAACTCTCGTGACCTCACAAAAGAGACAGCATCTGAATACTTGAAATGAAAAGGGCATCTGATACAAGGAAAGTACCAAAAACAATAAAACTCATTATCTTCCTTCTCCTAACCCTAGCAGATATAAAAGTGGGAAGAATATGGGCAAGAAGAGTGAAAGAACAGGTCATACTCTTCCTCACTCCCTGCTCATTCCAGAGTCAACCGTAAGTCAGACCTGAGCTGAAAGAAGGCAAAGGCTTTAAACTGGATATCAAAATAAAGTTTTTATATACCCGGACCAGACTTTTATTTTTAGTTTATTCTTTTAAGTGAGCTTAAAGCCACCCCAGGCACGGCTCAAACTCACTACCCTGAGATCAAGAGTTGCATCCCCTACCGAGTAAGCCAGCCAGGCACCCCAGGCATTGTAATGTCTGAAAATGAGGCCATTTGGTCACATGAGAGTGACAAAAAGCTATTGGATGACTTGAGATCATATCCAGGCCACTAAAGAGAGATGACAGAGCCTGTTTGAATGAAATGTGGGGAGAACAATCAAAGCTGTTTCCTGTGTGTAACTCCTTCACTGAATGAAGCCAGTTACGCATTTATCATATAATTGGATTTCTTTCTGGATTCTGTTCTGGCTCATTGCTCTTTTCTCTCTTCACTAGGGCCAGTTTTAATGATGAATTACTGTTACTTTTAAACTATTCAAACACAAATAACGAATATGTTCGACTTTAATCAAAACAGTTACAAGTTTGTGTCAGTTCTCATAAAAATGAACCATAGACAGACAGTAGACATTCGGCTTCTGCAAGGTGTTGATTTTTAGGAAGTAGACAAAAGTTAGCTGCGATCTCCTCAACCAGGAACCTTATTGACTATTAAGGCCCAGTGGCCCCAGGCAAGTGGCGCACACCTGATCCTCTGTGATAACACCCCCAAATCTGCATTTTCCCCTCTTTCCCTACTCTGATTTCTGATTTGGGCAGAAAAACGTGAGGAGGAAAACGGCAATCATGGGTCTGCATGCATACATTACACCTGCCTGTAATAAAATGACAAGGGAGAGTGACTGAGCACTTAGTGGGACCAGAAATTTTAAATCTTGTCGTAAGGCTGGCAGATACTGTAAGGTTCTCCATTTAGCCACAAGGTATTCTCCAGAAAAACAGAAAAGATGACATCTTCATTCGATTCTCTGACTTATCAAAATAGTCCTGAGTGTTGGGCTTCAATGATGACAATAATAGTAATTACTGCTCACTGAGGTGCCTACTTAGGTCTCGATGTTTTACACACATTTGATCCTCAGAACATTACAAGTTAGGAATTACAAACTCCGTGTAATAAATCTTCTAAGTTTCAAAACGATTATCTGAATTGCTACAAGTGACATAGCTATTAGTGACAGAGCCTGGATGTGAACTCAAGTCAACCTGACAGACTGTGCCCCATGTGCTCTCCATTACTTCCCACAAGCCCTCTAGCTAATTACCATACATTGCATTGATTTTTTTCATTTTGTAAATCTTGGAGTTTATCAGTATAACATCTGTGTTAAATGTATACCCATTAGGGGCACCTGGGTGGACCAGTCAGTTAAGCATCCGACTCTTGATCTCAGCTCAGGTCATAATCTCATGATTAGTGGGTTCAAGCCCCATGTCAGGCTCTGCACTGTGAGGATCCTGCTTGGGATTATCTCTCTCCTTCTCTCTCTGCCTCTCCCCTGCTTGTGCTCTCTCTCTCTCAAAATAAATACATAAACTTTTAAAACAACTTAAAAATAAATGTATACTCTTTACTTGTCTGGAAACAATAAAATTCTAACCCTCAATTGTGAGGATTTTAGTTATCTTCCCTCTGGAGCTTTGCTCCAGATGCCTGAATGCTTCTCTTTTCCATATTTCAAGGTTACAAAAATAGAGTTAAATAATTCTAGTCATGTTTGGCATAACTCAGAACAAACCGTAAGCAACTTATTCGATAGCAAGATACCAAAGTAAAGATTTTCATTAAAATTATGGGCATGTATTATCAGTTAACGAGTTACACCAAGTGCCTAACCATAAAAAAACTACACTTCATAAAATCAGCCATTAACCGAAGGGCACCGCACCAAGAATAATGGGAGTGAAACAACTGTGTGGCTATGGTTCCTCCTCCCAAAGGGTATACAATATGATGGAAAGATAATATGGACTATAAGAAGCATGCAGGACCTATTCGTGAGAAAATCCTGCGTGCTGTTTCTGCCTATCGGTGTTAATTGGGAAAGGTAGTTTATTTTTTTTTTTTAATTTTTTTTCAACGTTTTTTATTTATTTTTGGGACAGAGAGAGACAGAGCATGAACGGGGGAGGGGCAGAGAGAGGGAGACACAGAATCGGAAACAGGCTCCAGGCTCTGAGCCATCAGCCCAGAGCCCGACGCGGGGCTCGAACTCACGGACCGCGAGATCGTGACCTGGCTGAAGTCGGACGCTTAACCAACTGTGCCACCCAGGCGCCCCGGGAAAGGTAGTTTAGACAATGCGGGGTAACAACTTTAAGATACCATTCTTCAACTTCAAAGAATTGATCCCCTGAACGTCATCACCCTTGTAAGTGTATTCCAAAGGAAAGCAGACATCCGAGGCTGAGCCCCACCACTTTCCAGCCATACCACTTTGAGGAAATGACTTCATCTCTTTAGGCTTCAGCTGTTTACCTGTAAAATGGAATAATAATACCTGCCTTACAGGACTGTTGCGAGGAGTCAAAACAATCTGTATTTGGCACAGCGCCTGGCACTGCTTCCCAGCCAATTTTAAGAATAAGATTTTTACTGCTACAAATTCCAAAGTTAGTTGGACTGACATTATTCCTGTACATAAATTATATATACATGATATATAAATGATATAGGCCTCCTTTATAAGTTAGAAGCAGTGAATAATGGACAGCCGCGTCTGATTGGCAATTTGACCCTGCTTGCCTTTTAATTCTTCCCCAGGCGCCCTCTCCCTCGCTGGCTGATTGGCTTTAAGCACTCCTATAAAGTCCATTAGCTGTCTGTGCCTTAATCAAATTAGAGGCAGTCTTCAATTTACGAGAATCTTCACAGCCCACGCCATTTACACCCCTGTTCTGACTTTTGCAGCACTTAGGGTGTGGAGGGCTAACAGGACGGCCCAGCCTGTTCGTTTGCTCAGCACTCCGGCCCCTAACAGCCCACGCCACCCTCGGCAGGCCGCACCACATCCGGGCATCAGGAGGCCGCTCTGCCCGGCAGGGGCTCCTTTCCAGGAAGAGCTCTGGTCTTCATCTTCTGGGACATCCCTGGCTCCCAGCCTCACTCAGAGCTCTCCTCCCAGGCCCAGGAAAAACAACAACAATAACTGAGCTTCTGTAGCGAAAGCACCGAAAACCACTAATTTTAAAACACTTCTATGTTCTGGTAAGATGATGAGCACGACTGCTGTGGAGTGCCAAGATCCCTCACTCTTCCCCCGGAGCTGATCCAGCTGCACCAGCTCTCTCCCCATCACTGTCTCCTGAACCACCCACGGACCCAGTGCTCAGGGATCACGTACTGCCCAGGTTTGGTGCAAGCTATCAGAGTAGTGGCTGAGCGCATGAACGTTAAGGCCAGACAAAGGTCAGTTGCTTCTGAGCTAAGGACTATGTGATACAATCTTGTGTATCTCAAACTAGAGTCCGTTGAACCAATAACTTTACAAAAGAAATAAACTTTTCCTTATTAAACATTAATAAACGTTTTTGGAAAGCAGCCTGCCAGTTTCTTAGAGTGACTGCTGTGTGGTTACCAATCAGAAATGGTAGCCATGACCCAAGGACTTATTAAATAATTTTTTTTTTGTAACTAGTCCCTAGGTCCATTTTTCCTGAACTAATTTATTACTTTAAAAATCTTGGGCTCCTGGGTGGCTCAGTCATTAAGCATTTGCTTTGACTCAGGTCATGATCTCTCAGTTCCAGTTTGAGCCCTACATCGGGCTCTCTGCTATCAGCGTGGAACCTGTTTGGGATCCTCTGTCCCCCTCTCTTTCTCTCTATCCCTCCCCTGCTCACTCTCTCTCACTCCCTCTCTCAAAAATAAATAAAAACATCTTTAAAAAGAAATGAAGGGGCGCCTGGGTGGCTCAGTCAGTTAAGCGGCCGACTTCGGCTCAGGTCATGATCTCACGGTCCGTGAGTTCGAGCCCCGCGTCGGGCTCTGTGCTGACAGCTCAGAGCCTGGAGGCTATTTCAGATTCTGTGTCTCCCTCTCTCTGACCCTCCCCCGTTCATGCTCTGTCTCTCTCTGTCTCAAAAATAAATAAACGTTAAAATTTTTTTTTAAATAATAAAAAGAAATGAATTGGCAAAATTATCCACACAATTAAAATATTTTGGAAAAACATTGATATAAATAATATTTGGAAATACTATTTGCTCTTTTTGATTGCAGTTCCCCGATGTTTCTGGTTCTCCTTCTGGGCACAAGGCTGGACTGCCCCTTCCTGCACTTGCTTTCATCAATAAAGTTGCTTTCATAAGCAACACACATTCCATCCTGTTGCTTCCCAGTGCCACAGCAGACAACAATATTCCAGATTTCCAGATGGTGGAAACTCTGCCATCCTGTGCCCTGAATGAGGACAAGGCAGAGCACAGTTCCCACCAACCCAAGATACACACGTGGTATGAGCAAGAAATACATCTTTGTGGTTTTTCTGTCACTATGTTATACTTTAGTACAACCTAGTCCATGTTGACCGGTACACAGATGATTAAATGTTATATAATAACTTGTATAAATCCTTGGATATCGCACTCTTGGTTAGAGAATGTTAGCTCTTACTACAGCATTGCCTTTTTCAATAAGGTTTCTTATCCTAAAAGGTAATCAGCACCGAGAAGGAGAGTTACCTGCGCCAAATCATATTGTCTCAAAGGCAAGGTATCATTTTCAGCAGTCCGCCGAAGTCTGTGTTACCTCTCATTCCGTCTGATGTCCTCTACAAGCCATATTTTTATTCTGTGTTATCTGCCGCAGCTCTCTTCATTGTAAACAAACTACAGTCTTCTCATTTGTTTTTCCACATTAAATCTTAACCTCGGAACCACTTCCCAATTCCCATATGCAAGCAACTACCCAGCTTGTCAAACCTCAGGGATCCACATATTAGAGATCCCCACCAACAGAAGAAATGGACATAAAAGAGAAACTTAGGGTTTAGAAGGCCCTAGCCTCTTAAAATTAAGGTACCTTTTATAGGCTGTAACATTCATTAAATGTGTTCATTAATAAGAATTTCCCGTTATTGTCATCCTATTCTATTCACAAAGAAATAGAATGTTTGCATTTTTTACGAACTCCAAACTACTGGATGATTTTCTTTACCCAAGTTAAAGAAAACACTATGTTTGGCAGGTCTATCGACTGCAAAAATCATTTCCTCAGTTTATTAACTGGAAATGAAAATACTTCTGCAGTAGTCTGTGGATGAGATCACGGTAACCAGACAAGGCAGTTAATTCAATACATCATTTATTGTCAATTAGGAAAAGGCCGTAACAAAGAGATGCCTACCAAGACCAAATCCTACTAGACTGAAAAGCTTGTCCAGAAATGGAAGAGGGTTTCATAGCTGATTTCTATGCAGATAAGCCTTATACCTGTGTTTTCTAGTCCTTGCTAAATATAAATATTAATTCAGTGGGCTCAAAAATCTGCAAAACCTGGTTTCTCTAATCAAGGGCTGCCAAAACCCATTCCCATTTCATTTAAATAGTCTGAAGTCATCTAAATTATATCTGACATACAAATTAGGTTTGTATGTATAAACCTTGTGACTAAATACCAACTCTGCTTTCCTAATTAAAAATTGTTACCCAAGAATGCCAGAAAACAAATTAAATTATATTCTCTAACAGTAATCTTCTGTTTCCACCACCCCTACTCCATCCCCCAAATGTTTACAGCAAAACAAGGTAGAGAGAAAGAAAAAAAAAATTATAAACTTCATTTTACTCTTATTGTTGTGAAACTTCATTGATCCTGACATTATCTTCTTACATACACAATATCTTCTTGCAAACGCAATCAAAATAGAAGGGTTTAGGGCTGATGGGGTCCTTGGATGCCTAATGCCATTATTGTAACAATGAGGAGACAGGATCCTACAGAAATCAAATCTAAGACCTGAATGGAGATTAAGTAACTCTCAGTCAAGAGCTTCTTCCTTCACAGCACAATGGCCACAAGTGAAAATAAACAGAAAGGAGAAGAATAACAGGAATCTGGTTCTCCCCGAATCTCTTTGTTCCAGCAGCTATCTAATCATTAGTTTGTTAACTGAGGCTGCCCAGATTTGCAAGTAGAAGAAAGAAAGAAGGGAGGGGAAAGGGAGGAGAGAAGGAAAGAAGGAGGAAAGAAGAGAGATGAAAAAGAGAGAGAGAAACTTTCAATTTATTAGGAGAGAGGTCTCACAGAGAACTCACTTTCCTTTCAAGTTTTACATTTGAGACATCGGCACCTATAGACCAAGGATGAGAATTAGCGACCTGCTGAGGCCTTTTCTTACTACTTAAATTTGTTCTCAGGGTCAGGGGTCCATTATGAGACTTAGGCTCTGCCCTGCCCCTGTTCACAGAAGTCTGGAGAAAGGAGAAAGATCAAGGGCTGTGAAAATGGTTACCAAGTTTAACCATTTATAGGTTGAGCAAGTAAAATTGTGTTCAAGGTAGCAATTTGTTTTGTTGTTAAAACTTCAGGGGCGCCTGGGTGGCGCAGTCGGTTAAGCGTCCGACTTCAGCCAGGTCACGATCTCGCGGTCCGTGAGTTCGAGCCCCGCGTCAGGCTCCGGGCTCATGGCTCAGAGCCTGGAGCCTGTTTCCGATTCTGTGTCTCCCTCTCTCTCTGCCCCTCCCCCGTTCATGCTCTGTCTCTCTCTGTCCCAAAAATAAATAAACGTTGAAAAAAAAAAACAAAAAAACTTCAGATTGCCGTTAGTTTAAAAAGCACCCCTCCACTGAAGAAGGTAGTATGTAAAAAATTAATGGAAAAAAGTATTTTCTTAATTTTATTTTATGAATAAGAGGGGATATAGAGCTACACCAGTGAAAAACAAAGTGGATGTAAATAATAATTACTTGTTTGGGAAATTATAAGGATAGCTTGTGAACACACACAAGCCCATTTGTAAAGCATGATAGATATAGCTACATGTTCTTTTCTATTCCTCTCAGTTTCAGGGTTTTTTTTTATTCCAATAAATATTTCAAGCATGTCCTATATTTTGGTGTAATTCTCCTAGATAGTATTACTTTGATCATATTTCCTCATTTTCTTTTAAGATTTTTTACTTTTTTTTTAATTTTTTTTTTTAATGTTTATTTATTTTGGGGACAGAGAGAGACAGAGCATGAATGGGAGGGGCAGAGAGAGAGGGAGACACAGAATCGGAAGCAGGCTCCAGGCTCTGAGCCATCAGCCCAGAGCCTGACGCGGGGCTCGAACTCACGGACCGCGAGATCGTGACCTGGCTGAAGTCGGACGCTTAACCGACTGCGCCACCCAGGCGCCCCTAAGATTTTTTACTTTTAAGTAATCTCTATACCTAATGCGGGTCTCGAATCCACAACCCCAAGACAAGCTCTATTGACTGAGCCAACCAGGTGCCCCTCTCCTCATTTTTCTTATGGGAGGCAGTATACTTTAATGAGATTAACTGGGTTCCAATTCTGACTTTACTACTTGCTTGTTGTGAATCTGTTTGGTATTTTCATTTATAAATTGGGGTAATAGGATTTAATGACTTAATGTATAAACTAAACCACAAAGTACTAAGTGACCATGAATTACTTTGAATATATCCTTAACTTCCATTTATTCAGCAAATATTTATTAAGCACCAACTAAGAAGTGGAAAAGCATTAGTCACAAAGGAAACTAAAATCAGTAAGACTAACACATCCCTACCCAGTGAGGCTTACAGCTTCCTGGAGAAGACAATCCTCAAACAATTAATTAATTATAATATCAGCACGTGCTGCAAAGGAGAATGCTGGTATCCTATCCCCCCCTCTAATGTTTGGATGACAGAGTTTGGGTGCTGAAAAAAAAATTCTAGAAGTAGATAATATATTTTTAAATAACTTAATTATAAAATTAACATGTTGGTTATAGAAAATTAGGAAAATGAAAAAACAGTAATCTATAAAACATTGTGCATAGCAATAGCAATAAAAACAATAACAGCTACCATTTATGCCAGACTTTGTTCTGAGCATATTGTAAGTATTATTTCATTTAACCTTTATAACAACGCTATGAAATAAGTCATGTCATAATCCTTTTATTTTTTTTGCTTTTATTTTAATTTTATTATTATTACTTTTAATTTACACCCAAATTAGTTAGCATATAGTGCAACAATGATTTCAGGAGTAGATTCCTTAGTGCCCCTTACCCATTTAGCCCATCCCCACTCCCACAACCCCTCCAGTAACCCTCAGTTTGTTCTCCATATTTATGAGTCTCTTCTGTTTTGTCCCCCTCCCTGTTTTTATATTATTTTTGTTTCCCTTCCTTTATGTTCATCTGTTTTGCCTCTTAAAGTCCTCATATGAGTGAAGGCATATGATTTTTGTCTTTCTCTAATTTCACTTAGCATAATACCCTCCATTTCCATCCACGTAGTTGCAAATGGCAAGATTTCATTCTTTTTGATTGCCGAGTAATACTCCATTGTATATACGTACCACATCTTCTTTATCCATTCATCCATCGATGGACATTTGGGCTCTTTCCATACTTTGGCTATTGGTGATAGTGCTGCTATAAACATGGGGGTGCATGTGTCCCTTCGAAACAGCACACCTGTATCCCTTGGATAAATACCTAGTAGTACAGTTGCTGGGTCATAGGATAGTTCTATTTTTAGTTTTTTGAGGAACCTCCATACTGTTTTCCAGAGTGGCTGTACCAGCTTGCATTCCCATCATTATCCTTACTTTTAAAATAAAGAAACCATGGGGAGCCTGGGTGGCTCAGTTGGCTAAGTGTCCGACTTCGGCTTGGGTCATGATCTCACAGTACATGAGTTCGAGCCCCATGTCGGTCTCTGTTCTGACAGCTCAGAGCCTGAAGCCTGCTACAGATTCTGTGTGTGTCTCTCTCTCTGCCCCTCCCCCACTCACTCTCTGTCTCTCTCTCTCTCTCAAAAAAAATAAATAAATGTTAAAAAAAATTAAATGAAGAAACCAAAGCACAGAAAACACTTCTATCAAAATTTTGATGTGTAGATTTCCATTTTTTTCCTGTGTACATGTTATATACAGTTTTCTTTTTAAACAAATTAGGTTAATATAATTCATGTTCTTTTAAATATGCTTTAATATGTCCTTTCCTAATATGCTTTTTCACTCAAGAAAATAACATAAACATTTTCCGATACTATTGGCTTTTCTGCCATATGATTCTAGAGTACTTTTGAGTATATAATAGGATATTATATAAATGGCCAATATAAATATCTTAAAGATAATTTAACAACTTTCATGAAAAAAGTAGCCAAACTCCTCTAACAATTGTTCAGCATGTGTTTCCCCAATCTTTAAAAATGCCAAAATCTGGGGCGCCTGGGTGGCTCAGTCGGTTAAGCGTCCAACATCAGCTCAGGTCATGATCTCGTGGTCTGAGTTCAAGCCCTGCATCTGGCTCTGTGCTGACAGCTCAGAGCCTGGAACCTGCTTTGGATTCTGTGTCTCCCTCTCTCTGTTCCTCCCCTGCTCGCTCTCTTTCTCTCTCTCTCTCTCTCTCTCTCTCAAAAATAAAGATTAAAAAAAATTAAAAATGCCAAATCTTATCAACAATAGCATGAGGGGGTTGAAAGTATCTGTCCCTTCCTCCCACTGATCTTAACTTCTTAATGGCAGGGCAAGCATTGAAGCCTGTGCTCCAGAACATAAATAAATCATACTGCTTGACATAAGAATTCTTGTTTGGCTATGCTTTCACCAAGACAGAACGGATGCCTCGGGGACAAATCAATGTGATTTCAACTGTCTCAACTAAAAAGGCTGCTTTTCCATGCAAAAGAAAAAATGTTCAAAGATTTTCAATAGATTCCACCACTTTGGGACTTTGTGCTCCTTTATTTGAAATGTAAATACTGGGCTAGCATTAGAGTTATGATTCAGAGGCTGTTATGTCAAATGAAGTCCTACAACAGTTGTTCAACTGAGCATATGTCAGACAGTCCAAAGCCCAACACCTAATATTAATGGGTATTCTCATTTTCTGTACAATGCCTCCAGCATTTAGGAGATTCTTGAAAATACTAATGACATCACTTCTCATTATAACCAAATACTGAAGGTGATCTGGTGCCAGTAATTGTTTTAAGTAATTAGACATTCCCTGTGTGTGTTCAGATAGAGCCAAATGTTTAAATGTCACTAGCTTCTTTTATTTCTATGTTCCTAAGTAGGGTTTGTCCCATAAATGCTCTACATAATTATTAGGTGATTTCTACAGTCTCTAGCATAGAGTATTTAAGAATGACTTGTCAGATGAATATGTATGTTCCTTCTCTCTACCATTTGCTTAATGGCAAAATAAAGAAATTGGACAAAAACTGGTCCGGCTAATAGATAAATAACATTTGATAAGGTAAAAAGCCCACAATTGTGTTTCTCTTGCCTGCCGAAACAATTGCAGCAAATTATTAAGGCACTGGGAACATGAGATGACGATTACAACCTGGTAAAACTGTCACCCAACATACTGAACATCCATGTGAATAATTTACATGCAAATGTATATTTATTATAAAAACAAACTTAAATTCACAAAGCTAAAATAACAACTACCATTTAAACATAATCCAGGGAATGCCAAAAGGAATTTTTTTCAATAGGAAAACATTGCCATTTTTGTCAAATTGAAAGCATATTATGAAGTTGAGACAACTCTAAATTTTTGATCAAATTTTGTTCTTTGTAATAATAGGTACATTCTGTATAGTGGTTCTTTATAATAAGAGGTATAATTTTATAGAAAAGCATATTCACTTGCAAACATTTAAGAAGTCTCAGGAAAGACACATGGAAAAATAACATTGGTGGGGCGCCTGAGTGGCTCAGTCGATTAGGCATCTGACCAGCTCAGGTCATGATCTCATGGCTCGAGAGTTCAAGCCCTGCATCAGGCTTTGTGCTGACCGCTCAGAGCTTGGAGCCTGCTTCGAATTCTGTGTCTCTGTCTGTCTCTGCCCCTTCCCTGCTCATGCTCTCTGTCTCCCTCTCAAAAATAAATAAACATTTAAAAATGTTAAAAAACATAAAATAAAATAACCTAACTTTGGTGACTTCCTGGTAAGGGAATCAGGTAACTGGAGAACAGAGATAGGATGAATTTTCATAATATGTTTTTTTTTGTACCTTTGAATTTTGAATTCAAAATTTTTACTGAATGTCCAATTTTAAAATAAAAATTTAATTTTAAAAATGGACTGTTCCCTGATATTATGCTTTTTAAATTTATAGTCTATTTAGTCTATCCTGAATTTGACTTAATATGCCTACTCGCTTTCCCATTTTCTACCAACTAACTTGCCATTTCTCAAGCAAATTTAAATAATAGCCATGGAAATATTTCCACAAGTCTTATTTAGTTTTAAAAAGGCATTTGTTTCAGGGCTCCTGGGTGGCTCAGTCAGTTAACCATCTGATTCTTGATTTCAGCTTAGGTCATGATTCCAGGGTCTTCGGATCAAGCCCCAGACCAGGTTCTGCGCTGATCGTGGAGCCTTCTTGAGATTTTCTCTCTCTCCCTCTGCCCTACCCCACTCATGCACATGTGTTCTCTCTCTCTCTCTCTCTCTCTCTCTCTCTCTCTCTCAAAAAAAAAAAAAAAGAATTAAAGACATTTGTTTCAATTTCCACTAAATACTAGCAAACTAACTTTACAATAGGAGCTAGGATACAAAACTATAAAGTACAAATAAAACTGACAAACTGTTTTCATATATGAAGTATAGAAAATTGTCCAGCAAAAGGAAATATATGAATAATATTTTTAATTTAAAAAATAAGTCATGGTACCTGGGTGGCTCAGTCGGTTAAGCTTCCAACTTCAGCTCAGGTCATAATCTCACCACCGATGAGTTCAAGTCCTGGGTTGGGCTCTATGCTGACAGCTCAGAGCCTGGAGCTGGCTTCAGATTCTGTGTCTCCCTCTCTCTCTGCCCCCACCCCCTGCCCCTGTCACGCTCTGTCTCTCTCTTTCTTTCTCTCAATAATAAACATTAAAAAAATAACTTTAACAATCAATTCATTTAATAAATATTTATTGAGCTCCTACTATTTGGTAGGTACTATCCTGAGTTTTGGTAGACATATTAGTGAATAAAACAGAAAAATTATGGCACTTACATTTCAGTGTAATATTCCACTGATGAGATTCTGAGGTGGTAAATAGACATTATGTCTTACATCGTTTATTTCAGCATTTTCCATTTATATGTTCTTGCTTCCTCTAATTTTTCTTTCATAGATCACCTATCTAGAAAAAATCCACTAGGTGGCATTGTCTCATTTATCAGAATAAAAGCAACTTTTCCTGTTTCTATGGGAATGTATTCTTTTTGTTTCCTTTGATTTTGTTTTTAACTTGTTTTTTCCGTGACATATGCCATTTTGGAGAACACAAGAAGATGAGCTAAAGGTCTGAGTTTGCTAGAGCACACTGCCTTCTAATCTAACAAGACAAGCTATAAGGCATGATCTGTCACTCAGTCATACCCCAACACACATGACACTGAACAGACTTCACCACCAATGACTAGAACCCCTAGGAAGAAATGTATAATGATGGAACAAGAAGGCTAGAGAAAGTGTCTAGAGTTATGCATTCAAGTCCTAGCTTTGTCTCCCCTTTGACCCAACTTGAAATGAGCAACCCGGGACAATTCACCTGATCACCATGAACTTTAAGTTTCTCATTAGAAAAACAAAGAGTAATATATCCTTACTCACCTACAAGGGTCTCGTAAAGATTGAATGATTTAAATGATTTAAAGTCTGCTATTTTGGACACATTTAGCCGTGTGGGTCTAACAAGATATTTTGGCTAAGAGAAAACACATGGTTTTTGGAATTATGAATACAATAAATAATATTTTTTTTTAAATTTTTTTTCAACGTTTTTATTTATTTTTGGGAGAGAGACAGAGCATGAACGGGGGAGGGGCAGAGAGAGAGGGAGACACAGAATCTGAAACAGGCTCCAGGCTCTGAGCCATCAGCCCAGAGCTTGACTCACGGACCGCGAGATCGTGACCTGGCTGAAGTCGGACGCTTAACCGACTGCGCCACCCAGGCGCCCCTACAATAAATAATATTTTTAATTTACTTTTTCAATTAGTGCTTACTATGTATCATGAACTATTCCAACTGCTTTAAAATAATAATTCATCTAAGAATGTAGACACCATTATTATCCTCATTTATAGCCGAGAAAACTGTTACAAAGAGATGGAATAACTTGTCAAAGGCCACACAGCTTTAAGCAGCAGAATTCATCTTTTCCCAAGGACCACCTCTTTATTATGCACCACATCCCTCACATGAGCTGTCTGAAGAGTTCCTATACCACTGAAAACATCATAACCAATGGAACATTTGGGGTATGCTAGGACTAAAACATAGGAATTCTTTTCAGAGGACAGCAAAGTAATGAATATAACTGCTTCATACAAGGAAATGAAGCTAATCAGACCTAAAAATACCCCAAATTAAAAGACATAAGAATTGTGATCAGTCAGATAACATCTATACACACATACAGCTTTATATAGCTTTTTTAATTATAGCTGCCCCAACATAGAACCTGCCATCTAAAAGGTAAGAAATGAAAGATATGATTTTCACCACCTATCACTATATTATCCAATCCTTCAAGACCCTGTTCAGACACTTGAAAGCTCCTTAAAAACAAGTTTGGATCTATGCATTGGGATTAAAGAAAAAGTCGTTGAAATATAAGTAAACTTTATCAGGAGAGTAATTTGGGACATGATCTCTGTAGAATACAGACTGTTTGGATTTTCCCCACTTGCCAATTAAAAGATTTGAGGAAAGTTATCAACCCCCACATTTGTAAAATAGGGACAGTAATAGGACCTCTATTGGATGTGGATTGATAATGACCTTTAATGATGGAAAGAGGAAATGTGATAGCGGAATCTAATAAATACCATTGAATTGACTTAAATGTTGAAAACGCAGAGATGTTGGCTAAAAATTTAAGTAGAGAGGAATTAGGAGACCAGAGGGAGAAGAAAAGAATGTTAAGAGAGAGTAATGTCTTGGATAACATGAAAAACAGAAAGATATGGAGCAAGAGGGATCAATGAAACCACAGACAGCTGGAAGTTTTCTCAGGGCTCAGGAGAATCTAACTTCCCATTTAAAGACAAAAACACATCGACAGGGCTCTATAGTTGGTCACCAGCTTCAACTGAAAACTTCAGCCACAGGAATAGTCTTATTTACAAGACAATTAAATTCCATTAGAAGCAAATTCTCATTAAGAAGTTCTTCCACATTCTGAACCCAAACCACCTACATCTCCCATAAACTGATCACAATTCTGCCTTCCAGAACTACGCTGATTCCATTTCCACAACTCTTCAAATATTCAAAACCCACTAACAGGCCCAATTCCTCCACCCATTACATGAGTCTTCCCTCCTCCAAGCTCAGTCTCCCTAGTGTCTTTGGCCATCTCATATGACATGGTTTCCAGATCGTCATCCTCTTAGTCAACCTTCTTCAGATCTATCCTAATTTTTCAATTTGCTTCTTAAAAAAGGTTATCGGCAAGGGATAGGCCCAGGTTAGGTGATTATGTTTACATCAATAATGTATACTTTATTTTAGAAAATAATTTTCTACTTTTTTCAGAGTTCTTTCACATGAATTATATTGTTCAGTCATCATTGTAGAAAGCTTTTTTCCCCTTCAATTTTAAAGCTGGAAAAACTGAGAATCAGAAGGGTTAGTTGATATATCCAAAGCTACAGAATGTAGATCTGCTATCAGAATACCTATATCTGGTTTTGTTTTGCTTTGTTTTTGTTTTTAGATTTCTTATTTTTAAGAAATCTCTACACCCAATGTGGGGCTTGTTCTTACAGCCCTGGATCAAGAGTCTCACGCTCTATCTACTGAGATAGCCAGGTGCCCCGGGTTTTGTTTTTGTTTAACTTTATACTATGAAAAATTTCAAACATACATAAAAGCAGAGAGAGATTTGTAAAATGAACATCCATATCCTTTCTCCCTAGATTTAACAATTATCAGCACTGGCTTCATCCAAGTTTTTCTTATCCTTTGATAAAATATTTTAAAGCAAATTGCAAGCATCCTGGAATTTTGTCACTAAATCTTTTAGTATGCATCTTTAAAAGTATACGGACATTTGCTTATATAACCGTGAACTGGTATCACATCTAAGAAAATTAACAATAATTTCTTAATATTGGGGCACCTGGCTGGCTCAGTCGGAGGAGCATGCAACTTTTGATCTTGGGGTTGTGAGTTCAAGCCTCATGTTGGGCATAGAGCTTACTTAAAAAATAATAACAATTTCTTAATATCATCTCCTACTCCACATTTAAATTTCTCTGTGTATGTCCAAAACAATTAGATTTTTTTGGAATTCATTTGTTCATGAGTTATATCCTGTAACTCCTGATCCATTCTTATTCCTACTATATCATGGAAATTATAAACAAATAGGAAAAAATATGCTTAAGGAAATACAAGTGAAAGGAATAATTCTTTGTTGAAAGATCAATTAACTGATTTTTACATTTTCCTGACTATAGGAAAAAATAGAAGAATATCAAAGGTAACATGATATTGACTCCTTGGATTAAGTCAAGAAAAAGTATGTTTGCCATTTTATTACAGTTTTTTACTAACACATCATTTTCCTTCAGCTCTATATTCGGGAAACTTTCATTTTATCTATTATGAAACTACTTTAAAAACTAATTGAAAGACATTTTTGAAGAGTAAAATTATATATAGTGACCTGGTAAATACTGTCAAGTTTTCTTTCTTACTGGCCTTAAAACATTCTATGAAATCTGATTACAAACAACTGAAACTTTGGATTAACACTAAACCTTATATCTTTTGCCAGACAAAAGGCCACAGCTGCAAACAGAAGGAGGCTAGCTTTTTTAAGACTGTTCAACATTTTAGCCAAATATTTTATCTTTGTCACTCTTTCAGGCTAGAGGCTGACCCTTGCACTTATTAAAAAGCAAATTAACACTTGTTGATAAATAACTGGTTCTTAGTAGTAGGAACATTCTGATATTCTGTTGTCTTTTAACAGACATGCTTTAAAAGATTCATTTTAAAATATGAATTAAATGGAAACCAGTACCTATGTTATATTAAATAGTGATTTTTCCATTTTTTACAGTTGCTATCAGCTTTCATTGTTTGATTTCATGGCAACTCCCAAATACAAGTGAAAATTAATTTTGTCTGTTAAAAACGTACAATTGTTATTATTATAATTAGAGATGCCTGGATTGAGGATATGAATCAGTAGTGGATGCGGTTTGATGAAATTATCATGATTCTCTAATCAAGGCAGCAAGACCAACCTGCAGTTACATTAAGTGGGGGAGGAGTCTTTATGGAACTTATTAAGGTAGAGATCTTTGAACTGTATACAAAATAAGTTGTATGCAATGAAGCTTGTCATTAACTTACAACAAACATATGGCTCCTTAAATCCCTATATATTTATGCTGTGAGCATTTGAGGAAAGACCAATTTTTTAGGATGGCTGCCCTCTATTTCCAACACCTACTCTGGTCTCTATGGCCCTGCTCAACCACTTTGCCAGAAATGTCTCCCTGCCATCTGCACTCAGGCTTTTCCCCTAGCCATATGCAGAGTCTATAGTCGGTTTCATCATAAGAGAAAAGGATTAAAGGACATTACAAATCACCAGACTGCCTGCTGGCCAACACCTCTGATACCCTGAAGCCCCAATGTCCTATTCCAAGTGTGCTCTGACCAAACCCTGGCAGGTATTCTCAATCCTTGCTTAATTTAATTTTCCTCCTAAGGAATGTTATATTTGTAAATGTCTGGATACTAGGAGACTTCATTTGTTATTCCTGTATTTGTCCTTTCTCACTTAGAGCCTAATCTTATACCTCTTCCCCCTCTTCCCCCCCCCCCCCATTTACAGTCTAATCCAACCTTCTCTACCCCTCATACCCTAACTCCCCTGCCTGGTATTCACAGGGAGCATCCTAGACAACACTTGAACATTTTCAACAACTAAGAAAATGACTGTGAAAAAGTAGAGGAATCCTCATTCTGATATGATCTTCCACAACCAAATATTCTATTCCTCTGTCCTTTCTGTACCTCCTATTCACCAACTCTATTTTATGGACCTGGAAGCAAAAAGTGCATTATCCTTCTAGTGGTAAGACAATCACTCAAAGAGACTGCACCTCATGAATCAGAGACTCTATCCCAGTCTTTTCACTGGGAAACATCTAATTCAATGTAAACTGGGTTTGGGATATGCTTCCAATATCTGTACAGACCGCCATTTTCTGGGGAGAACAGGTTACTATGTCAGTCCTCACTCCACAGAGAGATATCATTAAGTTTGTGGTCATCAGAGAAAGAATTAAGGCTGTCTGTAGTGCAGATTGTTAGGGTGAAAACAACAAAGGAGGAGCTTACCTCAGGATGCAAGAGCAATAGCTCATTGTAATCCAGACCTCATTTATCTCAGAGTTCACCTAGAAACCAGTCACTGGAGATTAAGAAATGGAAGATTTCTTTGGGGAAAATAAGCATGACCAGCTGGCTAGTGCCTGTGTTGGCCATGACAGAAACAATAAAGGAAGATTAATGCAAGGGCTGCTCAGGAACAGAATAACAGAATGAATCCAAAAAGAATAGGATAAATATTTGTCACAGTAAGTCTACTCATTTAGGAGCTTCCCTCCTGCAAAACTCTCTTCATTTCTATATTTTTCTATTCCCGAAAGCAATTTGTTTCATCATTGTAAACCCTTATTAGAATAGATATATGTCTAAGGAATAAATAGCAGGTCAATCATTTATATTTTTTAAATTTTTTTAAGTATGCTCCACACCCAACATGGGCCTTGAACTCATGACCCTGAGATCAAGAGTCATATGCTCTACTGACTGAGCCAGCCAGGAGTCCAGGTCAATCATTTTTAAACTAAGAGATGTGCAGTAGCATAAATCAGGGATTTCCTAAAAACAGAGGTTGACTCTGACTCCCCTCCCCACAAAAAAGACAAATAAATTTTGACTGGTAATCACAAAAAAACTTACTTACAGAATTTGATATACATGATTGCCCTATTTTATCTTGAACTCAATGGGGAAAAAATAAAAAAAGCTTAAGATTGGGTGACTTAAACAATAGAAATCTATTTTCTCACAACTCTGGAGGCTAGAAGTCAAAAATCAAAATATTGGCAGGGTTGGTTTTTCCAAAGCCTCTTTCCTTGACTTATAGATGGCTGTCTTTTCCTTGGGTCTTCATGTGGTTTTCCCTCTGGGTGTTTCTGGGTTCTAAACTTTTCTTTTAAGGACACCAGTCACATTAGATTAGGGCCCACCCAAAGACCTCATTTTATTTTATCTCTTTAAGGACCGTATCTCCAAATACAGTCACATTCTAAAGTGCTGGAGGTTAGGCAACATACAAATTTGGAGGGGACACACTTCAGTCTGTAACAATTACTATGGCCAAAAACTGCTACCTTAGATGTTTTAAGAAAACTGTACATTTTTATGGTTGTCAATGGAACGATCTCATAGTGCCTTGTGCTCTCTATCATAAGTGCTATTGACATGAGAATATATTATTTTTCTATTTAGAACATATCCTAATTGGATCAGATTAGGAAAATGAAAACTACTTCCTCTATCAATTGCAATTATTTCCAAACTCAGTTCAAAAACAAAACAAAACAACCAGCGACTGTTTTAATCTGAAATCCAATAGATTATTTTTTCTCCATATTTGTACTATTTCAAAACTGAAATAAATTATCATAAATTATTCTACTCTTTGGCAAATTATTTTTCTGATATTTTGAAAAGTGTACACATTAATTTTTCTTGATTTTTTTAAGTCAAAATGCAATTATTTTGATTAGAACAGGACCATTAGAAAATCAAAAATGCTTATAAATTTAATAGGCTAATGGCAGAGCAGGGGCTTTCTTAAGTATGGAGAGTGTCTAGAAATAGCGTTATATTGGCTATGATCATTTGGGGTGAGAGAGTTTATTGGTTGTGAAAGCAAGAGAGGATATCTCTGAATTGTTTCAAGAGCAAAGTCACATCTCCATGCACAGGTCAAAGAAATAATTACAATTTATATATAACTTTGACATATTCTGACTGTTGCCATGGTAGCAAAAAATGCTTCTCCAGTGAACACAGTAGAATTTATGACCATAGCTTAGCAAAAGCCATAAAAATGGTTATGATGTAATCAATAGCTACAAGATAGTTATTTGTCAACAAATCTGCCAGAATGTATTTTTCAGAAAAAGCCTGGGTAGATGATTCTATAATTTTTTTCTGTGTAATATCAGAGGAGGAGTCACCAATATATCATCTCAAATTATGAAAGAAGCACTGATAGTCAAGGAGGATGTATATCCTATCTCCAGTGGCAAGTAGTGATGAGTGAGAAAAGAGCCACTGCTTGAAATAGCATAAGGTGTAGAAATATCCCTGATTCAAAATCCATTCCAAAGGCAAGTCTAAGGCATGCCAATATTTATAGTTGTGAAATCACCATTTTCATCTAATTATCATTCAAATACAAGACGATACGTGTCAAAGACATAATGTAGCTGATTAATGGGAAATGAGAAAATGAGTAACATGTTAAAACTAGTTTAAAGAATCTGAAGACCAAATTTGTATTATTTTTTAATTGAAGTATAGCTAACAAAATATTATATTACTTTCAAGTGCATAACATAGTGATTTGACATTTTTTATATATATTACAAAATGCTCACCATAATAAATGTAGTTACCATCTATCACCACACAAAGTTATTACAATATTACTGACTATATTCCCTATGCTGTATTTTACATCCCTGTGACTTATTTATTTTATAAGTTTGTACCTCTTAATCCCCTTTATCCATTTCACCCATCTCTCCAAAGTCCCCAGCAACCACCAGTTTGTTCTCTGTATTAATGAAATTGTTTCTGTTCTATTTGTTCTTTTGTTTTGCTTTGTAGATTGCACATATAAGTGGAATCATATGATATTTTTCTTCCTCTGTCTGACTTTTTTCATTTAGCAAAATACTCTCTAGGTCCATCCATTCATTCTGTCTATCAGTGGCTATTCATCTATCAATGGGTACTTACTTTAGTTGCTTCCATATCTTGGCTATTGTAAATAATGCTGCAATAAACAATGGGGTGCATATATCTTTTTTATTCAGTGATTTTGTTTTCTTCAGGTAAACATCCAGAAATGGAATTACTGGACCATATGGTATTTCTATTAAAATTTTTTGAGAAACATCCACACTGTTTTCCAAAGTGGAAACTTTTATTCCCACAACAGGGCATGAAGGTTCCCTTTTCTCCACATTCTTGCTAACACTTGTTACTTTTTGTCTCTTTCTTCTCACACCAATTTATTTATTTATTTTTTCATCATGACAAGTGCACTCTAATCTTCATCACCTATTTCATCCATCCTCCCATTCCCTTCCCCTCTGGCAACCAGTTTGTTCTCTACAGTTTAGGGTCTGCATATGTGGAATTTGAGAAACTTAACATATGACCATGGGGAAAGGGAAGGGGGAAAAAACAGTTTCAAACAGAGAGGGAGGCAAACCATAAGAGACTCTTAAATATGGAGAACAAACTGAGGGTTGACGGGGGGAGGGGGACAAATGGGTGATGGGTATTGAAGAGGGCACTTGTTGGGATGAGCACTGCGTGTTGTATGTAAGCAATGAATCATGGGAATCTACTCCCAAAACCAAGAGCACACTGTATATACTGTATGTTAGCTAACTTGACAATAAACTATATTTAGAAATTAATTGATTAATTAATTAATTAGGTAAAGAGGCTGTTTCTTGGTTTGTGTCTCTCCTTTGCTTAACAACTGTTGTTTCTTAAATTCCACATTTATTTAAATTTATTCCTAAGTATTTTATTTCTCTGACTTATTTTGCTTAGCATTATGCTCTCTAGCTCTATTTATGTTGTTGCAAATTGCAAGATTTCATTCGTTTTTATGGATGAATAATATTTCCATTATATATATACACACAAAAACACACATACATACATACACACACATACACACACACACACACACACACACACACACACACATATGTCCCCACTTTTTCTTTATCCATTCATTTATCAGTGGACACTTGGGCTGTTTCTATAGTTGACTATTGTAAATAATGCAACAAATATAGTGGTGCATGTATTCTTTTGAATTATTGTTTTTGTATCTTGGGGCTAAAAACCCAGTAGTTCAATTATTGGATCATAGGGTAATTTCTTTTTTTAACTTTTTGAGGAACTTCCAGGCTATTTTCCAGAGTGGCTGCACCAGTTTGCATTCCCACCAACAGTGCACAAGTGTTCCTTTTTCTCCACATCCTTGCCAGCACTTGTTGTTTCTTGTGTTTTCTATTTTGGCCATTCTGACAGATGTGACATGATATCTCATTGCAATTTTGATTGCATTTCCCTGATGATGAGTGATGTTGAGCATCGTTTCATGTGTCTGTTACTTATCTGTATATCTTTATTGGAAAAATGTCTACTCAGATCCTCTGCCCATTATTTCATCAGATTGTTTGGTGGTTTATTTATTTATAATATTTTCATGTTGAGTTGTAGGACTTCTTTATATATTTTGGATATTAACCCCTTATCAGATATATCATTTACAAATAGTTTCTCCCAATCAGTAGGTTACCTTTTCATTAGGTTGATAGATTCCTTTGCTGTGCAAATGCTTTTCGGTTGGATATAATCCCAATAGTTTATTTTTGTTTTTGTTACCTTTGCCGGAGAAGACACATCCAAATATATATATATTGCTAGACCAATGTCCTAGAGTTTACTCCTTATGTTTTCTTCTAGAAGTTCTATGGTTTCAGGTCTTACATTTAGGACTGTAATCCATTTTGAGTTTATTTTCATATATGGTATAAGAAAGTGGTCCAATTTCATTCATTCTTGCCTCCTTTGTCATAGATCAATTGACCATATAAGCCTGGGCTTATTTTGGGCTCCCTATTCTGTTCTATTGATCTATAAATCTATTTTTGTGCCAATACCATATTATTTTGATTGCCATAGTTTTGTAGTATAGTTTGAAATCTGAGTGTGGAATACCTCCAGCTTTGTTCTTCTTTTTCAAGATTGCTTTGGCCACTGGGGTTTTTGTAGTTCCATATAAATTTTAGGATTATTTGTTCTAGTTCTATAAAAAAAAATGCTATTGGCATTTTGATAGGGATTGCAGTGAATCTGTAAATTTCTTTGGGTAGTAAGGATATTTTAACAATATGAATTTTTGCAGTCTGTGAGTACATCTTTCCATTTATTTTTGTCATCTTCAATTCTTTCATCATTGTCTTATACTTTCCAGAGTACAGTCTTTTACCTCCTTGATTAAATTTATTCCTAAGTATTTTATTCTTTGATGCAATAATAAGTGGGATTGTTTACTCAATTTTTCCTTCTGCTAGTTTGTTATTAGTGTATAGAAATATAACAGATTTCTGTATACTAATTTGGTATCTAATGACTACTAAGTTCACTTATTATTTCTCAGCAAACAGTGATAGTTCTACTTCTTCCTTATCAATTTGGATGCCTTTTATTTCTTTCTTTTGTCTGATTGTTGTAGCTAGGACTTCCACTATTATGCTGAATAAAACTGGCATCCTTGACTTGTCCTGATCTTAGAGGAAAAACTTTATGCTTTTTACTCAGTAGTAAAAAGCAGCTGTGGGTTTGTTGAAGAGCAGATTTATACAGACAACTATATATGCTAAATATGGAAATGATTTCGCCCATACATGAAAAACTGGTTAATATTTTATGTGGCAATAAAATATTATGTTTGGGATTACCTTTTCTACAGGTAAAAATTAATTGTATTCATACTGGGCAAAATTTATTAGTACTTCTATTAAAAAAATGTTTTGCATTACTGTTTTCTAAAAATTAACTTATACTTCTACAAAGTTGTAAAATGGTCTTGAAGAAGAATTAAATATGCACACCCTTATAAAAGGTAATTTCCTGAAGGGTCTGCGAGACAACACCCAGCACTCCACTGGACACACACCCATTAATCTCTTCTGCCCATTTTAGATCTTCGACAATTTATTCTGACATAATTGAATCAATCAATCAATCAGCCTGTTCTTTGCCCTTGTATTCCTGGAATGGTAGAACCTTTGACAATACACATAAAATCTATCAATATGTAGGTGGAGAGCTCATGACAGGAGATTATCTTTTGTATTAAAAAAATGAATATTTTACCAATGTGAAAGAGTAGAGCCTGAACTGCTCTTTCAGAGAGTGCATAATATGAGGACTGGCCTGATATTTTATTTCTTTGTAATCCCAGCAACTTGCATATACATCCTAGTCATTCTCAATTTGTGCTACACATCAACACTACTAGATTTTTTTTAATGTTTATTTATTTACTTTGAGAGAAAGAGAAAAAAAAGAGAGAGAAAGAGAGAGACTGAGTGAGTACAAGCTGGGAGGGGGGGGCACAGAGAGGGTGGGAAAGAGAATCCCAAGCAGGCAGTCCAAAGCCCAACATGGGGCTCAATCTCACGACCACAGAACCATTCTGAGATGGTGACCTGAGCCAAAACCAAGAGTCAGACGCTTAACTGAATGAGCCATCCAGGAGCCCCACGAGAAAAAGTTTTATGTTTTGTTTTGTTTAACTATAGTCACCCTGACTATACTGAAAATCACCAAAATCAGGTTCTCCAGGCATAAAATCCATGTCTCTGAAGTTTTTAAACAATTCTCATGCATAGCCACAGGGGAGACACATTGATAGTCGACTAAAAGTAAATGTTCAAGGAAGTTATTTCTAAATTACGTAGGGGTCTAGAACACAAACTAAAGCCTAACTTTATTTGTAACTATTCTATTAAAAGCAAAGTGTCACTACATTTTCTTTTCATGATAACTACAAACTCTCTCCCTTAGCTAACCATAGTTCCCCTCAACTGTGGAAGAATGGATCAATTACCAGAGAAGTCCATGAAAGAAACTCATTTCATGCTGTATAACTTTAATTATTTATTATATTCTGTACCAGTTAGCTCCTCTGAATAATCTCTCAAAGTTCCTCCAAGTTTATTCCTCTTGAATAGTCCCCAAATGTTTATAGTATACTTGCACAATTTTATTTTATTAATTAAAAATTCCTGGGGCACCTGGGTGGCTCAGTCAATTAGGTGTCTGACTCTTGATTTCAGCTCAGGTCATGATTCATGAGATCGAGCCTCAAGTAGGGCTCCATACTGATAGTACGGAGCCTGCTTGGGATTCTCTCTCTCCCTCTCTCTCTCTGCCCCTCCCCTGCTCATGTGCACACAAGTGCTCTCTCTCTCTCTTTTTCTCTCTCTCTCTCAAAATAAACAAATAAACATTTTTAACAAATCCCTTTGAGGTACTTACTATCACTATCATAGTGTAGTAAGAGGTCAATACCAAGTTCATATTGGCAGGGATCTGCTGGATTTAAGCTATGATTTTCTTCCAACCATGTGAAGTTTTTCTTTCAAAACATAATTCATATAGTCAATGGGATCTACATTAGGTAGATGTATCTTTTGTACTGATAATACAATGAAAGTATAAGCATTTCTAAAAATGTTATATGACTTACTATGGCAGATGGAATACAGATGGATGTTATTCTTTTAAGACGGTGACTGCTATGCTTGGGAGGTGAACTAAAGCATTTGATGCTACTTTCAGGGTAACAGGTATTTCTTCATTCTTTGTTCTTTCTTCCCCACACATTTGAGCAAAAAGAAGATTTTATCATATGCTTTTGATAATGATTATTTTCACCACTGTAAGGAACATTTGGAATCAGTAAGTTTTTAAAAATGTAGCTCCTAATTATAAAAGTTATAAATATTCACTATAGGAAAAATTTGAAATGCAAGAAAAAAATTGAAGAAAAATAATAAGTATCAAGATAAAACTACTATTGATATATACGTATTTCTTTTTATTATGTTTATTTTTTTATTTTTGAGAGACAGAGAGACCGAGCATGAGCGGGGGAAGAGCAGAGGGAGAGACAGACAGACAGACAGACAGAATTCGAAGCAGGCTCCAGGCTCTGAGCTGTCAGCCCAGAGTCCAATGCAGGGCTCGAACCCACAAACTGTGAGATCATGACCTGAGCCGAAGTCGGACACTCAACCGACGGAGCCACCCAGGCACCCCATATATATATGTATTTCTTTTGCATGTTTCTCTACATATGGATTATATATTTGAGAGTATATTTGGTACATGTTTTATGCTGAATTTCTAAATTAATAAATAATGAGCATTTTCATGTCATTAAAATTTCTTTTATTTTTTATTTTTTTTTTTCAACGTTTATTTTTTTGGGGACAGAGAGAGACAGAGCATGAACGGGGGAGGGGCAGAGAGAGAGGGAGACACAGAATCGGAAACAGGCTCCAGGCTCTGAGCCATCAGCCCAGAGCCTGACGCGGGGCTCGAACTCACGGACCGCGAGATTGTGACCTGGCTGAAGTCGGACGCTCAACCGACTGCGCCACCCAGGCGCCCCTAAAATTTCTTTTAAAAACTACATGCAGGGGCGCCTGAGTGGCTCAATCGGATAAGCATCTAACTTTGGCTCAAGTCAATCTCACAGTTAGTGAGTTCAAGCCTCACATCGGGATCTCTGCTATCAGAACAGAGCCTGCTTCAGATCCTCTGTTCCCTCTTTTTCTGCCCCTCCCCCACTCTCATGTGCTCTCTCTCAAAAATAAATAAACATTAACAAAATAATAAAAATAAAACTGAGGAGGCGCAGGAAGATGGCGGCATAGGAGGACGCTGGGCTCACCGCGCGTCCTGCTGATCACTTAGATTCCACCTACACCTGCCTAAATAACCCAGAAAACCGCCAGAGGATTAGCAGAACGGAGTCACCGGACCCAAGTGCAGACGAGAGGCCCACGGAAGAGGGTAGGAAGGGCGGAGAGGCAGTGCGCGCTCCACGGACTGGCGGGAGGGAGCCGGGGCGGAGGGGCGGCTCGCCAGCCAAGCAGAGCCCTCAAGTCCGGCTTGCAAAAGCGGAGGGGCCTGACGGACTGTGTTCCAACAGCAAGCGCGACTTAGCGTCTGGGAGGTCATAAGTTAACAGCTCTGCTCGGAAAGCGGGAAGGCTGGAGGACAAAGGGAGGGTGAGCTGCGGAGCCCCCGGACGACAGAGCTCAGTTTGGCGGGGAACAAAGGCGCTCGCCAGCGCCATCTCCCCCGCCCATCCCCCAGCCAAAATCCCAAAGGGAACCGGTTCCGGCCAGGGAAATTGCTCGCTCCGCGCAAACACCCAACTCTGTGCTTCTGCGGAGCCAAACCTCCGGCAGCGGATCTGACTCCCTCCGGCTGCCACAGGGCCCCTCCTGAAGTGGATCACCTAAGGAGAAGCGAGCTAAGCCTGCCCCCCCTCCCGCCGTGCACCTTGCCTTCCCACCCCAGCTAATACGCCAGATCCCCAGCATCACAAGCCTGGCAGTGTGCAAGTAGCCCAGACGGGCCACGCCACCCCACAGTGAATCCCACCCCTAGGAGAGGGGAAGAGAAGGCACACACCAGTCTGACTGTGGCCCCAGCGGTGGGCTGGGGGCAGACATCAGGACTGACTGCGGCCCCGCCCACCAACTCCAGTTATACACCACAGCACAGGGGAAGTGCCCTGCAGGTCCTCACCACACCAGGGACTATCCAAAATGACCAAGCGGAAGAATTCCCCTCAGAAGAATCTCCAGGAAATAACAACAGCTAATGAGCTGATCAAAAAGGATTTAAATAATATAACAGAAAGTGAATTTAGAATAATAGTCATAAAATTAATCGCTGGGCTGGAAAACAGTATACAGGACAGCAGAGAATCTCTTGCTACAGAGATCAAGGGACTAAGGAACAGTCACGAGGAGCTGAAAAACGCTTTAAAGGAAATGCAAAACAAAATGCAAACCACCACAGCTCGGATGGAAGAGGCAGAGGAGAGAATAGGTGAACTAGAAGATAAAGTTATGGAAAAAGAGGAAGCTGAGAAAAAGAGAGATAAAAAAATCCAGGAGTATGAGGGGAAAATTAGAGAACTAAGTGATACACTAAAAAGAAATAATATACGCATAATTGGTATCCCAGAGGAGGAAGAGAGAGGGAAAGGTGCTGAAGGGGTACTTGAAGAAATAATAGCTGAGAACTTCCCTGAACTGGGGAAGGAAAAAGGCATTGAAATCCAAGAGGCACAGAGAACTCCCTTCAGACGTAACTTGAATCGATCTTCTGCACGACATATCATAGTGAAACTGGCAAAATACAAGGATAAAGAGAAAATTCTGAAAGCAGCAAGGGGTAAACGTGCCCTCACATATAAAGGGAGACCTATAAGACTCGTGACGGATCTCTCTTTTGAAACTTGGCAGGCCAGAAAGAATTGGCACGAGATTTTCAGGGTGCTAGACAGCAAAAATATGCAGCCGAGAATCCTTTATCCAGCAAGTCTGTCATTTAGAATAGAAGGAGAGATAAAGGTCTTCCCAAACAAACAAAAACTGAAGGAATTTGTCACCACTAAACCAGCCCTACAAGAGATCCTAAGGGGGACCCTGTGAGACAAAGTACCAGAGACATCACTACAAGCATAATACATACAGACATCACAATGACTCTAAACCCGTATCTTTCTATAATAACACTGAATGTAAACGGATTAAATGCGCCAACCAAAAGACATAGGGTATCAGAATGGATAAAAAAACAAGACCCATCTATTTGCTGTCTACAAGAGACTCATTTTAGACCTGAGGACACCTTTAGATTCAGAGTGAGGGGATGGAGAACTATTTATCATGCTACTGGAAGCCAAAAGAAAGCTGGAGTAGCCATACTTATATCAGACAAACTAGACTTTAAATTAAAGGCTGTAACAAGAGATGAAGAAGGACATTATATAATAGTTACAGGGTCTATCCATCAGGAAGAGCTAACAATTATAAATGTCTATGTGCCGAATACCGGAGCCCCCAAGTATATAAAAAAATTACTCATAAACAGAAGCAACCTTATTGATAAGAATGTGGTAATTGCAGGGGACTTTAACACCCCACTTACAGAAATGGATAGATCATCTAGACACAGAGTCAATAAAGAAACAAGGGCCCTGAATGAGACATTGGATCAGATGGACTTGACAGATATATTTAGAACTCTGCATCCCAAAGCAACAGAATATACTTTCTTCTCGAGTGCACATGGAACATTCTCCAAGATAGATCATATACTGGGTCACAAAACAGCCCTTCATAAGTTTACAAGAATTGAAATTATACCATGCATACTTTCAGACCACAATGCTATGAAGCTTGAAATCAACCACAGGAAAAAGTCTGGAAAACCTCCAAAAGCGTGGAGGTTAAAGAACACCCTACTAACGAATGAGTGGGTCAACCAGGCAATTAGAGAAGAAATCAAAAAATATATGGAAACAAACGAAAATGAAAATACAACAATCCAAACGCTTTGGGACGCAGCGAAGGCAGTCCTGAGAGGAAAATACATTGCAATCCAGGCCTATCTCAAGAAACAAGAAAAATCCCAAATACAAAATCTAACAGCACACCTAAAGGAAATAGAAGCAGAACAGCAAAGGCAGCCTAAACCCAGCAGAAGAGGAGAAATAATAAAGATCAGAGCAGAAATAAACAATATAGAATCTAAAAAAACTGTAGAGCAGATCAACGAAACCAAGAGTTGGTTTTTTGAAAAAATAAACAAAATTGACAAACCTCTAGCCAGGCTTCTCAAAAAGAAAAGGGAGATGACCCAAATAGATAAAATCATGAATGAAAATGGAATTATTACAACCAATCCCTCAGAGATACAAACAATTATCAGGGAATACTATGAAAAATTATATGCCAACAAATTGGACAACCTGGAAGAAATGGACACATTCCTGAACACCCACACTCTTCCAAAACTCAATCAGGAGGAAATAGAAAGCTTGAACAGACCCATAACCAGCGAAGAAATTGAATCAGTTATCAAAAATCTCCCAACAAATAAGAGTCCAGGACCAGATGGCTTCCCAGGGGAGTTCTACCAGACATTTAAAGCAGAGATAATACCTATCCTTCTCAAGCTATTCCAAGAAATAGAAAGGGAAGGAAAACTTCCAGACTCATTCTATGAAGCCAGTATTACTTTGATTCCTAAACCAGACAGAGACCCAGTCAAAAAAGAGAACTACAGGCCAATATCCCTGATGAATATGGATGCAAAAATTCTCAATAAGATACTAGCAAATCGAATTCAACAGCATATAAAAAGAATTATTCACCATGATCAAGTGGGATTCATTCCTGGGATGCAGGGCTGGTTCAACATTCGCAAATCAATCAACGTGATACATCACATTAACAAAAAAAAAGAGAAGAACCATATGATCCTGTCAATCGATGCAGAAAAGGCCTTTGACAAAATCCAGCACCCTTTCTTAAGAAAAACCCTTGAGAAAGTCGGGATAGAAGGAACATACTTAAAGATCATAAAAGCCATTTATGAAAAGCCCACAGCTAACATCATCCTCAACGGGCAAAAACTGAGAGCTTTTTCCCTGAGATCAGGAAAACGACAGGGATGCCCACTCTCACCGCTGTTGTTTAACATAGTGCTGGAAGTTCTAGCATCAGCAATCAGACAACAAAAGGAAATCAAAGGCATCAAAATTGGCAAAGATGAAGTCAAGCTTTCGCTTTTTGCAGATGACATGATATTATACATGGAAAATCCGATAGACTCCACCAAAAGTCTGCTAGAACTGATACATGAATTCAGCAAAGTTGCAGGATACAAAATCAATGTCCAGAAATCAGTTGCATTCTTATACACTAACAATGAAGCAACAGAAAGACAAATAAAGAAAATGATCCCATTCACCATTGCACCAAGAAGCATAAAATACCTAGGAATAAATCTAACCAAAGATGTAAAGGATCTGTATGCTGAAAACTATAGAAAGCTTATGAAGGTAATTGAAGAAGACTTAAAGAAATGGAAAGACATTCCCTGCTCATGGATTGGAAAAATAAATATTGTCAAAATGTCAATACTACCCAAAGCTATCTACACATTCAATGCAATCCCAATCAAAATTGCACCAGCATTCTTCTCGAAACTAGAACAAGCAATCCTAAAATTCATATGGAACCACAAAAGGCCCCGAATAGCCAAAGGAATTTTGAAGAAGAAGACCAAAGCAGGAGGCATCACAATCCCAGACTTTAGCCTCTACTACAAAGCTGTAATCATCAAGACAGCATGGTATTGGCACAAAAACAGACACACAGACCAATGGAATAGAATAGAAACCCCAGAACTAGACCCACAAACGTATGGCCAACTCATCTTTGACAAAGCAGGAAAGAACATCCAATGGAAAAAAGACAGCCTCTTTAACAAATGGTGCTGGGAGAACTGGACAGCAACATGCAGAAGGATGAAACTAGACCACTTTCTCACACCATTTACAAAAATAAACTCAAAATGGATAAAGGACCTAAATGTGAGACAGGAAACCATCAAAACCTTAGAGGAGAAAGCAGGAAAAGATCTCTCTGACCTCAGCCGTAGCAATCTCTTACTCGACACATCCCCAAAGGCAAGGGAATTAAAAGCAAAAGTGAATTACTGGGACCTTATGAAGATAAAAAGCTTCTGCACAGCAAAGGAAACAACCAACAAAACTAAAAGGCAACCAACGGAATGGGAAAAGATATTTGCAAATGACATATCGGACAAAGGGCTAGTATCTAAAATCTATAAAGAGCTCACCAAACTCCACACCCGAAAAACAAATAACCCAGTGAAGAAATGGGCAGAAAACATGAATAGACACTTCTCTAAAGAAGACATCCAGATGGCCAACAGGCACATGAAAAGATGTTCAGCGTCGCTCCTTATCAGGGAAATACAAATCAAAACCACACTCAGGTATCACCTCACGCCAGTCAGAGTGGCCAAAATGAACAAATCAGGAGACTATAGATGCTGGAGAGGATGTGGAGAAACGGGAACCCTCTTGCACTGTTGGTGGGAATGCAAATTGGTGCAGCCGCTCTGGAAAGCAGTGTGGAGGTTCCTCGGAAAATTAAAAATAGACCTACCCTATGACCCAGCAATAGCACTGCTAGGAATTTATCCAAGGGATACAGGAGTACTGATGCATAGGGGCACTTGTACCCCAATGTTCATAGCAGCACTCTCAACAATAGCCAAATTATGGAAAGAGCCTAAATGTCCATCAACTGATGAATGGATAAAGAAATTGTGGTATATATACACAATGGAGTACTATGTGGCAATGAGAAAAAATGAAATATGGCCCTTTGTAGCAACGTGGATGGAACTGGAGAGTGTAATGCTAAGTGAAATAAGCCATACAGAGAAAGACAGATACCATATGGTTTCACTCTTATGTGGATCCTGAGAAACTTAACAGGAACCCATGGGGGAGGGGAAGGAAAAAAAAAAAAAAAGAGGTTAGAGTGGGAGAGAGCCAAAGCATAAGAGACTGTTAAAAACTGAGAACAAACTGAGGGTTGATGGGGGGTGGGAGGGAGGGGAGGGTGGGTGATGGGTATTGAGGAGGGCACCTTTTGGGATGAGCACTGGGTGTTGTATGGAAACCAATTTGTCAATAAATTTCATAAAAAAAAAAAAAATAATGAGTGAATAAAGTAATTCCAGTGAATCAGGAAAAAAAATAAATAAATAAAAATAAAAATAAAAATAAAACTACTTTTAAATGAATGCATAATATTCCATTTCATGGATATACCTTAATTTATTTAACAACTTCTTTATTATGAAATATTTTAATTATTTTCAATTTGGGGCAATTATAAAAACTATGAGCCAGCTTTTGAAAAGCTGTTTTCTCACCAAGCAATAGCCAAATTATGCACTAATTGTCTAAGACAAAGTATTAGTCATGGATAAACAACTCAAATTTTCTGGAGATGCTTCAAGAACTCTAAAAGCCCTTAATTTTAAAATATCAATATGCACTCAGCTTTTTAAATTAATTTCAAAATCATTTTTATGCAAATTAAAACCATAATGAGGTATCACCACATACCTGTTAGGATGGCCATCATCAAAAAGATAAGAGATAACAAATGCTGGCGTGGGTGTAAAGAAAAGAGAATGCTTGTGCACTGTGGCTGGGATTGTAAATTGGTACAGCCACTACTACGACAGTATAGAGGATCCTCAAAAATTTAAAAATAGGGGTGCCTCGGTGGCTCAGCCAGTTAAGCTTCCGATTCTTGATTTCAGCTCAGGTCATGATCTTACAGGTTGTGAGTTGGAGCCCTGTGTGCAGTTCTTTGGGGGGCAGCACAGAGCCCGCTTGGAATTCTCTCACCCTTTCTCTCTGCCCCTCCCCTGCTCATTCTCTCTGTCTCTCTCTCAAAATAAATACATAAACTGTAAAAAAAAAAAAAATTAAAAATAAAACTGCTATGACCCAGCAATACCACTTCTAGAAATATAACCGAAGGAAACAAAAACACTAACTCAAAAACATAACTGCATCCCTTATTCTTAGCAGCATTATTTACAATAGTGAAAACCACCTAAGTGTCCATCAATGGGTGAATGAATAAAGAAATTGTGGTGTGTGTGTGTGTGTGTGTGTGTGTGTGTGTGTGTGTAAGTATTATTCGACCATAAAAAAAACGAGACCCTACCATTTGCAACAACATGTATGAACCTTGAAGCTATTATGCTAAGTGAAATAAGTCAGACATAGAAAGACAAATACTGTATGATCTCACTTATATGTGGAATTAAAAAAAAAAAAAAAAAAAAAAAAACCTCGTAGAAAAAGAGATCAGACTTGTTACCAGAAGTGGAGGGTTTGGGGAGGATGAATTGGAAGAAGCTCATCAAGAGATACAAAGCCCTAGTTACTAGATAAATAAGTACTGGGAATGTAAGGTGCAACATGATGACATAGGAAAGTTCAGAAAATAAATCCTAGGAATTCTGATCACATGAGAAAAATTCTTTCCTCCTTTTCTTTTTATTATAACTATATGAGAAGATGGATATTAGTTGAACTTGTGGTAATCGTTTCACAATGTATATAAATCAAACCAGCATGATGTAGGTCTTAAATTTAGTGACGTATGTCAATTATTTCTCAATAAAACTGGACAAAATAAGTAAATTAATTAAATTTAAAAATCATTTTATATACAGCCTTTCATTTTTCATACCAAAACTTATAGAATTATATTTTGGGTCATTAAAACAGAGGTGTGACTAAAGTGTTTCACAACTGGAAGAATCATTATTTTCAAATGTGTGCTAAATTTCAGAAATCATTTCCTTTTGGTTTGAATCAAATTCCAAGAATTTGGGCGTTTCATTATATTCTTTTCCAAATTCCTCCTTCCTCTCTGTTCCAATATCTAAAGCTTAGCAATGTGCCAAAAGTGACCAATCCTTTTTTTTTCTTACAACTTTACTCAAGAGATTGCTTAATATTAATATTTTGGTTCCCATTTTGTTCAAATATCAACACTTGGCCCTTTGGGTATTAAAAATGAACATTCTAATTTTAGAGCAGTCATGAACTTTTTTGCTTGATATCCAATTCATATTTGCAAAAGATAGTCTTTTTTCTTTTCAAAAATATCTTGATCGGATTATTTTCCCCCAACTTCATATATTACTTGAGTTTGCTATTTGTTGGGATTTTATTAGCTCAGTGCTCATTTAAAACAACATAGCAACAATTAGCTTAATAATCAGCATCATTCCAAAAGTAATTCCATATTATGGAGTTTAACACACAGCACTCTCTACTAGGCCAATTGTTTTAGCATTTGATTTCAAAAGGCAAGGAAACAACAATATTAAAGACGTTTTAAATAACTCTTCATATTATCCCTTACAGCAATTATTTAAAGCGTTGGAATATAAATAAACTTAATTTCTCTGATCTCTAGGTTAGTGCTACAGGTTAAGTGGGTTGGCTCTGAATCTAGTGCTATTAAATGCCAAAATACAAAAGAGCTAAAAATAGAATAATGTGTCCACTAGAGTACATTTATTAATAAAACTATACATCCATTTTGGATATATATATCTTGTGACTTTTAAATCAATTTCTCTCTAAAATTCAAAGTATTATTTTTTGTATGATTAGAAAAGTAATCTTAGCATTACATAAGAATTTTTTTTCTTTTTTTTAAAGGAGCATTAAAAACAACTTATCCTTTATAATACTAGAAAAAGAGGAGACAAAACCTAAAATAAGAACTCTATTTCCTCCCCTAGTGCATCTTGGGTTTTGCTAGGTTAGTGTCAGTGACAATGAATATTACACATTTTTAATTATAGCTGTTCTTCAAGGTTTGACCATACTTAACTAAAATGCAACATTAATATCAAACTGTCTGAATTGATTAATGCATTAAGTCAGCACCAAAGTTCAAGACCTTCATTTTAATATTCCAAATATGCTCTTTATGAAACCTTTGCTCAAAATAAGTGACTCACCCCATCTCAGACTCCATCACACCAGGCTGAGTAGTTTCTGCTATTATCTCAAACACTCCAAAGCAAACACACATTATTTAATATGAACTTTACTGTTATAAGATAACACAAAACATATCTATTGGTCTCTGCCCCTGCGCCCTGGCATAAAACTCCTAAAAGCACTTGTAATATCCTAAGTGATGAGAGCACTTGGAGCATCGTCTGTTCTCATATTTGGTCTTTAACCCTTGTTCCTGATACAGAGTTCCTAAATTCCTTGGAATTTCATGGGTCATACAGTGTCTTTTGTTCTGAAAAGGTGATCCTGGATCTTGGTGGGACTGTGGATGAGGACTGGGATCGTGAATGAGGACTTTTGGAAAAACCCAAAAGCTTGGAATTTTCAGTCTCAATTTTCAGAGACTGGGGGGAGAAGGGCTGGAAATGGAGTTAATGATGGATCACGCCCACATGATGAAGCCTCCATAAAAATCCCCAAAGTAGGGGGTTCAGAGAACTTCTGGGTTGGTGAACACTTGGAGGCGCCGGGAGAGTGGAACACTGGGAGACAGCATGGAATTTCATGCCTCGTCCCACATACCTTGCCCTATACATCTCTTCCATCTGGATGTTCATCTGTGTCCTTTATATATCCTTTTAGAATAAACCAGTAAGCAGTAAGTACACTGTTTTCCTGAGTTCTATGAGCTGCTCTAACATAATCATTGAACCAGAGGAAAGAATTATGAAAATGTCCAATTTCTAGTTGGTAGGTCAGAAGCACTGGTAACAACCTGGGCTTGCCATTAGCATCTGAGAGGTTGGGGCAGTCTTGCAAGACTAGGCCTTAATCTGGGGGATCTAACCATATTTGCAGGTAAAGAATATCCAATTTAAGTTAAATTATAGGACACGTAGCTAGTGTCACAGAACTTCTTGGTATGGGAAAACCCCACACACATTTCGTGACTAGAGGTATCAAGTGAAATGTTCTGTGTGAGTAGTAAAGGAGAGACACACAGGTGAAGAAGTGAGTTTTTCCTACTCAAGTGTCATTAAATCAAGTTATCTTTCGATTCTTTGTATCACTTTGCTACAGAACATCAATTGAGAACACTTCAAAGTTTGCCAACATACATCCTAGTTGGGCTAAGTTAGTTGAACATGATTTCATAGTTGGTGAACACTGACAAGGAATACTAAATTTAAGATAAATAATATTAATCTTTTATCTTATGTATGGCTCATAGAGATGGTAAAGAACCCAGTCGCAAAACTGAATGTGGCATCATGAATTCATCTAGAACCCTTGGACTCCACGAAAAAGAGGACTAGACAATCACTCAAGAAAAGTACAGAGGTTAGTACAAGCTGACTCAGGTGCTGCCCAATACAGATCTACTCAAGAATTTCTTTCTCTTCTCAAAACTCCCAAAGATAAGAACCACTCTTCCCTCTCCAACTATCCAGTTAAAGGGAACCAAGGGTACTAGAGATTGATGCATACGAACACTTCCAAGATCAATCAGAGTAGCCCAACGATTTCATTATTTATAATATTTGAACTAAAAATAACCTTAAAAATTATTCAGTCCTACTTCTTCATTTAACAACTTGGGAAACTGAGGCCCAGAAATGTTGGTCAGTTGTTCAAGGTCACAAGATTAAATAGCACTGGAACTGGAACTAGCACGAGAGTCTTCTGACGTTCAGCCCAGAGTTCTACTCCCTCTGCTGCTGGTCAGGTTCCAGTTTGCAGGCACATGTATTCAAGGACAAATGAACTAGAACTGAATTGCTGTGAGTTCTAAGCCTGACACACAGGAGCTCTTGATCTGACAAGAAACAAGTGATTAATTCTTCTTAGCTGCCATGGTAACAAACATTTAATTAAACACAAGAACAAATGGAAAAATGCAAACAAGTGGAACTATATCTCAAATTCACTCTTAAAAATTTGATAAAAATGACAGAAATGGTGTCTTGCTTTCTGAAAATACATTACTGTGCCTCTGTATCAGAGCATATAACAAATAGCAACTGTACAAAGAATTTAAGAAACCAAATGCAGAAAATATTCTCATAAGAAAATAATACATAGAATTACTCATTTGGACCAATTGCCATTAAAACCACTTTGCTAACATGAGGTATTTAAATAAATAGGATTCCCTGAATATTTCTTAACCAGAAATCCCTGAGTTATGCAAGCCAAAGTTTTAATTTAAGGTTGGATTTTTAAATATAAAATTTCACAACGTTATATGGGGCATTTAAAGTAATATTAAACAGAAAAGGAGGGAGTATGGGTGGAATGAGAAATTCTTGATCATTAGGTATGTGTGTGTGCAATAAGGGATAGCCAGAATTAAAGCAAATCTACAAAGTAAACATGACAATTCAATTAACAAGAATAGAGCAGGGACTTCTGGGTGGCTCAGTCGGTTAAGCATCAGACTCTTGATCTTGGCTCAAATCTCATGGTTTGTGGTATCGAGCCCCCCCCCCCCATCGGGGGCTCTGCTGTCAGTGTGGACCCTGCTTAGGATTGTCTCTCCTTCACTCTCTGCCCCTCCCCTGCTCGAGCCTCTCTCTCTCTCTCTCAGAATAAATAAACTTTAAAAAATTTAAAAATAAAGGGGTGCCTGGGTGGCTCAGTTGGTTAAGCACCTGACTTCGGCTCGGGTCATGATCTCACGGTTTGTGAGTTTGAGCCTCACATCGGGCTCTGTGCAGACAGCTTGGAGCCTGGAGCTTGCTTCTGATTTTGTGTCTCTGTATCTCTCTGCTCCTCCCCTGTTCATGTCCGTGCTCTGTCTCTCACTCAAGAATAAATAAACATTTAAAAAAGAAAGAAAGAATAAATAAATAATTTTTCAAAAAGAACAGACTGTCTTTGATGGTAGTATTAAAATCCATCCATACATATAACTATACATATATATGTATATACATACATACTCTGTATACATATATCTATGAAGAAAGAAAGCTAATAAATCGCTTCTCTGTGCCAATTTGTACACTACTTATATACAACCAATATGGTAAATCTTGTCAAAATCCAAGGAAATCTAAAATATTAATGCTGAAATTACATTAGTTATAACTGAAAATAAAATATAATTGTTATTAACCCCAAATCCTTGAAGACTGTTTTACTTTGTTCAGATTTTGAAAGCAGAGATCTTAAAAAAAATAAAACGCATCTTATCTCATTAGTGTTACACTCTATATCCTCTGCCTATGTATGTAATATTTGGGAACATATATTATGTCTTAACTATTGCTTTCCAATAGGGAACACATTCTGTTTGGCTATGGGAAGACTATCTGTATACATTGACATTTCCCACTCAAATGTCGTGTCTCTCACCCGACAACCTATCCACAACTACTAATATGCCAGCACACAATATTTTATAAATATTCGTGAGAAGAAAAATGAGTGGAGTGTCCTCAATATGGGAAGTGCAGACCAATTCTGTATCTTATAAAAAGCTGAGTGGATATCACCTACCATATAGGTCAGAGGCAGTGTAGCGTGGTGAAAAATATTCTGGGCTTAGAGGCAGGTGACGGGAGTGCTGCATCTTGCTTTGCCGCTAACCGGCCAGGGGAAGAGCCTGTATGTCTACCGTACTTAAAATAAGATCGTTGGTTCAAATGATCTGTCAGGGCCCTTTCTAGGACCTAAAATTCTATAATTTATTATTCACTATGAAATATGGTAAATTTTATTAGTAGCCGCATGAGTTAAACTATAGGCAGATTAACAGATTGATTAAAGTGATATTTATTCTTGTCTAGACAAAATAAATAATTTTCTCACTAGGATGTTCAACCTTCATTGATAGCAGACATTACAATGCATTTCAAGTTCACTTTTGTATTTTCCAACTGGAACTTTGATTTGACCTCACTTAGCTACATTTGCAAGCATTAGCAAGACACTTAGTACACTAAAACAAACAGGATTATTCCCTATTACAGAAGTATTGACAAAATACCAGTTTATAAATTTTCTACTTTTTTGCTAAGGGAATTAGATGTAGTCATACACTAATTTTGTTTGTCTTAGGAAAAGTAAAGAGAATATTAAAAGCGCTATGCAACTCAAATTGTTAGGATCTAGGTGTATTAAAATATTTCAACATATATTAAAATAAGTGTATTAAAATTAGTATATATACTAATTATCCTCCGTTGACCCTCATAAAATAAACTAATTGTTCTATTTCCTCATCTGAAAGTTTGGACTTCAACCAACGTTAATGACCAGCAATGAGTGAGCTTATGTTAAGTTTTTAAACTTACTTTTAAAATATCACCTTTTTTGCAGTGACATGGATGGAGCTAGAGTGTATTATGCTAAACAAAATAAGTCAGAGAAAGACAAATACCACATGATTTCACTCATATGTGGAACTTAAGAAACAAAATAATGAACATAGGGAAAGAGGGGGGTGGGGGAAGAGAGGGAAGCAAGCCATAAGAGATTCTTAAGTATAGAAAACAAACTGAGGGTTGATGGAGGGAGGTGGGTGGGGGATGGGCTAAATGGGCGATGGGCATTAAGGAGGGCACCTGTTGTGATGAGCACTGGGTGTCACATGTAAGTGATGAATCACTAAATTGTACTCCTGAAACCAATGTTACATTATACGTTAACTAACTAGAATTTAAGTAAAAACTTGAAAAAGAAATAAAATAAAATGCCACGTTTAAAACGTAGTTAATGCTTATAAATTAAAACATACGCATTAAAGAAATGAAACCCAACTAAAGCTAATGGAAGTATAAACAGAAAAATAATGACTTCCTTAATGCTATTCCCTACTCCGTAGAGCTGCTACAAGTCTTTGTTGTCACCTATGAATAGATGCTTCTGCCAATTTTCAATGTGGAGCTAAGTCTTGAGGATAATATTAATATGCACATTCCAGTATACTGAAAAATTTATATTAAGAAATGAAGAGCTCCACTGCAGCCCTAAAAGGTTTTGCATGTAGAAAATGAGAAATAAATTTTTATTATTAAATACAAAGTGGAATAATTTTGTATTTATGGAAATTATTTCCATTATTAAATGGAAATTCAGTAGAGAGTCTACGTGATCAAGGGTTCATTAAAGCAGAGTATATTGCCACCTCTGATTAACAGCATAGAGAATTTCAACAACCATGCAGAAATGATGACATGCAAACATGAATCCTAGTTTTAGAGCCAGCCTAGTAAACAACAGCCAAGTAAACAAACAGGTGCGGACATAGGAAAATAAATGGCCATGGGAAAACTTTTAACAATTTTTCAAAAGCAAAACGTAATTAGCATGAAAATTAAAGGTTTCAAAAAATTATTTGCAATCCAAAACCCATAATCCTGTTGGTATGCCAAACAACAGAGATATAAAATGCAAAATACTAAGAAGATGGTGGGTAGTATCATTAATATTATTGCCATGCTTTTTGATTTTATTTGTTAGAGTGTGGCATAATTTTCAGGTCAAGAGGTTTTGAGAGAGAATGTAAATACTATCAATTGAATTATGCCCTACAGAATCCTCTGGGGGAAAACTGCACCAATAACACTCAAATTAATGTATTTTGCAAACTGTATTCCCTCACATATGGTCCTATGTAGTTATAATGACTGTAGGCTGTGTCATTAAAACAGACGTGGGTTCAAATACAAGGGTTCAAACGTCATTTAAACATCGCTTTTAGCTGCCTAACCCAAACAAATTATTTGACCTCTGTTCCTTATAATGTATATTGCAAAAGAAAATATTAATAATGCTCCCTCAAAGATTAGACATGGGGATGCAAAATTACATCCACAAAGTGTCTAGCACATAAAAAGCATCTGGCTCATAAAAGTCCCAAGTACACTCATTTATAGTTACTTGGAAAAATAACCACATCTTAATATAAATTATATCCCTAAACATAGTGCCTTATATAAAATATTTTAAAGATAATCTTTAACAGGAAAATGAGACTCTAGTCATTAAAAAGTCTGTTTCCCGGAAAAAAAAATGCTGTTCAAGAAAAGTTCATAACTCTATTAGTGAGGTATACACCCAACTCAGGTTATAGTCATGGACTGCCTAACCCCACCTACAGCAATGTGATGAAAGTGACTATCAATCAAAGTTTCTTATCAAATTGATTGTTTATTTATGAAATAAACAACAAACAAAACTATAAATCTTTAGATGTGAGCACAGAATTATGGTGGTAAGCATTAAAAGCACTCAGCAGAAAAGTCTGAATAATACTAGGTAGTGTTCAAACAAAAAGGCGCAAGAAGATTTCATTAATAAAATATGATGCCCTGATCTTTGAATCAGACATTACCGAGTATTAAGCAAGAATTTTCTGCTTTATACTTAAGGAGTCTTGACTGAATTTAAAAACTCCCTCAATTCTGCTCAACAAAACAAAGATATTTTATATATATTTCTCCTCATTCTTCGGACAGAGAAAGTAATATTCACTTGGACAAGAAATACATCAGCCACAGAGAAAGCAACCATAGAAAACCAGTGTCTGGAATTAAATGTTGCTGCCATACTTCTCAGCTACCCCCGGTCAGATAGCTTACACCCAGAGCGATGCTGAGTACGACGAATCTGGGCAGGTGACCTGATTTGACGTGATCTTGTCCTTCTCTAAGTGAAAACCTGTTGATGCCACTTTCCTGCTTATGCTCTTTCAGGTGCTCTACACAATCTGAACTACTCGCGAAAGGAAGGAAAATCCAGTGAATTATTTCCATTCCTCCCTAGCCGAGTGCAGTCTTCCAGTACAACCTCCCAGGTACTCTAGCCCGCTGAGCTTGTCTGAATCTCAGAGTCCTTCTCAAAACTGCTCCAGGCAGCCACACCCAATCCGTCAGAGATGGCCCATAAAATAAAACCTATACACCTTCTGAAGATACTGGTAGTCAAAAGAATGATCTGACCAGAGGAGGGCCTGGGCATCACTGGACTCACAATTAAACAGATTCAGGGAGGAGAGATATTGAGAGTCATCAAGCCAATCCAAGCAAGGGAAGTGATCCACAAGCCCCACATCTCCTACGTTCCAATCCTAGTAGCCAAATAGTCCTGTCTTTGTTGTTAATGTTTTATTTATTTTTGAGAGAGAGGGTGCGAGTAGGAGAGGGGCAGAGAGAAAGGGGGACAGAGGATCTGAAGTGGGCTCCATGCTGACAGCTGACAGTCACAAACTCATGAACCATGAGATCATGACCTGAGCTGAACTCAGACATTCAACACTGATCCACCCCAGGCATCCCCAGATAGTCCCCTTAATGCAGATGGTGCCTCGGGATACTAGGCCGATGCCATTGACAATCAAATTATAAATTTATCTCCTCTTTCATGCAAAAAACCTTCTGGTTAATATTTGTTCCCATATAATTTTATTTGCCTATAAAGTTAGAATACCACACTCATGTTGACCCTATACACCTTATGTGACAATACATTGGAATTCTGTTTTAGTTAACTTTCTACAAGGTCAGTTAATATGAATTCACCTTAAGAAATTGCTTGATGTGCTGACAAACTTAGTTCCTGGGCTATAAAGTCAGGATTCAGTGTAAAACCATGATGAATGCCCCAAGATCTAGATCATCTAATAATATATCATAACAATCAAATAGCTGGAGTTTATTGCTAAGGCTGCATCTTTCTCAGAGGACTCTCCACATGTAACACGCGGAAGAAAAGTCCCTTGTGATTTGAGCCCCACCCTTTATATTTTTCCAATTTTACCTCCAATATGATGGAACAAACAGTACCAACAACAGGAGTGTCACCCATGGCAGTGTTGGTGGTGGAAGACGGGATGTTGCTTCACTATCAGATCTAAAGTTGAGAAGCAAAATCTAAAATAGAAAAGTAAGAAACCACATTGGAAGCTGGGAGCATGGAAAGCTTGTAGAATTGACCTGGATATAATATAATATGGCAACTGGGTTTGGATTCAAAAGGGACATCACTGGGGTGCCTGGGTGGGTGCCTGGGTGCTCTGCCGGTTAAGTGTCCAGCTTCGGCTCAGGTCATGATCTCGCAGTTCATGAGCCGGAGCCCCGCGTCAAGCTCTGTGCCGGCAGCTCAGACCCTGGAGCCTGCTTCAGATTCTGTGTCTCCCTCTCTCCCTCCGCCCCTCCCCACTCACACTCTGTCTCTCTCAAAAATAAGTAAACATTAAAAAAGAAAAACTTCAAAAGGGACATCACTAAAGAGATTGTGATGAGTTCTTCTGTGGTGGTGCTTGGTGCTTTGGCAGAAATAAGGTCGTTGAAAGCAGCTGTGTGACCCTTGAGCTTCACTACTCAAACCTACCTTGTGCACAAACTCTGAGCTGTAGCAACCCCAAATTACTGGATGTTCTGGAAGTGGCATATTCCACACACTGCTGTACCTTTGCACACACTCTTACTTCTTGCCAGAACGCCAATGGGCCTTTGCTCAAGTCTTGCCTCCTCTCTGTCCCCATAGCATTTATAGCTTTGGAATTAAGTTGTCACTATATATTCCCTTTTTGAGCACAAATTCCTTAAAATCAAGGTCCTGTTTAAGTCATGTTAATTCCATAGACGTGCTTTTCTTATTTTTTTTTTAAAGATTTTATTTTGTAATTTCTACACCCAACGTGGGACTCAAACTTGACCCCAAGATCAAGAGCCACACACTCTACCGACTGAGCCAGCCTGGCGTCCCTGAAGTGTTTTTCATAGTACTTTGTATATAGTAAGAAGATAGGAAATTGGATCACCAAATTACTCATTAAAATACATTGAATGGAAATCCTGATGCTATTATAATAGTTGAAGATCTCATAAGTAATCATTTATTTGCTCAACCTGACAAATGTGTAATCAAGATTTTTGCTTTTTACTTTTTTAATGTGTCAGGCTTTGTGCTAGGAATGGAAAAATGAAAGTGACTCAATCTTGACCATGAAAGAGATTATAGTTTTAGTGAAAGTTGACACTTTCACTCTCAGTCACATTGCTATCCAAATATGCCACGAAATAGCATAAACTACAGATATTTCATTGAAGTGCTTAAATATTTAACAGATTAAAGGTGGAAATTCTAATTTACGCATTAGTTATTCAGCAAGTCTTTATAGATCAATTTCCTCTGCTTCATAATTATAGCTTAGGTATATAATTATAATATATATCAAAGATGACTTTGATAAATAACCCCACATTCTTCTAATTTTCCATTACTGAAGCTTACAGACCTGCTCAATGATAAAGATGCAATTGTACATTTACTGCATTAACCTTCAATAACCAAATCGAAAGCAGATTTTTATTATGTATATTCATAAACTATTGGGTTTAATGTTAACCCATTTTCTTTGCAAAACTGCATCAGAACACAAAAATACTAGGGATTCACGTGACTGGTTTATTAATTCAGAAATTATAACATTTAGAGTCCATGAGCTAAAAGTATTGTTTGATCTCTAAAACAAACATGTTTAGTAGGTAATTTAAGAATAACTTTCTTGTCTTAATGAATCACACACATCAGCTTCCTCAATGAAACATCTAAATTCAATTAAAAACATTAAAAAGTAGGAGGAAAGAAAAAAAATTGCATATATTAATCTTTGATATTCTAGATATCAAATTTGGTGATAATAGGCAACTGTTATACTAAGTATACTTATACTTACTAATTACACTAAGCAAAGTCATGTGCCTACAAACCAAATTGCAAAGCCTAAATAGCAAAAGCAAACACAAAATTGAAACCCAACACAAACTGAAAAATAATTCATAGCATCTTGTTACAAGTTTTTAAAACCCCAAAATATTATGCAAGACACACTCCATCCTGTATTTTTCTTTGAGAATTTTAACTTATCCTTAAAAAAAACATCTCTTTTGAGTCTTATTGCCCTAACAGGTCTTATGTTCTCAGTAAGGATTTCATTAGATCAGGTTCGGCGTTTATCATTTGTATGTGTATCCCAGGATGTTTACTGAACTCTCCCAGTGTTTCACTGAGGATCCTGAGGCTAAGAAAGCAGAGAAGGCTCTTGCTCTGGAGGAGTTCTCTCTAGAAAACACACAAGGAAGTGGAGAGAGCAATAATAACTAGAGAAGAAATCAAAATCTAATTACTATAACTCAGTTCAATTCAGTAGAAGTCAAAGACTTATTATCTTGGGAAAATCAGAAAATATGAACCCTAAATTTAGCCACAAACTTTACTCTAGATATATTTTCCAGTAACTATTTAGAAGAAAGCAGCAGTCATTGGGATTCAGAGGCACCAGTCATTACCATTAATATTAGACTGTGTTGCCTTAAGGTTTCCAAGAGTAGAATTCATCTTCAAATTCACATGTTCATGTATTCTCAACAAATTTTTCCTCCAATGAAGGAAACATTATGTTCTTACCTAGACTATCACTTCAATCGTGAGACAAGAATTCAAATCAGGAGTTGAGATGAATGGATTAACATTCCATTCATACGTATATACAATGGACTAGTATACGTATATACAATGGACTAGTACTCAGTGATGAAAAGAATGAGATCTTGCCATTTGCAACAACGTGGATGGAACTGGAGGGTATTATGCTAAGTGAAATAAGTCAGTCAGAGAAAGACAGATATCATATGTGCTCACTCATACGTGGAATTTGAGAAAACAGATGATCATAGGGGAATGGAAAGAAAAATAAGATAAAAACAGAGAGGGAGGCAAACCATAAGAGACTTAAATACAGAGAATTAACTGAAGGTTGATTGGGGTGGGGTGGGCTAAATGGGTGATGGGCATTAAGGAGAGCACTTGTTTGGCTAAGCATTGGGTGATATATGTAAGTGATGAATCATTGGGTTCTACTCCTAAAGCCAAGGCTACACTGTATGTTAACTAACTTGAGAATAATAAATAAATAAATAAATAAATAAATAAATAAATAAATAAATAAATAAATAACAGGAGTTGAACTAGTTCTCTAAAGCCCCTTCCATCTCTAAATTTTAGGAAATAGCATGTACCATTCCTTCTCAGTCTCCATACACATGTGCTTGGACCTTTTCTCCCTCAGCTCACAGAAAGAAAAGCAAGCAGGTATGGAAAAAATCATTTTGTAGTCCACATTAGATAGCTTATGCAATCATATCTAACTTTACCGTATGATGACTCTGTAAATAACTGGATGCAATAATGGTAACACAAATGAACATTTCATCATTATGTGTACATGTAACAGTTTTCTATATATTGAGACAGTTTGATTTCATGAGTAAAATCATGAGTTTTGAAATCAGACGGGTAGGTTGGAAGCTTAGCTATGCCATAATTCATGTGACAGGTCATGAGCCATGTTCACCTCAACTTCCATTTCTACAAAATGCAAAATACAAAATATAAAAAGCACAAAATAATAAAACTCTACCTCCAAGTATGATGCACCTGAGGTCCTTAGCAGAAAGTAAGCACTAAAGATGTCAGCTAGTATTGCAATCAAACATTTCAATTGAAAAGAACACAGGGTGAACATCTGTGAAATGATCCCTAACATAAAACATAAATGGAGAAAAAATATCTTGAAGATGCAATTATATCTAAAACATATCTTGAAGATGCAATTATAGCTAAATTTCATAGCAAACTGTCCCATTTTTATAAGCTTGAATTTCTTTTCAAACTCCACTATAGGTACTATATTACAATTTCTTTATGGTTTCGAAGTAGGACTTTCAACTTACTAGACAAAAATAGTATATCTGTACAACTTTATGATACATGTCTAACAAATTTACAGAAGAGATCAATACAGATGAAGAGGACAGAGGATATGAAGAGATTTTTTATTTGTTTTTAAGTTTGTTTGTTTGTTTATTTATTTATTTATTTATTTATTTATTTATTTATTTATTTTATTTTGAGAGCGAGATAGAGAGCAAGCAGAGGAGAAGCAGAGAGAGAGGGAGACAGACAGGATCCTAAGCAGGCTCAGTGCTGTCCGCACAGAGCCCAATGCAGGGCTAAACCCATGAACAGTGAGATCATGATCTGAGCCAAGATCAAGAGTTGGACGCTTAACCGACTGAGCCACTCAGGCACCCTGAAGTGAATTTTAAAGCAATTAGAGAATTCAAGGTCTTGACCTCCTATAGAATCCATAATGTAACTGGGGAAAAATTCAAGAATATATATTTTTCAAAATGTATTATTTTGAAATACATTCTAATAAAAAACAATTCTAATAAAAAACACAGTTTTAGGAAAATAGGTAAAAAGCACAAAATAAAAAAATCAATGTTCCAACCCTATAATATGCCATTTATATTATAAAGGATTAATACTGACTTGATAAAGTGCTCCTATGATATACTGAAGTCTCACTTTCTCATTCTTTCTCTCCCTCCATCTCTCTTTTCCTTCCTTTTTACCTCTTTTGTTTTTAGAATGATAGGGATTGTATTTATTTTTAAAAGCTTTTATTAAGGATATATTATATTGGACAAATCTCTTATCCTCCCAGTATTTTCATTACCTTGCTAGAAAGTGGGAATGATAATGACTTTATTCAACAGGGAAAGGAATTATATGGCTCAAAAACCTTTACAACAAGATGCATTTTGCCATAAAAGTTTATATTGCTGAAGGATATTGAAGTGCCTATTACTGGCCTTTTATATAAATACTTAATATTACATACTTAGTTCAAGCAATGTTTAATACAGCATTATTCCAATGTTACAAATAATTTGAATAGTTACAATGGGAAGAACCTAGCAACAATAGATGTGAACAACTATGTAAAGTACTATGCAAGCTAATAATAGTTCTTTTATTGTTACATAGGCAACCCTGGGCCTATGTAGTACGTCTTGGTCCAATCATTGATTGACACAATATATCATAAAATCATAGATCTGGAAGAAACCTTAGAGACTTCACTGGATTTCCAGTCCAGTATTTTTTTTTTAAATCATGTTTTCCTAGATGTAGTTATTTCTAGAAACTGGAAAGTATTTAATTTACAAATACATTATCTCTACTCCACTTATGGTCACATGGCTGACTTGCTCTTCATAATATTAAAATAAATTAGGCTATTTACAAATTCAGTCTTCTAGAAACCGTAGTATGGGCCACCCACTATCCAGCTCTCTGAATTGTGGGATATTTTCCATGTTACTCTTCTAAGAATATACATTTTGGGAATCCCCACTGAAAAGACAAATTGCTTTTCATGGAAGAAAATGAGAGGGACAGAAAAAATAAAATCCTAATATAACCTCTCCCCACTCCCCTCAAAATAAATTGGCAGCTAAATGGTTTTTCTTACATTTGATATTATACCAGTGGAATTTTGCTTGGAAGCTGAAGTAGAAATGAGTGGCTTATAAAGCAATGCTTTTATATCAAGTATCAAAGTTTTTGGTCATCTCTTAATAGGAAGTATGTTTGGAAATTCTTTTTTTTTTTAATTAAGGTCTAGATACATCATGGAGCTTGAACTCACAATCCCAAGATTAAGAGTCATATGCTCTACCAATTGAACTAGTGGGGCAGTCCTGTTTGGAAATTCTTAGACCTTATAAGTGATTTCTCCTTTTTCCCAAATTTATGTTACTGAAAAAATATTCATTAAAAATGGCCTTTTTTCCCCTGAGCCATAAATACTGTGCCCACATATCCATAAAATGCCATATCCAAATTTGTTAACATGACATAATCGCTAGTACAGTAGTTACATAACTATGCTCTTAGCTAACTTGCTTCAGAAAGGTGAACTATTTTTCTAGCTGACTCAAAAAATTATTGACAAATTTTATGTACATATTGGCTTTCTTTTTTTTATCTGAATAACATGGCAAAACAAATTATATAGAGACAACTTTAGCTTCTTTTTGGTGTCATTGACAGTATAGTAAGTACAAAAGTAGCCTTAGACTTTGTTTAAAATTATATTGATAATGTTATGTGGTTTTTACCACAATAAAAAAAAAGTATTGAATTTCTACCCATGATTCACAGGATATATGATAAAACCAATGGCTTTTCTTGGGGGATGCTGAGACACAGCCCCTAGGTATGGGACATTTTGTAAAACGCACTAACTAAAATAGAAAGATGTTCATTACTGAGTTGTTCACAAAATACCAAATATTTGTGTCTACATTTTGAAAGCAAATATAAAAATCATATTGTTGACAGGATCAGTCAATCACTCAGTTGACCTGGTCTCAAATACACTCAGGCTTAGCCAAGAGCACATTTCCAATCAACTACACAAACACTCACTGAGAAAAGGTAATAGAACCACACAAAATTTAATATATCCAAGAGACCATCAATATTTGAGCCCATGTCATCCAAGTAATCTTAATCTGTAGCTGATTATAAGGCACTATCAAATGGTTAATTCAAAAGGAGAATCCCCACCCCTTGTTACTTACTTATCTGATAGATACACTTCTAGTTTCCATCAAACAAATGAACGTAATTTTTTTTTTTAATTTTATAGGAATGTGGGTTTGGCTGCTTTATTTTTGATTGCTAATCCGTGTAACCTACATGAACTACAGAACTGTTGGGTGTCCCAGCATTTTTTAAAATTATAGATAAGACTTAAATGATAAATTCTAGAGTTGGATTCTGGTTTCGCTATAGTAAAAGAATCATGAAGTATACTGATGAGGTTTGTAATAGCATCCTAATGTATTCATTCCTCCAGTTATGCAACATTTATTAAATGCCCATAATATACAAGAGGCTGAGCAACATGATTTATTCTGCTGAAACAAAAAGGACATCAAGTGAATTGGCTAACTGCTTAATCCTCAACTTTGTTGTAGTTATCTTGGTTGGAATAACTTTAATCCCTTTGTTCTCCACAAGGAAAATTTAAGTCAAACAATATACATAAGAAGAAAAGATAAGGAGCGCCCATGGAAATATAGAAATGTAACACTGACAAGGTGGAGGTGGAATTCACCAGGGCTAGGCCAGTGCCTTGCAGTAGATGGCAGAAACTCAACAGTTATTCACACTATTGCGATATCCAGAGAAGACAAAGTAGTGTCACTCCCACACTCTTCTTAAAGGATTACTGGACTTTGAGATGATTTTCTAAATGCTCTGTTCCTCACTCTCCTTCTACTTGGTAAGTGGATATTGATAATTCTCTCATTTGGTTGTTGCATAAAATTGACAAAAATAAAAAGTTCTCACCAAGTTCTTGGTGCAATAAATAAATAAATAAACAATAAAATAAAATAAAAATCTTAATATAGTGCTTCTATGATATTTTAGGTTTGCTACTACTTTGCCATTATTGTTCTTCATTTTTGTCTCTTGTTAATCAAGTTTGTTTATTCACTAAACTTTTCACACAGTTGATAACTTTACTAAATTGTTTCATCTCATAAATTTCATTAAGCAGAAAATAATAATAATAAAAATCAAATGTGAAATACTCATCAGCTAAAGGGATACACAGATACATAGATATAGATATATACACACAATCTAGGAAGCTTATAACAGTAGCATAAGAGTTATGCACGCCTGTACTATAATAAAAAATTTTAAATTAGCCGTATTCCTGAAGGATACAGGCTGTATGGAATTTTAATGTAGATTTACAGTAGGTGAAACTGATGGACCATAACCAGAATTCCACATGTATTATGGGGGTGGGGGGGGAGGGAAAACCTAATTGCTATTTTTGTTTCACTCACTAACAAAGGCTAATGACATGTATTTTCTAACTATCACATAACAATCTTTTCTACCATGTGGATGTTTTTGTGACTCCCTAATTTCAATCCTTTCAGGGCAATATTTACAAAGAGAAACAATGTTATGTCAGTGTTAATCTCATAACAACACTACCTTAACTCTATACTTTCTACAAAGTCAACCAGATCTATTTATTCTCAGCCTAATTGTCTCAGTAGACCTGCTCCATTTTCTGGCTATTAGTGTTCATATTTAACAGCAACAACAAAAAAGAACTAATCTTCCCTTCCTCACTCGTAATGCCAAATAATTCTCATAATAATGATATAAAATAAGCAGATCAATTTACTTTTGATGGTTAGCAAATTTCAAGTCAGGACCAGTAGTCTTTTTCACTGTGTTAGCCCTTTAAATATGTACACATACTGCCTTAAATAAAAATATGTGTGTGTCTGTGTGTGTGGAAACATACATATTGAAAAAAAGATCTAAACAGTATAAAATGCATTTATAAAAGTGAAAGTCTCCTGTGTCCACTCACAGAGTTCTATTTACCAAAGGTAACCACAATTAACTGTGTAGTATCCTTCAGATATTTTCTAGAACTATGCACAGATATTTATGATGGAAATAGATTCATACACGGTGTTCTATCTCTTTTCTTTTCTTTTTCTTTTTCTTTTCCTTACTTTGACATCTTTCTACCTCAGAAAATAGAAATTTATTCATTCTATTTAAAAAGCTCTCTATCTACCAGTCCACTCTTAAAAATAAGTGTTCTCTTAATTTTTCTATTTTTAGCCCAAACATTTTATAATACCCCAATTGTAACTGAAAAATTTACAACATGTGAAATTCAGAGATTTACATTTTAAGTAAATCAGTTCTTTCTACTATTTTGTATGATTTCATTTTTTAAATAAAATAGTTAAAATACCTATATTTGAATTTAGAACACAGGGTCAAATTAGTTGTAATTGCTATAATATTTTATACTGAAAAACCAAGTCATCACCCAATTTATTTATATGCATATAATCAAATATAAAACATATACTATATATTAATATCAATATATACAGTACATTTTCACATGGCAATGTTTTCCAGAAAATACTTTTTGGAGATACGTTCATATATATTCCTCTATAGCTTGTTTTTCTGTAATGTAAATAATCTGAGTCAGTAGACAGGGTTTGTCTTGTACAGATACATACTTAGAAAATTGACTGCATTGATTCATTTCATAATGATAAAACTACAGCAATAAGTAGCAAGAAAAACAAAAGATATTGAAACAATTTTCCTTTTACTCAAAAGGCAAATGGCAAAATATACAAGTCGTCAAATTATAAACCCATATGGCTTGGGCTTCTGTCAATTATGATAAATTATTTTGGGAGCACAAAGGGGTATTAAAAACATTTTTGAAAAAGGCTAAATATAGGTTTTTCTTTCAACATTTTTTAAATGTTGCTTCTAAAATCTCTTAGCAATTAATTGTCTTCCAAATATGACCCTCTTTCTAAGGTAAAAAAGACAAAGATAATTAGTTCCTCTGGAAGTCTCTATGTTTGCTTGATTGTTCTGAGTAGAAATATGCATATTTGTAGATCTGCCAAGTTCAACCCATTTTGCTAGAGAATTCCCAGTGCATTGGATTTTTGCCAAAAACCTAAGCTTGGTTATTCAAAGTTCCTTTTTATCCATCTGCAAAATTTCACTCTTTCCTTTTCTGCTGGCGGCCACAGACACCCTTTACAGATATTAGATTTAGACATGCAATGAAACACACATTTGTTCCCGTTAAGCTTTACCACAATGAATACTCCAGTACCTTCTTATCATAAGTATTTTACTTTAGAGCAGCTCTCAGTAACTGAAGTTCACCATTCCCCGTGGAGCTGAATAAAGCTTTTCTGTGATAGGCTCTTCCTATAAGATTTGCAACTCTTACCATTATTTGAAGAGTTCAGAAGCACTTCTAAAAGCTGTAAGCATTTTACAATGTTTTCTTTGCACACTGAACAGCCCCAGCTGATGAAAGCAAAATGAAAAGGGCCAGATGCATGCTAAGAAGGGCATGCTCTTTTCTGTGAGATCCGTTTTTTCAGCTTTAGATCAGGGTAAGGTCCTGTTTTCCTCATATGCTTTGCCTCTAAGCATGTGGCCTCAGACATTGGAAATTGATGTGATTCATGTTAATTTTTTTTGGGGGGGGGGCGGTGAGAAACCCAAGAAGAACTTGCTTACTCTATTGTTTATTTGTTACAAAAACTTAAAACACTAAAGATATGGTTGACCACCAAAACTAACATAAATTTTACTGTTGTGCCTGTGGTTAATTACGTGACCAATTAATAACTGTAATAGTCACTAGCTTTGCTAGAATTATAATTTATACAAGTTAAATGGAGGAATTATGGGAGCAGGAGGCAAATTTTGCTTTGAAAAAAAGTAAGTAATCAATTAGTTCATTAGAGCTTTGTTCACTTTATCTGATACCAATCCTTTCTACATAGTCTCTGTTGTACATAGACTGACCAGAGTGAAGGACTATTTCCGGTTGTGAAAGAGGAAAATTTGTCATAGAGCGAACACTTCCCCCCCCCACACACACACAAATTATGTTCTTTTCTTAGTATATTAGTAGTACTTAGAAACATTAGTAGTGCTTTGGTTTACTGAGTCTTCATTTTCTCCTTTTTTCACAAGAACAGAAAAAAGGGAGGGGGGAGGTATGCCAGCTGTAAACAGCTTTAACCAAAACCAAAACATAACAAAAGAGGAAACAGAATGAAAGAAAAAAAGCATTCTTTTGTCTGGTCACAAGAACTGAGAGGGAGAGACTATAAAGCCCCCATTTTTATTTGAAGGTTTGGTAACATTGAAATGGATTAAGATGCGCAAATGTAATTCTATTGTTCTCTCAATTATATATGTTCTTCAGGAAAAAATACCCCAAAAATACAGAGCTTGAGAGTTTGGGGTTAACTAAATTTAAGCAAACCGTGTTACAATTGTTGATCAAAACAAAGGACCAATACTCCATTACCAGAGGAAATGTCTCAAATATTACATATGATTTACATGAACAGATACATTGGCACAATTTGAAGTATAAAAAAATGTTGACATCACAGGCAAGCAAAAATATACATATTATCAATAGTCATGTCAATGTAGGTTATTCTATTTCCTAATACCTGAAAAGATTAGTCTCTGCTATTTTCCCCCAGGAGCCCTACATATTTAAGGTTTTTTTGTTGTTTTTGTTTTTTTTAATTTAAGTAATCTCTACACCCAACATGGGACTCAAACTCATGACCTGGAAATCAAAAGTTGCATGCTCTTCCCACTGAGCCACCCAAGTGCCCCTTTTTAAAGTTGTATTATTATTATTATTATTATTATTATTATTATTATTATTATTATTTAAGCCCTACATATTTAAACAAGCCTTGAAAAAAATGTAAAAACTCAGGACTGTAAATTTTATATTTGGCTCACATGATGTCCTATTTAACCCTTTTAATTATTCCCATTTCCTTTTGTTACTTGTTTCTCTATACCTAGAACAAGATTTCATGTACCAGTGTAGATTCGAATGTATGATTCAGGGATATACACTTGAATTGAAGATGTCAGGGACATAATCCAGAACTGAGCTCCTTCTCCTTCCCCAGGAAATGAATCTTGGAGTGAAAGAAAGGACAATGGGCCAGGCTTCCAAAGTCAGGGACACCACAGGGAGTCCTCAGCCAGCCAGAGCTCATCCCATTGATCTCTATATTCAGAGCTCTCTTTGGCATAAGCCCCAAGTGACCTGAGCCTTGAAGAGATAGTCCTCTAATCACCACAGTTATTTAGAGGGAGGACTGTTTGAGGCAATTAAAAAGGCAGTAGGTTCTAAGGACACAAACCCTCATTGGACTCTCAGAGCCACTTCTTTCTCAGTGAACCACTGGAAGTATTTAACTTCTTGGGCAGCACTCTCTGGCATGGAGGACCAAGCCTCTTCTTGCTATGTCTCTAACAGTTTTGAACTTTCCCTTCAAAACTTCAGCTACTTCTAATCCCAGCAGGCTGTTGGATCTGACTTCACTACGCCACTTTGGTCTTGAAATAAAATGATCCAGCTAAATTTTGGCTCTACCACATTTGCTGGTAATTTACCGTGCAAATTGGACAAGCCACTTAACTTCTATGAGCCTCTGTTCCATCCAATATAAAAACAAGTCATAATATCGACTTTACTGGGTTGCTACAACTATTAAAAATAACACAAATAAACTATTCGGTATTGTATGTGTCACATATCATATGTTTAGTACTTCCCCAATTGGTTTTATTAGTCTGTCTTTATAATTCTGTTAGCAAGTTCACATACTCCGATTTAGCCTTCTTTTGACCATTTACTGTATCTGTTTTATCCATGTTCTAGTTTCCAACTAGACAGGGTACTGTTATTCTCTCGAAAATATTCAATTTCATGTCTATAAATACTGTCAGCCCTAGGCAAAGTCATACCATAATGGAAGAGTACCAGCTTGGTAACTTAACACACTTTCATGGTGGCTCAAGATCAAGGCAGTTAAATCCTCTCTACCGTAGTCATATGTCCATCATTCAAGAACAATAAAGAACAGTTCTATTCATGAGCTTACCAAAGGGCTCCCCATTTACAAACTTTGGTCATCCGGACCAGCAAACACAATTAAATGGAGTGCCTGGCATTTTCAACCGCAGATTTGAAACATAGTTAGAAATGGTTTTTATGGAATTTCTTTGGCCAAAATTAGTATCTATTATCACTAAAATTAGCATTATAAAATAATTATATGACTTGGGTCAAAGTAGGCAGTAACCTGCTTATTTTAATCAAAGAACAAAATTATCCGCAAACCACCATTTATCTTAAAAATTTTATATTTTAATGAAATTCAGTATAGTTGTGATCACCTAGAATTTTAATTTTCAATATTCCAAGGTTCAGTGGTGAGGTCTCAGAAGACCTACCCAAAAGTGGGATGAGAAGGAGGTGGCGACTATAGGTGGATCCAAGATCCCCCATGCCTAATGAAACCAGAACAGTTCTCTTTTTATCTTTGTTTATACCAAATTTTAATTTTCAAAGTGGTTTTGCAGCTAAAAAAACATTTGAAAGTTCCTGAACTAGAAGATCTCTTCAGTCTAATAAAGAGCTCTATGCCCTCAAGTAAACACTCTTAAAAATCAAAATGGGAAAGGGAAATTTAGAGTTTCTAGTTAAATGTGCATATTAACATAACAGTCTTACAATTCAAAGTCAACAAACTGAAGTTTTTCATCTTCTGGACCCACTTAATACTTTCACAGTCTAACTTGACTATCCAAAGGATACTTGCCAGAAGAGGAAGAATGTGCCAAGCTATTGACGCCTGACTAGGGACAACAGGCTCTCTTCTGTCATGGCAAATAGGACACAAACTTTGGACTTTAAAAAAAGGAATCTTTTCTTCAAAGTCAAATAGTGATCCTAAATTTTGCCATGAAAATAGTGTCATTAGGAAATACACACCAAAACTGAGGACCTGAAAAAGAATAGTCACTATCTTTCTGATCCCTTTCCTTGAAGCAGAAGATCTTTGATTTCTGATTTTTTGAAAATAATATTCATGCATATAGTACATTTACAAATATACATAGTATATATTCATGAAAATTAAGGGAAATGACCACACTTAGATGAATGCCCTCAAATATGGTTCCATCCTAATTCTATGGAAGAAGGTAATCATTTATTAGGTTTCAATAAATCCTTATACCACCTAAGGCTTGTCACAATCTACAAAGGTTGACTGAATTGGCAAGTTCACAAATTGGAATCTTAAGACCACTGCAAAATTCAGAGAATCTGATAAACTACAAATTCTCAGTCATTGATACCAGCCTAGTCTAACAACCTAGTCTCCAACACAACTTTCCCTCTCCCCTTCTACTCTCTACAAACACTATTTCCAGCTTCCCTCTTTTCCTCAAAAACTTTCCTAACTGCACTGGCCATACCTTCTTCATAGAGAAAAGAGAAACCATGGTTAATACTCCTTATAAGTATTATACCAAGTCTATGAGCTTATCTGTATGTGTACACACCCTCCTGTCCCTGCCTTAGTTATGTTGAAGTAGGTATCCTCCCACCAGGTACGGGTAATCTCTTTTCCTGCACTGCTTACTCCAGCCCTTTCTTCATTCTCAAGAAACCCATACCTTCGTTTCTTCCCTTCTTCTGCACCATTCCCATGAACATTTAAACATGTTCAAGGCTCTCTCTCATCCCAACATCCCTGTCCAGCTACTGGATTCTCTCCACTTTTATTCAGAGGCAAATTTTTCAAAGAGCTATTATTTTTGCCAACTCCATGTCCTTACTTCCTATTTATTCCTCAATCCACCTCCAATCTGGCTTTTGTCCTTACTTCACCAAAACTTCCCTTGCCAGTGTTACTAAGGACATTCACATGGGAAAATCTAATGGGTTTATTGAAGCCTTCATGTTTCTTGACCTGTCAGTAACATTTGACACTCTGTCAACTCATTAGTCTCACCTTTCTTTCAAGTATTGGAATTAGTCCTCAAATCTTTATCACACTATAGTCTCTACAAAAGTGGCTTACTTATTTCAACGGTCTTAGTTACGAACTGTGAGACAATGATTCTCAAAATCCACCACAGATCTCTTCTCTGAGTTTCTAAGACTCATCAATCCAACTGCTGACTTGGCATTTACACTTGGAAGCCTCACTGTACCTCAAGTGAAGCAAATTGTATCATAACATATTACTATAATATGACAGGGTAATATCTGCCCTTTCTAAAAACAACCCAAGCTGATTAGTGCTCTCATTATCAGTATTGATAAAATTCCCGAGATCTCATTTGACAAAAGAATAGCCACAAAGCAGAGAAAATTTATGCTAATTAAATGATCATTAAAAAAGTAAACTTCCTAGTATAAAGTTGTTCCCCCAATTTTTTTTTCAAATTTCTCTTCACATTAGGCCTCTTCAGTGGCACCTGTCCTGAGATTTGTAAGATCCTTCAGAAAATTTTAAGCAAAATGAGAAGTTTTTTTATTGTGATTTTATATTTGAGTTGGTTTCTCTTCTTCTGATATTCTCATGTATCTTCTGCTTATTGAAATGAATTGTTAATTTAGTACAAAGGGACAATACATGGTTCAGTGCATCTAAAATATCACAGTCTTTTGTGTGATTGCCAATGTTAATGGTATCACACAGCTCGTCTAACAATTCATAATGCAATTGTTTCCCCTGTGACAATGATAGTTTCTACAATATTTTAAGGATTTCTTCTAGAGAAGAAAGAGATTCTTCTAGATGAGATTTGGGACTTAAAAAAAATCAGATTTCCACAAACCATGCATGTGACAGATATTCAGAACTGAGAATTTTTATATTCTTTATTTCTCTCTAAGTGTAATATTTCCTTCTTCCCTTCCTCCCTCCCTTCTGTTTAAAAACATTTTTTTTTTTTTTACATAAATAGAATCTGGAGAGTTCTCCACAGTGATTCAATCTATTTAAATTATCCAGAATCAAACTGCGCTATTGACAAGCTTAGAGCAATCAATTTGATGAGCAATCCTGGAGATAATGTTTTGATAACAGACAAGAAACCATAATCCCTTAGAGAAAATAGATGACTCTGATGCACAAATCCCAATGTGTTCACTTTGTCTATTATACCAAACTTGGTCCCCAACCTCCCTCTTTCCACCAGTCAATATGTTGACAAAATGATCAATCTCTTTATCTTTCCACTCCCCTGTAATACTGACAATATTACATTTTTTGTAATTAAAATATTATTAAAGCTCTAACATCTTTAAATCTGTTTCATAAAAAATTATTTTTGCCAAAATTGTACTTAGTTACTTTCCAACCTCTATATCTTTCGATAGGATTACTTTTACAGTGATATTAAAATACCAAAAGTACCTTTTGCAACATGGCTGTCATTTGAAATATCAGTTCTTCATGTCCCTGTTCAGTTACTTACCTAAAAGAACAAAAAAGGAAACATAAGTTTGAAATCATTTTAATTTATTATTAAGAAGAGTTTTTCCATTTCTAATAAAAATAGGTTTGTAGTAGCACTTAAAAATTACTTATAAGAAAACTCACTCTATTATAAATGCAAAAGAGCAAAACAAAAAAATACGTAAATATTTTAAGAGCCCAGAAAAGTAGGCAAACAAAGCTAGTGAAAAGATGGAAAAATAGCATATATAAGAGGAACAGATTTAAGAAATTATGAAAATATCTAATCATAGGGAACTTTAAGCAACATTCGTAGATTTGACATGCTCATGATACTTGTGAACAAGACGAAACTCTTGTGTTCATACTAGAGAACTGTCTTTATTGGTTCAAGTTTAATATGCCAAACAATACTTTGATGCTTTGGTCATATTCTACATAAAAGTTTACATAACCAATATTAAAACTTTTATTGTTAAAACAATATGAGAACAGTAAAAGAATTTTAGGAACAACAAAAATCATTCTTACTCCTCTATCTGAACTCAACACTGTTCTTATTAATTCACGTTCTCTCTCCTTTAAATCTATGAATATGAATATGTACTCAGTTTAACAGGTAAATATAATCCTCGCATGAATGTTAAGTATGTACTTCTTTAAACCTAGCATATCTAACACACTGTAAATATAAACTATTGTATTCTTCTTCTTAATTATTATTATTTATAATTATTTTCCATGTCACTGCCTAGAGTTCATGCATGTCATTTCAAGGTCTGCAAATTTAGTTAGCCATTATCTTTTTAATGACTTTAAATACTGTCAAATTTCTATAAAAATAATTTAGTATGAGTGTGTATTGTATGTGTGTATGTGTGTGTGTGTGTGTGTGTGTGTGTGTGTGTATTCTTTTTATCTCTTCAGCTCCACTCATCTTCAGTCCTAATTTTTGCTGATTTATGTGTTTTGCTATATCTGGTAGGATATATCCTTCTTTGTTGCTCTTTTTTCTTTTTCTTCCAGAATACAGTTTTATATTCATGCCTATGTGTTTTCCAAATAAAGCTTAGTATCAATTTCTTGAGTTTAATTCCTTAAGGTCCAATAAGGCCTAAGAGGAGGGCATTCAGTCTATAAATAGATTACATGAATTGACAACCACAACAATTGTTTGCCATCTCATCCATCCCTTATTCGATCTTTCCTTTCATCTCCCAAAAAAAAACATTTCAGTTTTCTTTGTATAGTCCATGCACACCCTTTCCTAAGCTCATTTCTAAATATTTAATATGTTTTCTTCTTCAATTGTCAACAGGATCTTCTTCTTGCATTTTCTCTCTGATACATATTAATCTTATTAATCCCTCCTCTTATTTTGTGTTTATTCTCTTTAGGGTTTATAGGCTCTTTAAAGTTTCTGACATTTCTCTGATTACATAACAATTTTTAAAACTATAAGGAAAATGCACCAATTTTTCCTGAGTATCCCCACTATAGAAGTTAATAAAATTAGGCAGACCGACTATGATACGCAGAATAATCTGGAGTTGATGGCAGTGAGGACGATTAAGATGACTTCCTGAGCCACATTTCAAAAGCAGGCTTCGATCACACAGAATATTCAAGTATTTTATACCTTTGCCTTACGAGCCTGTATGAATCAACCTAAATAGTTTTCTTATAGAGATTTGCAGAGAGAACTTACTACACAATCATACCCTTTGGCTTTTCTCAGAAAGCTATTTTAAGTGTATTTGTGCCTTATGGGAGAAAAGGTCAAAGGATGTGAACTGCAGTTTAACAGAAAGAGCCTGGCTTTGGAATCTTATTGGCCAGGCTTCAAGGCCTAACTCTGCCACTTGCTAACTATAGGCCCTGCAAAAATTGCTTAAACTCTGAGCCTTAGTTCTTCTCATGAAATGAGCTTACTTGGAAGATTAGAGATGCTCCTGGCATAAGGCTGGCACTCAAAAGGTGGTAGGTTTTATACTTTGTTGAAAGAAGGCCATGTCTTGACTTTAAACATTTTACATACATTTATTCATTTAGTCTCACAATAGCCATGTGAAATATTACGCACTGTAAGCCCATGAGGAACGGGTTCAGAGTCTACATTGAACAAGTTCACAAATGATCAGTGCTGATCCAGGATTCTAGCCATGGTCTCTCTGATGCTAGGTCTCTATTGTAACATCCTATCTTCTGTTTTCATTCCTTTTTTCTACTAAGATCCAGTTTTTCATAATATTCTAAAGGTCTCCTTTTAATTTGTAATAATTGGAAAAGAATGCTTTCAAATTTACATTAAGAATTCAGTGAATTAGGCCATCTGGGTGGTTCAGTTGGTCAGGCATCCAACTTTAGCTCAGGTCATAATCTTGTAGTTCATGAGCTCAAGTCCTGTGTTGGGCTCTGTGCTGACAGCTCAGAGCCTGGAGCCTGCTTCACATTCTGTGTCTCCCTCTCTCTCTGCCCCTCCCCTGCTCATGCTCCATCTGTCTCTCTCTCTCTCTCTTTCTCTCTCTCTCCCAAAAAATAAATAAACATTAAAAAAATTATATAATACTGCTTTGGAACTTGATTTTTTTTTGTCCTTGTGGATATTGGTCATGCCAATATATACAAATTCATCTGTTCTTTTTAAAAAAATATTTTCTTAGCCTAACAGAAAATATGCATGCACCACCTATTTAATCAAAGAAAAGGCATTCTTTTCATCATATAACATCCACAATTAGTTTTAAAATTTCCTAGTTTTAATTTATATCTGCAAAGGCTACATTAATAATTATTTTTAGTTTTTTATTTATTTTTATTTTTATTTTTTAATACAAAATTTATTGTCAAATTGATTATTTTTAAATTTTTAAGTAGGCTCCACACCCAATGTAGAGCTTGAACTCACAACCCTGAGATTAAGAGTCACATACATGCTCTACTGACTAAGCCAGCCAGATGTCTCAATAATTCTTATACGAAAGAAACCTGAAGGATGAAATTTACTTCAGAGTCAGTCTAAAATCTGTACCAAAGCATTGGCTGAAATGGCTGACCAAGGAATGTTAAGTTGAATAAGCATCTTCCATATCACAGTTAAACCAAAATGAAAAAAAATTTATGAAATGAGAGATGCCTGTGGTCTATCATTTCTTCTTTAACTATCATTTAGTAAACATCTGCAATATATTAAAAGCTCTATATATTATCTATTTATTCTTCATGACATATAAGACAAAAATTACTGGGGAGCCTGGGTGGCTCAGTTGATTGAGTGACCCTTGAACTCAGATCTTGATCTCAGGGCTGTAAATTCAAGCCCCACATTGGGCTCCATATTGGGCATGGATCCTACTAAGGAAAAAAAAAAAGTTAAAAAAAAAAAGACATAAATTACTAAATCCCTTTTACAGAAGAGATAACTAATCATCATAAAGGTTAAGTAACTTGCCCAGGCTTTGTAAGTATTAGAACTAGAATCTATCTACCTCCAAAGTCTTCTTTTTCATTATATCCTGCTACCTCCTTCAAAAGATTGGGTTTACTTACATTTTACTTAATAACAGGAGATTAGACAATTTTTTCATGCCAAAGTCATGTTATATTTAAGTTTGGCTACATGCTTATCATATTATATCACAGTATCATATTTTCATGAGATGTGGCTTGGCCTATGTTATCAGTAAGCCATTAAAATATTGTAATGTTTCCATTTCATTTTCTTTTGCTCTTCAAGGAGATTTAGAACTTCACAGTCATTAACTGACATTCAAGCCATGAATGGTTATGACAACATGAAAAACTCAAATACCAAAGGGTTAGAGATGTTCCAATGGCTTAGAGTCCCTAGGCCAGTGTCCCTGGACCAATTACAGCAGAATCACTAATGGTGTTTTTAATAACACCAGAGTCCTGAGCTTCACCAGTGTAATTTTTAAAGACTACACATTTTACAACTTCTCCAAGATGATCCTTCTGCATATTAAAGTTTGAGAAATACGGCAAGAATCATCGCCTTATTTCAGTGGATGTCAGACCAGCAGTATATCAGCATCACTTAAGAACTTGTCAGAGATGTAAATTCATTTTTTTTAAAGTTTATTTATTTTTGAGAGAAAGAGAGACAGAGTGCAAACAGAGGAGGGGCAGAGAGAGAGGAAGACACAGAATCTAAAGCAGGCACCAGGCTCTGAGTTGTCAGCACAGAGCCCAACCCACCCGGGCCACTCAGGAACTGTGAGATCGTGACCTAGGCCGAAGTCTGAGGCTCAAATGACAGCCACACAGGCACCCTAAAGATGTAAATTGTTAAGCCCCACCCCAGACCTTCTGATTTAGAAATTCCAAGAATGAGGTCCAATAATTTGTGTTTTAGGAAGACTTCCAGGTAATTCTGATGTAAGTGAAAGTATGTGGAGCAATTTTCTGGATCTTTTGTACTACTTGCATTCTCTCATGGATGAATGTTCTAGAGCCGTTATAGAGCCACACATTGTGGCTCTTCAGTCTCCCAGGAGGCTCTATGAACTGTCAATAACAGGCCTCTGGCACATACAGTGTTCAAAGCCCACCATTTCTCCATTTCTGCCTTCATCTTATTTGATCTACCCTATGTCTAGATTGGATGCAGTGTCCACCTTCACGTAGCCTTACTAGGAGCTACCAAAATCATAAACAGGTATTCAGAAGCTTAAATCAGACCCATCGTTTAAAACTCCCTTAGAATAGTATACGTAACCATAGAGATCAGATGGTTAGCATAATAGTCTTTTGAAAAAAGTCTTCCCATATTTCACTTTCTATGCTTTCTATGTAGCAAACAACCTTCTCTATGCCTTAGTAGCAATTTAGAAAGTACAACTTTTAAGCATTCATAAGAAGTGTTCATAGAAAAGACCGATCAAATTGAAAGACAAATATTGCCTCCAGGTGTCAAAAGAGAAAAAAAAGTTCATGGGGCTCCTGAGTGGCTCAGTCAGTTAAGCGTCCGACTTAGGCTCAGGTCATGATCTCACGGTCTATGAGTTTGATCCCCGCATCGGGGTCTGTGCTGACAGCTCAGAGCCTAGAGCCTGCTTCAGATTCTCTCTGTCCCCCCCTACCTGCACTCTGTCTGTCTGTCTCTCTCTCTCCCAAAAATAAACATTAAGAAAAAAAATTTTTAAAGAAAAAAAACAAGTTCACAAAAACCTTGCCCAATTAAAGTTCAAGGCAAATAGGCAATAACATCACAGAATATTAATTGTGGAGTTGCTTTCCAGCTCTTGTATTAGTGAAGGCACTAACAAGGACCTGATTCAACATCTCACATAACAATGCAGAACATAACAGGAAAATCAGCGTTGTGCACTGCCTGCTGAGCAAAGTGTTCCATCTGACATTTAGAACTGGTTGCACTCAACTACTTTTAATTTTAGTCCCAATTTCAAGAGACTGCCAAAGACACAGAGCTACTGCATGAAGTCCTTGCTTCCAGCTCCCATTGGGCTGTTCGGTTGAGTCCTTGAATAATTGGAGCTCCACTGACAGAATACACATTTTCCTTTTGACACTGAAAATCAGATCTTGGGCCTTTGCATACGTGTTTATTCTTCTCCAAGAGAATCAAGAGCAATTTAAGTGTTTTCTTCTTCACTATGAGCCTGTAACTCTCCCGGCTTAATGATGCAATGTCTTATGCTTAGCTAGGTTTAAAATGCTCTTTCTTGGCCTCCTTCAGACCCACAATTCAATTTGATTCTCCCGGACTCTCACCACCTTTCCGTAGTGAAATATATCATGCCTCTTAATTTCCTTCTTTCAAGGCAGAGTATTTTGCTTTGAGGTTGGCAAAGAAACAACACTGGGAACCATTTGCAACAAAATATTAACTAGACAGATGTTCTCAGCATCAGATTCACAACATCCCTTTTTTCCCCTAAACTTAATAAAGGAACTCATACGAAAATAAAGACTCACTAATTTCAATCACTTTTTTGGCCTAATTTTAGCAACTACTTAAATAGTATAATAGGTACAGTTTCTTTCCCACATGTTCTAGACCATTTTCTGAGATGTATGTTTCCATTCCTGCCTTAGTGTTGTCCACTTTCAAATGACTACTAAAAACCACATCTGAACAACTGGATGAATATTTAAATGACTGTGTGGGAACCCCTGGAGCCAAAAGTGGAAGATCTTAAAAATGACTCTTCACAAAACAATGTGCAATATCAACAATGTACAAGGCATTATTTAAGTGCCTTCCCATCTAATTGGAGATGACATAATTAGACAAAAATATAATTAATAATAATAATAACTTACCAGTGTTTCCAAGTATCAAAAATTATATTGACTACATATATAATCTTAATTATTATTCAAGGAAACCCCATGAAAATCAACCTATATTTACATTCTATAGACCAAAAAAAAAGTGAGACTCTAAGAAGTAAACAGACTTGCCCAAGACCATATTGCTAATAAGTGGCTGGACTGAAAATCAAATCCAGGGCTTTCTGATTTATAAAGCCTAGGTCTCACCCACAGGTGGTTTTAAAAAAATTTTTAACGTTTATTTATTTTTGGGAGACAGAGAGAGACAGCGTGACCAGGGGAGGGGCAGAGAAAGAGGGAGACACAGAATCTGAAGCAGGCTCCAGGCGCTGAGCTGTCAGCACAGAGCCTGATGATCGGCTGAAACTCACAAACCACAAGATCGTGACCTGAGCCGAAGCCAGCTGCTTAACTGACTAAGCCACCCAGGCGCCCCAACCACAGGTGGTTTTATATATCAAGGCAATGTAAATGAAGTGTCATATTGGTGGATTAGGCATTAAATGGCTTGGTGGTGTGTAATCTTTACAGAGGTGACGAAAATTAAGCTGAGCTTTAAGGAAATTAAGAGGAGAGAATAGAAAAGAAAATTGGAGGAAAGAAGGAAGGGGAGAGAAAGAGGAGAAGGTAACAAGTTAATTCCGGCCTAAGAAAGTTACAGAGCAGAATTAACTCAAGGCAAGTTCAAGAGACCAGCCTGGTTACAGTAAAGTTGATATAGCAAAAAGATAACATTGAAAGTGTAAGTTAGGGTTACTTTTATAGGTATTGCGGTTTGACCTTTATTGATAGGAATGACAAGTCATGCTTCAGCTGTTTTAGGAAGGCAATGACAAGATCAAAATGGAGTTTTACAGAGATTCATCCAGCAAGGGGGCAGCCTGGTTGGTGTAGAGGTTAGAAAGAGATAACTGTAATGGCAATAATGTTCTAACAAGGACCTGACAATTGCAAAACATCTCAAGCGTTAAGAATTAGATCCTAGCTCCTACATGTCAAGTCTGCCTCAATTAAACCTTCTGGATTTATTCGGGAACTACCCCTCCTTACCCCAGCTCAAGTCTAAAACGAACACGTGCAGAGGCTCCAGCCACTGGAACATAAGCTCCATGTTGTTAACTGTTGACTCTCTGTGCCTAGAACAGTGCCTAACATTGAGTAGGCACTCAATAAATATTTACTGAATGAATAACGGTGTGAATGAGCCAAAATGCTCAGTCATGCAAATGTTTAACTCTAGGCCTAATGTTATTAAATGTTTACATACATAGAATAGAGAGAAAACAAAGCAGAAATACATTTTTTTATGCAGGCCATCACTTATTTATCTTTCACATAAATGACACTCCCCTATATGTGAAGACTAAACAATGCCTCAACATAATCAAATGCAATGTACAGGCTTTGTTCAGGTCCTGATTTTAACAAATCAACTGTAGAAAGGCAGTTTTGAGGAAATATGGACATTAGATATTTGGTATTAAATTATGTTAAAGGGGTGTGATAATGGGATGATGAAAAAAAAAACTTTACTCGTTAAATACTTAATGAAATGTTTACTAGTAAATGGTATGACGTCTGGTGTTTGCTTTCAAATACTCCACCAAATTCAAACCAAAAAAAATGTGGGGTGGGAGGCAGATGAAACAAAATTGCAAGCTGATGTCCGTTTTTGAAGCTGACTGGTTACATGGGAATTCATTATACTGTTCTCCTTACTTTGGCCTGTGTTTGAAAATGTCCACAAAAGATTTTTAAGAGTCTTCTAAAATGTGGGCTGTGAAACGAAAACAAACATCAACATTTTAGTCATGGAGATGTCCACCAGATAACCTCCAAATGTGGTTATACTCATTCATTTATCCAGCCCATGGTTACTGAGCCTACAGTGTGCTGCCAGTTATTCATAGGTGAATGGGACACTGTCCCTACCCTCAGAGATCTCATAATCACGTAGGGGAGGCAGGACAGCGAATTAGTGACAGCAATCCAGAGTCATCACGCATGATGTACAGATATGGACAAGTTACAGTGGAGACACAAGAGACATAATTCAATTTAGTATTTAGAAAACTCAGTCTGGTAGTAGAGTGGCTAATGGATTGAGAAAAGCAGAGGATGGGAACTGAACTAGTAGCACTGAAACTAAAGAAAAGGGGATAAATATAAGAAACTTTAAGGAAACAGTATGAATCTCCTACCACTTATAATTTACTTTTAATAATATAACTACCTTTAATAATAAAATAACTAAAAGAAAATCATATTTTTGATCCTGTCATCTACACTAAATGGCTAAGAAAATTGTGTTTTTATATGTGAGCCAAAGGATAAAATAGAGGAAGTTGTATATGCATGCATCCTATAGCAATAATTAATACAATGAGGGGTGTCTGGGTGGCTCCGTTGGTTTAGTGTCCCAGACTCTTGATTTTGGCTCAGGTCATGATCTCATGGTTATGAGATCAAGCCCCACGTCAGGCTCTGCACTGGGCATGGGGCCTGGTTGGGATTCTCTCCCTCAGCCCTTCCCCTGCTCATGCTCTCTTTCTCTCTCTCAAAAAAAAAAAAAAAAAAAAAAAAAAAAAAAAAAAAAATACTAATTACTAAAATGAGAAAAAATATGGAGAAATATATAAATAAGTAGTATAAAAATCATTGTGGACCTCACTAAGAAAATATGAAAATACACATTAATAATACACATTAATCTATTCAATGGGTTTTATTTAAAGCTGACTCCCTTTGTTGAACTCAAATATGTGTATTTAGAATCTAAACTCTGGAAGAATACAAATTAGAGGATATCTAACTAAGGTCACATCTGTATTTTGTTAAGGACGTTGCTAACTTTCACTAATATTAAAATTGGTGACAGGATAGTCAAGTAACGACATACCTGAGTTATTCTTTGTAATATTTCTTTCATTTATTTATTTATTTATTTTTAAGAGAGAGAGAGAGAGAGAGAGAGAGAGAGAGAGAGCACAAGCGGGGGAGGGGCAGAGAGAGAGGGAAACAGAATCTGCAGCAGGCTCCAGGCTCCAAGCTGTCAGCAGAGAGCCCAACGTTGGGCTTGAACCCACAAAACCTGAGATCATGACCTGAGCCGAAGTTGGGATGCTCAACCGACTGAGTCACCCAGGCACCCTACATTTCTTTCAATTTTAAATAAAAATAATGAGCCTGAGCCTACAGGAAAGGCTTCACAATTCCATCAGCCTGAGTAGAGTAAGACTAGAAAGATTCAGACAAGGGTTAGGAAATGCTTCCTGAGCAAGGTGTTCTAAAATACTAAAAGTACCCCTGGATGGTCACTTCCTTAAAAGTCTCTCAGATGAGAAATAGATGAGCCAACAGTCATGATCAACAGGGCAGAAATTCTTTCATGGAGCTGACACATCCCGGGGGGGGGGGGGGGGGGAATCATCTTCTCTTTCCTCACTTTTTATCTCTTGATGTGTCAACCACACACACACAAAATTTATCTCCCTAGGATAATGGTCTAAGTCACAGATAACTAGCTCTGTGTTCTTTAGACAGGAGAAGAAAAGCAAATGTATTATATCTGATGTTTTCATTACACTAAAGGCCATTTCCTCATGATAATTTCCAAATAATCTTCCAAATCCAGAATCTAGAACTTTTATTTGAAAAACTAGTCAACACTAGTTTAAAAATAGTTGGCTTCAGTAGAGAAACCTGACAAACACTATTTCCGGCAGATGACTAAGGTCCACATCAACAGTAATAAGTTATGTTGACTTAAATCAGTTGACTCATCAGTACTCCCAAAACTCTCAAGGTCATCAAAAACAAGAAAGCCTTGGGGCGCCTGGGTGGCGCAGTCGGTTAAGCGTCCGACTTCAGCCAGGTCACGATCTCGCGGTCCGTGAGTTCGAGCCCCGCGTCAGGCTCTGGGCTGATGGCTCAGAGCCTGGAGCCTGTTTCCGATTCTGTGTCTCCCTCTCTCTCTGCCCCTCCCCCATTCATGCTCTGTCTCTCTCTGTCCCAAAAATAAATAAACGTTGAAAAAAAAAATTAAAAAAAAAAAAAAAAAAAAAAAAAAAAAACAAGAAAGCCTGAAGAAGCTGCCATAGCTAAGAGGAGACTAAGAAGACATGAGTATATGTGATGTGGTGTCCTGGATGGGATCTCGGAACAGAAAAGGAGCATTAGGTTAAAAACAAAGGCGCATACTATAACCTGTAACTATAATTAATAAAAATTTATTAACTTTTAAGAAATGTACCGTACTTGGGGCTTCTGGGTGGCACAGTCAGTTGGGCATTTGACTTCGGCTCAGGTTATGATCTCACAGCTCATGAGTTCAAGCCCCACATAAGGCTCTGTGCTGACAACTCAGAGCCTGAAGCCTGCTTTGGATTCTGTGTCTCCCTTTCTCTCTCTGCTCCTCCCCTGCTCACGCTCTATCTCTTCTTCAAAAATAAACACTAAAAAATTTTTTTAATAAAAAAAAATGCATCATACTTTTGTAAGATGTTAATAATAGGTAAAATGGGGGATTGAGGGGGAGATATGGGAATTTTCTACTATCTGCTCAACTTTTTTTTTTAAGTAATCTCTATGCACAACATGGGGCTCGAACGCATGACCCAGAGATCAAGAGTCACATGCCCTACCAACTAAGCCAGCCAGGCACCCCTCTCAACTTTTCTATAGATATAAAATTGTTCTAAATATAAAGTCTATGATTTTTTTTAAAGATTGGCTTCTCCCTTGATGAAATAAGTCAAAATACATTCTTACCTTTTTGACTTATATGTTAAGGTTTATAAATTAATATTGAATCTCTGTTCTTTTGAGATTCTTGAGAGGAATACACATATTTTCCGCATTACTCCAAAATTGATTAACCAGTCTCAAAGAGTGGATATAGAAGGAGCTAGCTCTTTTATTATTCTTGGAAATAGTGAGAAGAAGAAGCTCTTCCAGAGACAGGAGGCCTGACACCTTCTGGAGAGGCATTCTGCTGCTGCTAGCTGAAACACTGAGCAATGGGAATTGCAGTGTGTTGGTGTAAGAGGTCCCAAACAGATGTTCAACTCATTGATCAAAAAGATGTGCAGTATGGAGAGCTGAGCATCCATCTGTCCTCTTCCACAAGAAGACAGATCATCAGTGCATGAAAATTTTTAGGGCTAGGGAGACCCTTAAGAGATCATCTGCTCTAATCCCTTCATTTGCACTGAGGAGGAAATTTCAACAGCCAACTAATTTCTGATAAGCAATCCTTTTAGTACTTTTTTGAAATGTGAAAAATAAAGAAGCTGATTCTAAGAGAAGATCAGCTTAGGGGCATCTGGCTGGCTCAGTCAATGGAGCATGAGACTCTCGATCTCGGGTTGTGAGTTTGAGCCCCATGTTGAGTGTAGATATTACTTTCTTTTTTTCTTTTTTTTTTTAATTTTTTTAAATCTTTATTTTTATTTTTGAAAGAGACAGAGCATGAGCAGGGGAGGGGCAGAGAGAGAGGGAGACACAGAATCCGAAGCAGGCTCCAGGCTCTGAGCCATTAGCACAGAGCCTGATGTGGGGCTCGAACTCACAGACTGTGAGATCATGACCTGAGCTGAAGTCGGACACTCAACTGACTGAGCCACCCAGGCGTCCCGAGATTAATTTCAAAAAAGAAAGAAAGAAAGAACGTCAGCGTATTTCTCTATAATCACGTACGCAGATAATTTTTGCTTGACGCAAGTGATATTTTCCATTTGAACTCCTCTTACGGAGAAGGGGCCATTGAAATAATAGCAAGGACAACGGCACAAATAAGAAGCATTGAGCAAAGAAAGACGACTGGTAGACTAGGTCAATAAACACAAGGCTCATGGGAAACCCACGAGAGGGAAGAAACATCTGTCATGGAGGACCAAAAGCTATAATCATACAAGGTTTTTTGAAGCAGATATGGTGTTCATTTTGCCTGAGTGAAAACCTGAATAACTAGATCTCTAAAAACTGGCCAGTTCCTCATGACCAGTTATCAGAGAAGCTCAGGGAGAGGGCCTGGCTAGTAGACAAACAAGACTTGTCAGATCAGCTGGAAGAGAGCTAGTGGACTAGGGAAGGGGAACTGAAACAGTGAGTTCATGACTGACGAAGAATCTTCCCCTAAAATCCATGAAGCTGCATTTTAATTAGCATGTCTGCAAATAGTTAATAAGCTGAGAGCTTCCTTACACTTGGAGGTAAGTGGTCTGTTTTCCTCTAAAGAACAGTTTTACTATGAAGTCAATGATGACTCAGTGAAAGGAGCTGTTCTTAGGTAAGTGGCCATGGTCATGTTTCCAAGGTTGAAGACAGAGAGAAAACCGTAATTTATAAGGTCTCGGGTTGGTGACAGCAGAAATGAACAACAAGCAAGATGTGTGAGCTCCGCATTTACAGCGTTTATCCCAACCAGCCCCCTAGCAGCAGTAACAAACTTGGCCAAAATGTCTTTAACCCCTTCGTAGCATCTGAGGTGAACTAAATGAGAACTCAAAGGCTGTCTTTCTCTACCTGGGGAAAAGGCTTACCAGCACCCACACATTGATTTTTCCTTCCTGCAAAGGAAGAGAGATCTCAGTAAGCTGAGTTTTATGCTGTGTTCCTCAATCCTCTTTTTCCCCCCTCCTCTCTATTTTCTTCTGGTGAAGTGATTTGTACTTTCTTTCCAAGGCACACATATTACCTCTCAGAATTGTTACTTGCTTAGACACACCAAAGGGCTTGGCAACAGATTGCATGCAGGAGAAATTCATGTTTGCACTTGAGAATACGTCCCCGGTGAATAAACAACTTGGGCTCCAAACAACTTTTTCAGACCATAGTCTATATCACACACATGGCAAAAAAAACAAAAAAGCTTTTGAAAGTGCATTTCAGCTCCTTCCCCTTGTAGCTGGAAAGCAGTTTGCAAACAGCTGAACTCTCTAAATAGCCAGTGGACATAAGTCAGAGCTTTACTCCAAGTCCAGCAATCCTGCTGACCCTTCAAAGCATTCTAACGTGAGATCCTTGTGCTCTGTTGGAGTCTGGGCACAGTGGCCTGGAGCTGAAGCAGTAGGGCGACAAGAGAATGAGAACAAATGCTTCCATTGTGTAGCTGTCCAGACAAAATGAGAGTCGGGCTCACAGACCCAGCCCAATTAGGGGCAATGCACAGGCCACAAAGTGCCAACATCGAAACACACGGTTTGAATGCTTTCACTTTGCCACTTACTCCCAGAGTTGAACAGTTTTCTAGCTGGTTTCTGAAATTACTGCCAGCCAAGAAAACTATTTTTAAGTTGCTTTTGTTCATGTTTTGACTCTGGAATTCATAAATACTTAGGAAAATAGACTTGACTTGATGTCTTTCCTGGTTTGTTGTTGCTGCTGTTGTTGGCATTTTTTTAAACATAGGAGCTGCATTACTCTCTAGTGTGAGAACACATTCTGGGGGTCATGGGTAGAATTTCGAAGTAACTGAACTATGTAATGCAGCTGCTTATGAATTAAAAGTGTTCCTTTGGGTTCTTACAATGATCGTATCACTTGTTTAGAAAACACCTAAGTGCCAGCATTCTGCAAGCCCATAGTAAAACTGTGACCTCAGTGCAGCATTCTAAAAATCTATTTAATTTCCCAAAGAAGAGACAATGATAACTTTCTGCCACTCTGGAGAGAAACCAATGATACTCTTCACCTAAAGGATCATAAAATTGGTGGAGAAAGTAATCCCAATCTTCATTAATAAATGAAAAAAGTGAAAATTCCTTTTGCAAATTCTTCTTTGAATGATTTTTTTCTTTTCATTTGAAAACAGGCTTGCCTACTCACATGTGTGAAAGAGAAGATTCAAAGCCTTTATGATCAGTGTATTGATGTCTCCCCAATACTGATGTCATCCACTGTGGCATTAGGCTAATGTGCTGTCTTTAGTACCATCTGTATTTTTACCCAGATACATGAAATATGATAGCAATGATACTAAGTGATTCAGTGCTTATCACAATAAAAATTTCCATTAGGAAAATATGTTTAATAGCATTCAGGATAACTAAATTACCATTAGGTCATTTACCAGCACACTGATGCTTCGCTTCTGAGCGTCTCCTTTGGGAGTGGCCTTAGAAAACTATTGCAACGAATGTATCTAATGCATCAGCATCCTGATGTCACCAAGTGGTAAAATTTGTTCATTAACCCTGCCAGGCATTTAGTGAATTACTTGAAATTTTATCACTTGCTATTCATAAAGATCAAGGAAAGAAAGAAATATTATACACCAAACCTGGCATTCAGATCATGCAACCTTATCATATCTATGAGTCCTGCTGTTCTAAAGCCTGTTTCACTGATATGACTCAGAGAAACCATCACTAAAACATGAGTATAACAAACTTCCCTCTTGTTTTCATTCCTGTGAAGTCATGCTGGAATAGCTAAAAGATGGTGAAAAACTTGGGGCAGTGACTTAACCCAAGAGAGTATCATGCTTTCAGTCAAGAACGATAGGGGGCGCCTGGGTGGCTTGGTCGGTTGAGCGACCGACTTTGACTCAGATCATAATCTCCCAGTCCGTGTGTTCGAGCCCCACATGGGGCTCTGTGCTGACAGCTCAGAGCCTGGAACCTGCTTCGGATTCTGTGTCTCCCTCTCTCTTTGCTCCTCCCCTGTTCCAGTCTGTCTGTCTGTCTCTCAAAAATAAGCATCAAAAAATTTTTAAGAAAAGAATGATATGGATCTCTGAGTCTGTGTATTTCATTGTTTTCTATACCTCTTAGGCAATTATGGAACATTCTATAGCACACTCGGAGAAAATAGTCAAAAAAGATTTGATGTTAGCCAACAATTTCAATTTCCTTAAAAAGAAAAGACTAGCAGGTGTCTTCTATCTATATAAATGTATGGAGTCCCCTTTCCCGACTAGACTGAATTTCTCAAAGATAGAACCAGTGTTGTTTGTATTCACGTCTATATTGCTGGGTCTATGAGTTATCTGGTAAAGAGTAGGTGCTTAGAAATGAAATAATTAGGTTGAAAAAGAATACGCTTATGACACAGTAGAAACTGCACAAACTTTGGGGTCAGACAGGCTTGTATTTGCATCCTGATTTTGCCATTTCCTAGCTGTGTGATGTTAAATAAATAATTCAATATCCCTGCAGATTTTCTCCATCTCTAAAAAGAGAAGAACCCTGCAAGACCATGGTAGAATAGAGAATGATAGATGCAAAATGCAGAATGACAAATGATAATTATTATGATAATATGTCCTGAGGTTCTTTATAGCAAATTAAGATTTAAAAGTGCACTATTATTTATATTCACCATAATAATGATATCTCACACTGGTGGGTATCATGTACTTTTCTAAGCACCTTAAAAGATTACCTTATTAACCTATCAACAACCTTGTGAAGTGGTATTATCTTCATTTTATACCTGAGAAAATTGAAGTTCACATTTCTGGGCATACTCACAAGATTTGAGTTAGAAAAATCAGAATGAGCTATTAAGGAAACATTAAAAATTTAACTAAAGAAAACTCAAACATTTAACCAAAGTGTAGTTGAAATGAAAATCTGGGGGACATGTTATCTGTTTTAGTGAATGACTTGTAAAAATATTTGAGTAAGATACTTTAAAAGCATATGAAAATGCATGAAGATTTACCTTAAAGGTACCTTAAGGTCCTCATCTTACCTTAAGGTCCTCACCTTAAAGGACACTGTCACGGCAGCATTAAGTATGTGGAGTCAAACTGTTTTTTTCAGAAATTATTATTAAGCTCAAAAGTACTAAAACCCCATAGCCTGTGACCTCAGGATTCAAAGGGGAGTAGAAGGAGACTAAAAAGAGCAATCATGCTTTCAAGTTTAACCTCAATACACTCTTAGCATACACAGGAGTCACAACCCTTACTAAATTCTCGCTGCTCTGATCACATGAACAGGGAACACCACGATTTCATGAGAGCAGCACACCTAAGGGCCAGGGCTTGCAACTGGGGCAATGTCAGCATTCACAGCAAGTCCCTATCTCTGCAAAGCACTTCATGTTCACAAAGAGCCATCAAATACCTTACTTCAAAATGCTACAAATCAAGTATTATTACGATCCTAAAAAATTATAAGAGCCCCAATTTGCTGACTTTTCACCAAGAACATTATATACATGCGCACACACACACACACACACACGCGCGCACGCGCACACATGCACACCCATGCTTCATTCTAATCCTTATAATAGCTCCATAAAGTCAGTATTATTATCCCTAGCTCCCCAATATGAAGCTGAGGCTATTTGCCCAAGGGACTTCTACAAGACTAATAAACATAGTCTAATTTCAAGGGCCAAATTCTCTCACCCTGACAAACCTATTTCTCTTTTCCTAGCACATAATGCCAATAAAATCTTTGTGCAAATACCATGTATCCGAAGGCCCTCTTCCATTTCCACCTCTTCCTTCTACCTGGTATCCAGAGAAGTTTCACTGGTTGAGAGCTGTCTAGAACATCCCACATCTATCCCACATCCCATCTGAGATGCTTTCCCAGAAATTCCATGCAATATTTCTCCTACGCAAACTCCCGTCTTCCCACTGCCATCATCCAAACTGTCCTAACCCATCTCTATTCGTTTGTGTCTCTTTGAAATACAAATTATCTTTGTAACGCATACGGATGCTAGTGCATATTCATTTTTTTAAATAAAAACTTGTTGAGAACTTATTATGTAGTACTTCTGGAAAACTAACGTTTTAATTCTAAGAAACAACGAAGCTATGTTTATCTTTGACAAATCTTTGGATAGCACTCAAAGAAGGTATATTTCCAGAAGTCATTTTCTTTCTACATATAACAATAGATAACATCAGTACTTATTCTGTTTTAATGCTATACATGTATTACCTCACTTAAAACACATGGCCTTATTAAACAGGTACTAGTAATATACTCCTGTTTTACATATGAGGAAACTAAAACAGTGCGGAGGCACTGACAAAAATCACGTAGCTCTTAAATACTGGAATCAGAGTTTGAACTTCACAATGTCACAAGAGCTGCTGTTCCTAGTAAGCTATACTACCTCAAGTTTTGTTTCTGTTGTTTTTGTTTTATAATCAAGGCATGTATGCGTCCTAATTTGCCTGGGATAATTCTGGTATAAGCCTATTTTTCCAGAATAACTAATAGCACCCTTTCCCTCTCAAACAGTGTTTCCTTAAAGAATAATTTATATTGTCACCCTATTTCTATAGAAGAGTAATTGTTTTGCTGTTGTTGTTGTTGTTTAAGTAGGCTCCATGCCCAGTGCAGAGCCCAATGTGGGGCTTGAACTCATGACCCTGAGATCAAAACCTGAGCTGAGATCAAGAGATGGACGCTTAACCAACTGAGCCACCCAGGGGCCCCTGAAAGAGTAACTGTTAACTGGACATGACTGGAATAGGCATATATAGAAACAATACAACAAGATTATTAATTTAGCCAATTTTATTATAACCAGATAAACTAAACCTATAACGTATTCACTGAGACACAAAGAGAGTACGAAGAGGAAGGAAAAACAAAAAAACTAGTAGTGAAAGGAAACTGATTCAAGACCAGCCTCTGCTAATGGTTATTTGTGTTTCATCAGGCAGGTCCCATAACCTCTCTATGTCTCAATTAATCTTACCTATAACATAGAGTTAAAAACACTAACTCCCAGAGCTGTGGTGAAAAGCAAATAGGATTAAATAGGAAAAGTGCCTGGAACAGTAACATTACACCCGGCACATAGTAAGGTCTCAAAAAAATAGCTGTTAAGTTATTCTTTGGAAAACAGTTTCTCTTCTACTATACACGATTTTTTCCACTACAGATGAAAGTGAGCTCTTATAGGGATTAAACAGCCTTTGGATAGGCGCCTAACATTACAGGGCCAATAGAAATTTATAGCATTAATTCTTGCTACAGTCTTTATTCTTCAGAGTGATAGCACTGGGAATTATGTATGAAAATGAATCCATCCCATAATGCATTCCTTGAAGGCCACGTAATATTCTGTGGCCCAAGTATCTAGTCACTGTAGGTGGTCTTACCATGTAGGTTGAAGTAGCAAAACCACACCATGCTTTGGATACTTATTTTCATTCTAGAATCTAAGACTTCAAAGACTGAGGAGCCAAATTTTAAGACTCATTTTGAGGGAAGAGGAAAGGAAATCCCAGAGCAGCAAGGTAGGATGAAGCTCTTTCCTATTCTCCCACTGTGAAAGAACAAAACTATTTGGCAAGGAGTACCGTGTGTGTACTCCCTTGTACTGTGTTTATAAAGGAAGAAAACGAGGTGGGAAAATGGGGACAGTCTGAATATACTATAAACTACTCAGTATTATTAGTTTAACAGTTCCTAAGCCTATTTGTTTATTTCATCTTTTAAGTAGTCTCTCTTCATAGCATGGCTTTTTTTTTTTAGGTAGTAATAAGGCAAGATGCTTAAGAATGATGTGTTTCCACTTAACCAGCTATAAAAGCAGAAATAAATTTAAAACGGCACTCAACTAAGAAAACATCACAGTTCCACAGACCTTTGCTACCCTGATTCCTTGAAGAATGTGGATTCATCCAATACTGGCTACACTACATTGTGGGATGATTGTGCTTCTTTAAACTCAAATAATTCACGCCAATTAAATAACTCATGCAACTCCCTATGGGTTTAGTAATTCCCTAACAGCTGGGATGTGAAATAAAGACCATAAACTCAGTTCTTTCCAAAGATAAATTAAAACATAAACCTATTGAATCATGACATGCTTTACTAGTAAATAAAATATCACGGTGTACTTCCATTTCTCACATTAATTTTGTAAACTAGAAATTGGTCATTTAAAAAAAAAGGAAAACAATCAGGAACCCACAAAAAAACAGAAGGAAAAGATAAAAAGAAAGTTCTAAAAAAATATAATAGGATAGCCAAAAAAAGTAAAGTAGACATCTAACATAAAGTTGAGATAAGTATTTATTCTAATCTACTCAGTATAGCTCTGCAGAACTGTGGGATCCACTGTACCTAGAAAGATCAAGATAGGCTATGTAGAGCACACATCCCTAAATGTGTATCATAGTCGGTATATTCTATTCTAGAAACAATATCATGCATCCTCACCCCAAAGAGAAAAGAAGGCAATATCTCCCATAAAAGCAATCATTAAGAGTAGGCACAGTGTTCAAGTGAATTTCAACTTTATCTTTTTGAATGAGTACTTCAAGAGAAACAGCACTCATAGAATTCAAGAACTGTAAGTGAGATAGTTTCCGCTAAACAGGCTTAATAAACTGGGAAACAAATATTTTAAGGAAACCTTCAAAAAGTGAGATTTTAAGAAGAGAAACATATCATTTATAGGGGACTTAGAAATTGCAATTCACAATTTTGTCACACCACTTGATGTCAGCTAGTTGATAAATTTATATCCATCAAAGGGACAAAATATAACATAGGGTTTATGCCCTGATTTCTTTTTTTCCACCACAATTAACAGGCCTTCTAGGAAACCATCCAAGTTAATAAGGTTCAGTGTACCCAGGTCAGCATTCTGAATCATCCTCCTCTTTGTTTGGCTGTCCTGACATGATACATGTTGGGACCACAACAACGACAGCTGACAACTGCTTTTCCCATTTGAAAAGACTTTACCATTCAACTTGGACCAAAAACATTTGTCATGTTGTAGGCAGTGGATTAACTATAATCAAACCAAGCCAGTAGCAGTGCCAGTGCCAGATTGAAAGAATCTGGTAGAACAAAGGCTGGATTTATCCCTTTGAGCATTGCTGGTTTGTTTCTTTTTTGGGGGTGGGAAGGTGAGAGGTTAGAAAACAGACAGGGCTCCCTTTCTGTAGAGTCGAAACAAAGTATCAAAATTAAAATAATTTAGAGCTAACATTGCTAAAACTTTAGAGTTTACATTGCTAAAACTTTCCCCAAAAAGTATATTTTTGATATTGGATATTTATCTTAGTTACATTTTAAAATGCAAATTTCTGTGTATTTTCAGAATGCAATATATATATATATATATAGAGAGAGAGAGAGAGAGAGAGAGAGAGAGAGAGAGAGAGTGTGTGTGTGTGTATGTATGTGTATTTTTTGCTTGAAAAAAGTTTCATTAAGTATACAAAATAGAGACTTATTTTGACTCTGCAAACCACTGCCCATAACTTCCTGGAACTCATTTTCAACATCTCTAGTGATTACATGATCTCTAGGGTCCATTTCAGCTTTAAAAGATGATGACATTAAACATTCTATTAACCACTTCCACCCTCTATATAACCAGACAATTCCCCACCAACTGATTTTTCTCTAACTTCTGAGTTGTTAACAAAGGGAACATAAAAATACTGTCAGTATTATATGTACAAATAGCAATAAAATGTACAGCTAAAATCGTCTTCAAAGTAACTAACAAGAAAAAGACTACTTATTTTTGTTAAAATATAGATTTTAGTTAATAGGCCTTATATTCCACGTAAAATTTCTGAGGAAAACTATTTTAAAACTCTGAAAGCTTTTTTTTGACACTCAAATGGTTTAAAATAATTTATAATGAATGATAAAATGTCTATCATATTTAGTAAAGTTTGGCCAAACACCCAATGTTACACACTTAATAAATATTTGTTGAGCATTTACTATTGTGCCAGAAAATGTTGAAAATACAGAAGATACAAAACAAACTTTCTGTTCCCAAAGAACTTGCAGTGGAGAAGATAAACATAAATAAATTTATGTTCAATATTCTGGGATAAAAACAATAAGCAATTGTTTTTTCCATTTATACAAAGGAAGAGAAAAGCAATCACTTTAGCCAGCTAATTTGTGGAAACCTCTATAAAAACTCATGATCCATGATAACATTAAAGATTTTCCATTCATATATATATGTACATGAGTAAATAAAAAATATAAAAATTTCAGAAAGTGATATATTTTTTTTAATAATATATTTATTTTGAGAGAGAGAGAGAGAGAATCCGGAGCAAGATCTGCACTGTCAGCACAGAGCCTGATGGGGGGCTCAAACCTACGAACCATAAGATCATGACCTGAGCTGAAATCAAGAATCAGAAGCTCAACCAACTGAGCCACCCAGGCACCCCCAGAAAGTGAGTATTTTTTAAACAGGAGTATATAGAACACATACATCTTTTGCTCGTATATTCAAAAATAATAACTGAGTGCTTATTATATGATTTTGGTGGGCACGTCCATTAGTGACTAAAAAGATTTAAAAAACAAAAACAGGGGCACCTGGGTGGCTCAGTTGGTTAAGCAACAGACTCTTGATCTTGGCCCAGGTCATGATCTCATGGTTTGTGAGATTGAGCCCCAGGTCAACTGCTTGGGATTCTCTCTCCCTCTCTCTCTCTGCCCCTTTGCCGCTCACACTCTCTCTGCCTCTCTGTCTCTCTGTCTCTCTCTCAAAATAAATTAATAAACTTAAAAAAATAGATAAAAATAAGAAGCTAAAACAAAAAACCTGACCTCAACCAGGGGGGAAAACATGTAGATATGGAGATAACATTAGTATCATTTCATATCATGAATAAATTAATATAAAATAAAATAAAATAAAATAAAATAATATAATATAATATAATTAATGTAATATGGTAGCCTGGAAGAGACATAAACCAGAGAGAAGTCAAGAGAAATAAATTATTTCAAGCTGGAGGAATTCAGAGAAGCCTCTTGAAAATCTCCTACCATTTGAATAGGATTTTGAGCATGGGTTCAATATTAACAACAACAAAACAACAACAACAACAAATATGGGGAAAGACATTACAGACTTTTCGTGGGATGGCAATATCTGAATTATCTCAGGTACTGCTGCTATTGGCTCAACTTTTTTTCTTGATTATGGGTCTCATTGTTCTTGTTTCTTTGAATTTTTTATTCAAATAAATAGAAATGTTTTATTGTATAGTAAACACTGTGGGTGATGGAAGTCTAGATTATGCCATCTTCCTGCAAGAGTGCTGAGCATTTTTGCAAAAGGCAGTTAAATTATTGACAGATCTGTTTGGTCCCATCAGAGTCAGTTTTGCATTACTTGTTAGGGCAAATCTGTTTTGAACTTAGACTTAGAGCATAGCTCTTACTCCTTACTCCACACACTTACTGGAATGCAGCCTTCATAGAGTCTCAGCTGGACACTCAAGGTGCCCAAAGGAGTATCTATTCTAACTGGGCCATAACTTAAACAACTCCCAGCACTATGCAACCTCTGTATCTCATTCAGCTCTCATCTCTGTAGCAGGGAATTCCTTACAAATGTGCAGGTCAGCCTTTGGCTAAGGATACAGACTTCTGTGACTCTCCTCTTCTCCAGGACCCTGCCCTACAAATTCCAGCTGCTTCAGCATGCGTAAACAATGATCTCTGCCCCTTCCGCCCAGTGAGACTGTGTTCCATTTGGTCTCCACCTCCATGTGCCATGACTGGGAAGCATTCCCAGAAAGAAGCTAGGGCCCTGCTCATGTGTCTCCTTTTGAGTATCTAAAGGATCCTGAAAAAACATTATCTCAAGGAATAATTGAATTCCTTAACTCAATAGGGAATAGATGAGTATCAATGTCGATGGAAGATTCATTGTTATTGTTGCTAGGTTTTACAAAGAGAGAACTTGAGCATGATTATGGACAGAGAAGGAATTCTAGTGAGGGAAGACCAAGTGAAAACCCAGAGGGGGAAAAAAAGAGCATATTGAGACCAAAGAGCCAAATAAAAGTGCTTTAAAACATAATAGAAGAATAATAAATATTGTATTTTAATAGCAAACATGTCATTCTAGTAAGTATCCATCTACATGCCCAATATTATGCGAAGGGAATTAGAGGGACTATACCACATAGTCTCTACTCTAAAATGTGATAATCAAAAAAATCAAAGCTCACATCTCTGAAATAATAAACTAATTCACACTAATTGTGTGAAAGAGACTGAAGGTACTTAAAAGAATTTGGTGGCAAGGGAGATACCTGAGGGCTAGCTGGTCTGGGAAATAATAAGGGAGGACAGAGAAGTCAGCTGATTTTTGGATTAAAAGAACAGAAGATACTCTATACAAGAAGAAATATGAGCCAAAAAATGTGTAAGCAAATATGAACACAATGTGTTTCTGTAATACTAACACAACCTGATTAGAAGGTTGTGAGAAAGGTAACGGTGTCTAGATCAGGAGTTGGTAAATCAGGGCCTGAAGGCCAAATCCAGTCTGCCACATGATTTTTACAGCCTGTGAGCTAAAAATAGTTTTTAAATTTTTTAACGGTTGGAAAAAATCTAAACAAGAATAATATTTCATGACATGTGAAAATTATATGAAATTCACATTTCAGTGCCCATAAATACAGTTTTATTGGAACACAACCATACTGACTCATTTACACCTTGCCTATGGCTGCATTTAGTACAAGAGCAGAGCTGAGTAGTAACCATATGATCTACAAAGTTAAAATTATTTACTATCTAGTCCTTAAAAAAATTGCAATCCCTCATCTAAATAACCAAACTCATGATCTATTCTATCGCCTAAGGACCAATAAGTTTAATATTAAGTCAGAATAGGCCATGGGGCACCTGGGTGGCTCAGTCGGTTGGGCGTCTGACTTTGGCTCAGGTCATGATCTCATGGTTTGTGAGTTCGAGCCCCGTGTCGGGCTCTGTGCTCACAGCTCAGAGCCTGGAACCTGCTTCGGATTCTGTCTCCTTCTCTCTCTGCCCCTCCCCACTTGTGCTCTCTCTGTGTCTCAAAATTAAATAAGTGTAAAAAAAAAAAAAAGAATAGGCCAGTTTGTTTCATTTTTGTGATAAGAGTACCTGAGTGAGTACCGTTGTCTATCACTTTTTTGAAAACCTTTTATCAGAATTTCAAGCTTTTCTGTAACTAAGAAACACATTCATAAATCTAAGTGATATTTTTATACTCACTTGGGGGAATTTATGAAATGAGACCACATTTGGTTGAATCTTTATTGCATTATTTTTTAAATCTATTGAAAAACACTCACTCTCCTATAACCTTATCTAGAGCAATCAGGTCCACGTGTTGGATTATAAACTGAAAAAGGTAGAATCGAGAATCATAAGAAAGATATATAAATAGCTATCAAGCCAAATGAGAAGCAACTTGGATTCAGATCTTTCAAGATTTTTGGTGAATTTCTCCCCAAACTTTTAGTTTTCTAGCCCACCTTCATTCACCTTTATCAAGTCTTGACAAAGTATTCCATTTTTTATAGAAATAATTTTTTCAAACATGTTTCATCTGCCTATGTAATATTTAATTGAATTGCATAATTATAATAACAAATACAAGTGAGAAGAGACATAAGTAACCGTGAGTAGACACCCAACTCCTAGGCAAATCAGAAAATGTTCACTAGCTGCATACACTCAGCACATCACGGACCCATTCAATGAGGTCTCCTAGGGGAAAAAAGATAGAAGCTGATACAGCCTGGGGGCTTTGCAAACACTTCCACTGTATTTTGTTACAGGCTAATAAAGGTTTGGATCCTTTGTAAGAGACACAGTCACTTTCATGGAATTTACCTAGAAATATTTTTCACATTCTCAATGTTCCTAAAACGATATTAAATATTATATGCCTTTATTAAGGGATGAAATCAACAGAAGCCAGGTTTTTTTGTTCTCTCTCTCTCTTTTTAATCTTTTATTTATTGATGCATTACAGCAGATATTCCTGTATAATTCTGATTTGGAAAATTTCATTCTGTCTACATAAATTTTTCCACAGAAAGTTTCAATTAGATATGTCATCCTGATTCTAAACCAACATTCTTATTGTTCTGAACCATTGAACAGCTGCCACATTCCATTCCTCAGATCAGGTTTCCAACCATTGAAAATTAGTAAACATCATTCAGGATTTGAGATGGAAAACACATTTTAAACTACTAATGAATACTTCAGCAACTAAAAAATGATTTACTTTTTTCTGCTTTTGTAAACTAACTTGACTCTAATATTGCTGGGAATTACTTCTGTGTATTTTCCCGTATATATGGGACTATACAAACAATTCAAGGCTTAAAGGAAAATAAAAGCCTTTATTCACAGCAGGTGATACATTCAAATATTCAGTAAACAATAGTATACAATTCCATCAGTTATTTAAAATTGCACTACAGAACATATTTGATAACATAATACACTCCTAAGTAACATGAGTAAGTAACATAAGATGTAAAATATATGTGTTGCAATTTTCATTTTTATAAGGTGAATGAGAATTCTGTTCATACTAAAATATTAAGTAGTTATTTCTGTGTGATTCAGCATGGTCATGATTTTTACGTTCTTCTTTTAACTCATTTGCACATCTAAGTTTTTTTAAGTTTCTTTACTTATTCTGAGAGAAAGAGTTCATGCAAGCACAGGTGGAGAGCAGAGAGAGAGGAGAAAGAGAATTCCAAGCAGGCTCCATGCTGCCAGTGCAGAGCCTCACGTGGGGCTGAAACTCATAAACCATGAGATCATGACCTGAGCCCAAGAGTTGGATGCTCAACCAACTGAGCCACTCGGACACCTCCTTTAAAAAAAAAAGATATTCATTTATTCTGAAAGAGAGAAAATACATCTAATTTTAACAATAAGCTTTTCCATGGGCACCTGGGTGGCTCAGTCAGTTAAGCCTCCAACTTCGGTTCAAGTCATGATCTCATGGTTCATGGGTTCAGGCCCTGCGTCGGGCTCTGTGCTGACAGCTTGGAGCCTGGAGCCTGCTTCAGATTCTGTGTCTCTCTCTCTCTCTCTCTGCCCCTGTCCCACTCATGCACTCTCGCTCTCTCTCTCTCTCTAAAATAAATAAACATTAAAAAAAAAAAAACCAATATGCTTTTGTAACAAGAAACAACAACTGGAGCTATTCTCTAGGAAAAGACTGTATTATCCCATTTTTCCCTCAGTATAAGCCTCCATAGGAAAAAGTAAAGAACCAAATACGACCCTAATTCCATCAACCTCTTTGAGGGTTTATAGGGAAGATACCAACCCATGGTAAGCAGAGAAAAAAGGAAAAGGAACCGGGATTAGAAGATACAGATAGGGGATACTCTGGTCAGATTTGTATCTGATAATTAAATGGAAGGAACAAACTCTGGTTTTCCCCTCCCTCAATCAAAGACTACAAATTTCTCTCTCAACCTATAAAGCTACCTTTTCTAATTATAGTCAGGAACTAGTTTCCTAGAGGAATATGTTTTGCTATTGGCATTTCACACTGCACAATGGTGTGAACTTGATATACCTCAGCTGATCTGGAAGGCAGACCTCTAAAAGCCAAGAACTATCTCATCAACAGCTGTCAATAGAATTGTTTTCCTGCACTACTAGCTTCCAACACTCATGGGCTCTATAGACAACTAGTATATTAACTAAAACAAAACAAAATCAGGTATTGTTTACAAGACTTACACAAGCACTTTCCAATAAAACTTTCCATAATGATGGAAATGTTCTATAATCTGTCTAGATAAGTAGTTTAGGGCAGAGGAGACAAGGTGAGAGGAAGGAAAAGCCTACAAAAGCCCTGGAGGAAACTTTTAAGCATAATGTTCACTTATCTCGACTGTTGGTGATAGTTCCAAAATGTATCTTAAATTTCTCAAAGAATACTCTTTAAATATGTACCGTTTATTATATTTTAATTATATTTCTATAAAGTTCTGTGTGTGTGTGTGTGTGTGTGTGTGTGTGTGTGTGTGTGTGATGTATGTGCACCACTGTGCTAGAAACATAGAGGGGATATCACTTTTGGTAAAAAGTGCTTCAGGGTATACAGTTGGAGTTTCAATTCAAGAACCTGATCTTTGTTGATCCTGGAAGTCAGAAATGTCAGAACATTAATAGAAGTCCAGGGGAACCAGCCCTAAGTGCCTCCTGGCTGGAGATGCTGAAGAGGGAAGCAGGAGCCAGATCACATAGACTGGGGAGGTAAGTACAAGGAATTCTAAGTGTAATGGGAAACCACTGGGGAACTGAGGCAGGGATTTTATTTTCATAGCTCCCTTTGTAGTTCTGTTGCTGTGTTTCTTTATAGAGATAATGCATGTCTAGAGTTCAAAAGTGTAACACCTATAAAATTGTATGTAAGGAAAAGCCCTCTTCATTAGTTATCTATTGCTGTGTAACAAATTAGCCCCAAACTTGCATCAACACATAGGGCTAGGACTACAAGCATTTGAAGGTTTGCTTGAGGTAGAGGATCTGCATCCAAGAAGGGACACTCACATGGCTCTTGTCTGGAGGCCTCAGTTCCTCAAACAATGGACCTCTCCACAGGCTGTTTGAGTCCTCCACACCACGGCAAGTGGCTTCCTCTAAAACTAGTGATCCAAGAGAATAAGATCGAAGCCACAATATCTTTCATAAACCAGCTTCAGAAGTCAAACTTCATTATTTCAGCAAATTCCTGTATGTTCTACAAGTCAGCTCTGTTAGTACAGGAAGGTACTATACAAGGTGTAAATATCAGAAGGTGGGTATCACTGGAGGCCATCTTAGAAGCTGGCTACCACAGTCACATCTATTTTTTCTTTTCCAAAAGAAAAAAACAGTAGCATTTTACCTTTTATGTAACTTCTATCTCACTTGTATCTTTCCACATTTATTCACCTTTCAAGTTTTCTTTCAGACTTGATATCTTTCCTAAGCTCCTTACATTGGTCAGAAAATATAATCTCTCCCTCAAAAAAAATATATATATACACATATTCTTGATAATTTTGAATAAGCGGTCTTGCATTTTCATTTTGCACCTATATATACATAATATAAACAAATATATATATATATATATGTATATATATATAATCTTTCCCTCAATGAGTCCTCCTTAGTATTTTGTGCCATTAAAAATAAGAATCACAGAGAAACAAAGTTTACTGTAAGAAATGGTATTAAGTTTGGTTTGAGATATGTTGAATTTAAAATATCAATTGATCATCCAGGTAAAGATATCACAGAGACAGCAAATCTGCATGTGTGTGTATATGTGTGTGTAAAGTTAGAGGAAGACCTAGACATAGATTTTGAGGTCACCAGTTTACACATAAACCTGGAGGGATTAACTAGGGTGAAGGTATGGAGTAAGTGAGGAGAGAGGACCCTGAAATCCAATGAGCAGGAGTCCAAGAATGGTCATTCATTCATTCAATAAATAATTTTCCAGCAACCACAATGGATGGAAGGAAGATGGGAATACATAGAAAGATTATGCTAATGCAAAAAGTTCAAAATAAGAGCTGAAAAATATCTACTGATTTTAGCTACATGTGAGCTTACATGGCATTAAGAAGGAGGTAAAAGATAGTCTGCAGTGGGTTGAGAGGTGAATGGGAATTCAGTAAGTAGAAATGAGGCATGTAGACCCAGAGTCAGCTTCATGGTGTGCAACCTAAGCAGTCACATGGGGCCCAGAGCCCACGCCTGGCTTACTACTCTACTGCTGCCATCTAGAAATTCTTGATAATTTTGAATAAGCAGTCTTGCATTTTCATTTTGCACCAAACTCTGCAAATTCTGTAGCCAGTCCTGGATAGAGTGTAATTTTAAAAAGCTTGGCTAAACAAGGAAAGAGAGATGAGACAGTAAGCAATCAGACTGATATGCAGACAACAGAGAATTCTATTATTGCGGTTGTTTGTTATTTTTGGTTATTTTGGTGGTTGTTGTTGTTATTTTTATTTTAGGATGAGAAAGGCTTCCAGGCTTAGGGAAAGGAGGCAGTGGTACAGGAGGTACCATTGAAGGTACAGAAGAAAGAGGAGATTGGTGATAGAGTAAAATAGCATTGAGAAAGAAAGGAATGAGAACAGAGAGCAGGAGACACCTCTTCCCTGAGACTAGAGGGGGAAAAGTGAAAACAGAAAAAAGAACAGAGTTCTGGTCTGATGGTCTTATTTATCTCAATGAAGAAAAAAAAAAGTCATCCACTTAGAAATAGGTGGAAAAGAGGAAAAGACTGTTGGCTAGAAAACTTGACAAGAAAAAGAATGTTTAACGTCAGAAGGAACTGAAAAGAATGTTCACCAAAAGGAGGTAGAAGGGTTGAATGATAGAGAGCCCAACTGCTATTTTAACATTTTACATAGATGAATCTCAAAATAATTATGTTGAGTAAAAACAAGTCAATGAAAAAAGTAAATATTGTATCATTCCATTTATATAATGCAAACACAAATCAATCTACAGTAACAACAAGCCTGGCTGGGGGATGGGGGAGGAGAGGGGGAAGGGGGGGCCAGAGATTACACAAAGGGGCCTGGGGAAACTCCCAGGATGATGGGTATGTTCACCACCCTATCTGTGCTAATGGTGTCACAGTTGTTCACCTATGTCAAAACTTATCAAATTCTACCTACTAAATATAATGCACATTAATTCAATACACCTATTAAACACTTAATGGATTGGGGCGCCTGGGTGGCTCAGTTGGTCAAGGGTCCGACTTCAGCTCAGGTCACGATCCCGCAGTCCGGGAGTTTGAGCCCCGCGTCGGGCTCTGGGCTGACTGCTCAGAGCCTGGAGCCTGCTTCTAATTCTGTGTCTCCCTCTCTCTCTGCCCCTCCCCCGTTCATGCTCTGTCTCTCTCTGTCTCAAAAATAAATAAACACTAAAAAAAATTAAAAAAAAAAGTAAAAAAAAATAAACACTTAAAGGATTGAGTCAATGGCTCTGCGTCATTTGCAGTTGTCAGTACAACCACACTACACTTCTGTCCAGCGTCTCTGCTGGTGGGGACAGGGGGACAAAAGTGATCTGGTACACTGCACTGTGTGGTACCCGATGTGTAGGTTCACGGGGGGATCAACTCTCACCCTCTGTAGACCTGTCTATGTGCAGTATTTCTCCTCAATGAAAAAACTACTCTCTGTTTGGCTAGAAGATAAAGATACCTTCTACCCCTTAGCAGCAAACAGGCCTTGTGCAATCAGTGAGAATCCAGGACAAGAACTCTAGCCTCGTCCCAGGCATGCAACATGCACTTTCCCATCACCTTTTGGCTCCCATGTATTCACGTGTATCTCCATCTGTTTGTTTAGTCCCTTTCTGCGGGGTTGGAGGAAGTGGTACATCTCATTTCAAAGTTAAAGCCTACACCTGTGCCCTCCATCCCCCACATTTTTTTCTTGCTTTTAAAATATCTTCCATTCCCCTGGTTTCCTCCTCCTCTTTAGTTACCTCTGTAAATAGTTTCAGCATAAATAAAACCTCCTTAATGTATCCTATTTTGAGCATGCCAGCTGCTTTCTGTCAGAATCCTGATTGATAATGCTGCATAATCTCTCAAAATGTCCCCACAATATATGCAAAATTACATTGATTTAAATTAACTTGCTACAAAGCACACAGAAACTCCAAGCAGGACTCCCTATTTTAAAGAGATATTGTGATTATCATGGCGCTGAGTCCCTTTAAGCTGCTTTTTTGCTCAGTTTATATACTGGCTTTCTATTTATTCAAATTACAAACTTACTTGAAAAATAACATTGGCAAAGGACTGATTATCCTCATGAGAGAAAGCACTTCAAAATATAGGAAAGACACTGAATCTCCAGAAGAGAAAAAAATCCCAACTACCCAGGGACTATTTCACATTGGCTTTAATGATAAAAACAGAAATTAAAAGTAATTAGAGAGTTTAAACATAATTTCTCAGAATCATCTTCATCATCTATGTGTCTCTTGCCAAAAATTCCAAAAAAAAACTAGTTTTCCTGACTCTGGTCCCTCAGTTTTTCAATCCACACTTCCAAATATCATCCAACATACATTTGCTGAGCTACAATATAGAATTGTGAGGAAAAAGGAAAAATCATGACATAAAGGTTTCCTTTAGTCGGTTCACTTTTTTTTTTTTTCCAACGTTTTTTTATTTATTTTTTTTTTGGGACAGAGAGAGACAGAGCATGAACGGGGGAGGGGCAGAGAGAGGGAGACACAGAATCGGAGACAGGCTCCAGGCTCTGAGCCATCAGCCCAGAGCCCGACGCGGGGCTCGAACTCACGGACCACGAGATCGTGACCTGGCTGAAGTCGGACGCTTAACCGACGGCGCCACCCGGGCGCCCCAGGTCGGTTCACTTTTAAGAAAAGCTTAGAGTTAACTTCAGGACCACAGCATAATGCTACCATCCCTTTAAAAATAATAAACACAAGGAAAAATATACAAAAAGTTTACACCAGTGTTAACATCAAAAATTAACTGTTGGGGTACCTGGGTGGCTCAGTCAGTTAAGCATCTGACTTTGGCTCAGGTCATGATCTCGTGCTTTGTGAGTTGGAGTCCCTCATCAGGCTCTGTGCTGACAGCTCAGATCCTGGAGCCTGCTTCAGATTCTGTGTCTCCCTCTCTCTCTGCCCCTCCCTTGCTCGCACTCTATCTCTCTCAAACATAAACAAACATTAAAAAAAAAAAAAAACTTAAAAAAAATAACTGTTAATTTCTGGATGGCTAAATGATAAGTGAACTTTATCGTCTCATTTTGCTTATTTGTGTTTTGTTAATTTTATCTTTTCTCTGGAATAACCAAGTCATTACAAAATAATAAAAAGGAACAATACTGTACATTAATCTTAGTTTGTTATGTAAATATATCTGTGTTTAATTTACCTGAAGAATATTCAACTTCATATCATTCTTATTCTATAGTCTGGATTTAGTCACTCAATCTTTTTATTGTCCTTATATAATCTCACATAAATGGTTCCCTCAGGTATATTGACTAAAACCTTAACCGGGTCTCAACTACGATCCAGATTTTGATGTCCTTACCTAGCAGCTGGATAAGAAGCAGCCATTCTATTATGCTGCTTTAAAGATTTTCCTATCTAGGTTTATAGCAGGTGGGAAGAACATAAACTACAGTCACAAAATGGATACCCAATAACTGACAGTTAAGAGTACTTAATTCTTGGGGCACCTGAGTGCCTCAGTCAGTTGAGTGTCCAACTTTTTTTTTTTTTTACTTTTTAAAAAAATATTTATTTTTGAGAGCCAAGAGACAGAGTGAGAGCGGGGAAGGGCAGAGAAAGGAAGACAGAATCCAAAGTAGGCTCCAGGCTCTGAGCTGTCAGCACACAGCCCAATGCAGGCCGAACTCACAGACCAGGAGATCATGACCTGAGCCGAAGTCAGAGGCTTAACCCACTGAGCCACCCAGGCGCCCCGACTCCTGTTATTGGCTCAGGTCATGATCCCAGGGTTGTGGGATCAAGCCGCAAGTCAGGCTCCACGCTGAGCAAGCATGGAGCCTGCTTAAGATTTTCTCTCTCCCTCTGCCCCTCTCCCCTGTTTGTGCTCTCTCTCTCTCTCTCTCTCTCTCACTCTCAAAACAAAAACAAACAAAATAAAAGAGTATTTAATTCTCCAAAAAATATTTTCCCTTGCTGCACCATATACTGACCCAAATTAAAAAATGGCCAGGGCTGGTACTTAAGAAAACTACAGTGTTGAGTCTTGTTAAAATAGAATGCTTCATAAATGTAGAAAAATGATCCACCAAAGAGCTAAAGTAAAGCCACATATGTGCATGTTTGTGCATCCATGTGTGCAATTAATCTTAATTTCCTACAAAACATTATTAGAAAATTGAAACACCCATTGCTATGAAAAATAACAGGCTACTTAATTTCCTTAAAACTTGCAGCAATGATTATTTTGGAATGAATGCATAAGAAACCTACTAGACCATCCCTACCAGTAACAGATCTTAATAAAGCTGCAAGGAAATTTGTGAAATTCATCCATCTTCAGCATTTCAAGTATGTGTCATAAAACAGATCTTAGGTAAATGACAATATTTACATTTTTCAAGGTCATGGCATATGATTAGGTTAGATGTCTTGTAGTATTTCCTATTATCACACAGTTTATAAGTTGTAGTTGCCTCAAAACTTCTTTCATGCGATTCATCACGTTCCCCACCTCCACATCCCCACACCACATTTCGTTTTGCCATAACCATTTTGTAAGTAGTTTATTTATCTATTTTTCATAGGTGAAACTGCCAGTAAATATATATCCTTTTTACATGGCAGAATAATGCTTTTTAATTTTTTTTTTTTTTCTTTTCAACGTTTATTTATTTTTGGGACAGAGAGAGACAGAGCATGAACGGGGGAGGGGCAGAGAGAGAGGGAGACACAGAATCGGAAACAGGCTCCAGGCTCCGAGCCATCAGCCCAGAGCCTGACGCGGGGCTCGAACTCACGGACCGCGAGATCGTGACCTGGCTGAAGTCGGACGCTTAACCGACTGTGCCACCCAGGCGCCCCGGCAGAATAATGCTTTTTACGTACTCAGGAAACCTGAATTAAAAACCATATACAAACACCCACTTTGAGACATTTTACGGTTGTGAGTTTGGTATAAACCGAACCAAAGTTCATTGTAACTGCAGCAACAGTTTTCAAAGGGTTGGGAGAAAATGAAAGACAGGAGGGCTATTTTCTTCACTGCCATTTTTTAAATCTCTCTGCATTAAGCTTCGTGACTGGCTATATTGCTTTTGGGAATTAATGACTTTCAATGCTGAACCAGAGCTCTCCACATTACTTTGACAGCAAACAGAATGCCCACAGCATTGGGTGGATTACACTCATTGCAACGCACAGGTCTTCGCCAGTGCCATTTCTTTTTTTTTTTTTTTTTTAATTTTTTTTTCAACGTTTATTTATTTTTGGGACAGAGAGAGACAGAGCATGAACGGGGGAGGGGCAGAGAGAGAGGGAGACACAGAATCGGAAACAGGCTCCAGGCTCTGAGCCATCAGCCCAGAGCCCGACGCGGGGCTCGAACTCACAGACCACGAGATCGTGACCTGGCTGAAGTCGGACGCTCAACCGACTGCGCCACCCAGGCGCCCCCCCCCATTTCTAAGGCTAATGAATCCCTAGTTTCTACTCCTAGCAGCCACTCAAATCAAAGTACCGTGAGCATAGCATTTGGTTGCTTTTATATGATATCCAAACACAGTATGTGTTAATGAATCACTTTTGGCCAAGTAAACATCAAAAAAAAAAAAACAAAAAAAAAACTTGGAGGTGTAGATTCCAACACTGTTATCACCTGTAGAACTTCCATGCCTTTGTCCCTTTTCCAAAACCCTTATAGAAGATACCGCCTGCTTTTTGTATTTATAGGCAGTATGTAATGGCAAGAGTCACAAATGAGAAATTTAATTGCCTCAAACTATTAATCTATAAAATAAGACTATAATGCAAAGTTATCTTAAAGAGGCAAAGTAGAAGTTAAATAAAGAGAGGAAATACAAGTCTTGTGGGCCCAGGGACTTTTGTCTGTGCTGTTCACTAGTATATTCCTCCTGCCCTAATCAGTGCCTGGTACCTAATGGGATCTCAACAAATATTTGTTGAGTAGCTGAGTGACAGTCTGTAAGGTCAGTAACACTTTCAGACCTCACTGACAACATAAACACATTTAAAGTAAAAATGTGCTATTTTAAATTGGAATTCATCAGGATGGAGGAAACAAAAAGAAAGGTCATAGATGCAGATGCTGGCAGTGTCTTTCTTAATTTTTTTTTCTTTAATCCTTACCAATATTTTAATTAACCAGATGGGGTAATTCCTTTACAGTGTATACATGTATCAAATCACCAAAATGTGCAATGTAAATATCTGACAATGTTATGTATCAATTATACCTCAATAAAGCTGATTTTTTTTTAATCCTTACTATTTAGTGACAATTTTACTGGTCCTTCCCCAAGGTCATAACGTCATAGTGATAAGATACGACACTAAGGACCAGTGATATGTCTGGGTAGGGGATATCTTGATCTCACCTGGAACAAAATCTTTGTTAAATGCTACATAAATAAAATATAGTCATGAATTAACCAGAATACTTATTTTAGTAATTTCTTATTATTTCAAATCTGTTTTCTTCTCTCTACAAGTAATTTTTGGCTTTTCTCCATAATCCCTCATCTAATCCTTGCTGCTTCTTCCATGACCTCTACATTGAGACGGTTTTTCCAGTTGCGTGTAGTCCCACATAAATGGAAGGCTCTTGGCGATCTCAGACTGTACTGCCTTTTATATTTTTTTATTAATTCTTTCAATAACAGTATTTTATCAATCTTTTGTTTATAAACATTTAATTATTTTCCTCATAGCACATAACATGGAGTTGACCAGTTATAGCCATCACCATATCAAAATAGTATAAAGATACTTTAAAGTCATACATTTCCCCTAATGAGTTAAAAACAAAAACAAGATTTTGTAATTTTTAAGATAATGCTGAAATCTCAGGCTATTGAATTTATCACATCTTACATAAAGTTGGAAATTATGACTTTTTAATTTAGGAGTAATACATGATCATTAAAATTTTTTTAAATAAAAATATTTGAAAGATAAAAAACTTTAAATAGCCAACATTTTCATGACTCACAATTTGTAAAAATTGTTCCTCCTAGCATTTTTCTCTTCTGAAAGACCATTTGGGTTTTCATGGTTATAGTCACACTGACTATACAGAAATTAGTGTCTCAAAATCATTTTTTCAAAAGTGAAATACAGCATGTTTTGAGAAAAAAAAATAAGATAACTTCCTAACCTTTTGTTCAAGAAAAAAACACAAAGATTAGGATAAATTGTGAAATGGCAAAACATTTGATAAATTCCAAAAACTTTATCAAAAAAGATACGTGTAACGTTTTATGTATAAAAACTGTGTTTACAGGAAAATTCAAACACTGGAGTTCCCTGAATCCTCTAGAGTAAATGGTTCTCATTCAACTTTTTATTTATAGGAAAAACATGTATCTCATGCCTTAAAAATGCTTACAAAATCAAATATCAACTAATTGCAAAGAAAAAACTAATCTAACAATAGTTATAAGTCGTGAGACCTCACATTTGAGTATTTGATTGACTAATTTTATTGCCATCTAATTTGAAGAGAAATAACCCTTTGCAAGGGATTGAGAGTCCATAAACATTTTTCCCACTAGTTTTGTTTCTGGACTTAAAAAAAAAAAATCCCATAAAAACAACTGGGACTCTGGAATACAGCTGCCCTTTTTAGCATTCCAAAAATTAAAACTCTGATCTGCCTTGGCCAGGAACACTCCAGAAATAATGAAGCCCAGTTTTCACGTGGAAGATTAGCCTGTTTAAAAATGTTGCTCAGAAGTGTTTTCATTGGACAAGCCCATCCATATCTCTTTAGAAATCAAAAAGTAATAAATGCATGCTAAAAAATAATGAAATTAATATACTTTAAGGGAAAGCATTGTTCCTTAAATCTGTCAAACACCAGAATATTAAAGCTCTTTGTTCCTATTTTTGTACATGAGTGCTGGGCAGTTTCATGCCAGTCGTGGAGGTAATGATGGGGGCTTTTACTGGGCGGTGAGCGCATGTCAGGTATTTTCCTTACACCTTTTATTTCCCTTCGTCTTCACAACACCCCAGGAGTACCTTTATCTTCACCATTTTTAGATGAGGACACGGAGGCAAAGAAATTAAATAATTTACCCCACTCAGCTAAGAGGCACACTCTAGATTTCAACCAAGGAGTTGAAGTGAAGTGCCAAACGTGAAGTGCCAAGTCTTTGCTGCTCTTAAAGAATAAGGAAAAATTTTCTTAGTTACGTTCTCCACCTAGTTGTGAGTCCCGCTCCCATTCTTTCCTCTTTCTTACTTACCATCGTTTTGTTTGCTTGTTTACTTTTAACGAAGATGAATTAGCTAAGTTCATGTTTACAATGAGATAGTGCCACCCTGAAAGAGCCACATTTTAAATATTATACCAAGTAGGGGTGCCTGGGCAGCTCAGTCGATTAAGCATCTGACTCTTGATTTTGGCTCAGGTCATGACCTCGCAGTTTGTGAGTTCAAGCCCCGCATCCAGCTCCGTGCTGACAGCACACAGCTTGCCTGAGACTCCCTCTCTACCTCTCTCTCTCTGCCCCTCCTCCGCTCTCTCTCTCTTTCCCTCTCCCTCCCCGTCTCTCCTCTCTCTCTCTCAAAATAAATAAATAAACTTTAAAAAATAAATAACAGCATACCAAGTAAGAATGAGAAGCCCTATCAGGTTGCTTGGGACATTAACAATGCCATTAAATTTTATTTAATCCTCCCAATAACAATGTGCATACCCCATTTTAGACATAAATTCAAGTAATTCAAATAACTACCCTCAAAGCAAATAGCTATTTAGTGGACAGCTGAGATTTTGTACAGCTCAAATGGAAACACACCTATTATTTACTCTGGAGTTTATGTTCTTTAACAGGCTAAAACAGGTATGCTACCCACCAAGCCTGCAGTAAAGAAGATATTTAAGACAGCCCTCAGTCAATCAGAGTAGTCACATATTTAGTTTGGGTCTCAATCTAAAACCTAGTTAGTCGAACACACACAGCCTTTGGGAGAATCCTGTATTCCTCAGAAATGGATGTAAGTTCCAAATTTCAAGGAATTCCAACCTAATGAGTACTCCATATACAATATCAACCTTTCCTTTCCCTAATAAGATATAAATCCAAGAGCTTGAGTGTAGCCCAGCTAATTAGATCTTTGTCAAACAATAGTCCTTTTCTTTAAATCTGTGGCTTCTCACCCAGATGATAAAAAGCTATTTCAGCTCAAGACTTCTACTTAATTGGTTTGCACCCTCACAGGGACCTCCTGGGCCCCTCCAGCATATCCCCACCTCAGAGTGTAGGGGGAATGCTTTGCCTCCTAGCAGAGCACAGTTGTAAGATTTATGTGTGGCTTTCATGTTCACCCAGTGAATTAAATCGAAAGGCTTTGTTTCTGTTAACTTCAACTACCTTCCCTAAGCAAGGCTTTGGGAACTTGTTCATGTCAAAGGAAGTTTGTTTACCGTTAGAAAAGTCCAGCAGAATTAACAGTGAAGCAATTCTTTTGTACCCTTTGGCAGCCCCTAGGGCTAGGGACCCCAGATCACAATAGCCCCAGTCACCCAACCTTAGAAAGCAAGACTTACATCCAAAAAATAGTCATTGTAAAATCTTCCCACTTTAAATGTTAACTTCTTACATATTATACTGGTATTTATGAAACTCGTGTAATGAAGCAAGCCCCTATTTAGCAAGCATTGCCTTGTTTTGTAAAATATATGGCGATAGAATTTTAGACCTAAAGATATCAGAAATCATTTTTTTCCAACCACTTCATTTTTCCACATACTTGATCTGAGGCCCAGAGAGCTCAAGTATCTTTTCCAGTTAGTAGCAAGGGGAATCCAGAACCCAGATCTTTTCGATTATTTTTTAGCATTCAAATAAAAACTTTAGGAGAAAAAAAAAGGGCACTTGACTGGCTCAGTTGGAAGAGGATGCGACTCTTGATCTCAGGGTCGTGAGTTCAAGCCGCACATTGGGTATAGAGATTGCTTAAAATAAATAAATAAACTTAAAAAAATTGCAACCACCATTTAAAAAGAAAGAAAGAAAGAAAGAAAGAAAGAAAGAAAGAAAGAAAGAAAGAGAAAGAAAGAGAAAGAGGGGGAAAGAAAGAAAGAAAGAAAGAAAGAAAGAAAGAAAGAGAAAGAAAGAAAGAAAGAAAGAAAGAAAGAAAGAAAGAAAGAAAGAAAGAAAGAAACCTCTGTTCAAAAAAACTTGGGTCACATTAAATGGTAAATCTGGCTCCAAGAAACTGTGTGGATGAAAAGGTGACTGGGAAGGGAAGTACAGTCAATGGCACGTAATCAAATAGATGTTTTATTGTCTGGGTGATAGAACACTGTAAAAATAAAACATGGATATGAATCCTCCTTTCACTAGAGCAATTTTCCCCCATAGGATGGACCAGATTTGCTGGTACGTACCACCCAACTGATGGAACAACACCCCCTTATTTTGCAGAGAATGGTTGCTCTATTATTGACAGAGCAGCAATTGGCCAGTGTATTCACATCTGTTAGGTAGCAAACCAACATCATGGAAACCAGGACAAATTTAGTAAGCAACTAAAGTTTCATCTTTTTATTATTTTTTTAAGTAATAAACGTCATCAGTTTGGGGAAACCAGTCCCTGTATGCTAGCCCCCTTCACGATCTGACCTGAAATCAGCCAGGTGAGAGAGAGCCCCAGAAAGGGGCTGTGGTCCAGGCAGGGTGGTCACAGATAAGTAGCAACGCCGTTTTCTACACATACTTGCTCCTCTGCAGAGACTTTATTAAAGAGACTTCAAGCAGAGGAACAAAATGCTCTGGCTTCCAGCCATATAAGCTGGCAGCAAATAAGAGGCAATAGAAGGGTACAAGTTTAAGCCAAGATAGTTCTGCTCCCCTGAGGGCTGGAACCTTCCTGAACAGAAGAAGGATCCTGCTGAGGCCGGATAAGTCAGAAAGACAGACATCTAACTGGGCCTACCTCTCTTATCCTTTCCCAAATCCAGAAAGCACAAAATAAGAGTACCAGGAGTTTAAAAGTCAGAGTATTTTAATGTAAATATTGAAACAGATGATCATAATTATCTCATGTGAAAATTCTTTGAGAGTGTACAACTAAGAAAAAAAAAAACCACTAAGTTCTCTCTTTTGCTTTGCCCAGTAACTGTTTAGCCGTTGGTCAGACATATGTGTCTGTCACTTACTTAAAGAAATGTCAGGATAGGCAGTGCATGATGTGATCATACACTGATTTTAATCTACACCCTGAGTCATGTTTTCCTGGGCCGGTTGTTGGCATTGGACAAACCCCACGAGGAAACCAAACTCCCAAGCCTGCTTGGGCAAACACTTTAAGCATCTCCATCTGAAGCTGCTGAGAGAGGTTATTAATTAACACAAGGGCCTTAGATATCATCTATTACAGGTAAATTAGTACTGTCCATACAATGCACACTGGCTGGAAACACTGATCGGCCAGCTCGGCCCTGCATGGTGTATAAGCACCTGTCTAGCCTAGCTGCATGACAACTTTAAGGTAGCTTTTGTAATTAGAACTCCATTTGTTCCTGTGTCTGTCACATAACACAGGTTTCTGGCACCTGATCCAACTACAAGGTTAGGAACCCTACTGCCAGAACATCATAGCATTTGCCTTAGATGAACCTTCCATATGTTGATAATTGCAGAAGTGCAGAAAAGACAGTGGAGACCGGAAGTTGCCTCCCAGGTTGTATGATTGCTCTCGTGCTTGTTCACTATCAAATGTATGCTCACGGGACACAATTTGGTTCAACACATGCCTTTGTTGTACCAGATTACCTGGTACTAAGGTTGTGGACTGGACAGAAGACAGTTTCCAATCACCTCCACCACTCATGGAGGCTATGGAGCCTGCTTAAGATTCTCTCTCTCCCCCTTTGCCCCTCTCCCTGACTCTCCCTCTCTCTCTCACTCTTCCTCTAAAAAAAATTTTTTTTAATTAAAAACAAGAACATTAGAACTGTGAATGACTATACTCTCAAGAGAGATGTGCCATTGGACCCAACCACTGCCCACATCTATTTGTGCTTGTTTTGTACAGATAGGAAATTGATGGAAAATTACCCACACTATGCCCTCTCTAGAATAAAGTACTATAAAAGTTGTCACTGTCAGGGCACCTGGGTCATTCAGTCAGTTAAGCATCAGGTCAGTTAAGCTCAGGTCATGATCTCATAGTTAATGAGTTGGAGCCCCACATCAGGCTCTGTGCTGACAGCTCAGAGCCTGGAACCTGCTTCGGATTCTGTGTCTCCCTCTCTTTCCGTTCCTCCCCTGCTCTCTCTATCATATCTCTCTCTATCTCAGAAATAAAGATTAATTTTTTTTCTTTTGAAATTGTCACTGCTACATTTACCTCCCTAATCCCCAGATTAGTTAGCAAAATGATTAAGTGGGAAGGAAAAGGCTAGTATATATGGGTGATGTTGGTAGCTGTACACAGATCAATCCCACTGACTGCTGACAAGTGGAACACTGTGGGACCTCAGGGTGACTGGAGGCACAGCCTCTGAAGGTTTACTAAGCTGTGAACCACATGCAATTTTCAGTAAATACGATCCTTCAGGCCCCTGGTTTTTGGTTTTGTTCTCAGGCCTTGTCAGCTTGTACACCAAACCTTATGCTGCCTCTTTTTACAAGAACCCACTTCTGTGAAGAAAAACAAATTACGCTGAGTATTATGCTGCCAGCATGGTAATTTATTGAAAATGCTTGTATGTGTTAATTTTTAGTCTATTCTTTGGAAGTGATTGATTAACATCTGCAGAAAGTAATCGTAAATCAATACTCCAAAGGAGGTTTCTTAAGTACAATCTTAAGTACAATCTAACCCAGAAGGTTTGCTACTTAACACAAACGAGGTTTGAAATAATTTTTCCTTGTAAAACGAGTGGAGACTTGCTTGGGCCCCACTGCCCTATACGAACAGCACACTCGTATCTGGAATCCCACTGGTACCACCAGTTCTGTCCACTTCAAGGAGGGCTTGGTCACCTCATCTCCCACAAGCTTAGCTGGGCCTTTCATGAGAACTTCTTGTGTTTTCCTTAGAGGGAGGTTCTCATGGGAAGTTCTGAAGAAGAGTGCAGAGTCCCTGAGGACAGAGATTGGGGCAAACTCTAGTAACAAGTATTATAACCGTTCTGGTCTTCTTACTAATATAGGTATTTATAGGCACAACAGAATTTGATCTAAGACTTGCTTTCCTTCTAACAGAAAGATTTTATGGAGGGGATCCGTGGTCCCCATGACATTAGCCAGCAGAAGCTACTCAGGTACCTTCCAAAAGAACCTGATAATTGTTGAATGGCCAAATTGCTCTGGACTGTGTGCATCTCTCAATCCAAAAGGGGGAAAGACTACCTACCAGGTGGAGAGAAGGTCAAGAAAAGAGACATTTTCAAGGGAGAAAATGAGAGACTAAATATTCCCTAATCATCTTTGACCTTACAGATGTTACAGCCTTAGTCCTAGACAGGATCATTTTGCCAAACTGGTCTTCTTTTCTAATTTTCCCTTTGTTTCACTCAATACATGAGCTAAGATGGATAATGAAGAATAGAACTGTCCTAGTAGAATAAGGGACCTGATACTATTCTTATTACTACTATTAGATTTGCTCTTATAGACTATACACGATTTTGGAGTCAAGCAGATCTGAGTTCAAACTTCCCTTCTAGCACTGCAGATACCTTCACTTCTCTCAACTATGGTTTCCTTGTCATTCAATCAAAATATATTTAATAATAGCTACTGCTACTATGCAAGCTTGTTGTAAGGACTTATAAAGATAATATATAAAGAGCACCTAGAAAAATGCCTAGCACATCGTCTGGGCTCAATGTACAACAGTTTTGTTATTTTTATTATTGATGTTATTTTTATGAATAATAATATTGTCACTCTTTAGGAACTTATATCCATAAAAATAGCTTTTTTTCCTCCTAATAAGGGATCCTAGAACTGAGGAAGCAGTGATATCTATAAATAATGCACAATCTTTTCATGAAATAACAGTCATCTTCACTGCTTGGAAGTAATAAATAATTTACAATTCTGATTTTCTTCACAACATGACAAGAATATGATGGGGATCAAAACATGCCACCCCAAATATGTCACTTTGGCATAAGGATTGCTTTGAACTGAAGGCAATTAAAAAACAGCACATGTAGAAAGAGGTCTCTGCTTTCCCCCATCTGCCTAAAAATGGGACACAAATTTCCATTTGTGATGGTGTTCCCCTTCCCTTGTCTCTACCAGGAGGAAGAAAACTGTCATCACTGGAGACAGAAAGATGAACCTGATATGGGTCTGCACAAGTAAAGTTTAGTAAAATAACCACCATCTTCCATCAGTTTTCCCCATATATTTACCTTCCCACAATTCACTGCCCCTAGAAACCCAAACACTTTTTCTTTTGTCTAATCACCTCTCCACGATTTATCACCCTTTATTAAAATGTATACAGGCTCTCAAGCCAAACTGCTTTTTCAAATTCTCATTTCATTTATAAAGGCTTCTGTGCACAAAAATCAAAATATTACCATCAAATAAAATACATATGTCTTTTCTGTTAACAATGTTTTGTCAGTCCAATTTGCACATCCTAGTAAAAAAAAAAGTAAGACAGTAACTAGAGGGCAAATTTTTGTCTCCCTCCTCTATAGATATATACATGTGGGATTTTTTTTTAATTTTATTTTTTATTTTTTAAAGTTTACATCCAAATTAGTTACCATATAGTGCAACAATGATTTCAGGAGTAGATTCCTTAGTGCCCCTTACCCATTTAGCCCATCCCCCCTCCCACAACCCCCTCCAGTAACCCTTAGTTTGTTCTCCATACTTATGAGTCTCTTCTGTTTTGTCCCCCTCACTGTTTTTATATTATTTTTGTTTCCCTTCCCTTATGTTCATCTGTTTTGTCTCTTAAAGTCCTCATAGGAGTGAAATCACATGATTTTTTGTCTTTCTCTGACTAATTTCACTTAGCATAATCCCTCCAGTTCCATCCATGTAGTTGCAAATGGCAGGATTTCATTCTTTTTGATTGCCAAGTAATACTCCATTGTATATATATACCACATCTTCTTTATCCATTCATCCATCAATGGACATTTGGGCTCTTTCCATACTTTGGCTGTTGTTGATAGTGCTGCTATAAACATGGGGGTGCATGTGTCCCTTCGAAACAGCACACCTGTATCCCGTGGATAAATGCCTAGTAGTGTAATTGCTGGGTCATAGTGTAGTTCTATTTTTAGTTTTTTGAGGAACCTCCATACTGTTTTCCAGAGTGGCTGCACCAGCTTGCATTCCCACCAACAATGCAAAAGAGATCCTCTTTCTCTGCATCCTCACCAACATCTGTTGTTGCCAGAGTTGTTAATGTTAGCCATTCTGACGGGTGTAAGGTGGTATCTCATTGTGGTTTTGATTTGTATTTCCCTGATAATGAGTGATGGTGAGCATTTTTTCATGTGTCGGTTGGCCATCTGGATGTCTTCTTTGGAGAAGTGTCTATTCACGTCTTTTGCCCATTTCTTCACTGGATTATTTGTTTTTTTGGGTGTTGACTTTGATAAGTTCTTCATAGATTTTTGATACTAAACCTTTATCTGATATGTCATTTGCAAATATCTTCTCCCATTCTGTCGGTTGCCTTTTAGTTTTGCTGATTGTTTCCTTTGCTGTGCAGAAGATTTTTATTTTGATGAGGGCCCAGTAGTTCATTTTATACATGTATTTTGAAGCTAGGAACTACCTCTCTTAATTTAGGGGGAGAAAAAAGTAAATAAATGGCTCAAAAGAGCATTTAGTGCTTTTCCTTTTGAGTTAGGTCTTTGCTATTCACCTGAGTGAGGAATCAGCATCATCTGGGAACCTTATAAAAATGCAAAATCAATAATATATAATTGCTTTAAAAAAAACAGCCAGGGGGGCCTGGGTGGCTAGGTTAGTTGAGTGTCCAATTCTTGATTTCAGCTCAGGTCATGATCCCAGGGTCGTGGGATCAAACTCTGCAAAGGGCTCCATGCTGCACGTGGAGCCTGCTTAAGATTTGGTCTCTCCCTCTGACTCAAAAAATTAAAAAATAAATAAAATAACACATAAATTTAAAAAACTTGAAGTGCCTGGATGGCTCAGTCAGTTAAGTTGTCTGACTTGACTCAGGTCATGATTTCATGGTTTGTGGATTCGAGCCCCACATTGGGCTCTGTGCTGACAGCTCAGAGCCTGGAGCCTGCTTTGGATCCTCCCTCTCTCTCTTTCTCTCTCTCTCTCTGCCCCTCCTCCACTCATGCTTTGTCTCCCTCTCTCTCAAAAGAAAATAAACATTAAAAATTTTTTTTCATAAAAAAATAAATAATTAATTAAAATATAAATAAATAACCATTTAGAGCTTTGTACAATATGTAAGGGACTTGGGATATCCATGGTGCTAAACTTCAGGCAAATATATTCTTATGAACTCAAACATGACATACAAGAGAATACTAGATGAGTATTTCCTAATGTTTTTCAATGTGCCTAAATCAAATCATGAGCCCCTGTCCTTGGAGCTATGGCCATTATAGAAGAGAATACATCTTCAATAACATGTAACAAAGAACTCAGAGGGCAGAATATTTTACATATAGTAAAAACTAACTTCATCCACACGTCTCTTATTCAAAGTCCTTTTTTCTATCTTTTTTTTATCTTGATAAAGACCCTCCTTAAAGCAACTTTAGTCAGGTTTCTCTGAACCCCTTCCTCAACTAAGCCTCCATCTTGGACCCCATCCTTGATGGGCCTGGATAGCCAAATTTTAGCAAGAATCCTGATAAGACAGTTTATAAAGAAGCCTCCATTCTCAATGATCTGATCAAATTCCTCACCTCCCACCCTTTATTTCTGGTCACCCTGACTTCTCTTCAGCAAGAATTATGTTAAGTCAGTTTGGAAAGAATCCCCCTACCTTGATGTCTCCTCTTAGTAATTTCCTACTCACTTACCCCCTCACTCTGTTCCTTGGCTGTAAATCTCCAGCTGTCTTTGCTGGATTTGGAGTGTAACTCCATCTCTCTTCCCTATTACAACCTCTCTCTCCTGGTACAATAGTGCTGACACCATTCACAACAGTCCTGAAGAGATTTCTTTGCCATTTTAGCAAGTTTCAGAATATTTTTTTTCTTTAACAACATACTTCCTTAAAAATTCTTATTAAGAGGTAGCCAGAGCACAGACAAATGCTGCCAAGAAGTATAGCTTATCCACAGGGAGCTATAAAACATTGGGACCAGTTTGTTTGAATAGAATACATTTTATGAAAAGTATACTTGGGACTATTTAGCTTACCAAATGCAAGTTAAGTGAGGCAAGTCTGAAATTTCATCCAGAATGCTAGATAGGGATAGTCAAAAGAAAATCAAGCATCTAAATGACCCTCCAAAAATGGGCAGTCCCAAAATATTCATGATCCATTTCTGTTTGGAGTGTGGATAGAAATGAGCAAGCTCAATGGAGGTACGGTGATCCCGCATTAACTCACATCTTGGCCAAGCACCCACATCTAAGTTTCACTCACACTGCTCATGAAACTCAAATTAAGTCCCAGAAAAGCAATTATGTGAGACCTGTCACAACCCTCCAAAGGCCATCCGAATGGCAGCAAGGACATAAGAACCAAAGATTGGCAGTCCAATTTCAAAGAGGTAGGTACTCTAAGTAACACTGCCCATTACATCAAGCTATTGCATCTTCACTGGGGACATTTTTGAATAAATCTCTAAATACTCTCAAGTCTGAAAAATAACAAAATACATCAAAGTAGATGCAGTCACTAAAATGTGGATAGATGATAAGACAATATCAGGACACTTTAGCGGGATCTCCTTGTTTTGCGCTTCTTTATCCAAATGTATGTTTTCCAAGGCCACATTCTGCAGAACACTAGCCGATGAGATGCTCTCCAAAAAAGTGGTTCCTTGATCAAATAAACTTGGAAAAGAATGTATACTCAATCCTCCCAGTTTAAAAGTGTGTTCATTCGCATATAAAAAATTCTAAATCACATTAGCACTTAATGGTTCTAAAAAATTCTGAAAAAAATGGAGTCTTAGTAACTTGGTTTAATCTAGGGTTTTTCCAAAGATAATTGTCACAGAGTGCTTCATTCTTTCTAAGTTTGTTTATTTGTTTCTTTAAGTAATCTCCACACCCAGCATGGAGCTCAAACTCATGACCCCGAGATGAAGAGTCTCACATGCTTCTCTGACTGAGCCAGCCAGGCACCCCTGGAACCCTTTTTTTAAAATCTCACATTGTGAATTACTTGGGGAAAATAGCTGAACCGTGTAGTGAGGGCTTCATTTTCTTTGGAAAAGAAAAGGAGGACATGGGAAGGGCAGGGTATGTTTTATCAATGAAGCTTAATAAAGAATTAAGGTATGGCATTCACGGCCCCTCCATGCACACACACACCCACACCAACACCAACACCATCACCACGATCTCCATCTTCTCATCTCGTAAAAATCAGGATAATGGGGACATCTTTTCCTTTAAGGGTAGAGAGCACAGAGGTAAAGTACAGGAGTCCAGAAAAACCCTTGCAGTCAGAAAGTGGGAGAAGAGCCTTGCTGGGACCACCCAGAGAAGGTGAGAGGAATTTGAGCAGGCGCATGAGGTTGAGGTGAGACACCTGCAGCTGACAGGGCCATGAGAGCCCAGGCTGCCTGCAGCAGTTCACAGACAATTCCCATTTCTTCCGAACGATGAAACACAATCACTGAGGGTACTGGAAAAATGGGAAGAGGAACGAAGAAAGCAACGAATGGGAAGGATAATAGAGGTGATACATGTACCCATTATTATTCACCATTTGCTGTTCATTGAAGAGATAAGTAACATAGTTGTTAAGGTCATGGACTCTGGAACCACAACTGCCTGACTCTGAACCCGGCTCTGTCTCTCTCCAGATGTGGGATCTTGCATAGGTCACTTGACCCCCGTGCCTCTAGTTTTCTCACCTGTAAGTATACTATCTTGTCTGTCATCGTTTTCAAGTAAATAGGTGTAATTTACTTAGGGTAATTCCTGGCACACAGTAAGTAATAGCTAAGTGTTAGTTATCTTTACGGGTACTTCTGCTGTAGCTTGATATATACATTCTGGAAAAAAAAATTCTCCGTATTCTACAAAACTAAAGAATACAGGGCTGGCGGGGGCAGGAAGGAAAGGAATAGAGGTACCTCTCAAAAACTACACAAGCTGTCATCAGAACGCTACCAAAAACTGTACCAGAATAGCTTAAACTGCCCAGGTAGGCCACCTGACATACTGAAAGTTGTCCCAGCAGATGTTTAAAGTGCACGACAACAACAGAGTAGAAATGTTGGTAGCACCTCAGTCGGAGCAGGCTGATGGGTGTTAAGAGAAGGCAGATGGATGCAGAGCTCTGGGCAGTGGGGCTGCTGAGGTGATTCCAGCAGGCAGTGCCACCCCCCAGGGATCTGTGTAAGGCCTGGAAGATAGCCCCAGGTCCAGGCACTTGTTTTTAATTTTCACAAAACACAGCCGAAAGTGCTTCTCCTTAGTGCGATTTATCTATTCCAAGGTCGCTATGAGAGAAAGCAAATATTAGGAAGCTTACTATTCCCACACATCTAAGCCACCTCCTCTCAGAGAGCATCTTTTCAGTACTAAAGTTAGTACTTTGCTGTCCATTTGCCTGAGTCCTGGTCATTCTCGATTTATAACCCATGGGGAAGAGAAAAGTATTATACATGAGCTCCTTAGTAAATAAAGTTTTCCACCTTAAAATGAGGAAACTGAGGAAAGAATAATTAACTTGTCCAATGTCATATAGCCATGCAGAGCCCAAGTTCATGGTCCATGCCCAAAGAGTACACAGCCTGTCTTAATCAATGTATTTGTAGGATTAAGAAACAACACTGTCAATACTTGTGTCATTAAGAGTTTCATATTTAGAAACAAATTAAAATCTTTTTTTGTGGCCTGGCAAGCAGTCCTCAACTTAACTCTAACAACCAATCAGGAATGCAGATAATACAAAAATGTCAACCAAAATCAAATCACAACACCTCACCTTTCATTCTGCCCCACTTCTCCCACATTGAGCCCCATCTCAGTACAGTGGTCATCCCCACCATTCCCCTTCATCACCTCAGTCCCCATCTCTGTACCATTAGTCCCAAACTGAACCCTCAAGACACAAGTCCAATATGAACTCATAGTTTTACTCCTGAAACCATTCTTCCTCCTATAATTCCAATCTTGGTCAATTATCTATGACAATCACTTAAACCAGAACTCCTGATGCCTTCCTAGAATACTACCTCTGCCAGACAGCCATTTTATTGTCAAATCATGTGAATTTAACCACTCATTCCCACAGTATTGACCCTTATCATCTCTCCTGTACAGGCTACAATAGTCTCCCAACTTACGTCCCTATCTCACGGCCACCATTTATGTAAACTATGTAAACAACGTAAAAGTGACTTCCCTAAAAGTGAGTAAACAAACTCACCATGGAAGGCATGCCAGGCCATTGATTATCTAGCCTGCATTATATACAGTCTCCTACTGTATGTCTTAATCATATTAAACTACTTCAATTTCCTTAAATATGCCAGACTGGTTCTTGGATTTTTGGTCCTTCCCTCATGTATCTCCCTCTACTCCCAGGCACCACCTCCTCCAGTTCTGCAATCTATATAATCTACTTCCTAGTAACCCCCTCTCCAGGTATAAAAGATTCTGTTTTAGAATCATTCTCTCTCCAATACCTTTACAAACCCACCCCCTAACATCTGTAGAGGTGTCCATTCCTTCCTTTGGGGCCCCATTCTTTGCCATATATAGCTCAACATAGCCCTAAAACACTATTGTCCTTATTTTCTTACAGATACACCTTCCCCTATTAGACTCTTGGCTCCTTGAGGACCAGAACTGTATATAAATCATTTCAGTATCTCTTATGCCTAACATTATCCTAGGCATGTGGTTGAGGATTATTAAATGCTTGTTTACTGAATGAATGAATGACATTTATGAATGCCTAGGTATTTATTTCTACACCATCTTGTGGCCATTCCTAGAAATGGCACCTTCTTCTCCAAAATACTGAAATCCTGTGAATTAAGAAACATTCCAATTCCTTCTAGATATTCCTCTGTTCCCAATTGTCCAAAATACTCATGAAGATGGAAGACTCAATTGATTAGCTAATTTTTAATAGGTGTTCTTCTAATATCAAAAGGAAAACATTTTTAATAATTGAAATTCAAGAAAAATAAAAGCTCTGGGAATCAACCTCTCTCAAGTTGTTCTGCATTTATTAAAGCAAACAATTATGTGGATATAAGTAAGACAAAAGTTTCTTCTTTTAAGTTTCTTTAGAAAACTAAGTTCTTTTTAATTTTTTTACATATAATCTATTGTCACATTGGTTTCCATACAACTCCCAGTGCTCATGCCAACAAGTGCCCTCTTCAATGCCCATCACCGACTTTCCCCTCCCCCCAACCCCCATCAACCCTGTTTGTTCTCTGTATTTAAGACTCTCTTATGGTTTGCCTCCCTTCCTCTCAGTTTGTAACTTTTTCCCCCCTTCCCTTCCCCCATGGTCTTCTGTTAAGTTTCTCAAGATCCACATATATGAGTGAAAACATGGTATCTGTTTATCTCTGACTTATTTCACTTAGCATGATACCATCCAGTTCCATCCATGCTGCTACAAAAGGCCAGATTTCATTCCTTCTCATTGCCAAGTAGTATTCCATTGTATATATAAACCACATCTTATTTACCCATTCACCAATAGATGGACATTTAGGCTCTTTCCATAATTTGACTATTGTTGAAAGTGCTGCTATAAATATTGGGGTACAAGTGCCCCTATGTATCAGCACTCCTGTATCCCTTGGGTAAATTCCTAGCAGTCCTATTGCTGGGTCATAGTGTAGTTCTATTTTTAATATTTTGAGGAACCTTCACACTGTTTTCCAGACTGGCTATGCCAGTTTGCATTCCCATCAACGGTGCCAGAAGGTTCCCGTTTCTCCACATCCTTGCCAGCATCTATAGTCTAGGCAACTAAATTCTAATAGATATTTCTAGAATGCTTGTTGGCCTTTCCATCACATGTTTTATGCTGTTGTACAAAACAAATTCAAGTTTGCAAGTATACACATCAGAGACAAACTAGAGTCATTATAAAAAATAACTTCTTTTATTTTTCAAGAAGAGGGGTCCACAAAATGGATTTAAATATTACATACACCCAAATGTTTTTTTTTTCTTTTAAAAGCAATGTGTCCAGATGACAATATCTCTTTTCTCCAAATGCTTTCTTAATTTCTTCCAATGCTTTCTTGATTGAGGCCATGTGTTATCTGAGAGGTTTTGTTGTTTTTTTTTTCCCCCTTCCTGTCAGTATCCCATTCCCATACTCTTACTTGGGATTCACCAAAGAAAAGGGTCTTATTATCCAACATAAAATACATCAGAAGAAGTTTAAATCATGTACATATAAATGCTACTTATTTATAGAAATTTCTAAACAGGAAATATTGGAAGAAATTTTGTCATTCTTCTTCTTAAAAGGCTCACATCTTAGCCTAGAAATTTAACCTCAAACATACTGAATAATACGCCATTCTAACTTTCTATACTGATCAACTTCATTAATTATTTAGTATGTGTTTTGTCTCTACTAGACATGCAGAGGAAGGGTGGGGAGATATTAGAAGTATAGGAAACTATACTTCTATACAAGTTAGTTAGAAAGCTAAAGCCAAAATATAAACAATTTCAGAATTATAAAATAATCATTTTAATTCCACAAAGCAGTTAAGTACACTAGCAGAGATGCAGACTAGAGTACATGGCATCTGGGAGATAGGGAGGTTGAATTGGGAAATTTAAGACTATGGAAGGTCAAGAAGCTGTTCTCGGGCACAGCTGCCCACTTGGGCAAAGGAGCAATAGGAATGAGCATGCTGTGTTCCCAAAACATCATCTTTCCTAAAGTGCTGTTTATATGCTGGAACATATTGTAAAAGAATGTCATATATTAGGGCAATGGAGAGACACTTAAGTGCCAGTTTGCATCTAATCCAAAATACTGCAGATTTATGAACAATCTTTAAGAAGCAAACCAGAAGCAAAGAAGACTTACATATTGGACAGATCTATTCAAGGATGCTAAAGGTTTGTCACAGTTGGTGGTAGCAATACTGACGAACAGACAAAATAAAAGATGCATTTTAAAGAAAAACAATGAGATTATAATATTCACCTCTGTAGCATTTGAGGAAAGTCAAGTCAAAGCTGACTCAATCTTTCAGTGTAACAGAAGCAATTGGGGAAGAAAGGTGTCTTGAAGGAGAATATGATGAACATGAATTTGAGGTGATAGTGAGATATCTGGATAGAGATATATGTGGGGAAGGGGGGAGAGGAGAAATATGCTTTCAATTCCCAATGTTTTCTCCACATGGGCAAATGTCCAGTAGTGTTATTACCCCTTTGGCCCCATTCCACCTCTTCACTCACTCCTTCCTATGTGAGGTTGAGTGGGAAACTTGGGAACAGACAAATGAATCACCAAAGAAGAGTCACTAAAGCATTCTGATATATTTTAAATAAAAAAGAATAGTACAAGCCATGTCAGGAAACTATGTGGCACTATGAGAAAATAGCAATTAACCCTGTTGACTAAACTATAAACTGTGTGTAGGTAATGAAAAAAGGGAACAAAAGATAAAGCAGGAAAGATAGGTGAGAACCCAATTTTAGAAAAATTTAGACATTTCTGGACAACAATGAGGAAAGTTGAAGTATTCTGAATGACTTAGATTCTTTCTTAAGAAGTATAAACTAAAGGGGCACCTGGGTGGCTCATCGGTTGAGTGTCCAACTTTGGCTCAGGTCATGATCTCGCAGTGTGTGAGTTCAAGTCCTGCATCAGGCTCACTGCTGTCAGCACAGAGCCCACTTCAGATCCTCTGTCCCCCCCTCTCTCTACACCCCCTCTCTGTCAAAAATACATAGACATTTTTTAAAAAAAGAAGCACAAACTAGACACAGCATATTTAGTAGTCTGGAAATATAAGAGGTATCAAATAAGTAGAAGAGAGAGGAATTCAGAATGAGGTGATAAACCGGATGTGTGCATGGAGAGGGAGTGGGAGAGAATGAATGAAGGTGACAACCATTATAGACATGAGTGGTCTTAGGCAACTTTCTAAATACAGGATGTGAAAGAAATAATTTTGAGATTTAAAACCTATATAACACAAAGACTGGATGTTAAACATCATTAAAAAAAAAACAGAAAGGTTGGGAATGACACCAAAAGCACAGGCAACAAAATCAGAAATAGACAAATGGCACTACATCAAACTTAAAAACATCTGCACATCAAAGGAAACAATCAACAGAGTGAAAAAGCTACCTGTAGAATATGACAAAATGATTGCAAATGATATAACTGGTAAGGGGTTATTATTTAGAATATATAAAAAAAAAAAACTTCTATAATTCAACAACAGCATCAACAAAAAACCCAAATAATTCAACTATAAAATGAGCAAAGGACTTGAATAGACATTTCTCCAGAAAAAGACATACAAGTGGCCAATACGCACATGAAAAAATGCTCAACATCACTAATCATTAGGGAAATGCAAATCAAAACCAATTGAGATATCACTTCACACTTATCAAGATGACCACTATCAAAAGAAGAGAAAATAACATGTGTTGATGAAAATGAGACATTAGAACACCTGTGCACTGCTGATGGGAATGTAAAATGGTACAGCCATGACTGAAAATAGTACGGAGATCCGTCAAAAAAGTGAAAAATAGAATTGCCATATGACTCACCTCTTCCACTTTGGATATTTATCTAAAAGATTCAAAGAAGGATCTTGAAGGAATACTTGTATACCCATGTGTATCAGAGAATTAATCACAATAGCTAAGAGATAGAAGTAATCCAACTGTCCATTTATTGATAAATAGAAAAGGAAAATGTGGTATACACACACCATGAAATATTATGTAGTTTTAAAAATAAAAGAAATCCTATAACATGCTACAACATGGATGAACCTCAAGGACATCATGCTAAGCAAAATAAGCCGGCCATAAAAGGACAAATACAGTACGATTCCACATAGATGAAGTATCTCAAGTAGTCAAAATAAGAAAAAGAAAGTTAAAAGGAGGTTGCCAAGGGTAGGGGGAAGAGGCAAGGGAAAATCAGTGTTTAGTGGGTATAGAATTTCAGGGTTACAAGATGAAAAAATTCTAGAGATCTGTTGCACAATAACGTGAACATACTTAACACTAGCAAACTAGACACTTAAAAATGGTTATAATGATAAATTTAATGTTATATGGTTTTTGCAAACCACATTTTTAAAAAAGAAATAGAGAAGAAAAGAAAAATTTGCTTATATGTTTGGGGTGGGGAGGTGATATTGGGCTTGATTTGTCCCATATATACACACTCTGCAACCAGTGTCAAAATGTCGTCTCTAAAAATAGCAGATTATGTTGTCAGCTGTGAATGCCTGAATACATCAATTTGTCTTACATGTCACTTTTTTGGGACTGTGCCCCACTTTAACTTTGGCCTCCATACAGATGCTCATGTAAATCCCTTACATGGTTCAATAAACATGGACTATGAAACAACATTCTACCCTGTTGATGCCAAAACAAAACACTCCAGGATAAATGCAATTTTGCAGATTGTTTCATAGTCCAGCAGCGGCTATTTCATGTTCAGAATCAGAAGACTGCTCCTTTTTATTACAAAACAGCATATGCACATCCATCAAACTCTTGCTCCATTCCTTATGGAGAGGGTGAGTCAGAGCCAAGGAAACTGGATTTATTTTTCTACTGTAAATTCATTTTGATTCAATTCAAAGCAATTCAATTTAACCTTTACTTCATGTCTATTTTTGCCAAGCATAAGGATCAAAGGTGAGTGAGTCAGGACTCTTACCTTCAAAGAGTTCAAAGTCCAGCAGATGTGACAAGCACATACATACATAAATCATAAAAGTTCTCTAATACAAGCTTTATCAAATAGTATGAAATCAAATAATGTGAAATAATATGAGACTGAGGAAAACTACTTTCTCCCGTGGTGGTCACAAAAAAAATACAGAAGTGACATCTGAGAAGGAGATAGAAAGGACTGACATCTTGACACTCCCCTATGGCCAGGGTACTTTATGTAGATTCTCTTATTGAATCCATTTTTTCCGATGAGAAAACTAGGACTCAACTGAACTCTTAATCCAGCTCTGCCAATCTCCAAAGCTCCTGCTCTTTCAGAGGAGTAATGGTGTGCCCAGTGAACAACGGAGAGACACCAATTATGACTGAAGGAACAAGAGTGAACACAGACCCACAAATGCCTGCCACAAGTGACAGAAGTGATTAATGCCATGTGACTAAAGCAGGGAAGATGATGGGAATGCTGGCTAAAAATAAATCTGGGAAAGTCAGCTGGTACTGGTTTGTGAAGGCTCTTTTAATTGTTATCAAGTAATCTAAATTAAAATTCTGCAGGCCAGTGAATTCACACTACACTCTCTGGAGACAATCCCTATCCAAGAAGTTCTCCATTTTTTTTTTTTTTTTATGTTGAGTAATTTGGTGGAAGACATTTCAAGAAAGAAAGAAAGAAAGAAAGAAAGAAAGAAAGAAAGAAAGAGGGTTCCATTTCTAAAAATCACATTTACAGACCCACAGTAGCAAATGGAGGGTCATGACAGACTTTTAAGAATGAAAATGAGGGCACCTAGGTGGCTCAGTCGGTTAAGCATCTAACTTCAGCCGAGGTGAGGTCAAGATCTCATGGTTCATGAGTTCCAGTCCCACATTGGATGAGCTCAAGTCCTGCTTCCAGTGAGCTCGAGTCTTGATTCAGGTGAGCTCTGCTTCTCTCTCTCTCTCTCTCTCTTTCTCTCTTTCTCTCTCCCTCCCTCCCTCCCTCTCTCTCTCTCTGCTCCTAGCTCACTTGTGCCCTCTATCTCTCAAAAAAAGAAAAAAAAAAGGAATGAAAATGAAATCATCCCATATGTGATTTAGAAAGATAAATACAGTGGCTGTGTGGGAGGGATGGTCATCTAAGGAAACAGCTCTTGGGCTGGAGGCCAGTCAGGAGGCTTCAAAAAGTATACAAAATGATTAGCAAAAATATATACAATATTCAGACACCTGGATGGCTCAGTCAATACAGCATGCAACTGTCAATCTCAGGGTGGTGTGTTCAAGTCCCACATTGGGGATAGAGATTACTTTTTAAAAAAGAAAAAAAAATACACACACACACACAAGATAGAGTTTTTAGGGTCTAGATAGACACAGATAGTGGTAGAAGAATGAATTCAGTAATCAAAATACACAGAACATGGTGACAAATTTACTTGAGGAATAAGACATATAGAAGAATCAAGAATGACTGAAGTTTCTAGTTCAAACAACTGAGTAATGATCATTAACTGAGTTGGGAAAGTGGTAGAAGGAATAGGCTTAGAGAAAATAATTAGTTCAGACTTGTTCTGTTTTGTGATGTTAAATTTGAGTGGGTGCAGGATACACAGAAGACATCACATGGGTTAATTAACTAGATAAGGGCAATCCTTTCACCGTATATATGTATAACAAATCACCATGATGTACACTTTAAATATCTTACAATTTTATACAGCAAATATGCCTCAATAAACCTGATATTTTTATTTTTTTTAAGTAAACCCTACATCCAACGTGGGGATTGAACTCACAACCCTGAGATCTAGTCACATGCTCTGTCAACTAAGCCAACTAGACACCCCAAAGCTGACTTTTTTTTTTTAATCTAATGAACCATTTAAGAAAGCAGAAGACCTCACAAAGTAAACAGATCTATGAATCTGGAACATCAAAGAGCAGGTCTGAAGGTATTTTAGCAGAAGCCATTAACTTCACCCCCTTATCCCTTCTCTCATTCTTCCTCATAGTTATCAAAACTCACAATTTTTACAGAGTACAAAGCCACTCATTTCCCAGGCTCCCTTGAAGCTACAGGTGGTCAGGTGACTGCCTCCTCACCAATGTAATTTGAGCAGAAATTTCATGTACAACTTCTTTTTCTCTTACTTAAAAGGAAATTGTTACCTTCAATTCCTGGATGTTGGAACACAGACATGGTGCTGTTGAGCTACTTTGGATTGTGCAGCTAAAGACTACACATGAGGGGGTGACAGAGCAGCAAGAGAGAAGAAAAGTGCATTCCTGGGTAACCTCACCACTCAGGAGAATCACCCAGCTACCTTTTTGTTACAGCAGCTCAGCCTCACTCTGACTACTGCAGGAGTCATCTGCATGTAGTTGAAACCTCAGGATGAATGAGATCAACCAGGAAAACAAGGAAAGAAAACTTAGAGGATCTTGATAATAAACAACAAGCTCTAAAAAGTGAGGAAAGCCCCATTGAAGAGACTGAAAAGAAATAGCCAGGAGGAGGGAGGAGATCATGAGAGAGGAGGATGCCTCAGGCAAGAAGGCTGCTTTAGAAATGTAAAACAGGAGAGGAGAAAACTAGAAGGGAGATTAAAAAGAAGCTAATGGATATTCTGGGTCTTTTCTGGTTCCATACAAGTTTTAGGATTGTTTGTTCTAGCTCTGTGAAGAGTACTGGTGTTATTTTGATAGGTATTGCATTAAATATGTAGATTGCTTTGGGTAGTATTGACATTTTAACAATATTTTTTCTTCCTATCCAGGAGCATGGAATCTTTTTCCATTTTTTTGTGTGTCTTCTTCAATTTTCTTTCATAAATTTTCTGTAATTTTCCATGTATGGATTTTTCACCTCTTTAGTTAGATTTATTCCCAGGTATTTTATGGGTTTTGGGGCAATTGTTAATGGAACTGATTCCGTGGTGGAACAATTGTTGGTGGGCAATTGTTAATGGGATTGATTCTCTTTCTGTTGCTTCAATATTGGTATACAGGAATGCAACTGATTTCTGTACATTGATTTTATATCCCATGACTGTGCTGAATTCATGGATCAGTTCTAGCAGTTATGGGTTTTCCATACAGAGTATCATGTCATCTGCGAAGAGTGAAAGTTTGACATCCTCCTGGCCGATCTGGATGCCTTTTATTTCTTTGTGTTGTCTGATTGCTGAGGCTAAAGAAAATCAAAGCTGGAGGCATCACAATCCCGGACTTCAAGCTGTATTACAAAGCTGTAATCATCAAGACAGTATGGTACTGGCACAAGAACAGACACTCAGATCAATGGAACAGAATAGAGAACCCAGAAATGGACCCACAAACGTATGGCCAACTAATCTTTGACAAAGCAGGAAGGAATATCGAGTGGAATAAAGTCAGACTCTTCAGCAAGTGGTGCTGGGAAAACTGGACAGCGACATGCAGAAATGAACCTGGACTACTTTCTTGCACCATACCCAAAAATAAACACAAAATGGATGAAAGACCTAAACGTAATACAGGAAGCCATCAAAATCCTCAAGGAAAAAGCAGACAAAAACCTCTTTGACCTTGGCCACAGCAACTTCTTACTCAACATGTCTACAGAGGCAAGGGAAACAAAAGCAAAAATGAATTCTTATGACCTCATCAAAATAGAATCTTTTGTACAGCAAAGGAAACAACAAAACTAAAAGACAACCGACAGAATGGGAGAAGATATTTGCAAACAACATATCAGATAAAGGGTTAGTATCCAAAATCTATAGAGAACTTATCAAAGTCAACACCCAAAAAAACAAATAATCCAGTGAAGAAATGGGCAAAAGACATGAATAGACACTTCTCCAAAGAAGACATCCAGATGGCCAACCGACACATGAAAAAATGCTCCACATCACTCTTCATCAGGGAAATACAAATCAAAACCACAATGAGATACCACCTTACACCCATCAGAATGGCTAACATTAACAACTCTGGCAACAACAGATGTTGGCGAGGATGCGGAGAAAGAGGATCTCTTTTGCATTGCTGGTGGGAATGCAAACTGGTGCAGCCACTTTGGAAAACAGTATGGAGGTTCCTCAAAAAATGGAAAATAGAACTACCCTACGACCCAGCAATTGCACTACTAGGTATTTATCCAAGGGATACAGGTATGCTGTTTTGAAGGAGCACATGCACCCCAATGTTTATAGCAGCACTATTAACAACAGCCAAAGTATGGAAAGAGCCCAAATGTCCATTGATGGATGAGTGGATAAAGAAGATGTGGCATATATATACAATGGAGTATTACTCAGCAATCAAAAAGAATGAAATCTTGCCATTTGCAACTACGTGCATAGAACTAGAGGGTATTATGCTAAGCAAAATTAGTCAGAAAAAGACAAATATTGTATGACTTCACTCATATGAAGACTTTAAGATACAAAACAGATGAACATAAGGGAAGGGAAGCAAAAATAATATAAAAACAGGGAGGGGGACAAAACATAAGAGACTCTTAAATACGGAGAGCAAATAGAGGGTTACGGGAGGGGTTGTGGGAGGGGGGATGGGCTAAATGGGTAAGGGGAATTAAGGAATCTACTCTGAGATCATTGTGCACTATATGCTAACTAACTTGAGTGTAAATTAAAAAATAAATTAATTAATTTTAAAAAAAGAAGCAAACAGATTTGGTGACTTTTGCCAAAACAAAGTCAGTGAAGTCATAGGGGTGAATGGCTTATTAGAGGCTATTAGGATGGAAGGAAGCAGATACAAGCAAGGAAGACTACTGTTTCAAGAAGGGAAGGAGAAGGAAAAAAGGTATTTTGCAGGTCAGGATTACAATTTCTTACACACACTTAACAAAACTCTTAAATGTGAATCAATGTAAAGTCACGGTGACCCAAAGGAATTAGAAACCAAATAATGTCTTCTTTGCCATCCTCGATCTGGCTGGACACCCCAATCAGCCTCAACACCAGAAGTCAGATGTAAGGAAGGAGGTCAGGGCAAGTTTTTATCCCAACCTCAAAACCTCCAATGTTAAGACAACATTCCAAGAAAATTCCCAAGATCTAAAAAAAACTTTTGGGAATCCCACATTCTTATAAACTCTTTTCAATAAATTGATGGCTGTTGAAAGGTATTTCCAAACTGACATTGGCACTGTCTTTATTACATGCCGGCAGTATCAGATCCACACAGGCACATAAGAAAGGAAGTGAGTGGCAGTTAATTTCCCAGAAGACATGCTATTTCCATCCATCACATCCCTGCAGTTAGAACGCTTCCATCCAACTTTCCCTTTCCCCAGAGAGGGCTCCAGGTGCCTGCCCTTCTTTAATTGGTTTCTATTCTCACACCTTCCTTTTAAGTCATCATTTTCTGGGATAATTGGTATCTGTGAATTCTCACTAGAGTCAGTTTCTTTCTACTGAAAAGGAACTTAAACTGCAACTTAAAGAAGAAATATATTCTATGTTTAGCTGACGTTTTCCTGTTGTTTAACAGCCAGTCCTATTGGCACATTCTGTAATACTTTATACAAAGAAAATTTTGGCAAAAAACACTTTAAGTAAATAACGGTCATCAGTATTTGAGCCCCACCTTCAGATAATTGATTATAAAGACTGATTACAATGTATTTACTCTAACAATTAGGCAACAGATGCTGCATTATTCCATACTAGTTTCTTTTCCCTGCTAGTGGAATTTTATATCCATATTAATTGCTAATTAAACATTGGATAAAAATGTTTGATAACTGTTTTGCAATTTCATTAGCATAAAATGATTTCATGAACCACTGTTTATCCCTTTCTACAGCTGTACTCCTTAGTTGGTTATGCTGTGATGTGGTGGGAATGCTATCAGTAACCAAGGGTAATATAAGAAATTCTCTTTAAAATGCATTGCTGTATCTAGTGTAAAGATATGTTGCATACATTATTCTTCATATTACACAGTAAACTTCTTCTGATATCCCATGGGAAGAATTTCTCTCTGATCCTAGTTCCAGAAATAGCTGTTTCATGTGAGCAACTGAAATTAAAATTTTCTAGATACTGGGGTGCCTGGGTGACTCAGTTGTTAAGTGTCTGACTTTGGCTCAGGTCATGATCTCTTGGCTTGTGGGTTCAAGCCCCATCTTGGGCTCTGTGCTGATAGCTCAGAGTCTGGAGCTGCTTTGGATTCTGTGTCTCCCTCTCTCTAACCCACTCACTCTCTCTCCCTGTCTCTCTCTCTCTCTTTCTGTCTCAAAACTAAATAAACATAAAAAAATAATTCTATGGGCACCTGGGTGGCTCAGTCAGTTAAGCATCCGACTTCGGCTCAGGTCATGATCTCGCAGCTTGTGTGTTTGAGCCCAGCGTCTGGCTCTGTGCTGACAGCTCGGGGCCTGAAGCCTGCTTCGGATTCTGTGTCTCCCCCTCTATCTCTGCCCCTGCCCTGCTCATGCTCTGTCTGTCTGTCTCTCTCTCTCTCAAAAATAAACATTAAAAAAATTTAATAAAAATAAAAAATAGATTCTAGATACTGAAAATCAAATAACCAACTGTTTCATTCATAGGCTCTTAATAAGCTGAGTACCAAATTAATGTCCTCCACCGGCAAATGCATAAGATTTTATGGCACATGTTTTTCAGAACAGCCACTCCTAAATCGATTTTACTTTCTAACCCCTATCCTTCCTTTGTCCAAGTTATCTCACCTATTAGTAATCTAGCTTTTTCTTTACTTTATATGTATATCTTTGTGACATTCCCCAAATTTTAACTAGGGTAGGATATAAATGTGGATCAACTGATGGGTGATTGAAGCACACACCTAGTATTTCCATCTTAAGTTAATGCATTCATTCATTCATGGAGTCATCCATTTGACAAGCACTGGTCCAGTTCCTACTGTGGGGAAAGCACTGAACCAGGCACCAGGAAGGATATAGTGATGACTCCTACCCTTAAGAACCTTACTCTGGGCATATAAACCATAACATGCATGTAACTAATGATGTGTGAGAAAATAAAAATCAATGTCATAAGAAAAGGACAAAGAAAGTGCAATGAAAGTCTTATCTTGCAGGGCACATGGCAGGGCACTCTATTCAGTCAGTAGACCATGTGACTCTTGATCTTAGGATCATGAGTTCAAGCCCCATGTTGGATGTAGAGCTTATTTTAAAGAAAAACTCTTGGGGTGCCTGGGTGGCTCAGCCTGTTAAACGTCCAACTTCGGCTCAGGTCATGATCTCTGGTTCATGAGTTCAATCCCCACATCGGGCTCTCTGCTGTCAGCACAGAGCCTGCTTCAGATCCTCTGCCCCTCCCCTACTCGCAAGTACTCTTTCTCAAAAATAAATAAATGAATATTAAAAAAAAAAACTTTTATCTTGTGAAGATTGAACTGCCAACCTGTGCTAAGGGCTATCTCACCACAAACCCAGCAGAGGAGGCTGAAGATCTCTTCACATCATTTTGGGGAGCTCTGAGGTGACCCAGCATTAATTATCAGGTACCACTGTGGACCACTTTAGAGGAAATACCTTCCCAAAATAGGAAAAAGATAAATACAATTTTTTAAAGAAATTAATGTGTGCCAGTCCTGGGATTCTGAAATAGTCAAACAGTACATTTTTCTACACACCTTGAAAAACTCTGACATTAAACAATTACTTTTCAAAACAATTTTGTGTTATCATAGTCACAAAATTTTTGCTTGCATGTAATATTACTCAAATTTTATTTATAGAAATATAAAGTTATTCTTAACCTCAACTCAAATTATGAAAGTTAGTTGCTTTAAATCTAAAGAAACTGGGTGCTTGGGTGGCTCAGTTGGTTGAGCATCTGACTTCAGCTCAGGTCATGATCTCATGGTTCATGAGTTCAGGCCCCACATTGGGCTCCATGCTGACAGTGCAGAGCCTGCTTGGGATTGTCTCTCTCTCTCTCTCTCTCTCTCTGCCCCCTCTCTTGTGTTCTCTCTCTCTCTCTCTCTCTCAAAATAAATGAATTAAAAAAATAAAGTCTAAAGAAACTAAGTTCAACATAGGTAGTAGAGAAAGAAGATTAAATATGAAAGATGCCATTTAGAAGATATTTAGAGGCAGTTTAAATACACTCTTTTTATTTTATTTATTTTTTCAGGGGAATATAGTTAACCTTCAGAATGAAAGTTGCATTAAGGACAACAATTCCCAATCATAACACATTGGTTTCCTTCAGAAGATCATTAATAACATTTTTTTAAAAAAGAAAAAATAAAGAAAAGAAGAAAGAGAAATAAAAGATTCCATTGTAAAATACATTCGGAATCACAGACGATAGCAAGCTTCAGTTTAGAAAATGTTGCTCTAGGACCCTTCACATCATGGTCAGGTGCTCCCAGATAAATCAAATGTGAGACCATAATAGAGTTTCTGGTATTTGAATGAAAACAGAAAGAAGAGTTGAAGGAGAAGTACTAATTTAGTATGAATTTCTCCCACACAAAATCCCTTAGCAAATCGGATTTGTACATCTCTTTGGTAGGCTTAACGATGCCCCGTCCCCAAAGATGTCCACATCCTAATCCCTGGAATTTCTGAACGTTACCACATATGGCAAAAGGGACTTTCCTGATGTGAGTAAACTAAGGGTTTTGAGATGGAAAGACCATCCAGGTAGGATTCTTATAAGAGGGAGGCGATGTGGTAACAGAATCAGAGATCAGAGTGATATTCCTTGGTACAGAGGACGTGGTCAGGAGCCAAGAAATGCAGGTAACCTCTAGAATCTGGAAAAGGCAAAGAAACAAATTCTCCCCTAGAGTCTTCAGAGGAACCATAGGTTGCCAACACCTTGGTTTCAGCCCAGTGAAACCCATGTGGGCAACTCTCATCTCCAGACTATAAAGTAATATTTTTGTGTTGGCCACTAAATTTGTGGAAATGTGTTACAACTGCAATAGGAAACTAATATAATGTCCAAGTAGTTAAAAGTAAAAAAAATTAGGAATTATAACTCTGGTCATCATAAGTTGAAATATCACTTTATTCAGTGGGAATGTTATTTTAAAAGAAGCACTAGATATCTGTTGACTTTGAAAATACTTCGGGGTGAGCGTCATTCATCTTTGACTTCAAACATGTCTTCTTCTGTTGAATTTTTTAACAAGAAGCGTATACTATTTTTAATAGAAAAGAATTGGTTTAGACTAATGAAAATCATTGGAGTTTAAATATTCAGTGGAGTCGACAGTGGTTCCTGCCTTATGAGAGGTTTATGCATCCTTTCATTGCCAGAATTAACCATGCCCTTCAGTAACTCTACCAGTGCTAACACAGGTAGGCATTGATTGAGTGAAAGAATAAGTGTTTGTGCAATAAACCTATACCTGAGAATGGTTTCGTCAGTTAGATAATGTTTTGTGGGTGCAACTCTTCCAACAAGGAGACCAGGAAAAAGGTTAAGTTGCCAGGCCACTGGAGCAAAATTTCTAATGGCAGCCCTCTCGCTCCTCATCCTATAGGAAAAAATAAAAAGAGCAATATCACAGCTCACTGACTTCCTACTGATTCAGGACATCTTTAGATCAGCTTGCAAGCCAGGTCTCTGGCATCTGGTACGATACGTAAAAAGTGAAATCGCTCCTGAAAAACAATTCAGGTTAAATAACTCTTCACGTCAGAATCTCAGATGCAGTTAAAATGTACCTTTCCTGGTTACCATTTTTTTTTAATTTGTTAATAACTATCCACATTACTGAATACACACACAAAGCCTTTAGATACCCAATCCCATATTAAAATCAAATTTAAAAACACTCAGAAGTTGTTCATGCTTTTAAATAGGCACTGCGAAATTTTCTTTTTTTATATCACGCAGTTGTTCAAAGGCTAAGATGTGGTGGGTTTGCCTCTAAAAATAGTGCGTCCAGTCTTCACTTCAGGCAGTGAAATGCAGGATCAGATCTACTGCCGAGGAGATTTTCACACGCATCTGGATTATAAGGTTAACAACAAAAGGAAGCATGTAATGTCTTCTCTAAAGCAGAAGAAACCAGCCTTGAAGGCATTTAAGAGAGCAACTGTCAGGGCTTCCAAAGTGTTCTTTGGGTGGCCCACGGGGGAGGATGGGTATCATCTGGCGACAAGCTGGAAGAAGCCAATGCTCAAGGAGAACAGTATACTTCTGCTTTTACGTTTTCCGGTGATGATCTTCTGAGAGGCACTGGAATGCTCTAGTGATGAACTTCTGTTCGGCTCCACACTTACCTGTGTTGAAATGCTGGCTCTGCCAAAGGACTATTGCATAACCTCTCTGTTTCTTCATTTGTAAAATGAAGATGGTAGTACTGGCACCTAGCTCTTAAGATCGTTGTTAGGATTGGAGGAATTAACATACGTAAAGTGCACGGAACAGAAGGAAGGCACAGCAAGGCACTATATATGTGCTGGCTCTTGGAGTTTTATCTCTGCATTTTTTTCTCTCCCTAAATGAATCCTCATGATATTAGCTGGGAGCTATATTCTCCCCCTTGGACACCACAGGGACAAAATTGTGAATCATCTAGGGATCCAAATCCTTGGCTCTTCTCCTCCCAACCTAACCCAGAACCTTGCCCCTTAATTCAGGACCATGACTTTCTGAAAGACAGAGTTCACGCCATTCCCAGAAGCCTTTCTACTAGACCTTCAGCCTGCCTGTTCCAGAGGGGGTTCCTTCAAGCCAGGCGAGGTGTCTCCCTCCTGAGGAGCCTCCCAGGAATATTAATGCTGAGTAGAAAGCTCTAAAAGCATCTAAAAGATGCAATGCATCGCACACTGGCAGCTACTCTCTCCATGAACCACCTGGCTCCTACCATGCTCTGGGCCAATGCCTAAGAATCATTTTATGAAAATGCAGATTCCTAAGCCTATCCCGAGATTCTTACTCAATAGCTGAAGCAGGGCCCCAGGCGAGACCACAGACCACACTCTGGGAACCCTGTTTGCTCCAGGCAGAGATGCCTGACCAAGCGCCAGCTCTTACACTGGGACCATGTCTTACTCATCTCTGTACCTGCAGCACGAGGCACCAGACCTAGCACATAATAGTTGCTTAGAATGAATGTGTGAGAGCAGACAGGAAAACCCCTGTCCTTCATAGATTGGGAGCAACAATCCATTGCCCAACACACAGAGGAATGCAAAACTGGCAGAGAAAGATTAGAAATGGGCATTTTTAGGAGATTTTCCCCCTGAAGCAATCCCAGGCACAGAAAACGAGCAAGACAAAATTTCAACAATTATGTATAATTTTTTAAAAGGCATCCTTCAACCAAAAACAAAACAAAACAAAACAAAACAAAAACAAAACTCTATACCCAAGATGAAGAGCAGACATGGATCATTATTAAAGCTGGCCATTGAGGGGCGCCGGGGTGGCTCAGTTGGTTGAGCCTCTGACTCCTGATTTCGGCTCAGGTCATGACTCCAGTGTCATGGGATTGAGCCCCACATCAGGCTCCATGCTGTTCCTAGCATATTCCATGCTGTTCCCAGCCTCCCTGTTCCTAATCTTTTTCCTCTGCTTTATACCATAACTTTTTAAAGAGTAGTGTTATTCTGTGAGAGTTTGTGATGCTCCAAATCTTAATTAACACACCAAATAGGATTTATCTTAACCAAACCACACTTCTTAACACTTAAGAAGTCATTCAAATTTGTCAAAACATGTAGTATCATTGCTCTTTAAAGACTCAGCCCATGTTTATCATATCCTTCTATCAAAATAGAAAGAGTACCATTAGAATGAGGAAAAGTATGTCTTGTTTTCTGGGCTATTACTAAGATATGTGTGTGCTCCTTTGGCAGATTTCACTGGGAAACAGCCTGATCTGAGTATCTGGGAGCCGGGTGTTGTCTCTAATCTGCAGTGCTGGCTCTACGTTGTTATCTTCAACACATCCTTTCAAATCACTTAACCTTTTTGCATTCTGTGTATCTAAAACCTTGGGGTCAGTGAACAAAAGTACAATGCTTGCCAGGTATTACATAAAGACACAGGAAAAAGAGATCAGATAATGCCAAGAAAGCCCAGCTTTATCCAATCACATAGCTAAGGAGTGGGGCAAAATGTCTACTTACTTCATCAACACATGATGCGTCTAAGAATTGAAAGGTTATAGGATGGAGGCAGAAAGTAACAAGAGGGGATGCTAGAAGTCTGAAGTCCAGTGGGGAAACAGGAAAGACTGGCCAGGATTGGATAGAGGAAAGTGGAGGAATAAAGTTAAGGTTGAAGATGTTACAAAGAAGAGGAATATATGGAAAAGAGAAATACCAAAAGAGCAAAACAAATAGTAATTCTCATGAGTTGCTAGAATAAAATAAGTCAGCATATCAACTTTCAAGGCAAATGCCCTTTATTCTAAAGTTTGATGGGAAGATTAATTTGTCATGATTCTACCTAGTTTTGGTTCCCACACAGTTTAGACACAGCACAGGGAATAATACACAGAGTTGTAACAGACTAACTTTTTAATCCTAAAAATGAACTGGCAACTATAGATGAGGCAGGGTGGGCAAGGCAGACAAGAGGAACACTATTTCCACAGCTCAGGATTAAAATGTAGTGTTGTTTGCATTCTACCTGGTCCTTTTTGGACTGGGACAGTCTGAAAGTTAGCGTTTCTCAGTATGCAAGAAGGCTTCCTGGGATAGGGGGCTGTGACTCCAACAATCCCAGGTGGGTTTCCAGAAAGTCTAATAGCAGAATTACAGGATGAAAACAGCAAAAGGCTCAGGGCAACTGACATGTTTGGGTTTTTTTTTTCTTAAATTCCTGAAAACGGTCAGGAAAAAGAATAATCTTTATGGCTGCTCAGATTGGAGACAAAGTGAAGAAAGAGAAAAGAGTAGCACTATTTATTGAGCATCTATTTGCCAGGCCAAATTGAGTTTGCAGGTGCTCTTTAAGTATCAAATATTAACAAAAGTTCATCCTATTCAACACTCACTGTATGACAGGCACTGTACCAAGTATTTTGATAGATTATTTTATTTAATCCTTAAAACAGTCAAGGAATCAGATATTATTATTATTATTATTATTATTATTATTATTCTCAGCATATGAAGCTTAGAAAGGATAAATAACTTGCCCAAGGTCCTGTTTTTAATAAATGATCCAGGGTTAAAATACAGATCTGTCTGACTCTAACTCTCATATTTATATGAAAATAACATGCAGGAAGTAAAACTCCAGTAATTTTTCAATTAAAATATAATTCTCTTAAAATTCCATAGTTTACTATTCACCATAAATACATAAGTATATGAGGTAATAAACAGTAAGAAAAAATATTTAAATCAACAAATAGTAACAGAAACATTCTAAAGGACGCCTGGCTAGCTCAGTCAGTAGAGGATGTGACTCTTGATCTTGGTGTCATGAGTTCAAGCCCCACATTGAGGGTAAAGTTTATTAAAAAAAAAAAAAAAAAGCAGGGGGGACCTGTTCAATTATGATACAATAAAATGCTATATGGTCTTTAAAAAGAATAAACCAACTATATTTAGACTAATCAAAAAGATGAGAGAAATGCCTTTATTGAACAATCCCAGGTAATGCAAAATGGGTGGAAGAACTGGAAAATCATTTTGCAACCCTTAATGGAATAATGGACTACAGCAAAAATAATCACTGGATGCCAAAAACATTAGGTGAAACATTAATGGGAAACTTTATACAGGCAGATCAGCCCGATGCCACCCAAATCCTCTGCTCAATCTTAAAATCACTCAAAGTGAAACATGAGATATATGAGCCTCCCGAGGTGATTGAGCAAGAACACAGGAACCACTTAAGAAGAATTCTTGCCAAAAACATTCAACGTGAATTTAACCAAGCCTCAAATACAAGGAATAGAAGAACAAGTGGAAAAGCACCTAGAGGAAACAGTCAAATCCAAAAGTATGGCCTTCTATAGGATAAAAAAAAAAAAAAAAAAAAAAAAAAAAAAAAAAAAAAAAAAAAAAAAAACTAATTTTTTAAAATAAATAAATGACATTTTTTAAGGGAAAATAAGTATTAACAATTTCAAAGAGTTTTAATGGATGTCATATGTGGACACAATTTGGCTCCTAATTCGAACAAAACAACTATAAAAAGATTCTTTTGAGACAGTCAGAGAAACTGGAAAATAGACTGGGTTTGGGATTATATTAAGAATTATTGTTAATTTTCTAAGATGTGACAATGGTATTATAGTTATTTTTTTAAGTCTTTATGTGTTTCTTAGAAATACATACAGAGAGGAAAAAATGTATACATACAAAGGTAGTTATGGGTAAATTACATGATATGTAAGATTTATTTTACAATACTCCAGAGAAGGGGTGCCTGGCTGGCTCTGTTGGTTAAGCGTCTGACTTCATTCAGGACATGGTCTCACAGTTCATGAGGTCATTTCCCACACAGGGTCCTGCGTTGACAGCACAGACTCTGCTTCAGATCCTGTCTCCCTCTCTCTCTGCCCCTCCCCTGCACATTCTCTCTCTCCCTCTCCCTCTCCTTCTCTCTCTCTCTCTCTCTCTCTCTCTCTCTCTCTCTCTCTCTCAAAAATAAACATTTAAAAAAATACTCCAGGAATGCCTGGGTAGCTCAGTCAGTTGAGCATCAGACTTCAGCTCAGGTCATGATATGACTGCTCATGAGTTCGAGCCCCAGCCAGGCTCTGTGCTGATAGCTCAGAGCCTGGAGCCTACTTTGAATTCTGTGTCTCCCTCTCTCTCCGCCTCTCCCTCATTCACTCTCTGTCTCTCTCTGTCTCTCTCTGTCTCTCTCCAAAATAAATAAACATAAATAATAATAATAATAATAATAATAATAATAAAATACAATAAATAAATAAATACTCCAGAGAAAAAGAGGGAGCTATAGATGAAACTAGATTTGCAAATGTATTTATTATTTTGGAATTATTCCAACATACACATAGCAAAGAAATAATGAATTTGCATTGATCCAACTTCTACATTTTGCCAATCTTAGCTCAAGCTGCATCTCCCACACATACTTTTTCTTCTGGCATATTTTAAAGTAAATCTCAAACATCAGACAACATATCATTTCACTCATAAATATATCAGCATGCATCTCTAATTGATAAGGAAATTTTTTTTCAATATAACCACTAGACCACTATTACACCTAACAAAGCTAATGGTAAGTCCCTTAATATTATCTAATATACAGTAAGATTGTCAAAAATATTCATACGTCTGTTGAAGCTGGTTAATAGATACCTGGGTGTTCATTACACAATCTAATTCTATATATGTTTTAAATTTTTCATAAAAAAACACATTTATTTCAAGAATAAGGTAACTTTGTATGTTACCTCATATGGAACAATGGCAAAGACATTTTAAGTGGAAAAAATACAGCAGCATAGTGTATGCAGTATGCCACTATTTATGCTTAACAAGATACAGATAGATATATGTATGTATAGTCAAGGCAAATAACCAGAAGATACACATGGAACTAAAAATAGCAGTTACCTCTGAGGAGGGGACCTGGAGCAGCAGGCAAGAAGAAGACTTACTCATTCTTTTTTATCTTTTGAATTTGGGAGAGTATATCATATATTCAAAAACATAAATCAAGGGGGCCTGGGTGGCTCAGTCGGTTGAGCATCCGACTTTGGCTCAGGTCATGATCTCACAGTTCGTGGGGTTGAGCCCTGCGTCCGGCTCTGTGCTGACAGCTCGGAGCCTGGAGCCTGCTTCGGATTCTGTGTCTCCCTCTCTCTCTGCCTCTCCCCCGTTTGTGCTCTGTCTCTCAAAAATAAGCAAAAACATTTAAACATTTTTTAAAAAACATAAATCATTCACAAATTAAAAGAAAAAACAGAATGCACAGCCACTTGGTTACATCACGCACCACCAAAACTAATCATTAACTGTCATCATCAGTCACAGCTTACACTAATCTAATTTTGGTAGCCTACCAGATTGACGATGCAAAATTGCCCTGATATCGCTAAAATCAGAAATCTTGAGCCATCTATCCAATCCAATATTCTAGCGTTCTGGGTTTTAGAGCTACCATGGTCTAAAAGATTGCCACTTCAGCTTACTGTCATCTCCTCTTACGTACTACTTCCTGTTTGGCTTATTCTGGTTCAAACCTTTTTTTAAAAGGAAAAGAAGTATTAAAATTTAAAAGGGTCTTAATGGATGTCATATGTGGACATTTATTTCTGCACTTCAAGACTTTCTTCAGCAGAGCAAAGGCTCTCTCTGTTAATTCCTCTGGTGGTTCAAACCGAAAGTAAGACCACCTTTCAAAACTGTCCTGTGTCCAAATGAGACTTGCCGTACAATGTAGCTGCTACAGACCATTTTCTATCCTACCTGGTCTAGCTAAGTACTGATTAACTAACATATATTGGGCTAGCTATCTTTAGGGGGATTTGTCTGTTTCTAAATTACATTTTAAATAATTTACAGTTAGTGCCTAAACACAAGTATATAGCTGTCTTTTTATAGCAACAATTTAGATTTAACAGAGGCAGTATATTGGGAGTTTATAAAGCACCAATACATCTCCTTTTAAAATATTTCTCCTAAATGTCCTCTTTTCAGTCCCAAATGGAAACAAAGCGAAAATGCGTAACAAGTAGAAAGGCATGGAATGTTTATTCCCTGTGTGAGATTTCAGAGCAACAATTATTTTTAGTAACATCTGAGCCAAATGTTCTTAACAGAATTTAGTTTATTCTGAAATTGAATACCATGTGATATCAGAATAAGGTGTTTAAAATTCTTCAGTATTGTTCTACAAGTAACTTTACAACTAGAGGAATATGTTTTTGTGTATGTATATCAACAAAGTTTTAGTAAGTGTAAATACGTACAATGTGAAGGAACAATAGTCCTTTCTGAGCAAAACAAAATAATAGTATGACAGTAAAATGATGTAAAATCTACTTTCAACCCAGCTTCATTCTTCATTTAGGATGGTTTAATGTTCCCTTTAGTATAAAACCCAATGATATTAAGATATGAGGAAAAGTTATGAATTGCAGCATTGATGTTCCAACATCAAGATGAGAAAAGATCATATGAAATATGAAATAATCATATGAAACTTGTGGAGCCTATTTTTTCTTTAGCACTTGAAAACCACACTCAAGGGTATACTTTTACATGTCACAAACAGGAACCCCAACAACGGATATTCTGAACGGCTAGCATGAAAGGATCTGTGAAATTGTTTTGCTAAAAAATAAGACATAAGCAGTTCAGTCTGGATTACTTACATTTTGTTTTCTGGTTTTAGTTCTGTTTTTCCACAATGTGTTCTCTTAAAATGTCAAAGAAATCCTACTTTGAGTTTCGACCACAAAACCTACACCTTTAGAGAGGTGGGCCTCATGGTGGATGGCAATTTTGTGAACAAACAACATCCTATACGAGTCACTGTGCCCAGCTCTGGGAAGACAAAGGTAAAACAGCCCTTCTCTCAAGGAACTTAAAGAAGCCTAAGGTAAGTGGGCAATTCACTACTCAAGTTAGGAAATGTGAACTGATTGGCAAAAGGAAGAAAATGTAATAAATATGATAACATGCTTTTTCAGACTTCCAGTAATATTGTTCTGTGATATATATTTTTAAAAAATTTTTTAATATAATTTATTGTCAAGTTAGCTAATGCACAGTGCACAGTGTGCTCTTGGCTTAAGGAGTAGATTCCCATGATTCATCGCTTACATCCAACACCCAGTGTTCATCCCAACAAGTGCCCTCCTCAATGCCCATCACCCATTTTCCTCCCTGCCTCACCTCCCCATCAACCCTCAGTTTGTTCTCTGTATTTAAAACTATCTTATGGTTTGCCTCCCTCTCTGTTTTTTACCCTTCCCTTCCCCCATGGTCTTCTGTTAAGTTTCTCAAGTTCCACATGAGTGAAAACGTATGATATCTGTATTTCTCTGACTGACTTATTTCACTTAGCATAATACCCTCCAGTTCCATCCACACTGTTGCAAATGGCAATATTTCATTCTTTCTCATTGCCGAGTAGTATTCCATTGTACATATATATACTACATCTTCTTTATCCATTCATCAGTTGATGGACATGTGGGCTCTTTCCATAATTTGGCTATTGTCAATAGCACTGCTATAAACATTGGGGTACATGTGCCCCTATGAATCAGCACTCCCGTATCCTTTGGATAAATTTCTAGTAGTGACATTGCTGGGTTGTAGGGTAATTCTATTTTTAATTTTTTGAGGAACCTCCATGCTGTTTTCCAGGCCTCACCAGTTTGCATTCCCACCAACAGTGCAAGAGGGTTCCCCTTTCTCCACATCCTCACGAACATCTGTTGTTTCCTTGTGATATATTTTTATTAGGGCATTACCTTTACAGAGTCCATAAATCATTTCGCTGTGAGTTAAATTGGTTATAAAGCTACCATGTTTTGGATAAAGCTGAAAGAACTATGCTTTTAAGAATAAGGTCTTATAAAACAAAATTTTGTATGGAAACTAATTTGATGATAAATTATAAATAAATAAATAAATAAATAAATAAATAAATAAATAAATAAAAGAATATGTTTATTCCATTTAAAAAAATAAAACAAAATTTTGTCAAATTATGGTATCTATTAGGACCTTGTAATGGGGACTGTCTTCTAAATACTCCTGGTAGAACTAATAAGCAGGTAACTATTACTCCTAAACATTTCCCATATCTTTTAATCATATCACATCACAATTTATTAACATAATGGAATCTTATCCAAAATAAAGGCATTCTCTCCTCACCTATAAGTCAACACTCCCCTCCCCACATCTGTATTATATATATAAACAAATAGGTCTTACCACAATCTTCATGTTTGTGTACACAACTCTACAGAAATCTATACTTGAAACAATAGCATCAGTTAAAAGAGAGCCTTAGACTTAGAAAGACCTGGTTGGAATCTGAGCTGACAAGTCGAGTGCTTTAGTGCAAGTTCACCTTACCATCTGTGAAATGTCCATAAATAAATGAAAGTTAGGAAATGGTCTGGCAAATGGGAAGTGCTCAGCATATGGCAGCTGCTATTGTCATTGTTATTGTTATTACTTATGATACTTCCTCAAAACCCAGTTTAATCTGACACATAAGGTACAAATCAAATTAAGATTAAGATTAAGGAATAAAGATTTAACAATGTCATCAAAACCCAGTACTGGGTCTTGAATGATTGAATTTTCTTTTTGACTGATGGCAGCAGATAATCTTTTCCTAAATCATTATATTTAGGAAATATAGAACTATTTTTCTACCAAATCTCCTCAAAAGTTGTGTTGTAGTGCTCTTTTCAAGTGTAGTGCTGTGCAATAGATCTTCGTAACTTCTTTTCCATGCTCAAGACAAAGGACAAAAAATATGCTGAAGACCTACATCAAACCCAAAGACCCAAAAGGTAATAAATAAACACAGTTTTCATGAGGAAGCCCTCCATCTAAACAATTTAGACAGTTGGGTGTAAATTAACTTTAAGAGATTGTTCTAAAAAATCAGCATTAATCAAAACAGACTGGAGTGTAGGAGCTTAAATTCATGATCAAAGAAATCAATCTATAACTTCCATTGACCCCAAACAGTAATCTCAGATTTCACATTGAAGCTGGCAAAGTTACTAGCACAGTAAACAGTAGCATCTGGCTCTCATGTGGGATGGTGTATACAATGGGCTGATCCATAACTTTAGTCTACTTTAGACACTTAGATGGATGGGCTAAGAGCCCAGTGTGTTATAATAACCCTGAAAAGCTTTTGGCTCTGGCCGTGAACACATTAGCATTAACTTAAATCTGTTGCTTTGTTTACAACAAGAGATATTCGCTTGTGCTTTCTGCCTAAATGGAACCAGTTAAAGGCATCCAAGGCCTTAAAGAGTGAAATTTACAACACGGACAGCAGCCATTCACTGTATTGAGGCTCCTCTGGCCATTGTTTTTGCATTTCCTCTTAGTTATATCTTTTTTAAATAAGTAATACCTTTCATTGAAGCCCTTGTCTCTCCATATTAGAAATATTAACAATTTCTCTTTTCTGTTTTCTTTTTGCCCACCATAACCTGAAACTTAAAATAAGAAATCAGCTAGAGGGCTCCTTGAAGATGTCACCATTTAGAAATGTCACACATGCAGCCATTTGTTTCGGAGCTAGAGAGTGCAGGCTCTTTGGAACAGTGTTCCAATTATTCTTGTTGAAACCACTCAAAGCCACCAGAACTAATTTCTTCCAATATATCACTATAGTATAATGTCTAGATTGAAAAGATGCCCTCACTAGACCAGTAGAAACTGATTATTACACATTAAGGATATAATCAGAGATCCTCTGTATTATAGGCAAGGTTTCTAAAAAATGTAATTAAACAACACCCAATCTAATTATGTTTCTTGCTTTTACAAATAGCATGAATTACATGTGACATTTATTCTTATTTATTTTGATTTCAAACAAATATGTGAATCTCACCCTGACCAAAATTAGACTGAATAATTAACAGATGGATATTCTAATTCCATTATAGGAAAGCATAACATTGTGTTACCTTTTAAATCTCAATACACTCATCAGCAGGCATTGTAATGCCCTGTATATTCTATCATTGAATCAATAAGTATTTTTTTAATCTCTTTTATGTCTAGCAGCAATCTAAAGAGAGTAAGTTAAGCTGAAAATTTATTTTAAACATCTCTTCTTAAGTTTTTTTCTTTTAAGTTTATTTATCTATTTTCAGAGAGAGAGAGAGAGAGTGAGCTGGGGCGGGGCAGAGAAAGAGGAAGAGACAGAATCCCAAGCAGACTCTGTGTTGCCAGCATGAAGCCTGATGCGGGGCTCAATCTCACAAACCATGAGATCATGACCTGAGCTGAAATCAAGAGTCGGATGCTTAACCAACTGAGCCACCTTGGCAGCCCTAAATATCTCTTAAATGGTTTAAATATGTCCCCATGAATAGGGCCTATGTAAAGAAAGAATATTAATATGACTCAGAAAATGACCCAGGGGTACCTGGTTGGCTCAGTAGGTAGAGTATGCCACTCTTAATCTCAGGGTTGTAAGTTCAAGCCCCAGGTTGGATGTAGAGATTACTTAAAAATAAAATCTTATAAAAAAATAAAAAGAAAAAAATAAAAGAAAAAGAAAACTACCCAAATTGGAAGAAGCTTCTCAATGCTACTGTGGTATTTGTTTGCCATAATTGAACAATGATTGAATAATGATCACTTTACTAATTAAGATGGTCCACATTCCCAGTAAGGCAAGATTGGAAAACCAATAATCAGGTATTTGAGATCTCATCACATGACCCACAAAGAACATGCTACTCCCCTAACAAAATAAAACTTAATTTTCTTTCAAAGGACATTCCAACATATTCCAAGATATTCTTAGGAAAGAAATGCAAAATTGTAGTGATTTTACTAGTAGTACCACAGCTAAATAAAATGAAAAATCACCTAAAATTGGAAAAAAAAATTATAGAAAAATGCTTTCTCCTTAAGTTAGGTGATTGTGAAAGGTACACTGAGTCAGGAGAGTGGGGTTCTGGTCCTGATTCTGTCACTCATCACATGTATGACTCGGGCCACTTCGCCCTCTGTAAAATAAGCAGATGGACTGTCAGTCCTGAGGGTCTGTTCTACTTCTAAGTCCCTAACTGCACATGCCTTCCCTGAAAAGTAGAAATCTGGGGTGTAGATAGCCCCTGTGCATTAATCACAGTCTGCCAAAAATGACAATGAAGACAAGGAAACAGAAGCATTAAGCAAAGCTTTTGTGAGTGAGATGGGGAAATGAGTCATTTTCTTCCATTTCTTTTCATAAGAGTATATTAATTTTTGAAGAAAAGAAATTCTAAAACACCCATAAACTGGCATCTCTACCCTGAGAAGCAGGTTGGTGTGTCCTTGCAGAGATGAGGGCTCCTCAGTTTTATCACCAAAGAATCGATGGGCCAAAGCATGGGCATCAGTTCATCGGGCTTCCCTAGACAGAGATACAGTATTTGGCAGGTAGCCAAAAAAGGGGGTGTGGTCTAGGGCTGGGTCAGTAAGAGTACCTCTGAAAACATTTCTCACACTATGCTCACCTACTCTCCTCCAGCAAGTACCAGCTGCATATCCTATGCCCTTTGTCCCCTCTTCTGAAATGGCTAACGAAATTACAAGCAGTAATAAGGACCCTTTCCAGAATAAATCTAGCTTCACTCAACAATATGGAGGGAGAACAAGATGGGGTGGGGCAGGAAAGAGAGATGCTTCATTTTTCTACAGCTTCATTTTATTTGGCTTGTACTCTGCTTCCACGGGGCTCAAACGATGAATTAGAACCCTCTCTGCACTTAGTGCTTATGCAGTTCATTGGAATAAAATGGCAAGTGAATGAATAATCCATGTTCACAACACTATGGGTGGGGCAAGCTCTCGTCTGTTGTTTGATGTTCTGTGACTTAAATCATCTATTGCAAAAGCCTACAAAAAAGAATGGATCGCATCTAAGCACACTTGCTTTGCTCCCATCCCACTGTCTTTCCCACCCAAAAGTTTCTTCGATACCTAAATGTTTCTAGAATCAGGCTTTGACCCCAATGCCTACAGTTAATGCAGAGACTCAAAGAAAAGACTAGGGTTATTCCTAAAACCCAAACAAACAAAAAGAATAAATATTTCCCAATGCTTAAAGATATAGCCTAAATAATTATTTGTTTATGTCTTTCAAGTGGACATCCCACACCTTGACCTAAAACTCTGTCAAGTGTTCATAGAAAAGCGCCCAGGCAAATAAACAATCTCTTCCCCTAAGTTTCCTTTTGTAGCCCCTTGCAAGAGACTTATTTTCAGTCTCTAAAACAAATTCAGTATTACATGCCCAGAAGGAACAATAAGATGTTACTGAGTGTATTCCCTTGCTCTCCAAAAAGGCCACACCTAAACATTACAGAGGTAAGGATCTCTCCTGATCCAGGAGTGTGGGAATGTGATGCTTGTTACCAGCAAAACAACAAAAAACAGTGCTTAGAAATCTGCCCTGCTTGCACTTCTCACCACTCTTTAACGGGGCTTTGCAAGCAGTAAAAACAATTTGCTTGCTGGGAAAAGGGAGAGAGAACTCCATCATTCTTCCATTACTGGCACCTGTGCTGCCAGCTGACACTACCTCATATAAAATTGACCATTAAAAAGCAATATACTGACAGCATTTCAGTTTACCAGTAATTCCTCAAATCTACATGCTCCTCACTGCTGGTTCACCCTGCTTTCTTTCCCATCACCTACTTACCCAAAGCCAAAAAAGAGGGGGCAACCACTAAATATTTCTCTGGCACAGACACAGCCAGTATCTTAACATAAACAGTGCTTCTGACCAAGAGAGACACCACCCTCTTTCCCCTCTCCCTGTTTACCATACAGAGAACACCAGGACCACTCAGGGGTGTGAGAATCTGAAATCAATTCAATCGAACCACATCTAACAAATCTACCCCACAATTACAAAAATAGAAAATGCAATTCAGAAAAACACATCACCGTGGAGAACAAACCGAAATCAGGGCTGGGGGACATTTGCACATCAGCGCTGCCTATCAACTCCAGGATGGCATGGAAAGGCGCTCTGCCCAGCCCAGATCCTGGGAGAGTGTTCTACAAAGGGCTTCCAGTAACCCCCATCAACACCAACACTTCCTCCCCGCTTCCAGAATGCTCTGAATAAAAACCTTCTTTAAGTACTTACTGGGAGCAGGAGCTTCTCTGTGCAATGTAACTGTGAGTCACACAGCAGGAGGGGCCCCGGAGCAGGGCAAACCGGAGAGCCCCCAGCTTCCCTGCAGGCTGGTGTCTATGAGACAGCAGCCCCGGAGCCGACTTTCCCATTACAGCCTCAGACGGTAATCCATGTGCTTTCGGCGGGCCAGTCCCAGCGGCCCACGGAGCACCACATGATCCGCTCTGACATCAGATCAGCCAGACGTGACAGCCGTCCGCCAGCCTCTTCTACACTCGTGGGCTGCATCATTTGGGTGCCTTTGGCTTACATTTAAGCAGGTGGTACAGAGTAAGGAATTGTTTTCTCACAAAAAAATTTTTTTTTTGCCTGATTCCTTCTGTTTCTAACACAAGGAAGAAATAAGCAAGAAAAGCACTGGGATGTGTTTGCAGCCAGAACTTAGCAGATATATGGGAATTAACTGAAGTTCCACACCTAGTTCAGAGAAGGTGAAAAATGAGCTACCACCAAGATGCCAAGAACCATGGGAGTAATTTCATCTGCAAATCACTACCACCTCCCCCCCCCCACCTTTCAGTAGATATATACGTGTACATGTCCTAAAATATTGGTGGGTTGTGTGTGAATTTTATTTAAGCTAGTCACTACTGGTTTTCTTTCATGGAATTTCTCAGGGAGGTAACCACTAGATTCAGTGCCATGTGCAATAATTCCTCACATTCAGTCCAACAGAAATAGACTTACAGACTTAGGTAAGTAGAAATTCAGAATCATCGATTCATGCTTGCATTCATTCATTCAATAACCATTTATTGATCACCTACTAAGCACCTACTACAAAGGGGCTTAGTAGATTTAGGGGCAGGGTATTTGAATCTTCAAATAAGATTTCTTTTTATTTGGCACAGGGTTTCTAATTCTATTTCTGTGATAAGTCAAAGAAATAATGGCTCTCTCAAGGCTCCTTATAACATGTTTTGTGTCTAATACTGAATCTGAAGGCTAGTAATAAAACTATGTTTCATCTCGGTTTCATTATAATAAATGGCAATAAATGTAACATTTAAGGTAAAAATAACAACAATTATTAAGCTTTTATGAAGCAAAATCATAGCCAAGTAAGGCAGCAGTAACCAGAAGCATACTTCTTCCCTGGTCAAGAGGAGAATTCACTTTCTTTGTCTAATTTAACTGTATTACTTCCTGTGAATTTGGTTTATCAACTGTATTTCAGATATTTATGTAGAAACAGGAGGTCTCTACATGCACCTTGGTATTATTTACAGTGACACAGTGTAAATAGGTGTTAAACATCATAGGTGTTCAACAAGTAGTGAGAATAAATTAATTGACTCAAACAGTTTTATTGTTTATATGGCTTATTCCCAATAGAAATCAAATGGAAATTAGCTGCCTCATGGAATCACATATTGAATTCCATAGTCACAAGCAACCTGGTCACCTTCTCAGGAGAAAATATCAAAAACTTGATACAAAAGAAGCAGGAGATTTAATTATATATATATATATATATATATATATATATACACACACACACACACATATGTGTACATGTGTGTGTATATATATAGTGACAAATAGGTTATTATATTAATAATCATATAGCTTAATAGATTATTCAATTATCCCCATAACAAAGAGGATATGTAGATACTGTTTAAATATTGATGTTGTAGCTTTAGTAAATACATACAAAAATATTGAAATCCACTTTAAATGTAAGGAACAAAGACAAAATAATTAAAACCTTGTTTATCATTATTTTGTTATTATTCTGTGGGAAAGAGCATATTAATAAACTAAGATATAAACAAATGAAAGTGATACTTTTTTGCTTGAGAAATATCTTTCTGTTTAGAGTTCCTTGGCATTTTTCTTACCTTTAACTTTATAAACATAATTAATTTTGAACATTTTAAAATAACACTCTAGATATGTGTCTGTACCTAGTGATCTTTTGCCACTATCTCTAATTATGTGGGCAAACTAAAGTGTGAAATTTGGCCTCACGGACAAAATGCTCCTTCCAAAATCTACACAGCTAATAAAAGTTTAATATTCGATTGACTATCACTAACACTGCTAAAACCCTAGTTCAAACTACCATTGTCATGTGTCTCCTAGATTCTGGCAACTGCTTCCACTCTGTCCTCCAAACAGCAAGCAAAATATTCTTAAACTGAATCACTCGTTTACTCAAAACCCTCCACTGGTTTCCACCTCGTTTAATTCCTTGCTATGGCCTCTAAAATGCTCCAATAATATGTGTAAGATGTTTCTCAAGTGATTTTCCTCTCGAGTACGTAACTGAACATTATTCTCCTTGGCGGAGTAATTGTTAAGCAGTTAACACATTTTCTGTAATTGATTTATTTCATTAAAATAGATTAGCAGAAATGGAAATTATTGAATCAAAGGATGTGGTCTGTTCCGAAGTGACAGGGTTCAAGCTAGATAAACAGTTCCTGTTTAAACACTGCAGCTCCCAGCTCCTTTCCAGCTAAGTGGGGCCTTGTTAGCAGAATTCTGCCTCTCTTCCTTAAGAGAATAGTGCCTGTCCTGGACTTCTTTCTCTCCTCTTCATACAACCTGGAACCCGGACTTGCCTGTGACCTAGTTTGAACCACACAGCTTTAACACTTAGGAAACGACAGAGCAAGGGAATGAAGAGAACCAGGTACCTAAATGACCACAGAAAGCAGAGCTGCCCTTCCAACCTGGACTACTCACTCTCAACCTGTTGTAGGAGAGAATCTTTTTTTTTTTTAATTTCAAGAGACCTCATTTGGTATCATAGGCTCTATCCTAACTAGTAAGAATGATTGCAACTTTTTAATATTGTAGCATAATTCATATTACCCAATTACTTAGCAGAAAGCCAAATATCAAGTGTCATTTCTACCAATGTGTACAAGATCACATTTTTTCTACATTTTTACTACATTCATGTTGAAGCTTATTTCTTCTAAGGAAAATCTAATTTGATCAAGAAAAAATAGTATATATTCAATTTTTTTAGTAAAGGGAAGTCGAACATGATTCAGTATTTACTATCCATAGGTATTCCACCTTTTGAGAATGGCTTATTCATGTTTTTTGTTTGTTTTTGCTTTTGTTTTTAAGTAATCTCTAAACCTAACATGAGGCGTGAACTCATAAGCCTGAGATCAAGAGTCACATGCTCTACCAACTGAGCCAGTGAGGCAACACTATACATGTTGTTTTTACTTTTGTTAGAATTTTATTACTTTTCTTGTCCATTCTGTTGACCGTCATAGTTTGTCTTTCAATTCTGTTTTCAGGAAACATGTTGAAATGTTTTATTATCATCAAATTTGTAATTTTTCTATTGAAATTTGCTCCTTTGAAAACTCTCTTAATGCTCACATTTTGAACCCTCAATACCTTTTCCCACTAAAAAGAACCAAGACTCTTTGGAGAAAAGGCTGATTTCAGATCTGAGGCAGAACATGTGTAACATGAGCTTAAGACATTATTTTATACCAGAAGTAAAGAAACTATAGAAGAGCATAAACATCATGTCAAAAAAATGTAGGAATCAATTTGGGGAGGCTCCTACAGGCCAACTTCATCTAGCTACTGTGGCTACACAAAAAGCCACACCAAACTTTACTTAAAACAATATACATGTTCTCTCAAATATTCAGTGGGTCAACTGGTGTCTACTCCACCTACATCAACTGATCATCTCAAAAGCTAAAGGCTGAAATCTGAAGGCTCACCCGTCCATTCACATGTTTGTTGCCTGGCCTGGAACAACTAAGGGATGAAACAATCAGGACTCTCTAGTCATCTCCTATATCTCTATGTTGTCTCTCCATATGCTTTCTCTTCTTTGGTGTGGGGGCTTCAGGGTGGTTGGATTTCACTGAAAGCACATATCCCTAGAGGGGGCTGGGAGAAGCAATGGAGAAATGTCAATATCACTTTATAAGAAGAACATGTGGGGGGCGCCTGGGTGGCTCAGTTGGTTCAGCATCTGACTCTTGGTTTCAGCTCAGGTCATGATTTCGTGCTTTGTGAGTTTGAGCCCTGCATGGGGCTCTGCACTGACAGCACGGAGCCTACTTGGGATTCTCTCTCTCCCTCTCTCCCTCTCTGCCACTCCCCTGCACGTGCTCACTCTTTCTCAAAAATAAATAAAATAGGGGCTCCTGGGTGGCTCAGTTGGTTAAGCGTCCGACTTCAGCTCAGGTCATGATCTCACAATTCATGAGTTTGAGCCCCACGTTGGGACTCTGAGCTGTCAGCACGGAGCCTGGAACCTGCTTTGGATTCTGTGTCTCCCTCTCTCTCTGCCCCTCCCCCGCTCATGCTCTGTTTCTGTCTCTCAAAAATAAATAAATGTTAAAAAAAATTAAAGAAGAATAAATAAATTAAATAAACATTTAAAAAAAGAAGAAGAAGAAGAAGAACATGTAGGACCAAATATATTGGTATAGCATTCTTAGGTGAATACAATCTGTGACAGATTCATAATACTAAAGAATAATAAATAATGATTAATCCACTTGAATATATAAAAATCCTAATGATACTTTAACACAAAAAGAAAAAAGAACACATTTGCCACTAATTGAGAAGAAGTTCAATTCATCATACCAGCTCTCTGACTTGAAAATTTGTAGAGAGAGATTTTAAGTACTATTTCTTTACCACATGAAACTCTATATCAGAGGAACAGTTGGCTTCAGTTGATGAGAAGAAGCTCTTCTTGATAGAAGAATCTTAATGAATGAAAAAGGATTGACAGAATTGGAAAAATCACCATTTTGCAATCTGTAATGGAATAACTGGTTCAGGGAGGAGTCAGCAACGGGTGCTAAAAGCGTTGTGTATGGGGCGCCTGGCTGATTCAGTCAGTAGAACATGTGACTCTATCTTGAGGCCATGAGTTGAGGCCCCAGATTGGGCCTAGACATTACTTAAAAAAAAAAATTGAATATAAGGTTGACAAAGACTGGATAACAATCTGCTGCCAGGTTGTCTCCACACAGAATATTTACTTGTCTCAAGGGGAAAACTCATAACTTCCCAATGGAGTGATGTGGCATTTTTCACAGTAACAATGAATCTAATGACGGAGGTTAACATAAAGACAAGTAGGTAGTATGCAACTCCTGATATGACACAATATAACGTTCACAGCATCACTCATGAAATAGTCTTAACAAGAATGTTTTACCTGACACCTGACTGTAGTCACAACTTTAGATAGAAATGTCCATGGGGTGCCTGGGTAGCTCAGTCGGTTAAGTGTCTAACTCCCACTTAGGTTGTGATCTAATGGTTTGTGAGTTTGAGCCCTACATCTGGCTCTGTGCTGACAGTGTAGAGTCTGCTTGGGATTCTCTCTCTCTGTCTCTCTCTCTCTCTCTCTCTCTCTCTCTCTCTGCCTCTCCCCTGCTCACTCTCTTGCTCCCTCTCAAAATAAATAAACTTTAAAAAAAAAGTCCAGTTTACAGGAAATACAATGGAAAGTAAACCAGAATTTCAATGTAAGTAAACAATCATATAAATCCAGAAGGTAGAATTCTACCAGAAAATTGACCCAGTCTCTTCAACAAGAAATTATAATGAGGTTCTGGTTCAAGATGGCAAGATAGGAAGATACTGAACTCACCCCCTCTTGCAGACTCACCAAATCTACAGCTATATATGGAACAATTTTCTCTGGGGGAAAAAAAAGGACTAAAAAACTGGTAAACAGTGCCTTCACATCAGGCAAATGAGAGGGAAAGCACAACAAGGAAGAAAGTCTAAGACGCAATAGTGCTATAAACCCTACCTCCTGGTTAGACAACCCACAGTCAGGAGGGAACTCAAACCAGGAGCTTCTATCTAAAGAATGAAGGGTTTTTCCCCTACATTAGACACCCCAACTTTTAAGACCAGCACCTGAGAGATGAGCCCCCAAAACACTTGGCTTTGAAGGTCAATGGGACTTATGCCCACAAGATCCTGGGTCTGTCTGTGCCAAACTGAGGCATACTCTTAAAGGGACTGTGTGCAGACTCACCCACTCCAGGGCCAAGAAACAGCCCTTTGAAAAATGCCCAGACTTTATGTGAAAGAAACTCATTTCCTAATTTTAAAGTATTGGTCTGAGGGACAGGGGCCAGCTAAGATATTCTCTGGGGGTAGCAGGCTGTTACTGCTCTTACACTGCACTTTTAAAACCAGTAGGCACCATCCTTTTTTTTTTTTTTCTCCCTTTCCCACGGGTACCATCTTTATGCTCTAGTCAGCAGGCACCATCTTGGACACTCACCCTTTGCCTTGCTAACACCAGAAAGGGCCTTTTTCTCCACCCACTTTCCTTTTTCTTTTTATTTCCCCTATTCCTTTTTCTCTTTTTCTTTTTATTTCCTTTCTTTTTCTTTTTCCTTTTATTGGTGGGTGCCATCTTTGCCATTCTTCCTCTGCTTCAATCCAGCCAGTGTCATCTTTGCATACTCCCTCCCTTGTACTCCAGAGCACCGGTATCTCCCAGAGGGTAGCTTCTACACATGTATGGTGCTCCAGTTTCTACATCTGGTGACCCAGTTTTTGCTGCTGCCACCCAGGGAATGCCCCCTTGAGGATCTGGCTCCAGAAGCCAGAAAGACTTACATTCTTGGGTCCCATGGGACTGTCACAATCTAAGAGACATTTCTTTTTGTTTTTTTATATTTATTTATTTTTGAGTGTGTGTGAACGAACAGGGGCAGGGCAGAGAGAGAAGGATATACAGAATCCAAAGTAGGCTCAGGCTCCCAGCTGTCAGCACAGAGCCTGATGTGGGGCTTGAACTCACAAACCATGAGATCATGACCTGAGCTAAAGTCAAACGCTTAACCTACTGAGCCACCCAAGACATTTCTTGACAGACTACCACCCCTAAGGCACTGCACAGGCAGCAGACCGAAACATACCCCTGGACTTTCTGTGAAAAAGGCCTATCTCTTGTCCAAGAGTTTTTACCTGAGGGGCAGGCTTCTTGTTCCGCACATTCATAGCAGCTTACGGTACAGAGGCTGATGAAGACAGTCTTTGCAACGCTCCCTCTGCCTCACTCCACCTCACTAGTGTCTTCCAGAATAGATCGTATACCTTTGTGGTTTCATGATTATTGGTGTTCCTTTTAGAGGACTCCTCTACATCGCCCGGTCCCAGTGACCAGCAAGGGTTATATTCGCAGGTCCCACAGACCTACAACCAATGGAGAAAGGACTCAAACAGCTACCACCCCCAGGGTTCAGCAAAAGACAACAGACCCAGGTGCTCGATGTTTCTGCGAAAGAGACCTATTAGCTTCTCCTCAGAGCTGCAGCCTGAGAGACAGGCTTCTAATTAAACACACATCTAAAGGCTGACCGTAAACCTCTCCTGGGACTTCAGAGCACAGTCATTATCCTCACACTCTCCTTCTGCCGTGCTCTAGAGAACCAGCGCCTCTTGGAGGGGAGCTGTGATATGTGTCTGCTGACCATTTTTACGACTGGTGCCTGGTTTTGTCGGCTGCTCCAGAGGGGTGACCTCTTGATTGCCTGGCTCTAGTGGCCAGTGGAGGAGGGGGAGGGAGCTGCATTCCTGAGTCCCATGAGACTGACAATTAGAAAAACAGTTCTTGGCAGGCTACCACCTCCAGGGCACTGCACGGACAGCATGCTAAAACACACCCCTAGCCTTTCTGTGAAAGAGGCCTGCATGCTAGTCCTGGAGCGTAGGCCCCAGGGGCAGCCTTCAGGTTGGGCACCATCTAGAGGCTACCAAAGTGCTCTCAGGGAACGACAGCAATGTAAGCCAAGGAAGGCCATCTACGCGTCATCCATCTGCCTCAGTACAGCTGGCTGGTATCTTCTAGAAAGGAGCTTGTCTACTTGTCTGGAGCCCTAAATTTTTGCAACTGCTGATAGAAAACCACCCCACTTACAATTGCATCAAAAAAATACCTGGGAATAAATTTAACCAAGGAAGTAAAACACCTGTACACTGAAAACTACGATACTCTGATGGCAGAAATTGAAAAGGACACAATTAAATGGAAAGATGTTCCATACTCATGAACTGTAAGAATCAATATTGTTAAAATGTTCACACTACACAGCAGTGCCTGGGTGGCTCAGTCAGTTAAGTATCTGACTCTTGGTTTCGGTTCAGGTCATGATCTCAGGTCATGGGATTGAGTCCTGCATCAAGCTCCATGCTGGACATAGAGCCTGTTTAAGATTCTCTCTCTCTCTCTCTCTCTCTCTCTCTCTCTCTCTCTCTCTCTCTCTCTCTCTCTCCCCCCCCCCTGCTTTAATAAACTCACCTTTTTGGGGGGCACCTGGGCAGTTAAGTGTCTGACTTCAGCTCAGGTCATGCTCTCATGGTTCGTGAGTTCGAGCCCCACGTTGGGTTCTGTGCTGACAGCTTGGTGCTCAGAGTTCAGATTCTATGTCTCCCTCTCTCTCTCTGCCCCTCCCCTGCTCCCTCTCTCACTCTTCCTTTCTCTTGAAACTAAATAAACATTAAAAATATTTTTTAAGAGATAGCAAGTATTGGCAAGGATGTAGAGAAAAGGAAATTCTTGTACACTGTTGGTAGGAGTGTAAACTGGTCCATCCATTATAGAAAACAGTATGGGGGTTCCTCAAAAAACTAAAAATAGAACAATCATATGATCCTGCAATATCACCTCTGGGTATCTAAAGAAAATGAAATCAGTGCCTCAAAGAGATATCTGCACTCCCATGGTCACGTAGCATTATTCACCGTAGCCAAGATATGGAAATAACCTAACCGTCTGTCTATAAATGAATGAATAAACACACAATTCAATATTATTCAGAGGTTCATGAGTTAAAGCCCTGCATCAGGCTCTGTGCTGACAGCTCAGAGCCTGGATCCTGCTTTGGATTCTGTGTCTCCCTCTCTCTCTGTTCCTCCCCCACTCAGGCTTTGCCTCTCTCTCACTCAAAGAATAAGTAAATATTTTTAAAAATTTTAAAAAAACAAGCAAAAATAATCAGACAGTCAACGAACTGAGCCATCCAGGTGCCCCCAAAGTATTTTTTTAACTGTTAAGATCAGACATGTATTGATGACCGTGGAACCTAGGTAATAGATACATGGGGCTTTGCCACACTATTCCCTCTGCTTTTGAATATATTTGGAAGTCTCAATAGTAAAAACACTTTTTAACTATTTGCAAAATTTGCAAAGTTATCACATCATTTATACCAAATATCCATTTTACCAAATACTGCTAAACAACACAGAGATTATTAAGACGTGATCTCTGTCTAGGGTTACCAAATAAAATATAGGAGATCCACCCAGTTAAATTTGAATTTCAGATAAACAACAAATAATATGTATAAGTACATTCCATGCATACTTAGAATATTCATTCTCTCACATTTCTGGAGTTGAGAAGCCTAAAATCAGTTTCACTAGGCTGAAATCAAGACTCTAGGGGAAAACCAGGCCCTTGTGTCTTTTAGCTTCTGATGGCTGCTGGCATTCCTTGGCTTATGGCCACATCACTCCAATGGTCAAGGCAAACATCTTGAAATCTCTGTTCCACCTTTGTTTTCCCTTCTCTTCTGTGCTTGTGTCAAATCTCTCTGTGCCTATCTCTTATGAGGACACTTGTGATGGCATTTAGGGCCCACCTGGATAATCCAAAATAATTGTCCCATCTCCAGATCTTTAATTTAAGCATATCTGCAAAGACCCTTTTTCCAAATAAGGTAACATTTAGATATTTCAGGAATTAGGACCTGATATCTTTGGGAGCCAAATTCAGCCTAGTACAGGTGCCATTATAGATATGTATCCAGGAATACTGGAGTAGCAGAGAAGGAGCTGACAGTTAAACTTGAAAAGTGGAAGAAGAGGAAGATGTCAAGAAAGGCTTCCTAAATCAGGGGTACCTGGCTCAGTCAGTAGAGCATGCAACTCTTGATCTCAGGGTCATTAAGTTCAAGCTCCACAATGGATGCAGAGCTTACTAAAACAAAACAAAACAAAACAAAACAAAAAAAAAAAAAACTAAACTAAACTAAACTAATAAATAAAAGTTTAAAAATAAAAAAGAGGAGGGTGCCTCGGTGGCTCAGTCATTTGGGCATCCAACTCTTGATTTTGGCTCAGGTCACAGCCTCGTGTTTTGTGGGATCGAGCCCTGTGTTGGGCTCCATGCTTACAGTGCAGAGACTACTTAGGATTCTCTTTCTCCCTTTCTCTCTGCCCCTTCCCCCCACCTCTTTCTCTCTCAAAATAAATACACATTTTTTTCAATAAAATAGTCTTTTAAAAAAAGAAAGAAAGACAAGAAAGAAAGAAAGAAAGAAAGAAAGAAAGAGAGAAAGACAAGAAAGAAAGGAAGAAAGGAAGAAAGAAAGAAAGAAAAGAAAGGCTCCCTAAATCAATGCTGTCAGAGAATATAAATTACTAAAGCAGTAATAATAACAACCAGCAACCAGACAAACCAGAACAGATACCAGCTATAAATAACCACCACAGCCTACCAGTGAGTAACAGTTGAGCATTAGTCTCCTAACAAGTATAATGTTGGAGGCTTGTTACAGGAGAATAAGTAAGAAGCAGCAACTGAATGACAAAAATTCTTTATACATGGTTCCTAATATACCACTTAGGGAGGCAAGAAGGCAGGGAGACCTTCCCCCATGTAACTTGTGAAGTATCACCAAACCTTCTATGTTACCTTCAGTCATTTTTTTCCTTTCTGTTTCTTCTACATTGTGCTTCAAAATTCTCCCAACCCCTCAATTATTTTTTATCAACACAGTCTCCTCATAAGTTTTACTCAATTTATTTCCTCAATAATTTTATTATTTTCATAAAATAAAATACTTTGTGCAAAAAAAAAAAAAACATTCTAGCAATGTTAAGATTATATAAATTAGTAATTCCCCGCTCCTCATATTTGTCTGGAGCACCTGTGTAGCTCAGTCAGTTAAGCATCCAGCTCTTGGTTTCATCTCAGGTCATGATCTCACAGGTTCATGGGTTTGAGCCCCGAGTCAGGCTCCGAGCTGACAATGCAGAGCCTGCTTGGGATTCTCTTTCCATCTCTGCCCCTCCCCCACTTGCTTTCTCCCTCTCTCTCTCTCTCTCTCCCCCCCAAGATAAACAAACATGAAAATTTTTTAACAGATCATACTTAGCTACATATACATACATTTGCAATTAAATATTTATTTATTATTTATATAAATAGGAAGGAGTAAACATTGAGCTGTTGGCAGAAAATGATTATCAAAACAATGCTACCTCAGCTCATCATGCTCCCAAGCAGCAAGTCATGTATCCCTTCCTGTTGTACTCTTTGGATCCAATTACACAGGAAATAAGATATAAAATTAATTAATTAGATACCCAGTGTCTTATTATTATTAAACACTGCGTGTCTAATTACTAATTATTAATCACATAGTGACATCCTAAAAGAAGATGGGCAATAAGAGCAAAAATTAAACATCGACAATAACTTTCCCTAATCTCTCCCCTAAAACTTCACAACAGCCTTCTTCGTTGTCTCACTGGCACTTCAAATACAAATTATCTAAAACTGAACTTATCATCTTCCTTAGGAGATGGCTACACCTTCCATTTTCCATCTCACCTAGTGGCCAAGCCAGGAACCAGGAGTCACCCATTTCCTACACATCACATATCCAAAAAGTCCCCAAATCCTGGAAAAGAATGCCCAAATTTATAAAATTATCTCTATCCCTGGATTACTACAGAAAATTCATGGTCTCCCTGACTTGCACCTGCCCTTCCCTTACCCATTCTCCACACTGCAGCTGGAGCTATCTTTTCAGAACATACATTTCATTGTGATGCACCCTTTCTTCAAGCTCTGTGAGTCTCCATGCTCTCCGAATGGAGTCCTGAAGAGGATTCATAACATCCCAGATAAATGAGCTCCTGCTTGTCTCTCTGGCTTCATCTCACACTCTCACAAGGTGGTCTCAAACCACTCTTATCTTGTTTTATTTTCTTAAGAATGCATGCTTACCCATGCTGTTTCTTCGGAGAAAGAATTTTTTTTTTCCTTGTTCAGCTAACTCCTATTCAATCATAGATCTTGGGACACCTGGGTGGCTCAGTCGGTTAAGTGTCCGATTTCAGCTCAGGTCATGATCTCAATGCTCGTTGAGTTCAAGCCCCGCGTCGGGCTCTGTGCTGACAGTTCAGAACCAGCAGCCTGCTTCAGATTCTGTGTCTCCCTCTCTCTCTGCCCCTCCCCTGCTTTCTCTCTCTCTCTCTCTCTCTCTCTCTCTCTCTCTCTCTCTCTCTCAAAAATAAACAAACTTAAAAAAAATTCTAGATCTTAATTATCAGTCCTCCAGGAAGTCTTCTCTAATCCTCTTTGTCTCAGTTGGGGTCGCTTTTCTGTGCTACCTCAGCATCCTGTGCTCGCTCTGCTATTTAATTAATACTTAGCAATTATAATTGTCTATTCATTTGTCTTTCTCCACCACTAGGCCACAGGATCAGTTCACTCTTCTGTTATCAGGACCTAGCATAGTACTGAGTACATAGTAGGATCTCAGTAAATAATTGTTAAATAAAATGGAATTAAATAGGTAGTAAAAGTAATGCAGAGTCTCAGTAGCAAGGTACCGTCCATTTATGTTCAGAGAATAAGTTCAGTGCATAGGTTGAGTATAATAAACCAAATGACAGTATGATTATTTACAACATTTTCTTGACTTGGACATAAGACAAATAAATCCCAGAGACTCTTGATGATAGAGAACAAAATGAGGGTTGTTGGAGGGGAAGTGGGTGGGGAATGGGTTAAATCAGTGAGGGGCATTAAGGAGGGCACTTTTTATGATGAGCACTGGGTGTTATATGTAAGTGATGAATCACTAAATTCTATTCTTGGGACCAATATTATACTACATGTTAATTAACTAGAATCTAAATAAAAATTTGGAAAAAAAAAAGACAAATCCCACCCCAAAAAAGGAGCCCATTCTTCTCTATGGGAAGACTATGATTCAGTTGCAAATAAATGTCCGCCTATCCTTCTCAATTTATACAGAAAGTAAAAGCTTTGCAGGTTCAGATCAATTTTATTATTTCACTGAGAAGTGGAAAGTCACTGAGGCAGACTTTCTCAACAGGGGTTCTTCATCTGAACACAAGATACAGAAAATGATTTGAGTGATTATTTTTCAATTCTCCTAAGATGGCAAATAGCTAGTACCATTCTAGATGAAAAGAAAAGTTAATTCACTAGATACAATGGCTATCTTAGAGCCATTTGGGCTTATTTCAATCCCAGAATTTCAGATGGACTTAAATATCATGAATTAAACCGTATACACAGATATATGTAATCCATATATGTGGGTGTATTATATGTATTATTTACTAACTTGCATAAGAAAACATATGTGTCACCAAAACTAGAATAGAGTATCATTACTGATCACGATGAGGCTTGAAAAATACGGACTTTGATGCCAAAAGGGTTCGGTTTTGTTTTTTGTGGGTTTTTTTTTGTTTTGTTTTTTGGGTTTTTTTTTTTGATACTCTAATTGAGCTGTCATATCTTGGTGACTCAGCCTTCCTCCCTAAGGAGATAACAGACTGTGGGTTCATTGAGTAAAGAAGCCTCATTTGTCTTGGCTTCAATTTTTATTGAAATTTGACCTCCTAACAATTAACATAGTGCATACTCCTGTTCATTGACTGAATGGATGGATGGATGAATATGTTGTATTGTATTACTTCCTGGATTATATTCTACAGATATTTCATTTCATATATGACATGTGGATTCTTGCCCATTCATTCAACAAACACCTACAATGTGCCTGGATCCCAGGCTAGGAAATGAGACAGGTTATTGTATATCACAATTCATGTTTTTAAATATTTTTTAATGTTTCTTTTTTAGAGACAGAGAGAGAGAGAGAGAGAGAGAAAGAACACCAGCGGAGGAGGGGTGTGAGAGGGAGACACAGAATCCGAAGCAGACTCCAGTCTCTGAGCTGTCCACACAGAGTCCCAAGCAGGGTTCCAAATCATGAACCGCGTGATCATGACCTGAGCCCAAGTCGGTCGCTTAACTGACTGAGCCACTCAGGTGCCCCCACAATTCATGTTTTTAAGAGTAATTTACTACTTTACACCTATTAGGACAACATTATCAAAATAAAGAAGGAAAGAAGGAAAGAAGAAAGAAAGAAAGAAAGAAAGAAAGAAAGAAAGAAAGAAAGAAAGAAAGAAAGAAAGAGAAAATAACAAGTATTGGCAACAATGTAGAGAAATTATAACTCTTGTGCATGGCTGGTAGGAATGTAAAATGCTACAGCCACTATGGAAAACAGTTTTGGCAATTCCTCTAAAAATTATAAAATGAACATATGATCCAGCAATCCTACTTCTTGATATATACCACAAAAAAACGAAAGCAGACACTCACTCCAATAGATATTTGCATACCTACGTACTCACAATAGCCAAGAAATGGAAGCAACCATCTCTAATGAATGAATAAATAAAATATGATATATACATACAATGGGATGTTATCCAGCCATAAAAAAAGAAGGACATTTAGACACATGCTGTACTATGGATGAACTTTGAAGACATTATAGTAGGCAAAATAAGCCAATCACAAAAGCACAAATACTATACGATTCCATTTATATGAGGTATAGTTAAATTTATAGAGTGAAAGAATATAAAATGGTGGTTTCCAGGGACTGGGACAGGGAAGTTATTATTTAATGGGTACAGAGTTTTGGTGTAGATATAGTAAAAACTGGTGGGGATGGTTGCCTGACAATGTGAATGGATTTAATGTCACTGAACTGTACACTTAAAAATGGCTAAAATGATGGGGCACCTGGGTGGCTCACTCAATTAAGCATCTGATATTGGCTCAGGTTATGATCTCATGGTTCATGAGTTCAAGCCCTGCATTGGGCTCTGTAGTGATAGGGCGGAGCCTGCTTGGTATTCTGTCTCCCTCTCTCTCTGCCCTTCCCCCACTTGCATTCTCTCTGTCTCTCTCTGTCTCTCTCTCTCTCTCTCTCTCTAACAGATAAATAAACATTTTTTAAAATGGTTAGGGGCACCTGAGTGGTTCAATCAGTTGAGCAGCTGACTCTTGGTTTCAGCTCAGGTCATGATCCCAGTGTTGTGGGATTGAGCCCCACATCAGGCTTCATGCTGAGCGTGGAACCTGCTTTATATTCACTCTCTCTCTCTCTCTCTCTCTCTCTCTCTCTCTCTCTCTCTCTCTGTCTCCTTCTTCCCCTCTCCCCCGCTCTCTCCCTCTCTCTAAAATAAAAATTAAAAAAAATAATTTAAAAAAATGGTTAAAATGATTAAGCTTATGATATATACATAATATGTACAATTTTTTAAGTTTTTATTTATTTTGAGAAAGAAAGAGAGAGAGAGCACAAGTGGTGGAGGAACAGAGATAGAACCCCAAGCAGGCTCCGCACCATCACTGCAGAGCCTGATGCAGGGCTCAAACTCACGAACCACAAGATCGTGGCCTGAGCCAAAATCAAGAGTTGGGTGCCCAACCAACTGAGCTACCCAGGTGCCTCCTATAATTTTTAAAAAATTAATCTAATTGTCCTTCTGATCCTGTCCCTGGATCTTGGCATCTATCTTACTTTAACAGCTGTAGCTCTTGTTCGTCTTTCATAGAGAAAAGTAGAAAAGCCACTTTACCGGAGCACCGGGACTCTGTAAGCAACTGAGGCCAATCCTGGATTACCTCACCTTGCAACACAGGACTATCATTGTGTCAAGTCTCTAAGTAATATCCACAGATGAGGCTTGTGAGAATTGGATTTAATTGAATGTGGGCTGTTTGCAATTAGAACTGGGGTTAGGATTGGAACACAATGGGGAATGGTAATCTTGAACCCTCTCCTACATTTATTGGAAGGTAATATTCACCAATAAAATGGCTGCTGTAGTAGCCCAATGCTCTCTATCCCCACTTCAAGTATTCTGCACTTTAGTCTGCAAAGGAATCCAAGGGAAGTAGAATTGGGTTTGTAAGGAGGCAGGAAGGGAATTAAGACTTATACAACGTGTACCAGATACTGCCCTTCATGCTTGACATTCACAATTTCATTTGATTCTCATAACAAACATATTGTTATCCTCATTTCATAGATAGCCAAATTAAAGCTCAGAACAGTTAATATTTCCCAAAGTCATACTGCTTTACAATTCCTAGGACCAGGATTCAAACCTAATTATTTTTGACTCAATAGCCCAGACTCATTTTATTACTCTCACTGTTGCCTATAGAGCCAATTTCTAACACTGGCTCCTCCTTGAAAAGACCTATGTCATTAAGAAATCAAAATCTGTGCCTAAATTCTTAACATTGGCAGATAAATAAGGCTCTTGGCAGCAAGTCTGTTCTTTAATGGAAGCACTTAAGATTGATTCCCACCTAGAATAATTAGGGGTAACAAGAAAGTGCTTCTTCCGCATTCAGCACCTTCCTGGCTCAAAAAAGTCGAAAGAAAGAAAGGAAGGAAGGAAGGAAGGAAGGAAGGAAGGAAGGAAGGAAGGAAGGAAGGAAGGAAGGAAGGAAGGAAGGAAGGAAGGAAGGAAGGAAGGAAGGAAGGAAGGAAGGAAGGAAGGAAGGAAGGAAGGAAGGAAGGAAGAAAGAAGTCACCAGCTCATATTGAACAAAAAGAAATTAAACCTGCTGCCTGAAAATCACTAAGTATAAATTCAGGCTTGGATACTGTACTCCCCTACAAGCACACTAGACCTTGTGTGCTTAATTATACTTAAATTGCATTTCCAGGAGTACTTGTTATGGGATTGGTTTAACTTAATTGGCTAAGAACAGGCAAAGCAGTAAACAAATAAGAGAACTACATACTCTGCTTTTATTAATCATTGAACCAATTAAATATCTTCCAGCAAATGGTGTGATGCCTCTTTCAGACAACAGGAGGATTATCTATCAAAATACTGTATCAATACATAAATTCTTATAAATAAAATCTTTGTTCACAGCAATTGATTTAATATGACATCCAAGTTAGGGGCGCTTGGGTGGCTCAGTTGGTTGAGCGTCTGACTTTGGCTCCAGGTCATGACTTCATGGTTTATGAGCTCGAGCCCCATGTCAGGCTCTGTGCTAACAGCTCAGGGCCTGGAGCTTGTTTCAGATTCTGTGTCTCCCTCTCTCTCACACTCTCTCTCTCAAATATAAATAAAGATTTAAAAAAAATTTTTAATAAAAAAAAAGACATCCAAGTTAGAAATCTGGACAAATAAACTATTAACTGCATGAAAACTTTCCAGAGAAATTTCATGGCCTTTTATAGCTTGTCTTAAATTCACTTTTGTCATAGAAGCACTTCAGAGCTCTCTTTTACATTGTTAACTATGTCTTACAACACACTGGATTGGGGTGGGGAATCAACAATTAGTTATTCTATAACTCCCACATGGGAAATGTGATGACAGGGGAGGGAGGTACTAGTAACCCAATGGAGGAAGTTATTTCATTTCTGTCTGAGCTTTAGTTTTCTCATCTATGAAAAATGAAATTGAACAAAATCATCTCCAAGGATATTTCAGTCTTTGAGTTTCTATAATTTGGTTATTCAGCAATATTATAAACCAAAATATAAAATAGTTCCTATCTAAATTTTAGTAAGCAATGGCATAATAAGATAAAATTCTTAACTGTAGAGGCCACTTTTGGGCAACCAACTTGAACAATGAAAGCTGAGTAAGGTCGACGGGCCCTAGTAAGCCCCAACTCCCAATGGGCTGACTACAAACAGGCCCATTAGACAACGCACTTGAAAATATCCATAAGCCCTAGCTAAACATTGGGTTACTTACACCTGCACACAGGTACCAGTCCTCACCTTCCCCTTTAACTACAGCCCCCCACCACTACCTCATGGCAGACAGTCTCTGCTTTGCTGTCCTGCACGCCATTCCCTTGCAGTGTATTCAATAAACTTCTGTCTCTTGTTCTGCCTTGGGTGAATTCTTTTACCACTCATGCTGCCAGCCACGACCTCATCAAGTCGCCCACATTTGGTGGCCCCCATCTGATCTAGAGACCCCACATTAACAAAGGGTTTTCATGGTAAATAATAATGACTCAAAACTACTTGCCTTATAGCCACTTTTGTAAGTTATTATTGGATACTAAATTTTTTAATATTTGTTTTTGAGAGAGAGAGAGAGAGACAGAGACAGAGAGACAGAGAGAGACAGAGAGAGAGACAGAGCGTGAGTCGGGAAGGGGCAGAGAGAAAGGGAGACACAGAATCCGAAGTAGACTCCAGGATCTGAGTTGTCAGCATAGATCCCAACACGGGACTCAAATTCAAGAACCTCGAGATCATGACTGATCCGAAGTCAGATGCTTAACTGACTGAGCCACACAGGTACCCCTATTATTGGATACTAATATGCTTATCACATAATTAAATTCTTTGAACAAGATATAAATATTATCACAGCCTTTCATATCAATAATTTTTATATAAGCCATCTTAACACCTTAATTTTTGGCTCATTTATGACTTAATTTTAATTTCTTGGACAAAACAATTTAATAAATTTTATCAAAAGATAGAAAATTAATTTGAGGATTTTCTTACTTTTAAAATTATTTGTAGGTTTTTAGTAGTAAAAATTGAAGTTTTCCTTAAAGTAAACCACATTGTTGTTTTATTTTAAGACTTTGGATCAAAAGGAATGATGAATTCATATTGTCCAAAAAAATCGAGTTTTGAGGTAACAGATGGTGAGTTTAAAAATAATACGTTTTCCCAAAGCATTCTATAATAAGTATGTATCAAATTTATAATGAAAGAAAAACAAAAAATAGCATAACATGAAAAGAAAATTCACAACCTCCTTTATATCAGGGCAAAACTATTCTATTTCTCTACTTCCTATTGGATCTTCATTTCTCCATGTTCCCAAAATAGTAGCACATCAACTAAACATTGGGGAGGAAGACCTTCCCCTGCCCTATGGTCTTTCTAGCTGGATTTAGAATCAAATCAACATGAGGCAGATTAACAGGAGAAAATCAAATTTTATAGCATACACACGGGGAATCCACACAGAAATGAAATTCCAAGGACAATGAGGCAACATGAAGCTTATATGAGCTAAGGCAAGGGAGAGAAGCCTGAGGATACAAAGGAGAGAAAGCTCATTAGCAAGAAGGTGAAAGGAGGTGTTTGGAAAAACAAGGTTGCCCCACTATGCAGATAAAGTTCTTAGGTAAAGAAGAGTTTCCATTAATAGCTTCTCTTCTAGTTACAGGTTCTCCTTTCCAATGTAAATTTAGCCATTTGAGGGGGAGGCAGAGAGCTTTTCCTGAATCTGCTGGATTTTGATTACTTTTAATTGAAAATCATCTTTATGCCAAAGTGGCCTATCTTGGGGCAGCCTGCCCTGGGCCCCTACAATGGAACATTATATAATGTGTAGCATCTGTTATGTTTCTTGCATATCTTGCAGCAAACAAATTTTTTACTGTGATTAACATAAATATTAATGTATATAAGAACCATAGTAAATACCAAACACCTAAAATGATAACCATATTCTCCCAGTAACTATGTTATAGCCAGCCATCAACAACACTGAACAATTTTGACTGTCATTCATTTTTAATATTAAATTGATTCAAATTCCATCACAGTATGATCTGTATATAAAAGTTTTTCAAATAATTCAAATGTTAATTGTTATTAGGTCCAATTCTGATATACTACTGGATGCAAAACTTACTTCGCTGCCTAATGAAAAGGAACTATGTGTTAGGATGTGTTGAAAAACAAGGGCACCTGGGTGGCTCAGTTGGTTAAGTGTCAGACTCTTGATTTCAGCTCAGGTCATGATCTCAGGTTGTGGAATTGAGCCCCACCTTGGGCTCTGCAATGGGCATGCAGCCTGCTTTAGATTCTCTCTCTCCCTCTCCATCCCCCTTCCTCCGCTCATGTGCTCTTCCCACCCCCCCAAAAAAGGATGTGTTGGAAAACAAAATTAAATGTGGCTTATGTTCTCTAAAAGTAGTTACCAGCATCTATTAATGACACAGCATATGTATAATGTTATGAATCTGTCCTTTAAAGAATCAGCTACATGACAAATATGTATATATTACCTTTACTTTTATTATTGATGAAGAAGATTAAGGTATTTGAAAATTCTATGTAGGTAGAGTCTATCGTTTTCAATTCCCTCGTCTAACCAAGTCCAAGCAGCTCTAGAGGTCAGAGGTTTTCTTTATTTCTACCTTGATTTTCCAACAACTATGATTTAGGTTCCTAAGAAGCTCCCAGAATAAGATAAAATCTTTTTTTTTTCAAGTATGCACCATTATGTATGCCTGTCTCCAATACTCTACAGCTCTACCCTGTTCCTTTACATTCAAGAAAACTGTGATCATCAGATCAAGCATCTCCTAGTTTGAGGATTCCCCTCTACAACCATCTTAACAGATGGCTAACTAGCTTCTATTTAAATACTCCAAACATAGGATTGTCCTATTTTGTTTGTGTCTCCCTAAAATTTATATGCCAAAGCCCTAACCCCAGTGTGACTATATGTGAAGAAAGGCTGCTACGTAAGTGATTATGTTAAATAAATTCATGAGGGTGGGACCCTGGTCCAATAGGATTGGTGTCCTTATAAGAGACACCACAGCACTTGCAATCATTCATGTGTTCTCTCTCTCTTTCTACATATATGTGCTGAGAAAAGACATGTGCATATGCATATGAGGACAGCAAAAAGACAACCACCTGAAAGCCAGGAAAAGAGATCTCACTAGAAACTAAATCAGTGGGAACCTTGACCTTGATCTCCAGGACTATGAAAGAAATACATTTCTCTTGTCTAACCCACCTAGCCTATCATTGTTTGTTCTGGCAGCCCAAGATGACTAATACAGCCTGCGCCACAAAGTAGCCAGTTCCACTCTCAAACAACTCTTAAGTGTTAGAAAGTTCTTATTTTAAGAAAATCTGCTTTCTGCAGGTCTACCCAATAATCTAACTTCCACCTTCTGGAGCTATATGGTATAAATTTATCTCCTTCTTTCAATTAAAAATAAAAATTACATGAAGAGACCCAGATATTTTAAGAATTCTTCCCTGTTAGGCCCTGACTTTCTTAGAAATGTCCCAATTTGTCAAGACTCTCTTTAAAATGTGGCAGCTAGAAAGACTTCTCAAATACTCTGTAAATATGAATATTTGCTAAATTAGTCCTAATGGGTAGCATTTTCGTGAAGAAAAGCTACTTTTTTTTATCTGCACACCCTTAAAAATCCTTAAAAGGAAAGATACAGTCAACAAGAACATCTATCTATGAAGAAAAACCTTCTATAATCCCCCCCCTTACCCTGATGGAAATCTAGTGACCTGGCTCAGAAATCAACAAGGTAGGGGTGCCCAGGTGGCTCAGTTGGTTAAGCATCTGACTTAAGCACAGGTCAGGATCTCATGGTTGGTAAGTTTGAGTCCCACATCAGGCTCTCTGCTGTTAGCACAGAGCCCAGTTGGATCCTCTGTCCCCCTCTCGCTCTGCCCCCCACCCCTGCTTGTGTGTGCTCATGCACATGCTCTCTCTCTCTCTCTCTCTCTCTCTCTTAAAAATAAATAAATATTTTTTAAAAAAGAAATCAACAAGGTAGACTTCAAGATCAATTTCACGAAGATAAATGAGTACATCATCAAGGACAGATTACTTACCTCAAGGTCACTGTGGACAAAGAATTCATTCTTCCTTCTTACAAGTACAAGTTCATTTATATTTTACATCTTGCTGATGTCCAAAATGTCTAAATGAGTTTTCTCTTATTCATTTTCTTTTTTTCCAGAGAGACAAACTAGGTAGCCCAACACACATTTACACAAGCTATCTCTACTATATTAGAAGAGCAAATAAGCCTAATTGTTTGCTGTCTAGGGGATTCTTTTTTTTTTTAATGTTTTATTTATTTGAGAGAGAGAGAGAGAGAGAGAGAGAGCAGGGGATGAGTTGAGAGAGAGGGAGACACAGAATCTGAAGCAGGTCCCAGGCTCTGAGCTGTCAGCACAGAACCCGACTCAGGGCTCCAACTTGTGAACTACGAGATCATCACCTGAGCAGAAGTTGGATGCTTAACCAACTGAGCCATCCAGGCACCCCATGGGAATTCTTTAATAAACCCCTTGCTGTCACCATCTTGAAACTCTCTGGTGTTGCTTCCAAGGATCAAAGAGAGGGAGATTTTTGCCTTCAAGCCCTACACTTTTTGGTTCATGTCCTCTTATTTTATTTCTTTTTCTTATTCCAGCTGTTGTGCCTATCTTGTAAATATGTCACACCCGAATTGCCAGAAGAAAATTACTTTTAACACCAACTGCTAATGGTCCATAACACAGAGATAAAAAGCACAGATCCACTAGAGTATAACAGACCTAAGGGGATACAAACCACATACACCTGAGGTAAATCACTGGTCTAAGATGTCAACATTCAGTGATCATTGCTGTCCTTGTTAGTCCACATTGCTTCTCCCCTCAACCCCAAGACCAGCATAAATTCAACTCTAAATTTAATAAGTGTAATTATTTTTATATTTGCATTCCTATAACCTGTTGAAAAAGTCTTTCCTTTCTAGGTCCTTCCTCACCTCCTTGGTCCCAAATCATAACCATTTCCCTGACAGCCATCTTACTTACTAACTTACAAGGTATGCTCAGTGCTCTTCCTTTAAGGATCCCCAATGATTTAGTCATCAAGTATCATTTTAGCTAATTCTCCATTTTGATCTTCCTAGTCTGGATGTCTTTGTCTCACCTATCTTCTTCTTCTAATAGATGTTGTAGTCTTCTAACAATTGAGGATTTTCTAATGAGCTGTGAGCCCCAGGCTTCAGCTCATTTAAAATTAGGGGTTTTCACGCCTGGGTGGCTCAGTTATAGTTAAGTGTCTGACTCTTGATTTTGGCTCAGGTCATAATCCCAGGGTCATGGGATCAAGCCCTGCATCAGGCTCCACGTTGGGCATGGAGACTGCTTGATTCTCTCTTCCTCTTCCTCTGCCCCTCTCCCCTACTTGCTCATGTACTTTCTCTGTCTCTCTCTCTCTAATAAAAATAAATAAATAAATAAATAAATAAATAAATAAATAAATAATATAAAAAATAAATAAATGAATAAAAATTAAATTGAGGGTTTTCTTCAAGTCTGTTCTGATCTTTTTCTGAACCTGCCATCTTACCACAATACAGTCGACCCCTGAACACCACAAGGATTAGGGGCACCCACATCCAATATATATTTTTGACTCCCTAAACTTTAAGTACTAATAGCCTACTGTTGACTAGAAGTCTTAACTATGATTATATAACATAAACAGTCAATTAACACATATTTTTTGTTATATGTATTATATACTGCATTCTTGCAATAAAGTAAACTAGAAAAAAGAAAATGTTACTTAAAAAATCTTAAAGAAAAGAAAGTACATTTACAGTACTGAACTATACAAAATCTGAATATAAGTGGACCCATGCCATTCATACTCATGTTGTTCAAGGGTCAACTCTATAATAACTATATCCAATCAGTGGCCACTTCCTGTGAAGAATAGAGTAACACCACTGTCATAGGCAGGCAGCTTCAGCTGAAGGATGAAAGTTTCTGTGTGACTCTGGGACTGTCATATACAGAACATGTCTCAGGTATTTCCACTGCTCTCCCTTTGTTGATATCTATTCTCTTATCCATAGGGTTTTCTCTATGAATTCATACATATTTTGATTCTACTCAGATAAAATAGTAATAAATTAAGCAAATCCTGCCTCAAATAGTGCAGTCTGTTGACATATTCCATCTGTGATCTTTTAATGGATCGCTACTGAGGGCATATCATGTGCTAATATTATTTCTTAACTATTAAGCTTACATCAGTATGTATCATCTTTTTAAAAGATTGCCTTTATTTTACATTTGCTAAAGTTTATTTCATTTTAGAAAGTGAGAGACAGAGTGGGTGAGGGGGCGGAGAGAGAGGGAGAGAGAGAACCCCAAGCTCTGTACTGTCAGTGTGGAGCCTGACATGGGCTGGCTGTCACAAATCATGAGATCATGACCTGAGCTGAAATCAAGAGTCAGATGTTTAACCAACTTAGCCACCCAAGCACTCCATATATTGAATCATCTGAGTATAAACTCTTTGAGGGAAAGGGCCATCTCTGTGTGTCTTTATTTTCCCCAAAATGTTTAGGGCATGGATTCTATGTACTAGGTTATGATTCAGTGCCTTTTGCCTATTTTTAAAAATCACATTCGTTTCTAAAGAAACGGTAATATATATACCCAATTCCAGTAAAGTAGTCCTCTCACTAAAAAGTCATTGCATATAGAGTCTCTCTCTCTCTCTCTCTCTCAAATAAAATAAACTTTAGAAAATGTAAAATAAAGGAAATCTTTTAAAAAGATGATCCAATATGCAAGTTTAATACTTTACAAATAATATTAGCACATATATGCCCTCAGTAGTGACCCATTAAAAGATCATAGATGGAATATGTCAGCAGACTGTACTATTTGAGGCAGGATTTGATTAACTTATTACTATTTTATCTGGGTAGAATCAAAATATGAGTGAATTCACTGAGACCACCCTATGGATAAGAGAATAGATATCCATAAAGGGAGAGCAGTGGAAATACCTGAGACATGTTCTGTATATGACAGTCCCAGAGTCACACAGAAACTTTCATTCTTCAGCTGAAACTGCCTGCCCATGACAGTGTTGTTACTCTATTCTTCACAGGATGTGGCCACTGACTGGACCAGAGTGGGCCTGATCCAAGAGCCCACTTAGCCAAGTTGGCCCACCCAGCTTAGACAAAGTCTAAGTCCTGGGTATTCACAATAAAACCCTTTATCTTCAGGTTATATGAGTGAATTTCTTCCTTGCAACCAAATAATAATAATAATAATAACCTAATGTAATATATTTGGGAAGCAAGCAATACACAAGTCTACCCCAAATGAAGGGTTTATCCAGAGGAGTAGCACAAGTTAAGTCTGAAACAGTAGATTAAGATCTTCACATGTGAAAAACTTAAAATCTTCACATGTGGCTATATTATTTTCCTTTTTAATCTAATCTTACTTTAATTTTGCCATTGTGAATTTGGAAACATTTTTAAAAAGAGAGAGAATCTATCAGTCTAGGCTGAAATAAATTAATTTATAAGAGATATATATGACTTGAATGACCCAAATAAAAATGTTTGATTTTATACCTATTTTGTCACAGATGACTAAAGGCATTAAAAAGTCTAGTGGTGAGTTAACCTAGTAAGAAGATGTTCTAAATCTTTCTTTTTTCACACACAAAAAAGATATATATCTCCTACTAAGATCAGTACAAAGAAAAGATAACTCCTCTCACCACCATTTTTAATATTGTACTGGAAGTCTTTGCTAATGCAATAAAACAAGAAAAGGAAATAGAAAGTATACAGATTGGAAGAAAGACAAAAAACGGTCTTTGCTCCCAGATGACATGATCATCAATGTAGAAAATCCAAAAGATTCAATAAATGAAAGTCCCACAACTAGTAAGTGATTATCGCAAGGCTGCAGGATACAAGATTAACATACAAAAGTCAACTGCTTCCCTGTATACCAACAACAAACAAGCAAAATTTGAAATCAAAAATAATTCTATTTACATTAGCACCCCCCAAAATTAAATACTTAGGTATAAATCTAACAAAATATGTACAAGATCTATATAAGCAAAACTCTGATTAGTAAATACAAAGAATAACTAAATCAGTGAGAAAATATTCCATGTTTATGGATAGGTAGACTCAATATTGTCAAGATATCAGTTCTTCACAACTTGATATATAGATTCAATGCAATCCCAACCAAAATCCCAGCAAGTCATTTTGTAGGTATTGACAAGCTGATTTTAAAGTTTATATGAGGGGACAAAAGGCCCAGCATAGCCAACACAATATTGAAGGAAAAGAACAAAACTAGAAGACTGACACCATCCAATTTCAGGATTTACTAGAAATGCGGTAATCAAGAAAGTGTGGTATTAGCAAAAGAGTACACAAATAGATCAATGGAACAGAATAGAGAGGACAGAAATAGATTCACATAAATATAATCAACTGATCTTTTACAAAGGGGCAAAGGCAATACAATGGAACAAAGATAGTCTCTTCAACAAACAGTGGTAGAGCAACCGAAATCCAGGTACAGAAAAGTATGGATCTATACAGAGCTTACACTCTTCAGAAAAATTGACTCTAAATGTATCATAAACCTGAATGTAAAATACAAAAACTATAAAACTCCTAGAAGATAATACAAGAGAAAACCTAGATTATCTTGGGTGTGAAAATGCCTTTTGAGATGCAATACCAAAGGCACAATCATTGAAATAAATAATTGATAAACTGTACTTCGTTAAAATTTAAAACTTCTGCTCTGCAAAAAAGAGACAAGGCACAGACTGGGAAAAAAAATATTTGCAAAAGACATATCTGATGAAGGGCAGTTAAACAAAATACAAAAAGAACTATTAAAACTCAACAATAAGAAAACAAACAACCAGATTTTAAAAATGGGCCATCTTTGGGGCGCCTGGGTGGCGCAGTCGGTTAAGCGTCCGACTTCAGCCAGGTCACGATCTCGCGGTCCGTGAGTTCGAGCCCCGCGTCGGGCTCTGGGCTGATGGCTCGGAGCCTGGAGCCTGTTTCCGATTCTGTGTCTCCCTCTCTCTCTGCCCCTCCCCCGTTCATGCTCTGTCTCTCTCTGTCCCAAAAATAAATAAACGTTGAAAAAAAAAAAAAATTAAAAAAAAAATGGGCCATCTATTCCTGAAATCATTATTACACTATATGTTAACTATCTTGGATTTAAATTTAAAAAAAAATAAAAATTAAAAAATTAAATAAATAATTTTTTTAATGGGCCAAAGACTAACAGACATCAAAGAAGATAAGTGGATGGCAAATGAACATATGAAAAGATGTTCCACAGCATATCTCATCAAGGGAATGCAAATTAAAACAATGAGATACCACTGCCTGCCTATTAGAATGGTCAAAATCTGGAAAGCTGACAACACCAAATGCTGGCAAAGGTGTGGAACAATAGGAATTCTAATTCATTGCTGTTGGGAATGCAAACTGGTACAGCGACTCTGAAAGACAGTTTAGCAGTTTCTTACAAAATTAAACATACTCTTACTATACAATCAAGCAACTGTGCTCCTTGGCATTCAGCCAAAAAAGCTGAAAAAAAGTCCATACAAAAAAGCTTGCACATTAATATTTATAGCAGCCTTATTCGTAACTGCCAAAACTTGGAAGTAACCAAGACGTCCTTCAGTAGGTGAATAGGTAAATAAACTGTGGTGCATCCAGACAATGAAATATTACTCAGTACTTAAAAAAAAATGAGCTACTGGGGTGCCTGGGTGGCTTTGTCGGTTAAGCGTCTGACTTCAAGCCCTGTGTTGGGCTCTGTGCTGACAGCTCGGAGCCTGGAGCCTGCTTCGGGTTCTGTGTCTCCCTCTCTCACTCTTCAACTCCCACACTCATGCTCTGTCTGTCTCTCAAGAATGAACAAACGTTAAAAAAAAAAAATTTTTTTAAATGAGCTATCAAGCCAAGACAAGACATGGAGGAATTTTATATGAACTGCTAAGTGAAAGAAGCCAATCTGAAAAGGCTACATATAGTAGAATTCTAACTATATGACATCCTGGAAAAGGCAAAAATATAGAGATAGTAAAAAATAATCAGTGGTTGCTAGAGACAAGGTGATGGGGAGGAATGAGTAGGCAAACACACAAGATCTTTAGGGTAGTGAAAATACTCTGTATGATATTATAATGATGGATAATGTAATTATACATTTGTCCAAACCCATAGAATTAGAATGTACTGAGCCTGGGTGGCTCAGTCGGTTAAGTGGCCGACTTCGGCTCAGGTCATGAGCTCATGCTCCGTGAGTTCGAGTCCCACATCTGGCTCTGTGCTGATAGCTCAGAGCCTGGAGCCTGCTTCTGTTTCTGTGTCTCCCTCTCTCTGCCCCTCCCCCATTCGCACTCTGTCTCTCTCTGTCTTTCAAAAATGAATAAATGTTAAAAAAAATTTTTTTAAAAACAAAAAGAATTAGAATGTACAACACTAAGAGTGAACCCTAAGGTAAACTATGGACTTTGGGTGATTACGATCTGTCAATATAGGTTCATCCTTGGTAATAAATGTGCCATTCTAGTAAGTGATATTGATAATGGGGAGGCTAGGCACGTGTGGGGCAAGAGGTATATGAGAAATCTCTGCACTTGCCTCTCAATTTTGTTGTGAAACTAAAACTGTTCTAAAAAAATAAAGCTTAAAAAAAGTACATCTACACCCACACCTCATATTGCCATATTTTTTTTTTTCACACAGTGAAGAATAGATTTGGCAAGCTAAAATATTTTGGTCAACATTATAAAGTTTACAGGATATCTCAAAGACTGATTTTCTTGCAGTTGAATTTAAACATTAAAGGCTTTATGGTTCCGATTGTTAATGTATGATAATAGGGTCTCCTTTAATATGGATTTTTAAAGCTAAGCATAAGCAGCAAGAAAGCCTAAAGGAATAAGATGCTAAAATTTTTTTCTTTAGTTAGTATGCTTTAAACATTTTAACTGTAATCCTTTTATTAAAATATCTTCCTTGGCTCTCTCTGAAGTGAAGGCTGAGATAAACACTGAAACCTTTTTACAAAACCAGCTTACTATTCAGAATAGGAAAGCAAACATCCAGTTTCCCAAGATGGTCTCAACTAAGAATCTACCCACAATGCAAGAACACTGACCACTGAGGATTGCTAAGGTTGGAATAAGAAATAAGCTTATGCGGGGCGCCTGGGTGGCGCAGTCGGTTGAGCGTCCGACTTCAGCCAGGTCACGATCTCACGGTCGGGGAGTTCGAGCCCCGCGTCAGGCTCTGGGCTGATGGCTCGGAGCCTGGAGCCTGTTTCCGATTCTGTGTCTCCCTCTCTCTCTGCCCCTCCCCCGTTCATGCTCTGTCTCTCTCTGTCCCAAAAATAAATAAACGTTGAGAAAAAAAAAATTAAAAAAAAAAAAAAAGAAATAAGCTTATGCACATATGGTAACAATTCATTTCCCAAAGTCATTCCAGCACCTATTACCTCTTTATACAAATGTGTATGTATACCAATAGCACAAGGGCCGCTGCAACTGGGCAGAGAATATTCATCCTGGATGCCCAGTATTTATCACTGAACATCAGGCTTCCCTTCACATTTTCAGGTTTTAGGTGAGAGTCACTACTGCCAAGAGCCTTGCCATTGACAGTCACCAGGAAGGTTGTTCATAATCCACACTGAGGCAGAAAAGACATATTAGGGATCAAGGAGAGGTAGCAAAAGAAGCATAGGAGAGCGGGCAGTCAAAAGGGATAAATATCCCCACCAACAATACAGAAGAACAAACTTTACCATCATCTCTATCCTCAGCCCACAGACCCTTGAAGAAGGATTTTTCTCCAGACCAAGCAGCTATGCTCCCAAAGCTACATCAAAGTAATTTACTTTAAGATTAATTTTTTATTATTTTAAAGACTCCCTCTCTTCCCATAATTCTGGTTCTTTCTTGTTTTATTTGTGTCAAACTGAGTAAACATTTTCCAACTCAACCACATTATCTGCTTTGCCTATCTATGCACATTTTCAAATGCTCTTAAGGGGAGGTATACTTTTCCGGAACAACAGATGAAATGTAGTCTGTCACGAATATCGGTGAGAACCATCTGGAATCCGGTCAGGGAGGACCAAATAAAATTCAATCAAATATGTCCTAGAAGCTCAAGAAGATTAGTGTGGCATTTTTACCTACTAATTTTAAAGTTTATAAATTGCCATTGTTGATAGAAGTTTATTCTTTTAACAAACTTTTAAAGTTTATTCTTTTTTTTAATGTTTATTTTTTTGAGACAGAGAGAGAGAGACAGAGCATGAGTGGGGGAGGGCCAGAGAGAGAGGGAGACACAGAATCTGAAGCAGACTCCAGGTTCTGAGCTGTCAGCACGAGCTGGACGCGGGTCTCAAACTCACAGACCGTGAGATCATGACCTGAGCCGAAGCCGGACGCTTAACCGACTGAGCCACCCAGGGGCCCCTAACGTTTATTCTTTAAACACATACAAGTATGTCATATACATTTGTAGGATCATTGCTTATCATAACAAAAGATTGGAAACAACCTAAATATCCATCTGTTGGGAATTGGTTAAATAAATTAGTTTACTCATACAATGAATGAATACTTTGCAGTTAGTCAATAGGAATGAGATAGATCTATATTTCTGCTATGGAAAACATCCCAAAAAATAGTAAGTGAAAGTGAAACTAAAATGTTTAGGTTTTGTTTGTGTATTTTTACTATTGTATAACTATGCCAGAATGAGTATACCATATATATACCATATACATGAGTATATTTATAAACATATCAACATAAATACATCTTATAAACATAAGGTGAGAGCAAAAAGCAAATTGTTAAAATGCTAATAGGATGATATCATTTATATAAAATTTTAAAACATGAGAAACAATACTATGCACTATTAGGAACATATACACGTGAAATAAAACTACAAAGAAATGAGTGGGAATGATGGTAGTTATTATCTGGGGACTCAGAGCAGGATGTAATTAGGAAGAAGTATCAGGGTCAACCACATGATGTTGCCAATGTGCCACCATTTTTGTCCTATAAAAACAATATCACATGATTCAACCTATAATATAAGTAGTCACTGGCTATGTTAAAAGGTTTTATTTCCTTATTTATTTATTTATTTATTTATTTATTTATTTATTTTGAGAGAAAGAGATAGCATGCATGCAGGGGAAGAACAGAGAAAGAGGGAGAGAGAGAGAATCCCAAGCAGGCTGCCCACTGACAGCACAGAGCCCAATGTGGGGCTGGAACTCATGAACCATGAGATCATGACCTGAGCTGAAATCAAGAGTCAGACGCTTAACTGACTGAGCCACCCAGGCGCCCCTTATTTCCTTTTTTTTCTTAAGTTTATTTATTTATTTTGAGAGAGAGAGAGATAAAGAAAGGGCAAGCAGGGGAGGGGCAGAAAAATAGGAAGAGAAAGAATCCCAAGCAGGCTCCGCACTGTCACTCGAACACATGAACCGTGAGATCATGATGTGAACCGAAATCAAGAGTCAGAGGCTCAACTAACTGAGACACCAGGCGTCTCAAAAGGTTTTATTTCTTAAGCTAAGAGGCAAATATTCACAGAAACCCATATGGCTCTACCACTATTGAGCTCTGTGACCCTAGACAAGTTACTTAACCTAATTTTTTCATCTGTGAAATGAGGATAATAACAATACATATCTTACAGGGACAGATCAAATAAGTTAATATATGTAAAGCACTTAATGCCTCACACATGGGTAAGCACTATTTAATTTAGCTACTACTATTTTACCGTTTTTATGCTCAGAATATTTCATGAAAATATTTTTTCACTTCTTATTATAGAAAAATATAAGTATAAACAAAAGCAGGCAGACTAGTATAATAAACATAGATGTACCAATCATTTTGCTTTAATAATTAGCAAATCATGGCCAGTTACATTTCCCTTCTACCCCATCCCCGTCCCAAAAACACATATTAGATTATTTCAAAATAATCCTAGATTTCATCCATAAGTATCTCTTTATAGATCTCTAATATATAAGGGTTTTTAAAACCATAACCAAAAATACTATTATCACACTTGAAGAATTAACATTTCTTTAATATTATCAAATATCTAGTCACTACTGAAATTTCCTTCATGAAGACACCTGGCTGGCTTAGTCGGTAGAGCATCTAACTCTTAATCTTGGGCTTGTGAGTTCAAGCCCCATGTTGGGACTAGAGCTTACTTTATAAAAATATTAAAATCTCCCTGCTTGTTTTATAAATGCTTATAAGTAAATTTGTGTTGCAGTATTTATAGTATACAGCTTGCTGAATTTTTTACCAAGTGAACCTACCCACATAACCAGCCAGCACCTGGGAGAAGAAATAAAACATCAGGTTTTTTGTTTTTTTTTTTTGGAGGGGGGAGGGTTGGAGTTTTTTAATAATTTCGTCCAATCAGGATCCAGGTAAGGTTCCATATCTTACATCTGGCTGACAGTCTCTTACACGGTTATTTTTAACATTTTTTTTAAGTAAGCTCTACATACAAGGTGGGACTTGAATTCATAACCCCAAGATCAAGAATCACATGCTCTACCGACTAAGCCAGCCAGGAGTCCCATTAAGTTTTAAATTAAATTTAAAACAGTGAAAAATACAGTACTATTTCTGCTTTTTAGCCATTCAGGGGGTTTTCATTATTTTTAAAAGAATATTTAAAACACTATTACCACTGGCAGTGGGAATGGAAGTCAGAAATTCAATAAAGCAAACATTACTTTTCATTTTTTACTCTTCTTTAGCGTTCACCTTTTTACTATATGCACATATTAGATTTACTTAAATAAAATTTGCCAGTGCAGTCTTTTGAGGCATAGCCATCAATTAACATTTTTTAAAAAGGAAATATCATTGAAAATTAAAAACAGATTGAACTTACGGTCATTAAAGAATAACAAACACTAAGAGACCTATTCTACAGCTAACTCGATATATAGATTCCCTTTAGAATTCACTTGTTTCGTTCATAATCCCAATTATGTTCTACCTTAACAACTGTGCTCCTATTACTTGGGTTTCCGGCCCTGGGTTGAAATTGCAGTGAAAGTCTTAATGGTGCACCAGCAATAGAATTTGAAAATCTTTAGTCTGGGATATTGTAGTTCTGCAGCCCTTAATGGCACTGTCCTTGACTGGAGATGCAGAAGCGTATTCATTTCCTGTCAGCCTCTCTGGGGCTAATGGGCTTTTCCAACTGCAGGGTTTTCACTGCTGGCTAATGACTCAGGGCCGGCAAGGGGCTACAGAGCACAGCGCCTTCTCCCGGCTTAGTTCCTGGCAAAAGAAAATCTTGACAGATGCTCTGCAACAAACCGCTCGTTCTGAGAACACAGAGAAGTCAGGCCCCACCATGATTCCTTTTCCTCCATAATCCTACTTTAGGATTCTGTTCAGGTGAAGGCAAGGGTAGACTGTCTGATAAAATAATTGTGAGAAGGTCTGAGATTGAAATATGTATAAATGCTTATGTAAAACAGTCATGTAGAAAGAGCACTCCATCCTCCAGGATCTCGAGAAAAACGCTAAATCTGGTGGTAAAATCTCTCATGCACTTGTGTAATTGAGATAATTATGTGAGTCAATGAGAAGAAAATGAGAAATCTATGTACTATTATACTGCCTTGTCAATAAGAAAAAGGTGACTAATTTTTAAAGAACAAAGCAGAATGATCAAAAAATTGCTTACTCCACATTGATATTACAGGATGTGCACAGCTAGCGAGAGTACGCCAGGACCTCACCAAAAGTGGTTCCCCCAGCATTAAAAAATGGGGGCTGCAGATCACACAACCTGACGGTACAGAAAACTCCCACGGGAGCAGACTTCCACTCCTAACCACTTTGGTACAAACCAGATTTCCCTAGAGGTCCAATTTTATGCAAAGAACAGGCAATTTGAGCTTGCTCGGCAAGCTAGAAATCAGTGGCAAGCGCTAGAGCTGTCTGTAAATGATAATGCTGAGAGAAGTTGGAAGTCATTATAAATTCGGTTTCCACCATACAAAAGATTAGCAAACCGACAGATCCAGCTCTAGGCAATGGTGTGCTGGATAGTTGTTCAGTAGTCAGCCATTCCCGCATCACACCCCCCACCCTGCCCCCCCGAGCACAAACAGGAACATTCTAGCTAGCCATCAGTTGCAGGCTAGTATCCATTCTCAAAGATTTGGTTCCAAGGCAGCTATGGCAAGGGGGCCAGCAAGGCACCGGGACCTGCTTCCCAGGAGCTGGACATGATGAGCCCCTTCAGGAGAGGAACTGTGTGTGCTATTTATCTTTCTCCCCCGTCTTTAGGACCTCTAGGGTTTCTGAATCCTCCACAGATGTTTGCTGAAGTCACTTGATTGTAAGTCATAATATTTTGGGATTTGTGTTTAGTCAGCCCTTGCAGTAGCAGGGTACTGACAAAATTTAACTTCTATATATTTGTGAAACAATTTATCCTTTTGAAAGCACTTTCGTATACACAGTCGGTATCTTTTTAACCACAATTTTGAGAGGGAGCTAAACAGTGGTTATCCTGATTTATAAAAGCCGACCAAGACTACATGGGACACTTCCCTAAAGACACAAAGATTGGTAACAAAGATGGGCCTCAAACTGTGTTACACTACATCCAGTGTGCTTTTCTCCAAACCTCATCTGATGAGCTATCACATTTCAGCAACCAAAGAAAAGAAAAGGGCTGGTGATTTCCACCCTTCCTGGCTCTTCAAGATCTCACTGGTAACAGCAGGATCTTGGTCTCGATTGTGACCAAGATGGAGAACAACTGTCTTGACAATCCCAGAATCAGCTGGGATGAGCTGCCCCGGATGAGCACAGACTTTGATTTCACTTTGTCCTGATGAGAACTGGGGATTGGGAATATTAGTCTGGAAGTAATAAGCCAGATCAGAGGTGACTGAAGGCAGAGATACCAGTCAAATGTCCACAAGTTGGTTCTAGAAGAAGAGACTCTTTAGGTAATCTAAAGAGGAAAAAAAAATACCTATCACTAAGTGATCTATGATAGGTGATAGATAGGTGGACATATATCAGACAGCTGCATGCATATAAAGTACAATTTCTCAATTCTGAAAAATGTATCTTTGCACACTTCATGTTTCTGATATGGGGATGCATTTTCTATTCAACATGCACATTTAACACAATTGGAATTTTATTCCTGACACTAGAGAAGGAGGGAAATATACATACAATTTCTACATACAGCAATCTACATTTCTACAATCTACATGTGAAGACAATCTACAATTTCATACATACAACTTCTTTGTTTTAATTTGGAACTTTAAGTCAGAGAGTGGTTGACCAAAAAACTAAATTTGATTATCATTTAAAAAATATTGGAGGGGTGGGCACCCGGCTGGCTTGGTCAGAGGAGCATGCGACTCTTGATCTTAGGGTTGTGAGCTCAAGTCCCATTTTGGGTGTAGAGATTACTTAAAAAGAAAATCTTTTTTAAAAAATTTGATTATCATTTATAGTCTACTCATATTTTTGCCTCACTATATATCATCTCTCTGGGAGCATCTCTGTAATTTCCCAGAACACCTAATATTTCTTCATAATAGTTCAATACAGGTTTGCTACTGAGTATTGTTAAAAGTTATACACATACAGTTAGCAAAAAAAATTGCCCCATCCAGGTGACTGATGGCTAACAAAATGAAGGAAATGGAGAAAAGTAAAACTATTGAGTATATTTGAGCACTAGGTGCATCCGTCAAACTAAAATATCACCTAAATATCTAAATAGCAAAGAGAATGTTGCCAAAATCCAAATATCTGTTTATGACATTTTAGAAGAAATTCTCTATCATACAAAAAAGAATGTTAATGTTTACCTCACTATGTTTTGATTAGAATGATTTTTTAAAAGGAAACAACTTGAGGCAATAGTTAAATAAATTATGATACAACCATAAACTAGAATGCAGGGCTGCCAATAAAAATGAGGTTTCCAGGGAGCCTGGGTGGCTCAGCCCGTTAAGCATCTGACTCTTGATTTCAGCTCAGGTCATGATCTCACGGTTGTGAGATCAAACCCCGAGTCAGCATGGAGCCTGCTTGGGATTCTCTCTCTCCTTCTCCTCCTGCCTGAGTTGTGTGCTTGCTCTCTCTCTCTCTCTCTCTCTCTCAAAAAAAAAAAAAATGAGGTTGCCAATGGACATTTAATGACATGGACAAATGTCCCATTATAATATCGAGTGGAAAAGAATGAGATACAAAATTGAATCAATTATTTTATTTTAATTTTCCAAATATTGATGGAGTTCAGAACATGCTACACCCAAATACGGTAACTTGGTATATTGAATACTTAACTGGAAGCAGTTTGAGAAAACAGCAGGTGTAGGAAGGATTCTCTGACCTCCTTGGTCTCCCCTAACACAGGTCCTGAGACTCTAGTGGGAAAGGTGCCCTCCCTTTACCTGGAGGTAAAGAAGAATCTGAATGAACAGGCCTTGCTAAGTCTCCCCCTCTTTACTACCTTTAGCTCATACCCTTTTATTCTATCATGTCTTTCCATGACTATACATTCTTCATCAAATCTCATATAAAAACACTCAGACCCAAGGGTTTCTTCAGGGCTTCATCTCCTTGTGAAGGTTCCGGTGCCACATAAAACTTAAATGTGTATGTATTTTTTCTCTTCTTAATCTTTTGTTAGTCCAATATGCAGGGCCCCAGCAAGCAAACCTAGAGGGTAGTAGGAAAAATAATTTTGCCTCCCCTACAATATACATGAGACTGGAAAGAAATATACCTAAATCTTCGTGGTGGCTATTTCTCAAATATGAGATCATGGACATTTTTTTAAAAAACGAATTTCAATACTTTCAATATTTTTATTAGTAACAGGGCTTTTAAAATTTTTGCTTTGCTGAGCAAGTTCCCCACAATGTGATTTAGCTCATTTGAGTCTTCTGCATGCATATTGCTGGTGAGCTATAGTTTCTCCCCCAAAACAAAACTGTATATGGAAACAATAAAATTAACAAGAATATATTATGTCAACACTCACTGAGTTATTTTTGTTATTGATGTTATTTTCACTTTCCTTGTAATAAAAAAAATTAAAATCCATTTTAATTTTTTAGGAGCAACTCACAGAAAATCTCAGATTATAAATTTGGCTTGACATTAAAAAAAAATTTTTTAATGTTTATTTATTTTTGAGAGACGAGACAGAGACAGAGTGCGAGTGGAGAAGGGGCAGAGAGGGAGACACAGAATCTAAAGCAGGCTCCAGGCTCTGAGCTGTCAGCACAGAGCCCAACACAGGGCTTGAACCCACAAACCGTGAGATTGTGACCTAAGCTGAAGTTGGACGCTTAACCTACTGAGCCACCCAGGCGCCCCTTAGCTTGACATTTTTATTCCAGGAATGGGACTGGCCATTGAGGCCTGTATAAAGTGGATGAGTCCCAAATGAAAGCCACTTAGGGATTAAACAGAATGAGAGGGATTCTTCCAAAGACGAAATTTCTGGGATTCATAGCATTCTCTGTTTTCTCAGTTCTCTTCTGATAACTCCTTATCTAACTGTATACCCAATACGTGCACATTTAATATGCAAAGAAGTGTGCATAATAAGTACATTTAATGTACAATTATTTCTATTACAATGCAAGGACTGTAAGACATGTCTATAGGTATCTCTCACTTAGCTTTTCTTCCTTCACTTCCTTCTTAATCTGGGCACTCTCCTATGCCCCCCCACCCCCACCCAGTTCACTACCTATTTCTTTAGGCTGGTACTTCTCGAAGTGTGGTCAGCAGACCAGCAGTGTCACTAGAAATTTGTTAGAGTTGCAAATTCTTGGGCCTTGCCCAGACTGAATCAGAAACTCTAGGGATGAGCTTACCTGGCTCAGTTGGTAGAGCACTGGACTCTTGATCTTGGCATCATGAGTTCAAGCCCCACATTAGGTATAAAGATAACTTAAAAATAATATCAATCAATCTATACTTGCTGGCTCTGGCCTTTCTTATGAGCTCCAGACTTAAGTTCTCATCTGCCTGCTACATCTCTCTATCTGAATATCCTCAGTGTATCTCAAATTCAACAAAGCAATAAGCTCCTATATTCCTACCCCTCTCCCTACCACTTATACCGTATAACCTGTCCCTTTTCCTACTGTCCCATCTCAGTTAATACCTAACATTCACCCAGTGTCTTAGCCCAGAAATCTTAAAAATCATTTATAGCAGCACATTCAACAATAGCCAAATTATGGAAAGAGCCCAAATGTCAATCAATTGATGAATGGATTAAGAAGATGTGAGATACACACACACACACACACACACACACACACACACACACACACAAAATGGAGTACTGCCTGACAGTGAAAAAGAATGAAATCTTGCCATTTACAACAACATGGATGGAACTGGAGGGTATTATGCTAAGTGAAGTAAGTCAGTCAGAGAAAGATATATGATTTCACTCATATGTGGAATTTGTGAAAACAGATGAACATGGGGGAAGGGAAGGAAAAATAATATAAAAACAGAGTGGGAGGTAAATCATAAGAGACTCAAATACAGAGAACAAACTGAGGATTGATGGGGGTGGGGAAATGGGTTAAATGGGTGATGGGCATTAAGGAGGGCACTTGTTGGGATGAGCACTAGGTGTTATATGTAAGTGATGAATCACTGGGTTCTACTCCTGAAGCCAAGACTGTACTGTAACTAACTTGAGAATTAAAAAACAACAACAACAACAAAAACAAAAACATGTATTTTAGTTTACTTCTCTTATCTGCCCTATCTGGTCACCACGTTCTGACTCTACCTTAGCAACATCTCTTATGACCTATTCTGCATTCTGACCTTCACTGTTTATGCTGCAGAGAATCAGTACCCAGTCTATTCACCGCTGGTGGATCCTCACACAAATCTGTCCCCCACACTCCTTCTGGAAAAAAAACACGAGAAGGGAAGAAACTGATGGGAAGACCTTGTTGTATACCAATAAAAATCCTGAGAGTTTCAAAAAATTATTTTCCTGGGTCTCAAGTCTCTTTGTGATGCTGTTTTCCACAAATAGTATTGAGTTCTGTTAAATCTCTTTTCAAAAAACTTCTAAAACCTCCCACTGTCTGGGGCACGTGGCTGGCTAGGTCAGTAGAGCATGTGATTCTTGACCTCGGGGTTGTGAGTTCAAGCTCCACATTGGGTGTAGAGATTTCTTTTTTTAAAAAGATTTTATTGTGGTGCCTGGCTGGCTTGGTCAGAAAAGCATGAAACTCTTGGAGGTATGAGTTTAAGCCCCACTTTGGGTGTAGAGATTACATACATACCTGCATACAAGTCTGCTTTTAAAAGGTCAAATTTCAAAACCCACGTATTCATTCAACAAACATTTCACCTACTATGTGCTGGTGTATCACATCTCGTCAGTTAACCCAAGAGTAAATTAACAAAGATCAGGTGTTCTTCAACATATTATTATTTTAGGGAAGATAATTCTTAATTGGTCAAGATTATTCCAAGTAGAGAAGAACATTTGCAACCCTGGCCACTGGTGAATATTGACCAGTAAGACCCCAGTCACTGTAACAATTGAAAGTATCACACATTCCAGAAGTGCCCCTAGGGGGCAGTACTACTCCTGACTGGGAACCACTGAATTCAGGTAAAGATCCAGACCATGACATCCTAGAACTGAGGATTTTAGAGCGGTCAGGCATATCCTATATAAAAGACATGTCAGAAGTCCCAATAAGGAAAACAAATGGAAAAGGAAAATCTGTTCCAGAAGGCAGAACAGAGTGGTATTCAGTATCAGAAGATAAAAGGCAAATAAAGGTTTCAGTGAGTAGAAAAAAATGTTTCAAAAAAGCAAATGATTAAGGACCAACATAGAAAAAAATGCCTGAGGTGACCAGAGGAGCCAGATAAAACAAGCTAATGATAAAATAGAGTTTCCATCTGACAAATTCAAAGGGCCGACATTCTGCAGACAGTTGGTCTTCCCTCTCAACAAGGCAAGGTCATAAAAAAGGGTGGGGCTTGGGGCAGGGAGGACTGTTCTAGATTAAAAGAGACCTAAGAAACAAAACAACTTAATGCAATAAATATGTGGACCTTGCTTGGCTCTTGATTTTAACAAATCAGCTGTCAAAGATAGCTTGGGGACAACTGGAAAAACCTGAACATAGTTTGGATCTTAGATAATATGAAGAACTGTTCATTTTGTTTGATACAGTTATGTAGGAAAATCTTCATATTTTTAGAAATGTATAGGTAAATATTCAGAGGTGAACAACCATCATGTCTTCTTTAAGTACTCTAGAATATTTCACCTAAAAAAAGATGAAGTACATGTGGCAGAATCTTAAAAATTGTTAAAGCTAGAATACTGGATTAAAGATTCAATTTAGTGTCTTAATGAATATTCTCCTTAATTACTTCTTAATTATTTTGTTAAAATATTGCTGGATATATGAATTTTCCCTAGTCTATTCTCTCTTCTTTATGTTAAAAGATTTTTCATAATAAAATGTTAAGAAAACTAGAACTTTATCAGAGAATATTAAAATATATATGCATCCTTTCCTTTTTACAGATGTACAAACTATGTAGGACAAGAAATAAAAGAAAACCATAAGTGATCTTTATTCATGATGACCACATTTGCCAGGCCCACCAGTCAGGACAACTGATTTAGAGAGGATTGATAGTGGGGTCAGGAAGACCAATCAGAAGATACATGGGCAAAATCGATGAGAAATATAAAGAACACACAGAAATGGAGCACCTGGGTGGCTCAGTTGGTTAAGCATCTGACTTTGGCTCAGGTCATGATCTCATGGTTCGTGGGTTTGAGCCCCACATCCAGCTCTGTGCTGACAGCTCGGAGCCTGGAGCCTGCTTTGGATTCTGTGTCTCCCTCTCTCTCTGCCCTCCCCCACTCATGCTCTGTCTTTCTCTGTCTCTCTCAAAAATAAATAAATATTTTTTTAATTAAAAAAAAAGGAAACACAGAAGTAACTGGAAAATAAGGAACAAGATTAGAGAGAGACACCGGAAAAGAGATCGATGGGACCAGGAACTTACTGAATATGCAGAGTACATGACGTCAAAGATTCTACCAATTTTTAGTGGCTGTATATTGGGAGGACGGTGCGAGAAAAAAATAATTATGAGACCAAGAAGGAGCAAATGTGGGAGTCACGTTGAAATTTAAGTGTGAGTGAGATATTAAAGAGAGATATAGGACAACCACGTGGCACCTCTCACCAAGTAGGCCAATGAAAATGATGTATGCGGATCGCTGAAGAAATGTACATTGAAACATAGACTTAGGAATACCCCACATGAACATAATGAACATAACCTCACTATCATGAAGGCAGCTAGCAAATCCAGGCATCTAATATCTCTTACATGTCTACTGTCTCAACATCCTTTTTACTGGGATCCTAGGTCCAGTCTTACCCCCGCAGCCATAGACAGAGAACCTCCCGTAACTACAAATTTGACCCTTTTGCTTTCCAATGGCAAACTTATCAGTGGCTTCAAACTGCCTGTGAGATAAAATCCTAAACAACTAATATAACCATTAGGGTTTCGACTCAGCTTCAAGTCTAATGTCTATTAATTTATTTTAGTTCTCAACTTCCTTGGTAGTGGTACTCATTACACCTTACGCTAACTGCTTGATTAACTGTCTATCTCATACACTGTGCTAGTTAGTAAACTCGTTGAGAATGGAGACTGACTTTGTCATTCCTAGCATAGCATCCAAGCATAGGCACTCAAAAACTATCACATGGATGGACCGATGGCTATGAAACCTTCCAAACTTAACAACCTCTCTTTATGTTTTAAATGCACATTTGACAGGGCACCTGAGTGGCTCAGTTGGTTAAGCATTGGACTTTGGCTCACGTCATGATCTCACAGTTCTTGAGTTTGAGCCCCACATCAGCTCTGTGCTGATACTACAAAGCCTGCTTAGGATTCTCTCTCCTCTCTCTCTGCCTCCCCCCCCCCCCCCCCCCCGCTCTCTCTGTCTCTGTCTCTCTCTCTCAAAAATAAATAAACATTAAAAAATAATAAATAAGCATAAGCACTAAGAAACCTTGTTTAAAAAAATGTACATTTGACGTGCCATAACCTCTATCTAAAAGGTGCTTACATACAGTCCTAATTAAATCTTCTTCAAACTCTTCGACCTTCTTAAACATTTTTTGTGTGTGATTTTCAACTCTGGCATCACTTCCTCAGCTGTCACTGCTCAGTCTGTACTTTCATAGGACTCTAGGTCACAGCCCACATCAGTCTATATCAGTCTATATGGCCCACATCAGTCTATATGGCATTGCAATCATACTGCAATGTCATCAGCTGTTTGTCTTTCCCACACCAGACCCTGAGCTCCTCATTACACGTACTTGTTTTTAAATGTTTTACTAAAGGGGTGCCTGGGTGGCTCATTCGGCTGATCGTCTGACTTCAGCTCAGGTCATGATTTCACGGTTCATGAGTTCGAGCCCCTTGTCTGCTTCAGATTCCGTGTCTCACTCTCTCTCTCTCTGCCCCTCCCCTGCTCATGCTCTGTCTCTCTCTGTCTCAAAAATAAATAAAACCTTAGAAAATAAATAAATGTTTCACTGAAGATTGACATAAAAAGCACAAATAATAATGCAGGGCTTCATGAATTTTCACAGAGTAAACATATTCTTCTAATAAGCACTCAGGTTAAGAAACAATTTTTCAACCTCCAATGACAAGTAGTGCCTCTTGCCTGCTCTGACTGTCTCTTAATCTTGCTCTCTCTCTCTCTCTCTGTCTCTCTCTCTCTCTCTCTCACACACACACACACACACACACACACACAACACACACACTAAATGAAAGCCTGAATAAATGACTCAAAGAAGGAACCGTCAAAGGAATGTAATACAATTAAGAGATTGATGTGTCACCAAAAACAAAAGAAAGAGTTTCAAGGAGGAAAGACTTAACAATGCTAAGAATAAAGGAAGGTTAAAAAAATGAAAACATGTGAAACAGCTGGTGATTACTGATCTTAAAAAAAAGGAAAGAAGTAATGTCAATAGAGAAAGGCAGAATGCAGGGAGGTGAAGAGTAAGCCATTGATAAGGGAATAGAGATAGTGGATGCGATTTGGGTGATGAAAGAACATGTTGGCAGGATCAAGAAAGGATTTTAAGCAAAACAAAAAGCCTGCATAGTACTATGGTTGACAGCAAAAACTCTGGAGTTATGCTTCTTGGGCTCAATTCTTCACCCTGCCAAATACTAGGAAGTGACTTTGAACACATTACTTCACATCTCTATTCCATCTGGTCCCTTATTCCAGGGAGGGACGTAGTTCCCTTGTAGTTCACAAGGTTCACAGTAATACCTCCCTCATAAAGTTATGAGGATTAAATAAGAATCTGCTAATAAAAAAAAAAATGAAAGTGTGAACACTCAATATTTCCTAAGTGTTGAGTGCAAAAGACAGGTAATTTCCGGGGGCGGGGGGGGGGGAGGTTAGGGGTAAGACAGCAACGTATGCTGAGAGGCTCTGCCTCAGAAATGTTGGCAGTTATCCTTGCCTTAAGTTAATGAGAAATTATTGTAATAATTCAACACAAGCAAGGTTCTTCGGGCATTCTTGATAGTCAAGTTTCCGTGGAATTCCTGAAATTAGCTTCAGCAGTTGTGTATGGGCTCTCCATTAATGAGACTATGAGCTACTCACTGAATTAACAAGAGTTGAGAGTGGGGTCAAGACCAGATAGAAGATACTGGGAAATACCTCAGTGGAAGAAAAGTTTGGGACTCCCAAGGGAATGATTGCTTTCAGGGAGAATTTCCTGTTTGCCAGATGGTAGAGCTAGTCAAAGTATAGAAAGAACTCTTAGAACAGTGAACCTTCCCCATTCCAGAAGCTTCTCTGGGTCTGAGTTACTGCAGCGTTAACTCTCATAGGCAGACTCAAGTAGGAAAAAGCAGAGGTTTTGCATTGGGCCTGGATCTTAATGGTCATTCCTAAATAAAGTGATAATTGACATAAAATGAGTTTTGAAAAGTATCAAGGGCAATTTATAAAGGAATGAGATCACCCCAGACTCCCCCAACAACAGCTCAAATGAAGACCTAACAGTTATGTAGTGAAAAGAGAAAAGTGCAAAATAAACACTATTCACAGATTTAGAAAGAAATGCGTAGTGCCTTTCCTGCAGGAGACTAATTCTTTATACTTTCATTTACCTTTCAGGCCTAGTCTCCTTTATGCATTACAGTTCTGAACTCAAGAGCTTGGCAAAATCTTTTAAATCTTTTAGCAGTTGCTAAAAGCCTGGCTGAAATGTCACTTCTGAAAGGCCCTGCATGGCTCTGTCTCCTCACAGCCTAGGAACAATAATAACCTAATTTTTAAAGATTTTTTTTTTTACCATTTATTTATTTTTGAGAGAGAGAGTGAGCAGGGATGGGATACAGAGAAGGAGACAGAGAATCCAAAGCGGGCTCTTTGCTGACAGCAGACAGCCAGATGCAGGGCTCAAACTCACAAACCATGAGATAATGACCTGAGCCAAAGTCAGACACTTAACTAACTGAGCCACCTAAAGGTCTTTTAAAGTTAGGAAACACTCTATCTCTACATGTCACTTAAGGCACAAAAGTAATGAATGGTAAACTATAACTATCCCTACTTTACAGATGAGAAAACAAAGCCAAGAAGGATAATGGCAATGGCCAGTCAGACCTGGGGCAACTGCCCAAACTCAGTATTGGGATTCTGGATCTTGAGCCCACCACAAACATGATGGCAAACAAGGGCATATAAAATATTGTGGGAAGGGCGCCTGGGTGGCTCGGCTGGGCATCCGACGTTGGCTCAGGTCATGATCTCACAGTTCATGGATTCAAGCCCTACATTGGGCTCTGTGCTGACAGCTCAGAGCCTGGAGCCTGCTTCAGATTCTGTCTCCCTCTCTCTCTGCCCGTCCCTCACTTGCATTCTGTCTCTCTCTCAAAAATAAACATTTTAAATATAATGTAATGTAATGTAATGTAATGTAATGTAATGTAATGTAATGTAATGTAATATTGTGGGAACCTCCCTCCCACTAGTGACTGCTGATCAAAGACTGATCTTGAACTAGAACCACTTTACTTTAAAAGTAAAGTTTCAACTGGATGATTCAACTCAAGTTGAGAAACTGACCAGTTTATCTGGTACTTTGTAATTCTATAATCTGATTTCTGGGACAAGGGAAAATTCCACCACATTTACTTATCTTTTGAATGCAGCAGATTACCCCTCCTAGGGACCATATTCCCTAATTATCACAAATCTATAAATGTAAGAAACTATGTAAATTATCACTACACTTTGTATGTCCTCCATATCCTCTTGATTTGATACACTTATCTTCCTAGATAAAATTTCCATGGGATTCAGCTCCAAGCTATGTTCCTTAATACCTTTTGAGAATTGCAGCAGATTCTTTTTCTTGCCTTAAATGCATTGAATATTCATCATGTGTTCCAACAATATTTCCAGGAGTTATCACTTTATACTAATCCAAATTAGTACTTCCTTCCCATTAGTTGCAAGTTTAATTTTCTCCTAATGAAATGTTGAATATGCATAGAATTAACTCTATCAAGTAGCATTGAGCATTTTCAAAACACTTAATTAAGGATTTAACAGTTCATTCCTGCCACTGGAGGGCACCAAAAGCCAAGAAGCACAAACATTAAAAAAATAAGCAGTTTTCAAGTTGCTACACAATTCAATTCTGAAGTATTAAAAACAAACCAAAAAAGTACAAGTTAGAGTGTCAAGATATTTAGGAAAACTAACTTGTGCTTAATTTTATTCTTTCCCACTAAATATTTTTTTAAACTGATTTTTAAACATTGCCAAAAAATATCTGAAACTCTTACAAAAGTAAAGTTTCAACAGAACAACATTGTCAAACCTTGCTGCAATTTCAAATCAGATGTTACTCTGCCTAACCAAGCAGATTATCTCGCTTTATTAAGAGTGCAAATTTGAGCTTAGCAATTTTCCCTTAACTAGCAAGTATCTTTGCATCCTTTCATTTTCCAATGATTTAATCAAAAGTTAAGGAAACATTTTTTTTTACTTAAATAATAAAGTAAATTTTAAAGAAGCACACTTTTCTTAGAAGTCTGTGTTTTCAATCTTCCGATGCACTAATCAACTGGGGCAACCTGGATAAAATCCCACCTAAAATGGTGGAACTCTCCCTCCTTTGATAAAACAATTTCTTTTACCTGAAATGTCCTTTTCCCTAGCTCGGTAATTCCAGGCTTAGTTGAAATGTCGTTCCAGGTTTCTCTAGCACCACATCACCTGTAGAAAAAGCAAAGATTCCTTCCTCTGTGCATTTCTGTACTCCTACAATACTTGGTGTACTCAGTGCAATTACATGAAGGAAATATTTCTTAACGATCTACTATGTTGCATGCACCAGTGGCTTGGTTCTTCCCTCGAGGAGTCTATATCACAGGGTTCAGTACATGCTTCCCCCAAATATGGCAAATTAAATGTTAAATATTGTAAATATTGATTGAATGTGGCAAACTGGCATTTTGAATATCTTCTGCTTAAGGAATTTGAGAAATGACACCTGCCTGGAGTGCTTTCTGACCTTCTCCAGAGAAAGGTCACAAGTCCCAGAGGAAAGGAACATTCCCAGAGAGAAATCCGAATGAACAAGCCTCACTTACTAAATTTCCCCAGTTTCCTACACTTTCCTCCTGTCTTCTGTCCCATCATATCTTTCCACCATTTCCTACTCTTCATCGAACCTAGCATAATAGCACTCAGGCTTAACCATCTCACTGGGACTTCCCTTCTCATGGAGGCTCTCATGTCACATTAAACTTACACTCAATACACTTGTATGCCTTTTTCTTGTTAATCTATGTCTTGTTACAGATGTCTCAGTTAAGAACTTAACAGGGTAGAAGAAAGATATCTTTGCTCCCTTACAATAAGTAATAGAGTAAAATGAGGAAAAAAAAATACAGTTACGTGCAAAAATAGAAGTATAATAATGAAAGACAGGGAGATCAGTAAATATTAAGAATACATTATTAAAAGAAATACTTCCAAACACTGTCTTTATATTCACCTTGGAAAGGAACCTTCTTTTTATTAACTGAGTACCAGCTCAGAACACCATACATAGGAGGCACTGTGGAGAAGCATACGAAAGAAATAAGGGGTATCATTCCTCACAGATGTTTTAAGCCTACTAGATAAATAAAAAATACATATCCAACACTTCAGGACACTATAAAAGCAATATATATTCAACTGTAATGAATTTACTATAAAAAAAAACACATGTGTTTAGGGGAAAAAAAGAATTGTTTAAAAAGAACACATACTAAACCAATCTAAGACACTTTTGATTTAATACATCAGAAAATAAGAAGTCGCATTAAGTCTAGAGGAGAGAGGTCATCGTTACAAAAATGAAATTTGAAATCAAAAATGAAATTTGAAATCTATTTTCCTCCAAGCTTCACACTAAAGAACTAGAATTGGGGTTAGGGTGGGGGTGGGGGAACTAAGCAGTCAGGCTTTAATTTGTGGCCTGGAAGGCAAGTGGTCAGGGGACCTAAGGGTACCTCTAATCTTGCCAAAGTTATATAACCGTGATCATATCTTAATATCTTTATTTAAAAGATGAGGAGTTCATATTAAATGATCTCTAAGGATACTTCCAGCCCCACCATGCTGTAATTTTTATGGTATCAGCTACTGGAATGGAGGGGTGGAATTTGAAAGACATTATAGTCAGGAAATCAATAGGAAGTTGACAACAAATTGCATGGGACGAAAATAAAGGGAAGAGAGGAACAACATATCAGGAGGTAAGAGCACTTTGAAAAGCATCAAGTCCCCTACAAGGTATGGAGTTAAAATGATCATTAGTAATCCAATATGGTTCCAGACCTGGATGACAGGAAAATGTGGAAATGAAACTACAGGACCTAATCAAAACCAGGGAAGCTGAGGATAAGGGAGAAAGTGGGCTTTCCTTTCACATGCTAACTGACTCACCTCCCCATTCTCTACAGTATTGAGATGGAATTTACCACCAAGGGACAGGCTGGAGGGAATCCTCTTATTTTTAGGCAACATCCACCTTTATTCTTATTGTCTGATAACACTTCTTAGAAAGGGAAAGAAAATAGCTATTCAAAATTCAGTAATTAGAAAGATTGGCTATCTTCTAAAGACTGTTCTGACAGCAGATCTCACCGAAGCTATTGTTGTCTGAAAATTATAAATAGAAAAACTAATTAGGAAGAAATAACATTTAAAACTGATCAGAGAACAAAATATATGTAGGCTTGTATTTCAAATCCCAGGTAGGCTATAAATAGAAAACAAAATCCTATTTCCAACTCACTAGTAAAACTTGAATGTAACTCAGAATCATACACCTAAAACAATGCGTTTTTTTAAGATTTTATTTGTAAGTAATCTCTACACCCAAAGTGGAACTCCAACCTATAACCCGAAGATCAAGAGTCACGTGCTTTACCGAGTAAGCCAGCCAGGTGCCCCAATTACGCATCTTTAAAATGATTATACAGGGTATGTAATCAAGACATACTACCCCAAAAATATGGTACCTGTGCATTTGGAACATTCTAAACTGAAGGCATCTAAAAACAGGAGGTGCAGGAAGAACTTCCTAACCTTCCCTGAAGCAAGTGATAAGTTCCTCATGTGAGATGCCCTCCCTATCTCTAAAGAGAAAGGGACACAGAAGGAGATCTAATACATAGGGCTTGCTACATTTCCCCAGTTTACTACAACTACTTCACACTCTTTGTCCTGTCATATCTTTCCACAATGTCATTCTTCGGCAAACCTAGCATCAAAGCACTCCAGTTTAACAACTCGTTCAGATCTTTTCTCATAAGAGATCCCATGTCATGTAAAACTTGTATTAAACAAATTTGCGTGCTTTCTCCTGTTAATCTTTGTCAGTCTACATTTCAGTCCCAGCCAGGAAACCTTGGAAGATCAAGGAAAACATCTACAATTAACAGCTCAAAATTAAGAAACCTTTTACCTTTCTTTTTTTCCTTCACATACACACTTCTCAGTCCTCAGCCTTACCTCCTGTGGTATGAGAAAATGACTAAAGACACAAAAATAAGATTTAGCCTAAAATCTGGAGAGCAAAATGTAGAAAAGTATAAAATATTCATGAGTGAGAAGCTCCCTGGCTTCAATTTACGAAGATTCATAACCTGTAAACTGTGGATTACTTATTAAATAAGTGATAAGTGATTAATTGCCCATAAGTAATCTACCATAAACTAACTCTCTATACCTCCAATTCCTCATCTATAAAACCAGAGATGATAGTAACTCACACCTCACAGAACTGATTAAAAAATTTAATACACGTAAAAATGCCTGGACCTTTGCCTGGCACATGGTACTCCATCAATGTAGACTCTCATTAATTCTGTTAGACAGTTACTGATAAAATATGTCACTGCTGGCATTAAGAGATCTAAGGAAAGTGCCAACCCAAATTGTCAGCAATGAAATTGTAACATGGCAATTACAGGGTGACATAATCACAAATGCAAAAAGGTGAAATGATGAGAAATCAGGGGTTGGCTTTAAAATACTATAACAACAGGGGCAGCTGTGTGGCTCAGTCAGTTGAGTGTCCCACTTCGGCTCCAGTCATGATCTCATGGTTCATGAGTTTGAGCCCCACATCAGGCTCATGGCCATCAGTGCAGACCCTACTTCAGATCCTCTGTCCCCTTCTCTCTCTGCCCATCCCCCACTCATTCCCTCTCTCTCTCTCTCTCTTTAAAATAAATAAAAAACATGTTTTTAAAATGTTTTAAGAAGTAACAAACAATAAAATACTATAGCAACAAAAATGAAGGATGGGCGGAAAGATAAAAATAGGGATGGATGAAGCAAATGTCAAATGTTGGTGACTGCTGAACAAAAGTGATGGTTATATAAAGGAATAATAAATTATTCATGTCACTTCTATAAAGGCTTGAAAACTTCCCTAGTAAGAAAAGGGATTTTAAAAATTAAAAAAGCAGTAAGAAGTACACAGCTCTTAAAACAACAACATAATTAAGAAATAACAACATCATTACTATTACTTATTATTGAGTCTCTTGCTAGCTTCAAAAGTTTTAACTCAAAAGAGGAGTTTTATTTCTGCTGGTTTGTTCTTCATTTCTACTGTCATTAATAATCTTTGCTTTAAATCAAGTTCCTACATATATCAAAACTGAACTTCTTCAATGTCAGGGGAAGTCTGGTCCCTTCTAGGCTTTCCTCTCGTGTGGAGTCTGTCCACACACTGAAATTTAGGACTTTTAGAAGAATGACATAGTGACACGATGATCCCTCACCTGAGAGTCAGGCCACTTCTCTCATGCACCATTTGGTAGCCTTACTTTTCACAACACAATTTACTCACTTCTAAAATGAGGGATTTGAATTCCATCTTTAAGATTCTTCTAATCTAAAATATTTTGATCTAACTGCAACAGTGGTTTCCTCAACCACTGATACACTACTTGTCACCTGCATCTGATAGATTGATAGAACTTGCTTTCTGTAACTTTACCCTAAAAGGATAAGAAAAAAAAAGGGGGGGTGTGCTACATTAGCCTGTCTTCCTAGAGAATGAGGTGCATGTGTGCGTGTGTGTGTGTGTGTGTGTGTGTGTGTGTGTGTGTGTGTGTGTATTCTTGTTAAAAGTCAGATGCATAGAGGGGAAAATAGAAAAGTATACATCAAAATGTTAGCAATAAGGCAGTCTCTCCTTTGCTGTCCTATCTTCCACTCCCTAACAGTGTATTCAATAAACTTCTAACTCCTTTAAAAGCAAAAACAAAAACAAAACAAAAAAACCAAAATGTTAGCAATGATCATTTGGGGGTTATAAAATCAGGGTATTTTTTATTTTCTTCTTTTTGCTTAATTTTTTTTACTTTTATTTTTCTACAATTACAAGACATCACTTAATGTTTTTAAATTACTACATACAAATGTTTTAACAGATAAAATATACAAAAGTATCCTCTCCCTCCCCCAACATAAGCTCTTCTTCCCAGAGGCAACAAATACTATCAGTTTCTCAAAAATCCTACAAGAAATGGTCGTTCTATTTAAAGAAAATACTTGGACACTGCTTTTGTAATACGGAGAAAGAGTGTTTTAAAGAAAGAAAGAAAGAAATCCACCTACACTTGCTTTCTCTTCTAGGCCCCTTTTGCATTGTCCTGTCACTAGATTCTATTTTAGTTCGGTGAAGGCTCAGTAGCCAGAAGCCAATCCTGCATTCCTGACTCATTCAAGGGCTGTTTGACATCCCAGCAAGGAAAGCCCTTTGTTAGAAGGACTGAGGGGTCTTTCTATCTTAAATATATTTTCCACTCATTAAAGAGTAGAGGACATTTTCTTCTTTTTGTTTAAAACTATCCAGAAACACAGTGACTCATTTTAATAATCGTTTCTAGTAAAAAAGATGTAAAAAATAGCTAGACAATGTATAATACTTATAAACATAATGGTTAGAAAATAATAATACAACAATTAACCTACGTAAGAGATGGTAAGATACATAAGATTGGTAAAGTTAGCCAAAGTTGTAAATCAAATGAAGGGGGATAAAAGAATGCTAATTAACTGCCTCTGAGTAATTCTCATTTTACCTATTATGCTACCAGTTATTTTGAATTGTAACATCTTAATTTTGTTGCCTTAATATGGCATTCCTCCCCCCTGCATCACACTGCCACTCTTTGTTCAAGTCCTTTCCTCCCCGTCAATCTGTCAGCAGCTAAGGGCTAGAAGGGTCCCTATACATCTTATACCTTCTCACAAACAGCAAGAACTTAATGCCATTAATTGAACTATAGAATATAAATGTTGATAAAGATAAAGCACAGAGAACCTTTGGACTCTCAGTTTATTTTCTATAAACTATGGACAAGCTTATCTTCTTACCCTCAACAGTCTGATTTTATAAAGGCTAGTACTATATTGGTATTTTCCCAACAGAATTTACTACAAGGGCAATAGTAAACCTTAGCTTAAAATTAAAATAGACATTTGTTTCTAAAAATTTTTAAAGGCACCGAAATTTGAACCCAGATCATCTGATTCCTAAATGCAATAGCCTAAAAATGATGTTCAAGTGCCTCCCACATCCTACCAAGACATGTTGAACTAGGAGTTGAGCTGAGGGACTGGAAATAAGAAGAAAGGAGTGGCCCCAGTGGATGTCCCTGGGTAAATTCAATCAAACTTTTTTTTATAAGATTTTATTTTATTGTTTAAAGATCTTATTCTTATGTAATCTCTATAACCAACATTCTGTTTGAACTCACAGCCCCTGAAATCAAGAGTCCCATGCTCTGCCAACTGAGCCATCCAGGCACCCCTCAATCCACCTTTATTCAGGTGGGAGATTCTAGGTTATATAACCACCCACCAGATACAGCAATATCCTGTCTAATGGCATCCAAACCCAGAAAAGTTAAATCTCAGGATATTCAGATTTCTGCACAGCTAATTTCCCAGAATATATTTGAGCAGGATCTGGTGCCCTGGACACAACAAATATATCAACAAATACCTGGACCTGGCATCATGGAGCTGGGAAGGGCCTCCACTATCTTTCTGGCACTCTCCTTGTCTACTCATCCTTATTGCCTGGAGACAGAGGACCAAAGGAGGAAAGCATCCCCCGCTCCACACTGATACACTTCCTGGGCAACTGTTGCAAGTCCCTACTGATGCCATTTTTCAGTCTTATATGAAGCTCAGGGAGAAATATGGCCCAGTCTTCACTGTGTACATGGGTCCCCAGCCAGTAGTTGTTTTATGTGGGCAGAAGCAGTGGAGGAGGCCCTGGTGCATAGAGCAGATGAGTTCAGCAGCCGCAGAGAATTGGTTTCAATAAAGTGTAACTTCCGAAGTCATGGTGTAGATCTGGCTAATGGAGAATGATGGAAGATTCTCTGATGCGCCTACCTAACCATTCTTTTGGGCTTTGGGATAGGAAAGTAGGGCACTGAGGAGTGGATCCAGGAGGAGACGGGCTTCTTAGTAGAGGTATGATAGAAGACAACAGGTGTTCCCACTGAACCCACCTTCTTCCTGAACCTCACTGTCTACAATATCATCAGTTGGTTGTCTTCAGAAGCCACTTAGACTGTGAGGACAAGCAGTTCCTGAAGCTGCTGCACATGATCATTGAGAGTTTCACTGAGATGAGCACACCTTGGGCAGAGCTATATGACATGTATTCCAGAATCATGCAATATTTGCCAGGAGGACACAACTGCATCTACTACTTAGAGGAGTTCAAGAACTTCATTGCCTCTAGGATCAAAATCAACAAAGCATCTCTTGACCCACAAAACCGTTGGGACTTCATTGACTGTTTACTCATCCAGATGCTCCAGGATAAAAATGATCCCCACATAGAATTCAATCTCATGAACTTGGTCCTTACCACTCTCAACATCTTCTTGGCTGGCACAGAGACTGTGAGCTCTATGCAGTGTTGTGGATTTATGCTAATGATGAAGCATCCTAAGGTGAAAGCCAAGATTCATGAAGAGATTAAGTGACTGGACCACAGGTGTAGATAACCAAGTCAAAATGTTCTACACAGATGCTGTGATCCAGAAGATATAAAATCTGACAAATATTGTACCAAGGGTGTCCCCCATAATGTCATCCAGGGACATTCATTTCAAAGGCTACTTTCTGCCCAAAGGCACCAATGTGTTGCCCCTGATTGGCTTTGTCCTCATAGACCCCAAATACTTACATTACCCAAATGCCTTCTAAACCCAGCACTTCGTGGATGAGCAGGGCTGCTTCAAGAAGAATGAAGCCTTTGTATGCTTTTCTTCTGATAAGTCTCTATGGTCTAAGTTCTCCCTAGGAACATGTGAGATATGACCTCCAACAACTGGTCTATATTATTTTTTAAAGATTTTATTTTTTTTAAGATTTTATTTTTAAGTAATCTCTACACCCAACTCACAACCCCAAGATCAAGAGTCACACGCTCCACCAACTTAGCCAAACAGGCACCCTCATTGGTCTGTATCTGATGTTCAGGTCTGAATGGTAAGTTGAATGCTATTTTATAGAATCTTAGAATCCCAGAATCCCATAATCATAGAATATAAGAACCAATGATTCTGACCATTAGAAAAGGAATAACACTAAACAGTGGTCCACAAACTTTTTCTGTTAAGGACCAAATAGAAAATAGTTTAGGTTTTTCCAGTCATACCCTCTCTGTCTGAACTATGCAATCTGAAAACTACTCACCCACTACCATGTACTACAAAAGTGACCATGGACAGTACATAAATGAATAAGAATGTTTCTGATGCCAAAAACCATCATTTATGAACACTGAAATTTGAATTTCATTGACTACACATGTCACAAAATATTATTATTCTTCCAATTTTTCAACCATTTAAAACGTTAAAAACGTTCTTAGTTTTGTTGAAGAATATTCAATTGAGTAAACTTGGATATCTTTAAAAAATTAGAAAAGGCAGACCTACAGAGTAAACTAGATGACTTTCCTGAAAGAAACTTAAATGGTACATTGAATCTGTCTGGCATTTAGGAGGTGTTAGGGAATATAGATAGACCTAAACAGAGCTTGTATATTTAGATTATTTAAACTTCTTTAACCTGAAGTATTTTTATTTTTAAAGTTAAGGCTCCCATTTCCTCCACTGTTCTCAGTGGCAGAACAGCCTTGGATAAAAATGTTGACAAGATAATATTGGAAGGACCACAGTCATCTAGTCAACAAATATTTATGAGGAACTTACCACCTGACCTTTGAGAATGTAGTCTTTTCTTTCTAAACGGTAGAAACCAGGTCCACAGTTTAAAGGGCAGGAACAGAGCCATATGACATGCTAATGCGCTAGAATCCAATGATCTGCCCTCAGCCACTTGAATAAACATCCTCTAGATGCTGGCAAATGCACGGTCAGAAATACCGGAACCATTATCACAACAGATTCAAATTACATCCATAAACCTCAAAGACAAGACCAAAGGATTCTAGGAATCAACTCTGAGGAATACTGAAATATATGCATATTTCAATTACTTTTTTTAAATGTCTTATTTATTTTTAAGAGATAGAGCACGAGCAGTGTAGGGGCAGAGAGAGAGGTGGACAGAGGATCCAAAGCAGGCTTTTCACTGACAGCAGAGACCTGGATGCGGGCATCAAATGCATGAACTGTGATCATGACCTGAGCCGAAGTCAGATGCTAAACTGGCTGAGCCACCAAGGTGCCCCACATGTTTCAATTACATAAAAAAATAACCTTAAAATTAATATTTCTCTTATTTCAGGATTACCTGAGTGCCTTAGTCAGTCAAGCGTCCAACTCTTGATTTCACTCAGGTCATGATCTCACGGTTGCGTTCGTGAGTTTGAGCCTCTCATTGGGCTCTGTGCCAAATGCTCAGAGCCTGCTTGGGATTCTCTCTCTACCTCTCTCTCTGTCCCTCCCTTGCTCGCATGTGTGTGTTCTGTCTCTCTCACAATAAATAAACTTAAAAATATATATTTCTCTAATTTCAATTCAATAAACATTTATTCCATACCAGTAGCATTCCACAGGGCTTATAGGTTAATGAAAAGAATGAAAAAGAGTTGTTCCTGCCAAGGCATATGTATTAGTCAATCATAAGACTTAAAATCTTAACAAAGTAAATATTAGCTAGTTTTAAGTTGCTGATATGCCTTTAAGTTTTCATCTTGGATTTTTCCTTGCTTGTGAACTGTCAAGACACAAGAGTTTAAGGTAAAAAGTAAAAAATTTCCTTTTCCTCTCTACTCTTCTGTCATTATTTGTAGAGGTAACTACTGTCATCATATTAGAATCTATCATTCAATTCAGTATTTCATTCCCCCAAATCTCTCCTGTGGATTTTTCTTTCCATGACCCCTCACTCTCTTCTACCACTTTCCTTTCTAGCAGGTTTTCTTGGGCAGCTATAGGGCAGGGACAACAGACACAGTACACAGAGTGGCTAGGAAATACACATGAAAGGCTGACACGGGTTGGAGACCTGGAAACTGGTGAACTTCAAGGAGTCTGCAGGTGGTGGCTGCAAACTGAAGGAAAGTCACTGGCAAACTCAGTGTGCCATATATATATATATATATATATATATATATATATATATATATACACACACACACACACACATATATATATATACATAAATATTTTTTTTGAAAGAGAGAGAGAAGGTAAAAGTCCACAGTTTTATATGAAGACTTTTAAGCACTGGAAGCTAATTAAAAAATTTTAATATAATGTAGCCAAACACACACACACACACCAAAAATATGACATCAACCCAACCTAGCCCATAAGTTGACAGCTACCTCTGCTTTTGATTTACAAGAAGATTCAGATTGGCCACAGAAATTTAGAACTGGAAAGGATTTTAGAAATCATCAGGAGCAAACACTCTGTTTTATGTCAAAGAGAAACTGGCCCAGAGAGGAACTGTGGCTTCAGTACAAGTGAATCAGTGTTAATTGGTGATAAATTACCACACCAGACAGAGGACATGGATGCCCTCAAGTCCCTGTTCTCAAGCTGCTCACAGTCTAGCAGAAGAAAGAAACTGTGAATGTTTGGAAAGTAGTTTTATCAATGTCCATGCAATAATAAAAGATTGTTCAATGTACAGAAGAAATAAAACAAAGAAAGAAGTATCAAGTATCTGATGGCCAGTTAATGCCTGTCATCTCAACCCAAGTCTCTTCTCCAGCCTTAAGCTCTTCCTGCTCTACCATACTGCCTCTTGGTTCCCAAAAACAACCCCAATCCCTCCCACCAAGGAAATGGAGCAACATAAAACGTGACCATGCTTGCATAAATGAAGGAAACCTGCCAGCATTTAGAATGCCGCAATCTGTGAAAGCAAAGAAACACTTGGCCTTTAATTTTAACAATATGGTGGCTCAGCTAACACAGCACTGGAATCAGAAAACAGAAGTCTAGTCCTGGCTCAGCCATTAACTAGCCAAAAGACTAAGCAAATATGTAAACTGATGAGGTTAGACTACAAGGCGACTTAAGGAGCTGCCTGCCAGTTTGGTGATTCTAAGACATTTCATGACAGATTTCATTGAAGTTCAAAGAAGAAAGATATCATTGTGGGCAGGAAATGTCAGGGAAAACTTTGCAGAGGAGCAATGGATTAGATTAGGTCCTAAAGGATGAGAAGGATTAAGTAGCAGTGGGGGAGGGATGGAATGAGAAGCAGGGGAGGGGAAAGCTGAAGGAAATAGTTTTAGCAAAAATGTAGGGACAGGAATGCACCCAGAGATATGCTAAGGTGTGGAGGGAGTTTACAACAGATGGCAGAGATTTTATCTCTAAAGTAGGAAGTGAGGTCCATGTGCATAAAGAATCCCAAGAGAATTGTTAAGGCTTGAAGAAGTGGGGCAAATTTTTGGATCTTTTCTTCTGGGGGCTGTGCTGAGTGAGGGTTCAAGAAGGGATGTTGCAGCAGAGGTGAGAAGCTTTGCTTAAGGAAGGCTATGAAATTTTAGTGAGTTACTTTTACTCTCAGTAAAAAGAAGAAGGGAAATAGAGTTTGGGGTGTGCTCTGGTGTTTTTGCCACCATTCCTAAGACTTACTTCATGAGGGCAAACGACCACTGAAGGCAAGACTTCTTATACACGTGCCACAGACTGATGCCCTCATCCAGGAACTACCATTGTTTTAGGAGACAGAAATTAACGGAGGAAAAATCAACCCTTTATTCATTCATCAGTCTTCTACCGAGTTCTTTATCAGACACTTTGGAACCTCACTCTCTTTCTGGTCCTCATTAAATTGACATTACTTTCTGCTCTTTACCATCTGTTTCTACCCTGAGAGATACTTGTAGGTTATCCATAGAGAGCACTGCTCTTGCTGCTGGGACACGGTTGGGATGAGATGAAACAAGTGAGGCACTTTTTCTCTGGGTAATTACATTTGGGTCAATCAATGCTTCTCTGCTTCATTCTCAGCCTGGCCTTGAAGTATACACACAGCCTTTCTCACCAGCTCTCCCAAACAACCCTCCCCTGTCTGGAACTATCTCTTTCCCCTCACCGCCTTCATTTCATACCAGTGTTGTTCTCAGAAACCTTCCTACCAGCTTAGTTCCTCATTCTCTTCAGGCCTCGGTTTCCCGTTCTTTTCTCTAGCCCTAGGCCTTTTCCTTCTTAGGACTCCTCATTGTCTCACCTGGTGCTTCCCCTGGGCTCAGAGCACCTGTCTTGCCTCATCTGCTGAGATTTGAAAAACTGTGCAGGCAGGTGGTAGAAAGAAATTTGGAGGAATCTCAAAGTCCATAGATACATACGATATACACAAGTTGTGTGTGTGTGTGTGTGTGTGTGTGTGTGTGTGTGTGTGTAGAAATGATATATATGATAGTAATCAATAAATCTGGTTAAAAGAAAGTGTGCTGAGATCCTTGTCTGCACCTATAACTCATCCAGACATAAATACATAAAAGTTTGAAGGGTGATTTTTCTAAAAACAATGGCAGACTTTTTCCCTACTTAGTGAATTTCTGAAGGGCTTCCATTACTCTCTTTCTTTGATGTGTGGAATGGGGCAGAGTGTCCGGGGGGCTTTCTTTAACCACTGACTCCTCCTGTTCCTCTTCAATTAACCTGAGATTTACTCCCTCAGTATCTGCTACCTTTAACAGAAAGCAAATGTTCTTATAGATAAAATGAAGCCTAATAATATCCATGCTCTACTGCATGGAAACAAACAGGTGTGTATATAGTATTGATCTATTTGGATTTTTCTCATTCATGATCACTAGGGTAATCAAAAAAGTTGGACATGAGGCATATTTTTTGGGTTTCTAAGTAAGAAATTGTGGAAATAAGAAAATAATGTGTTAGAAGGTGCCTGGTTTGAATAATACTGAAATGAACACCTTTTATATTCCATGATAAGCCTCTATATATATTTTTTTATTAAAATTTTTTTTAAACATTTTATTTATTTTTGAGACAGGGAGAGAGAGAGCATGAACAGGGGAGGGTCAGAGAGAGGGAGACACAGAATCTGAAACAGGCTCCAGGCTCTGAGCTGTCAGCACAGAGCCCGACGCGGGGCTTGAACCCACGGACCACGAGATCATGACCTGAGCCGAAGTCGGCTGCTTAACCGACTGAGCCACCCAGGTGCCCCAAGCCTCTATATATAAAAAAAAAAAATCCTTCCTCTTTATCCAGCACCATCCAGGAACATTACAGGGCAATCCTAGAAAATACTGCTGTGATTGTTTTCAATCCGGTGATTCTATTCAGACAATCTAGCTCACAAACTCTGCAGGGCTGGGGATAGCTGACTTTGGTAAATTTTAGAGTAAACAACCCATGCTTTTCCATACATTTTCTGAATGTAACATTTTCTTCCAAATTCCAAAATTTACTTTGATCCATCAACAAGTGCTTGCCATTAGTATCTATGGATCTACTTTTATACTTAAGTACAGAGCAACCCAAGACATTTTTCCACCAGAAACAAAATCTTCACATATGCGGTATGAATAACATCACTGGAGGGGCGCCTGGGTGGCGCAGTCGGTTAAGCGTCCGACTTCAGCCAGGTCACGATCTCGCGGTCCGTGAGTTTGAGCCCCGCGTCAGATTCTGGGCTGATGGCTCTGAGACTGGAGCCTGTTTCCGATTCTGTGTCTCCCTCTCTCTCTGCCCCTCCCCCGTTCATGCTCTGTCTCTCTCTGTCCCAAAAATAAATAAACGTTGAAAAAAAAATTTTTTTTAAAAAAAAACATCACTGGAGATTTTATCTATGGTGATAACTGATGAAATGTACACGGGTCAAAAAGAATCAATTAAAGGGAGGGGTGCCCGGCTGGCTTAGTCACTGGAGCATGTGACTCTTGGTCTCAGGGGTCCTGAGTCTGCTTCCTACATTGGGGTTACAGATTACTTTAGAAAATTAAATAAAATCTTTAAAACTATCAATTAAAGGTGATTGAGAATCATGAGTCAGTACTATACCTTTATTTTAAAGAACCAAATCTACTTTTCACTGCTATTTATGAAGTTAATAATGTGTAATTCTTGTTTCCAATAATCCAAGCATTTAAAAAATATAGGTATGTTTCAAGATGTTCTCCAACCAAGTGGTTTTCAATCGCCCTGCTTTAAGGGGACTATAAAACATGTACGTATATGAGTATCCTGTATGCATCCATTTTCAGAGCATATCCAGGACAAAATCATGTTGAGAACTTTAGGCCCAAAGGCAGCAGGAGCCAGAGAAAAAACAGGAAAGTCAAACAGCAATGTATTGTCTGTGCATGAAATTAACATACCCTCCTAGGTTAAAGATAAAGCAAACAAGAAAAAAAAGCAGATTTCAGGAACAAAGAATTTATCACTATGAACTGACCCTCTTCAGAGACTAAGGACAGCTGGTCACACATGTTCCTAGAAGACATACTTTGTTTCAGGCTCATTATGAAGGTGTTCTCTACATTTCCTCAGCAAGCTCAGGTCTAGTAAGTCTGAATTAGATTTACCACCACGTGGGGACCTTGAAACTTATTTCTGACTTGCCACACCACATTTACTCTAAAAAACCCATGATGATCATTCTAATTTGCCATCTTACAATTGTTACACAGTAAACATGTCTGTGTAAACAAGCAAATCAGATGGTATTCCGCTCCAGATTAAAAACTGGTTTTTGCTTGGGGCATCCCTTGTCAAGTGGTATGGGAATCCAAGAACAAGACAGTCTTCCAGAAGAGCTTTTGGTGTTATACATCATACAACATCAATCACCACATTTTCCTGATGTACTGAAGATACTGAAATTAGTTGAAGTATGCTTACCAAAAGATACATGTACGAAAACAGCTTTTACTACCTCTCGATAGCTAATGGAGAGCTTATATTCTAGAATAATAGGCAAATCTTTTCATCAATGAAAAAAAGTTCATAAAATATATTTGATGACATCTTTGGGAACTCTCTACAATAGAAATTAATTCATTGTGCAGGGATTATACTGAAAACATGAGCAGGTATCAGTATTCAACTTTTGTCTCACAATTAATACCTCTTTTCATCCCCTAAGATATTTAAGAGTTAAAGTCTGTTATTTAATGTAGATTGTTATTGTGTCCTATCACTCTTCATACTTTTCCCACCTTCTTTTCATTCTCAGTATTAAGAAGGGAAATGGCTTTCGATAAGCAGAACCAAATTTAGAGAACCACCATTAAAATAAATCAGAGCAAAAGCACTTTGCTTAATCAGAAGCACTTATTTACTTATTAATTTGAAAAAATAAATCTTCTCTTAAATTCAGTGCATTCGTGTAAAATCATGCTTCGCTCCCCACCCCCAACAGTTCCTAGGAGAAAACAACCATCTTCCATCTCCCCAACAAAAGGTATTCACCTAATCAATTTGCGCATAAGCCACTCATTTTCACATGCAAATATTCTTGTGTATTACCATTTTGCACATTTGAATGTGATTTTTACATTTAAAGTCCGGTGGCAAGGCTTTAGACATCCCAGCCTGTGGTCTACGGATTAAGATTTCTTTTCTAATTATCATGTCCTTTTGGTGCTAATGTGTTTGTTCCTTATTAGTGCCACTCACTGACCTGGATGTAAGCCAGATTAAAAGAAATTCCTTTGATTTTCCTCGTTTCAAAGATACAAAAGAATTTCTCACTTTGAAAATCCGCACAGTTTGGGTGAAGAATGTATCACCTCAGGATGTTGATACCCTTTATTATAATTTATGCTCTTAGGAATTCCTCAACCTTAGAAGATCTGGTTACTGTTCCTCTCTTCTTTTTGAGAAATGTAAAGGTAATGTCTGCTGCTTTAAGTCTGACACCATTAATTGTACTCAATTCCCAAAATAATGTAATACATGTTGAAATTCATTTCAGGGATCTCATAAATATGTGAATACAGTTATAAACCTACTTACTGCTTAAAATCGGATTTCTGAATATATTTGAAGTATTTGCAGAAAAATAAAACCATATCTTTTGTCATCAAATAGGAATAACTTTAACTTCCATCAGGTTTTCTCTGTTATGCTTGATTAAAATTTACCTTATTATTTAAACCTATCTTAAATTATAAAAATGAACAAACTCCTTTAGATTAACGTGTCAAGTTATTTGTCTCTATTTTACAAATCTTCATGTGATACTAAATATTACTTAACAGTAAAGCATGTGCATAAGCTAAGGAACACATCATCCGTACCTTTCCAATACAAGAGAAATGATGATATCATTTGCATGTCAGGAGAGAGAGGTATTCAAAGGCATTTTCTGGTTCCCAAGTTAATTCTGCTACTTCACAAACCAAACAGCATCTTATCTAGACTCTCCTTTATTTACATCATACTTAAGAGTTGAAAAAGTAGTTTTCACTGAAGTTAAATGCAAATAATGTCCTCTTGAAATATATTTGGAAAACTAGTCTCAGGTTAATATAATTTTTCTACTTTCTTAATTCTTGTACATGATGATCAACAAAAGCTGGTTATACCTACTAACTTCATTGTAACCCCCCAAATTTGTGATCTTTTCTAAGAACTTCCAAAATATCTTAGCCACTGCATAATTGAAAATTCAGTAGATTCCTTTAATGGGCTGAAGTGAGAAGGGGTGGGTAAGAGGACAAGATGAATACCGTGTTGCAAAAAACAGAATTTTTAAAATCGTTTTTATGTATGAATTTATACCTCAGGCATATGTGTTGTGACCTGTGTGATAGGTGAATACATGTTACTGATTTTTACAAATTAGTCAAGGAAGAAGTAAATAGTGAAGAAAGAAAAGGGCTGATAAATGTAATTACCTACTTATGAATATATGAAGAAAAAACATGATAAATGGAATCCAAGGATTCCAATTCCACCAGGAAAGAATTATTTGATCGTATGTGACACATATATAAAAAGGCCTCACAAGTCACTTAGAAAGAGTCCAAAGCACCAATAAAAATGACAAAGACTGTGTACAGACATTCACAAATAGGGAAATAAAAATAGCTAATAGGCTTACAAAAATATATTTAACCTGATGACAAAAGAAGAAATACATGCTAACCAAATGAAATGTATTTTGGCTATCAGACTAGCAAAGATTAAAAAATAAGAGAAAATAGTTAATATTGGGAAGCATTTGCCAGAACAGGCACTCTGATACTCTTTTTAAGCAGGAATGTAAATTTGTGCCATAACTGCAGAGGACAACATATACTAAAATTTAAAATGCATATAGTCAGACCCAGAAATTCTACTTTTAGGATCTCATCATAAGGAAATAATATAGATAACATGAAAAACTGGCAACAATGATTTGCAACTAGTGGATGGAACTGGAGGGTCTTATGCTGAGTGAAATTAGTCAGAGAAAGACAAAAATCACACGACTTCACTCATATGAGGACTTTAAGAGACAAAACAGATGAACATAAGGGAAAGGAAACAAAAATAATATAAAAACAGGGAGGGGGACAAAACAGAAGACACTCATAAATATGGAGAACAAACTGAGGGTTACTGGAGGGGCCGTGGGAGGGGGATGGGCTAAGTGGGTAAGGGGCACTAAGGAATCTACTCCTGAAATCATTGTTGCACTATATGCTAACTAATTTGGATGTAAATTTAAAAACAAACAAACAAACAAACTGGCAACAATGGAAAGGTCTCAAAGAGTAGAATTATCCATTAAATTTAATACTCTATAGCCATTCAATAAATCTATCTGTGCTATTGTATCCAAATGTTAATGAGAAATATAAAATATAGAATAATACATCTCTAAGTGTTGGTTTAAGCAACTAACTTGTGAAAAAGCTGGAAGACTGTTTACTACGGGAGTTATCTTTAGAGAAGAAAGCTATGAAAGATTGCCATTTCCCTTTGATATGTTTCTAGAGTGTTTGATGATTTACAAGTATATATTATGCTGTAACCAGAAAATTGCACACTTTTAAATAAAATTCATTATGTAGGATTAAAATAAAATATGTAAATAATAATTTAGTAAGCAAAGCGAACCGTATAAAATTCTACTATATAGGACTTGGCCAGGTGTCAGCCAAAGAGAACTGCCTTCACTTTCACACTTCTGTTTTAAATGGAAAGGAAAGATTATAGAACAACCATTAAAATGGCAAGACTGGATAAAAATCCAGTTCCCTAATAACAGTGTTATTGACCAAGCAAGGTAGTGAGCTGATATGGAAAAAGATTTGCTTTTACAGCCTGAGGAAGATTAGAGTTCCATACTCTTCATGCAAAGGATCAGAGTCAATATTTGGGCTTTGATCTGTTATGGTAGCCCCCATAGATCTCAAAAGGAGATAGGGAATGAGGGCTAATCCCCCAAATCTCATGAATTGTCATTGAACCATCATCTGACATTTGGATCATCTGACATTTTATTCTGGGGGACTTTTCTGCAATTTTACTTTTACTTTGTTCTAAGAATGAAAATTTATCTGTTCATGTTACTCCTGTACTTGCAAATCTATTACGGGTGACCATTGTTCAAAGGATAATGCCCTAACTCTTCCTTATCAAGACAAACAAGGCCCTTAACATTCTGGCCCCAACCTACCTGAACCAGCCTTATCTAGGGTCTCTGTTCATCCAACTCCACACCCCCCCTCCCCCCCCCCCTCTCTCTCTCTCTCTCTCTCTCTCTCTCTCTCTCTCTCTCTCTCTCTCTTTCATCAGTACAAAGTTTAAGGAGGATGCCATGCTAACATAGAATGGATTTCATCTCCTCTCTGAAGACCTTCCTCAGGTTTGCATGGTATTTATCACACTTTTGTTTAAGTGTTTATTCCCTTTTCTAAACAGTAACCTATTCAAGTAAAGGGGCCATGTATTTAGCATCTAGTACCTGAAACTTTGTTACATCATAACTATATCAATTAGTAAGGAAAATGCTTTATGCAGTTGTTTGAGTCCAATGCCAATTATAGAGATGTACAAACAAGCTGTTTTACAGGAAGAATAATAACATCTAAATGTAATGGTGAAGAAAAAACAAAATCGCAATTCTAAATTCTATCCAGAACGAACTCTGACTATGAATGCTTGCACTAGACAACGCTATGAACCCTAAGGCTGCTCTGCCACCCACACTTCCTAATTCCAGCCCTTAGAGAGAGCATGGACAGGACAGGCTTTGTCTGTCAAGATGACAATGTAAGGAAAAGGAAGCTCTCTGGGTAGGGCCAAGTGTAGGGGTGCCAGACTTGTTGGGAAGAAGATGTCTTATTGGAAAGTGCTTTTAGAAAAGGGGAAGCCTATTCGTTAGGGAAAAGACTAATGAGAGCAGTTAGATCACAGAAGGAAAGGAAGTTGAGCTAATATCTTTCTCTTGTGTGTTGATGCCTGGGTGCAAAAGGCAGAGCTGAATCTCTGGATGCAGAAGCACATGATAAATGATGGTTGCTAGGGAGAGAGTGGTTGTCATATGAGATAATAATCCCTCGGAGAATAATGCCTTTGCCCTTTTGGTAATAGCTATTTGTTTCTGCTTTTCCTTTTTTTTTTTTTCTCCCTCTTCAGAACCTGAACTAGAATACTGACAGCTAACCACATTTAAAGGAACCGGATGGTGGTGAGAATTTGGAAAATAAAACATCCAAGCTAGAAAAATCATCCTGTAACCAAAATGTTTACTTCTTAAAGTTTTTTTTCCCAAGAAAACCACTACCATTCATTGAATGATTCATATAACATATATCTTGTGCCTTCTCTGCACTATGCCCTGTGCTAGACACTGGGAATAAGATGAATAAGACATAGTCCATGCCTTTAAGGATGTGACAGATGTTACCAAAAAGAAGTGCAGTAAGCTGTTGTAGGCGACAGTAATGCAAGCCTGTAAAGGTGGAGGCAGAGCACAAAGAAGGGCTGATGCATTCAACCCTGGAGACTCAGAAAAGCCTCCCATAGAGGGGTGACTCTTGAGAGGACTCTAGAAAGAGAAGTAGACTCCTTGGTTGAAAGGGAGGGGGAAGACTTGGGATCTAAACAAAGGAATTTGGATGAGAAGCAAAAATTTCCCGGCCCATTCAGAGACCTGGGGCCCTGAAGTCCCCGAAGGTCAGAAGGGACAAGCCAGACTTTGGAGAACCTCAGAAGCCTTATTAAGAATTTGGACTTTCTCGGGGCGCCTGGGTGGCGCAGTCGGTTGGGCGTCCGACTTCAGCCAGGTCACGATCTCGCGGTCCGTGAGTTCGAGCCCCGCGTCGGGCTCTGGGCTGATGGCTCAGAGCCTGGAGCCTGTTTCCGATTCTGTGTCTCCCTCTCTCTCTGCCCCTCCCCCGTTCATGCTCTGTCTCTCTCTGTCCCAAAAATAAAATAAACGTTGGAAAAAAAAAATTTTTTTAAAAGAATTTGGACTTTCTGTTAAAGGTAATGAAGAATCATTTAATTGTTTCAAGCAAGGAAATATATCTTTATAAGCCTTTGTGAAATGTGAGTTTATTAAAGATCTCTCTAGTGGTAAAGGATAAACTAGAACAGCGTGAGACTAGAGACAGGCTAGGAAGAGACAAGAGAGAAAGGAAAGCAAAAGAACACAGGGGACATGTAAGAGTCACTACCTGATCATCCTACCTGGGGGAGGGGAGGAACAATACTGGCAACGATTTAATTTTGATCTATTATTTTAGCATAAAAATGCATTATACAGCCCTTCTCTCAGCCCCAAAAACTCTAATCATATTTTTCTGATAAATTGTAAAGAAAGAATACTGATGTTTTCTGGCCCTGCATGAACATTAGTGCTAATTATGCACTTGCATCTAAAGCAGACCAGGTTTCTAACACAGAGCAAACTGTCACCCTCTTGGAAATAAGTAAACAGAGAAACCACTAATTAAAACAGTAACCTGACATTTACCTGGGCTTTCTTACAGCTAGAAAGAATCCCCTAGGATTAACAGCGATCCAATCAATCTGGAGTATGTTGAAGTTCCCACATACTAGTGCAGAAAATACAACATATGTTTATGCCGAGAGATTGAAGATTGTCCTCCTAAAGTATCTATCGCTCAATAAATATGTCACGATTGTTTCTGTAAACAGAATATTTTAGATATAAACTTTAAAAATATATGTAAGAATATATATATATAATATATATTACTTTTAGATGGCTTACAACTTTATTCACTATGTTTAATATTGTAAATGACATCTGTTACTTCATTCTGATTTTTTTAAGTTTATTTATTTATTTTGAGAGAGACAGAGAGAGTGTGGAGCAGGGGAGGGGTGGCAAGAGAGGGAGAGAGAGAATCCCAAGCAGGCTTCATGCTGTCAGCACAGAGCCCAACACGGGCTCAACCCACAAACCTTGAGATGAGACTAAATTGAGAGTCCCATCTTTGACTGAGTCACCCAGGTGCCTCCTTCTTTCTCATTATTAACACAAGACAACAATTGGGGAAATACAGAAAGTATTAAGAGGAAAATAGAACAATGACTCGAACTATCATTAATGACAAACCTTGCATCATCTTGTTTCCCTTCTTTCCCTCAACAACCATATTCATCAGGAAGTCTGTGAACTCTGTCTCCTAAATATTCAATACCATTCACTTTTCTCTACCTCTATTGATGGCACTATTGATGGCACCAAATTACCATGATCTCTTCCATGGATTACTGTACTGCCTTCACCAGTCATGCTAACACTCTTGTCCTCATTGCACCTAAGCACCACACGGTGGCAAGTGATTTTTTTAAACATAATTCAGATGATCACTCACCTACATAATATCTTTTCATGTGGTGACGGATCACTAATAAGCAACTCTTTATAGAAGTCCTTCATCATGACAATGACCTTTTGCCCAACAAAATAACTCCTGCAGTTTTTCTCCACTTAATTTGTCTATGGAAGTGACACCCCTCCTTCCCTTTTTGAGAATTATTCTGTCTCATTTCAATTCCTATCTCATTATTCCACATTACATGAAGTCTTAAAAGCGATTCAGCTGCAAGGGATCTTGAAGGTCATAAACTCCAGTGGGTTTTCAATTTTGTTTTTTGCAGTATAACTCAAATAGATAAATACATAATATATTTATGTTCACTAATATAAAAGTGATATAAGCTGTATTTTATTAGGATAAATGTGTTATTTAAATTCAAATCTATATTTTGTTGTTAAGACACTTCATAAGACTTATCTAAGAAAATAACTTGGTTGCTTATTATGTGCTCGGCCCCACTGGGTGGGCACAGAGTTGCTGATGTTGATGGGAGTTTGCGTACTTCTCTTCTGATAGTTTCAGTTTTCTCAGTGAATCCAGAAGCAAGGTCATCAGCTGAGAATGAGTGTGAAGGAGGAGATGTTAGAAGTTTAAGAGAAGGGAGAGAGGAAATTATGAAATAAAGTGAGAGAGTGAGTGGCTTAAGACACAGGTTTACAGAACTCTGGTGCCCCGACCAGCCGCACCAGTATGGCATGGGAACTTGTTAGAAATTACAAATTCTCAAGGCCCCATCAGAAACTTTGGAGGTAGGGCACCCCTGATTCATGTTTTAACAGGCCCCCTAGGTGAGAGTGATGCTCAATGAAATCTGAATGCCTGGGAAGTGCAGGAATGTTTCCGGACAGCATTAAGAGTCCCTTATTTTTTTTTTCTAAAATTTTTTTAGCGTTTATTTATTTTTGAGACAGAGAGAGATAGAGCATGAACGGGGGAGGGGCAGAGAGAGAGGGAGACACAGAATCGGAAGCAGGCTCCAGGCTCTGAGCCATCAGCCCAGAGCCCGACGCGGGGCTCAAACTCACAGTCCTCGAGATCGTGACCTGAGCTGAAGTTGGACGCTCAACCAGCTGAGCCACCCAGGCGCCCCTTTTTTTCTTTTTTTTTTTTTTCTAAAAATTTTTTTAACGTTTATTTATTTTTGAGACAGAGACAGAGCATGAACGGGAGAGGGGAAGAGTCCCTTAAGGTTCAGGATTATTGATGGACAATGACACACCACTGTTGTGTATTTTTCATTGACCAAATTTAACTATCGAGTGCAGGGTTGAAATAAATAGAGATTTTAATTTAACTCAAATTTGTGTTTGCCAGTTATTAAATTTTGCACTTAACGTATTTCAAGGTGTATGCTTTTTTAAAAAAATGCCTAAAAATGAAACAAATATATTTGAGAAATGAAACTCAAACTACATGTTTTTAATTCCTAAAGCAGAAACAGAGTATTAAACCTAAACTACTGGATCTAATCCAGCTTCCTTATTACACAGGTGAGTAGGCTTAAACTGATTAAATGTACCCCTGCTTTATTCTAATTGATAAAAATGCCTACTTTAAATAGGAAATCAGGCAATGGTAATATTCAACAATGACAATGGTATTTTCAGTAAGAAATTTTTTTCTGGAAACTTCCCAGCACACCTGAATTAAACCAGTGGTTCTCTAATATTTTCCTCTGTTAATAAAAGAAAGGGCAACAACATAGATCTGTCAGAAAGAGTGATTGGAGGGGAGATGGGAGGAAACCGCTCCCCGCCCTCTACCATGAGAATATCAGGAATTTGGTAATTTGGCACAAGGGAGGGAAGGCAAAGGTAGCCTTTAAAAGCTTGCATCCCATGCACATTTGCCTTCCCTCTCTCTGGAATCACTTGGGTATTTTGCTGATTACCTCAAGGTCAAACAGCCAATCCCTAGATTCATGAATATCAAATGCACTCCTCTCTGCCTATTTTGTAAGCATGTGCCATGGCCCCAAATTAGAGAGCAGTAAAGTACTACAACCCAGCACTCCTGCTGTAGAAAGGAACCACTCACCTCATTTCTGTCTCTCCCTCTCTCTCTCTCTCTCTCATCCTCTCTGTCTCTCTCTGTCTCTCTGTCTCTGTCTCTCTGTCTCTCTCTCTCTCTCTCACACACACACACACACACACACACACACACACACACTTGCTTCCAGGCTCAGCACTCATTTCTTTCATCTGGAAAGCATCCTCCCTACACCTTACCATTTCAAGTGTTTCACATCATTTAATAGCAGAAAAAACAGACTTTTCCTTGCCTACTTTAACTGTTTCTCTCCTTTCATCAAATCCTATAGAATGTATTATTTTTACCTCACAAATCAGAATTTCCCTGAACCCACAGACTAAGTTGAGATCCCTGCTAAATGTTGGCAGTATAGCTCTTACCATTTTCAGAGCACCCATCAAATTACGAGTTAATGAAATCTCTTGTTTAATTGCCTGATGTATGATCTATCAGGACAAGGACCTTGTACATTTTGTTCAATTGTACAAGTGGTATCCCCGGTGTCTACTACAAGCCCTGGCACAGGATAGATGCTCAGCAAATAATTGTGGAAATAATAAATGAATATTCTCTTATATTCCAAGAAGTAGCCAAATGTTTGTATTAGATGAGTGGTATGATGCTGTTTGGGCCCCAATGCCCACATCTCCTGCTATTTACATCCTTACGCAGTCCCCTTTTCTTGAATCTGACACTGTTGGTTTTTTTTAATTTGTTAATGTTTATTTATTTTTGAGAGAGAGAAACAGAGCGTGAGTGGCGGAGGGGCAGAGAGAGAGGGAGACAGAATCCAAAGCAGGCTCCAGGCTCTAAGTTGTCAGCACAGAGCCCGATGCGGGGCTCCAACCCACCAGCTGTGAGATCATGCCATGAGCCACCCAGGCGCCTTGAATCCGACACTCTTTAACCAGTCAAATACAGTGGAAGATACATGCTCACCACTAATCAGGCCTAAGCCTCAAGAAAGCTTAGTAGCTTCTCTTTTTGCACGCATGGAAGTTACTCCCCACATACACAGTCAACTATCCTGAAACCACCAAGTTAGGGGGAAACCCAAGTTATCTGTATGCTGAGGCCACGTGGAAGACAGCCAAGAACCCAGCTGACAGAACCAAGGAACTGCAGCTGAGCAAGAAATGAACGTCTCCTGCAACCAAACTCACAGTTAACAACCAGCACCCACTTCCCAGTCATGTGATGAACCATCTTACAAATGGATCATCCAGGGGCGCCTGGGTGGCTCAGTTGGTTAAGCCTCTGACTTTGGCTCAGGTCATGATCTCACAGTTCATGAGTTCTAGCCCCACATCAGGCTTTGTGCTGACAGCTCAGAGCCTGGAGCCTGCTTCGGATTCTGTATCTCCCCCTCTCTCTGCCCCTCCCATGCTCATGCTCTGTGTTTCTCTCTCAGTAATAAATAAAAATGTTAAACTTTTTTTTAAAAAAACAAAAAACAAATGGATCATCCAACACCAGGCCAGCTGTCCCAGCTGATGCCATGTGCAGCAAAAACAAGGTGCTATACCCAGTTCTGCACAAATGGCAGAATCATGAACACATAAATGATTACTATAGTTCTAAGCCAGTAAATATTGAAATGATTTGTTATGCAGGAACTGATAACCAGGATAGATGATTGATATATATTAATTTAAATTTCACAGAAATAATATTATATGTACACTGAAAGACTTGTTTCAGTGACAGGCAGCAAATTTCCAGAGAGGAGCTATATGTTTTCTGGACATATCATAGTCTACTGTGTTTTTAAATCAAGCATTATGACCTGTTAGCAGTTTTCTTTCAGCCATGTAACATAACTAATGTTTATAAAGTATTTACTATGTGCCAGATATAATTTAATTCCTTTTTTTTTTTTTTTTTTAGTAATCTCTGTCCCCAATGTGGGTCTCAAACTCATAGCCCTGAGATCAAGAGTCCTATGCTCTACAGATGGAGCCAGCCAGGTGCCCCTCATTTAATTCTCACAACAGCTCTATGCTACACTTTATCCCTAATTTACAGATGTGGAAACTGAGGATTAGAGAGATGAGGTCACCAGTCTGAGGTCACACAGCAAGTAAGCATCAGTGCCAGCATTTCAACCTAGACAGTGACTCTTCAGAGCCTAAGATCTTAAAAACACTAGGGGACATTCTGGAAAGAGCCACCACCATCACCACCACCACCACCCAACTGTCATAACCATTTTAATTGTGCTCCTTAAAGAAAGAATTGCTGTCATGATTCTCTAGGCACTTCTCTTTCTCCCCAGCTCGGCAGAGCTCCGCTCCACCAGGGCTACTGGAATAAGGGGCAATATCACTGTAAGTTAGCCCCCCACTAGGGCCTGTGAGTGGGATGACTTATCACCCATTTTACCTCTAAAAAGGATTTGCAGAAAGAGAGTTAACCCTACCAACATTCAGCACCTGTGGAAATGATGTCGCTTGCAAGGAAAAGCCTATGTGATCAAAAATTTCTTCCCCAACTGGTACAAGCCTCAAATTTGCCACCACGGAGGGGAAGTGATGATGATCTGCCACATTCTTCGGTACCCCCAGTTCTCTAGATTCAACTTCTTCATGTGTAAATTAGAGAACTTGATCTTATAAATTCTATGGTTCTATTTTTCATTTCTTTAAGATATATTTAGCAGCTATGTCCTTAAGTTAGATAAATGAAGTAATTTAGCAGTTTAAGTCATTAAGTTAGGTAAAAGATTATACATATAAAATAATAAAGTAATAATATAATAAAATGTAGTAAAATAATAAAATAATAAATTCTATATATAACATATAGTATATCATATATAACATATATATGTTATATATAACATATATAACACACATATTATATACAAAATTTAATTGAAAGGTACTGGTAATCCCTGGGTTTATTTCCATTCATTTTTTTTTTCAATTTTTATTTATTTTTGAGAGAGAGAGTGCATTCATGATCAGAGAAGTGGCAGAGAGACAGGGAGACACAGAATCTGAAGCAGGCTCCAGGCTCTGAGCTGTCAGAGCTTGACGCAGGATTCAAACTCACAACCATAAGATCATGAACTGAGCCGAAGTCAGATGCTCAATCGACCGAGCCACCCGGGTGCCCCTCTATTCTGAAACCTAAAAGAAAACATAGAATTTGGGGGAAAGCAGTACAAATGACTCTCAAATTATCTACACTGAATCTGCCAGCAAAGCTAAAACTTGCTGTGAAAAGAAAAAAAAAAAAAAAAAAAAAAAAACCTAGGAATTGGAAATGTTACCTAAGTATCCCTCATGGTTCCCACAAGTATGCAGGACATGTAGCTAAAGCAATTCTATGCATGGGTCGGATTTGAAAATCTGACTGTACGCATTCAACACAAGTTTATTGAACATATTTTTCTTTATTTATTTATTTTGAGAGAGAGAGAGCATGCAAGTGCATGCAGGAGGAGGGGCAGAGAGGGGGCAGAGAGAGAGGAGACAGAATCCCAAGCAGGATCTGCAGGGTCAGCACAGAACCCAATGTGGGGGCTTGATCTCAAGAACAGTGAGATCATGGCCTGAGCCGAAATCAAGAGTCAGATGCTTCATTAACCAGTTGGCCATCCCAGCGCCCCATGTTGAGCACATTGAATGAAAACTATTCCATACTGATCAATACGAAGGATCAGAAAATGTGCATGACAATATCTTTCTGGTAGCTTAACATCTGATAGAAAAGGAAAGACACATATGTAAATAATCACAACCAAGGAAAATGGAATATATGAAATGTCAGTCACAAAAAGACAAATACTATTTGATACCACTTACACAAGGTGTCAAGAGTAGCCAAATTCCTAGAAACACAGCAGAATGGTGGTTCCTAGGGGCTGGGGTAAGAGGAACGGGGAACTGTTGTTTAATGGGTATAGAGTTTCAGTTTTGCATGTTGAAAAAGTTCTGGAGATCAGTTGCACCACAGTATGAATATACTTAACATTACTGAACTGTACACTTAGCAATGGTTGATAGTCAATTTTACATTATGAGCTGTTGACCGCAATAAAAAAGGGAAATGGAATATAAATACCACATGAATGGTACAGATAGTAAGTAGTGCAGGAGCTTGAGAAAATGACAGATTCACTGCTGATTAAGTTGTGAAAGTTAAGGGTGAAAGTTAGTGGGACAAGGAAAGCCTCCTTGTAGGAAGTAAATCTGGAGGCAGTCCTTGAAGATGGCCTGAGTCTTGACAGGTAGAGATTGGGAAGATTGAAGAGATGAGTAAAAGTGGGAAGGTAGAAAAGGCCACAGAGTGCTGGGGACAGGAAAAGAAACACTCTGATTTTACACGAAGCAATATATACAGAGAAGAAATGTTTAAAGAACCACAATCCAGGGAATTTTAAATTCATTGTAGTTAGAGTTATATTTCCACTGTGTGTCACTTCTTCATAATTAAAACAATATATGACAGATTGCCCTAAGGAATGAACTTTTATTGCTTCAATTTTAGATTGATAAGAACCCATTACGATGTATCATTAGTAACAGCTAATAACAGTAATGATTTAATAAGTGTAATGCAACCTAAGACACTTCACAAATAAACAAAAATTAAACCAAACTGGGCAAAATGCCCAGATTACTTCCTACACACACCAACAAAGTACTATAAAAAGTGAAAATGAAAAGAAATGTCTCACAGCAATGGTGGTTATTTTGGGGTGGTAAAACAATGGAAGACCTTTTCTCTGTATTACTTTTTATTCTTATGTTTTAAAATAAACATGAACACTTTGTACAATGGAAACACATTTCATGAAACAAATCGCTATTATAATAAATGACATTGGAAAATGAGAGAATTATTCCTTGAGATCCTGAAAGAAAAATGATGCGGATTTTTTTTTAAGATTTTGCTTTTAGGTAATTTCTACACCCAACATGGGGCTCAAGCTTACAACCCCAAGATCAAGAGTCACATGCCCTACCAACTGAGCTAGCCAGGTGCCCCAGGGATCATCCTTAATAAAATGAGGGGACATGTTCTCCTGGTCAGATTTCCTCAAAGTTCTCAGATCACTCTCTCTATCTCTGTATCACCAAGCAAAGTGGGGACTACAGCTATTTGTCTTCCATTGATCTTACATACCCCTAACAGAGGTCTTCCCAGCATAATGTCTGAGTCAATAGCTCTTGATAATTAATGACTTTGAATACATACGATGGAAAGTCACTACACCATTCCTGAGGTGCCTTTTGGCCCTGCACTTAACTAGAAGGAAGGAACAGCAGGAAGGCTCCCATCGGTTAAGATGTTTTATAGAACTTGACAGTCCCATCATTGAGCCAATTTGGGGAGTTAGTCTCCTCTCCACAAGAAGAGAAGATATGGCATCTTCTCTCTTTTTTTTTTTTTCTTTTTAAGTAATCTCTACACCCAGTGTGGGGCTTGAACTCACAAGAGATCGAGAGTCACATGCTCTTCTGACAGCCAACCAGACGTCCCAATGGGATCTTCTTTTAAGGAGAGACTGTGGGTAGGTTTACAACTGAACTTACACTTTTCATTCCTAAAGGAAAGCAATGTTATCAGTTTCTTCCATTTTCTTCCACAGATATTCTTTTTTTTTAAATCTTCTTATTTTATTTATTGGAGAGAGAGAGAGAGAGAGAGAGAGAGAGAGAGAGAGAGAAACATAAGCAAGGGAGTGGGGCAGAGGGAGAGAAAGAATCCTAAGTGGGCTCCACAATCATTGCGGAGCCCAATGGGGGACTCAGTCCCACGATCCTGGGATCATGACCTGAACTGAAACCAAGAGTCGGGAGCTTAAAGCTGAGCCACCCAGGCGCCCCTCCTTCCACAGATAGTCTATGCATATATATGCAAATATGTATGTTACACACACACATATGACATCACATCACTGGTGTCTGTCTCCAATTTTCTTTTCTTTTTATTTTTCTTTCTTTTTTTTTAAATTATTTTTAAGTAATCTCTACATCCACTGTGGGGCCTGAACTCACAACCTCAAAATCAAGAGTTGTATGCTCTACCGGTTAAGCCAGCAAGTAGCTTTTCTGTCTCCAATTTTCTAATTTCTTTCCACCCCCAATATATTCAACTACACCCATAATAGTAACACTTGTTGATTTGAACTGCAGTTGAATTGCTGAAATGAACCAAAGAAAATTTCATGTAATCACTCAACAACTGTCAAAATTTGAGGTAATACTTCATCCATGCCAGTGAGCAAAACAGATAGGGCTTCCGCCTTCACAACGTTTAAAGTGTAATTTTCAAAATCATGATAAGCTATTAGCCTAATAACTACCTAATTTTTTAATGCTTATTTATTTTTGAGAGAGAGAGAGAAAGCAGGGGAAGGGCAGAGAGAGATGGAGAATCCCAAGAAGGTTCTGAGCCTGACACAGGGCTCAATCCCAGGAACAGTGAAATCATGACTTGAGCTAAAATCAAGAGCTGGACGCTTAACCTCCTGAGCCACCCAGGTGCCCCAAACCTACCTGATTTCTATAAAAAATATGTACGTGTATAAAACAACCAGAGAAAAATTGCCAATAGACTCAAATGCTTGCTCACTGGTAGAATTACAGGCTACCTGTGGGGCAGATGCTGAGTCTACAAACACCGGTGCCAAGAGACAGAATTGGATAGGCTTTGGATAAGTAGGAATTTTATACACGGAAGACATTTTAGATATAATGGAATTCTTTACTTTTAGAAGAGGAATACAAGTCTCAGGGGGTAAATGAGTGCTATTTAGAAGTAGAGGGAGACCCAGGCTGTTTCCAATCCAGAGTAGCCCATTGTGTCTGCTGTCGGTGAAAAACAATGTAGACGACTTTTTTTTAAATATTCTTTTTAATGTTTATTTATTTTTGAGAGACAGGGTGTGAGCAGGGGAGAGGCAGAGAGAAAAGGAGACCCAGAATCTGAAGCAGGTTCCAGGCTCCAAGCTGTCAGCACAGAGCCAGATGTGGGGCTCAAACTCACGGACAGAGAGATCATGACCAGAGCTGAAGTCGGCTGTCACCCAGGCACACCCCTCCACCCCACTCCCGCCCCCGCCATGTGGATGACTTTTAAGAACACATTCCAACCTTCCATTGTGAGCTGCATTCTTTTTTGTAGAAAACACTGCAAGGAGAGAACACAGCTTTGGGATCAATCAACATTGACAATGCAAAGAGTTTAAGACCATGAACTTCAGAGCCTGATTGCTGAAATAAAAATCCCTACTGTGCAACTTATTATCTATGTGACCGTGGATGGGACAAGTGACCTCAACTTCCCTGGTCTCAGTTCGTCATTTGTAAAGTGGGAATGATAATTGTATCCATTTTATGAAGTCACTGTGAGAGTAAATGGAGTTGGTGCACATAATGGTGTGATCGTAAATGTTTAAAAATCAGTCTGGGCAGTAAGGATGCTTTGTAGCAATTACCAATTTCCTACCAATGTGAGGTCAGTCAACTCACAGAATTTCTGGTATTTTAACAATAGGTTCGTCTTGAACTGGTTACATGGCCACATCACTGCATGTAAAGTTATTTATGAAAGTGGCACTTGGTAAGTGCTATATATATAAAATGTATAGATACTAGTCACTATATACACTAATATGAATGATAGCATTTTCTCTGATTTTGGAATGTTGATACAGACTGTAATTTTCAGAATAACTAAATTCATAGTGGTGCCTAGGGGGCAAAAGAGGCCCCCAAAGACCATACAACCTAACTGAAACAGTCCGTTTGCTATGCAACTACAGATTCAAGACAGATTCCCCCATGTATCTGCCCCTTCTAATCAGATTTCCACCCCTAATCCCCTTCTAGATGGAGGAGAGCCACTGTAAATGCATTAATAATTCCTATTTGAATGACATTATTAACCACATATGATTTCTAATTTTGTAACAATTAATTAAGTGTATCCCATGTGCTTTACTTACAGTATCTCAATTAGTCCATATAGCAACCATGTTGGACGGATATTATTTTCAAGTGAAGAAACTGACTTTCAGAGAGGATTCTTAACTTTCCAGCTTTCCAAAGGGCTTACATCTAGTAAATAATACATGCTTGATCCTGGTCTTTTGAGGCTAAACCTTATGGCATAATCACACATTGTGCCATAATTACAACAAGTTTTGCTTTGTTTTGTTTTTCAGTTCCATGTAAAAATACGGGTTAAGTAATTTATATAATAGTACTTTAACAATAACTGTCCATATTGAACACTACAGCTAGCTATATACTGAACCATGTATGTAATATCTAATTTTATATATAAAGTTAATAGTAAACTATTGCTGGATATTTATAAACACTAAGAAAACTCCTCTTATTATACATTTTCAGTAAATTGCTCAATGATTCTAAAATCAAGAAGGCTTATACTATGATTTCTGTACTTTTAAATTATTGTTTCAAAAGCAGAATTCTTAAAATAAGCTTAATTTCTGACTCTGAAGATATAAACACAATATTAAGTCTGTAATTTGAAAATCTTGGAAAAAGATTTCTTTAAAAGATGGGCAAATGGGGTAGAGTGGGAGGTGGTGAGGGGAGTAGACAAGAATGTCACTAAAGACAGTTTAGGGGCTGCATACACCAATATGAACGTTCCTCTATTAACTGTAGGAGTATACAGAATGAAAACATATATGATTTAGGTCAATAGGATCATCTGCTTTCAAACAAATGACATTATGCCTACAAGTATAGAGAAATATAATATCCATATTTTATTCGTACCAAGATGCATTTAACACACTCAGTGTCACAACCTGAAACACGATCTGCCCATCCTCACCTCTGAGGCCTCATTCGACCTCACCTAGACTGCTTAAACTACAACGACAATCTCCCTATTCCTGGAAAATACCAAACTGGTCCTACCTTTGACCATTCTCATCCGCTTAACATATGCCTAAAATGCTATTCCCCAGATGGGTGATCCCTCCTTCCTATGCTTCAAAACTCTGTACGTCTGACTGTCGCTCATCAGGGAAGTTTTCTCTGACCACCAAATATAAAATAGCAATCTGTACCCTGCTCATGCCATGTGCTCCCATATCTGTGTTTGACTTCTTGCATAGCCCTTATCACTACCTAATATTTCTACCTATCTTTCTTTCCTTCCTTCCTTCCTTCCCTCCTTCCTTCCTTCCTTCCTTCCTTCCTTCCTTCCTTCCTTCCTTCCTTCCTTCCTTCTTCCCTTCTTGTTTTATTTTTTTTAATTGTGGTAAAATACAGATAACATAAAATTTACTGCTCAACTATTTTTAAATGTACAGTTTGGTAGCGTAAAGTACATTCACATTGTCATGCAACCAATTTCCAGAAGTCTTCACCTTCCCAAACCGAAAGTTCATACCCCTTATACAATTTACCAATTTCACCCTCTCCACAGCCCCTGACAACCACCATTCTACTTTCTGTCTCTTTGAATTTGACTACTATAGGTTTCTCATGGAAGTGGAATCATACAGTACTTGTCCTTTTGTGACTGGCTTCTTTTATTTAACATAATGTCTTCCAAATTCATCCATATTGTAGCATGTGTCAGAATTTCCTCCCTGTTTAAGGCTGAATAATATTTCATTGTATGTGAAACATAATATGTATATACCACATTTTGTTTATCCACTATTCCATGGATGGACACTTTGGTCGCTTTCACCTTTTGGCTAGAATGCTCCTGTGAAAATGGATATACAAATAGCTGTTCAAGTTCGCACTTTCAACCCTTTTGGTTATATACCTAGAAGAGCAATTGCTGGATCATATGGAGTTCTATTTTTCATGTTTTGAGGAACCGCCATACTGTTTTCCACAGCAGCTGTATCATTTTACATACCCAATAGCAGTGCACAGGGCTCCAATTTCTCCATATCCTTGTCAATAATTACGTTCTGCCTTTTGATAGTAGCTATACCAATAGGCGTAAGATGGTATATATTTATTTTTATATCTTTTTTTTCTATCTTTCCTACCTGCTGCAATATAAGCTTCATGAAGCCGGGGACTTCATTTTGTCACTGTTGCTTCCCAAATTCTGTAACACTGCCTGACAGTGTGATAAAGGCATATTAGGCATCAAAAAATATTTATAAAATGAACTAAGTGATACCACACCTTCTTTTATCTTAGCATAATTTTCTTTGTGTTTTTTCTCTTTTTCTTTTTTTTAAGTAAGCTCTGTGACCAACTTGGGGCTTAAACTCATGACCCAGAGATCAAGAGTCTCATGTTCTACCAACTGAGCCAGCCAGGCACCACTATCTTAGCATAATTTCCAACTTGAAAAGATAAGAGCATAGTTATTGTAGGAATTATTATATAGACCATCTCAACAGATTCTCTCAGAAGTTTGAGTGTAAAATTGAGACTCTTATCTCTATTGATTATATTTTAAAGTTTAAACCCAGAGGTAATTTCAGTAATGTAATGCATACATCACATGAACTGAAGAACAAATTCTTTCTAAACACATTCTCAACAATTGCCAGGGACCATTTTTGTTTATTCCTGTGATCATCATCTAAACTGTGTCTTTTGCTGTTAGGTTCTAAAGGAATGCTCTTAGATGATAATGCTTTTCATCACCATGGAAACATTAACCACAAAGTTTATATCAAGCTCTCATAGAGATAGCTAAATAGAAAGAGAACATAAAACTCAGAACATAAAACTCAGAACATAAGACTCAGTCTTTAAGCCTCACAGAAGTAAATTCCAGTAAATTAACTGCAGATTCATGAGATCTAAAATTCAATCAAGTTCTAGCTATTTAGCTTAGCAGATATTGTTGATTTGCTACTTAACACCTTTCTGTAATTTTCCCCAACCATTTTGGTTAAATGATAATGTACCCAACCCCAACACATGGCATCGTGTTCTTATTCCTAGAGATTTTTCTAGGGGTAGGCACATGATCCAGTTCTAACAATGAAATGAAAGGAGGTTTTTGAAGGATGACGTCTAGGAAAGATTTTTCTCCCTGATACACAAAAAGGGATGTGACCAGAGGAAGACCTGGCCATCATGTGCCACACTCCACATAACCTTGCTTTCTGCTTTGGATAACATTACATTGAGACATGATACTTGGTGGGCGCGGGGAGGTGGGAGTAATGGCGTCTGGCTGGGCCAGTCAAAAGAGTGTGTGACTCAAGCTGTAATCATCAAGACAGTATGGTACTGGCACAAGAACAGACACTCAGATCAATGGAACAGAATAGAGAACCCAGAAATGGACCCATAATCATATGGCCAACTAATCTTTGACAAAACAGGAAAGAATATCCAATGGAATAAAGACAGTCTCTTCAGCAAGTGGTACTGGGAAAACTGGACAGCGACATGCAGAAAAATGAACCTGGACCACTTTCTTACACCATACACAAAAATAAACTCAAAATGTATGAAAGACCTCAATGTAATACAGGAAGCCATCAAAATCCTCGAGGAGAAAGCAGGCAAAAACCTCTTTGATCTTGGCCACAGCAACTTCTTACTCAACACGTCTCCAGAGGCAAGGGAAACAAAAGCAAAAATGAACTACTGGGACCTCATCAAAATAAAAAGCTTCTACACAGCGAAGGAAACAATCAGCAAAACTAAAAGGCAACCGACAGAATGGGAGAAGATATTTGCAAATGACATATTAGATAAAGGGTTAGTATCCAAAATCTATAAAGAACTTATCAAACTCAACACCCAAAAAACAAATAATCCAGTGAAGAAATGGGCAAAAGACGTGAATAGACACTTCTCCAAAGAAGACATCCAGACGGCCAACCGACACATGAAAAAATGCTCAACTTCACTCATCATCAGGAAAATACAAATCAAAACCACAATGAGATACCACCTTACACCTGTCAGAATGGCTCACATTAACAACTCAGGCAACAACAGATGTTGGTGAGGATGAGGAGAAAGAGGATCTCTTTTGCATTGTTGGTGGGAATGTAAGCTGGTGCAGCCACTCTGGAAAAGAGTATGGAGGTTCCTCAAAAAACTAAAAATAGAACTACCCTACAACCCAGCAATTGCACTACTGGGTATTTATCCAAGGGATACAGGTATGTTGTTTCAAAGGGACACATGCACCCCAATGTTTACAGCAGCACTATCAACAATAGCCAAAGTATGGAAAGAGTGCAAATGTCCATCAATGGATCAATGGATAAAGAAGATGTGGTATATACATACAATGGAGTATTACTCGGCAACCAAAAAGAATGAAATTTTGCCATTTCCAACTATGTGGATGGAACTAGAGGGTCTTATGCTAAGTGAAATTAGGCAGTCAGAGAAAGACAAATATCCTATGACTTCACTCATATGAGGACTTTAAGAGACAAAGCAGATGAACATAAGAGAAGAGAAACAAAAATAATATAAAAACAGGGAGGGGGACAAGACAGAAGAGACTCATAAATATGGAGAACAAACTGAGGGTTACTGGAAGGGTTGTGGGAGGGGAGATGAGCTAAATGGGTAAGGGGCACTAAGGAATCTACTCCTGAAATCATTGTTGCACTATATGCTAACTAATTTGGATATAAATTTTAAAAATAATTAATTAAATTTACAAAAAAAGAGAGAGAGCATGTGACTCTTGATCTTGGGGTCATGAATTTGAACCCCACATTGGATGTAGTTTACCACAAAAAAACTACATGATGCTTAGAACTGTGGCAGCCATCCTGTGACCAAGAGGTACAACATAGATTACACCTGAGGACTGCAAAACAGAAAGATTAGAGAGGCTTCAATCACTGATAACATTACTGATAACATCAATAACTTCTGACCTCCTTGTTAGGTAAACAGTAGATTCTTTATGGCTTAAGGCAAGATTAGCTGAAGCATCTTAAATGATGTGTGTATATGTATGTGTGTTAGGTACACTCTTCCATTAAACAGCTGTGATTCCAGACCACAACTTCATCACTTGCAGAGAGAGGGAGAGAGATGGGGCGGGGGGAGAGAGAAGGAGGGAGAATAACGGTCCAATGCAGAACGCTGAGAGACACTTATAACGAAGACAAGTGAGAGAAGAGGAAATGATGGAGAATAATAAAGAACTTCCTGGGAATGCACTGGGAGGAAAATCATGAATGAGTCATGGTCATAAATAAGGCTTTTTATGATCTGGCTTTTGACTGAATTACCAGTCTCATCTCCTGTGACCCCCTCTCAACACTCTGGTTCAGCCATTCATATCTGCTGATAACTCACTAAAATACAATATGCTTTCTACTTCTATGTCTTTGCACCTGCTCTGTCCTCTGCCTGGAATTTCCTCTCTATCTTTCAAACTTTTACTCTTCCTTCAAACACCAACTTCTCTCCCAGGCCGTTGCTGAATTCCCCCCCAGTAAACAAAGGCCCATACTGCCTGGGATCATACCCCCATGATCCAAATCATCACATTCTATTTGTTTTTTTGTTTTGCTTTGTTTTCCCACCATAGGGTAACTTCCATGAGTAGTGACTGTTTTCACCTCTGCATTTCCAGGCCTTAACAGGGCACCTGGAATGAGGAGTGGGTATTATATGCTCTATTTAAGGACATGGCTATGGTGCCTAACACATGTGGATATAAATCCATTACTCTGCCGTTTACTTGCCCATGTGATCATAGGTAAACTATTAAGCCTACTTCTCTGTCTTATAGATTGGGATAATTACTGTACCCATCTCATAGAATGGATGGGAGAATGAAATGAGAGAATACATGTATAGAACTTGGCACACACTCAGGCTCCATTAAGAGTTAGCATCACATTTCAGAGGGAGTTCAATGTAATGGTTGAATATATGAATGGTGCTCTACAGTCCTCCCAGGAAGAGTTTCAAAAAGGAAAGAAAGATCAACAGAATCAAAACTGCTGAGAAGTCTAGTAAGATTAGGGCTGTCAGTGTGTTAAATTTTCAACCAAAGCAACCTTCTCTCCACATAGTTGGGCGTCTTTCACTTCACCATCAGGCTCAACCCTGCTCCGGTCTCCATAACTATGAAGACAAAAAAAATGGGGGGAAAAAAAACAACTCCTAGGCAAAGTAACTTCCTAGAGTAGGCAAAAGGAGTGGGATCAAGGTCAGGATAATTCTTCCTATGAAACAGGAAGAAAGAAAGCAAGAATATGTGAAAATACTGTGTAGAGCTGGAGGTATGTTTCTGGTTTTCTTTTATAACTAAAGAGGATGACTATAAAAGAGGCATTTGTGAATAAAACATTTTTTACTCTCAATGAAAGAATTAAGTCCGTAATACAAGAAACCAATCTACTTTTATCAAAAACAGAGAGGACTGGGGCGCCTGGGTAGCTCAGTCAGTTAAGCATTTTGCTCTTGATTTCAGCTCACGTCATGCATGATCTCATGGTTTGTGAGTTTGAGCCCCACGTCGAGCTCTGCACTGACAGTGCAGAACCTACTTGGGATTGTCTCTCTCTCCTTCTCTCTCTGCCCCTCCTTCACTCTCTTTCTCTCTCTCAAAATAAATAAACATTAAAAAAAAAAAAAGGAAATAGGATTTTCAAAGTTGGCATACAAGTTCCCTTACCCAATTAGAATTCTGATTTAGTCAACAGCTCTGGTGTTTTTGTACAACTTGGCTTCTTATATTTGTAAATGTGTCTTTTATTATTCATTGGTGTCTAAATCAACTATATGAGCACTTCTAACAAAGGTATACAAATACTTGATAACTATCATGGATAGGTAATAGCACTACATACATTGATTTGGTAAGCATTATTTTTAGCTCAATGGTGCAGATTTAAAAAACAAGTATTTTTCCTTATAAACTAGTATTATGAAAGTGAATAGTCCATATAAGTTATGTCAAATATATTTGTTATTCTTTTTCTTTAATGTTTATTTATTTATATTGTAAGAGAGATTGAGAGAGAGAGAGAGAGAGAGAGAGAGAGCGAGCATGACAGGGAGAGAGAAAGGGAGAGAGAGAATCCCAAGCAAGCTCCGTGCTGCCAGCACAGAGCCCAACACGGGGCTCCATCCCACCAACCGTGAGATCATGACCTGAGTCCAAATTAAGAGTCAGAAGCCCAACTGACTGAGCTACCCAGGCACCCCTATATCCATTATTCTTAAATTTGTAAGCTCACTTAATTTAACCAATATCATAGTATGATGCATGTAATATTCATTACATGAGGCAGCAAGTTGGTTAAACCAGGTTGAATCCAGTTCCCAAAAGCGTTTATGTCACTTGCCTGATCCCAAAATGAACTAGGGTGAAATGACCTTATGATATGAAACTGAAGACAGACATTAAAATAGAAACTCAGTATTCATAAAACCTGTGGGAAGATTTCTTTTAGTTTTAATGTTTATTTATTTTTGAGAGAAAGAGACAGAGAGAGACAGAGTGCGAGTGGGAGACACAGAACCCGAAGCAGACTCCAGGCTCTGAGCTGTGAGCACAGAGCCCTACGTGGGGCTCAAACCCACAAACTGAGATCATGACCTGAGCCGAAGTTGGACACTTAGCCGACTGAGCCACCCAGGTGCCCCGATTTCTTGTACTTTTATAAGCCTATTCTTTAGGTCATACAAACCCAATTTATATTATATCATACATTGCAGAAAAATGACATGATCCTTCTACTTTTATTACCATAAGAGTTGAATAAAGGTTAATGAATTTAAAAAACTGCATTGCTAGGAGTCTAGTTTTTAATACCAAGTGTCTGGCAAGCTACCATCCATTATAAAGGAAAATTGTTGAAATAAATAATTTCTACATAAGACAGTGTGGAAGATTCGAGGCGATTTATTGCTATGTTACTCCAAGTAAAATAAAGCATTTTTAAATGCTTTGTTCTTTTAAGAACAAAATTGTTGGGGCACTTGGCTGGCTCAGATGGTAGGGCATATGACAATCTCAGAGCCATGAGTTTAAGCCCCATGTTGGGGGGTAAAGTTTACTTTTTAAAAGGGGGTAGGGCACCTGGGTGGCTCAGTGGTTAACCATCAGACTTCGGCTCAGGTCATGATCTCACAGTTCATGAGTTCAAGTCCCACTTTGGGCTCAGGCTCTCTGCTGTCAGCGCAGAGCTTGCTTCAGATCCTGTCTCTCTCTCTGCCCCTCCCCATTTGTGCTCACTCTCCCTCTCTGTCAAAAGTTATAAGAAACATTAAAAGAAAGAAAGAAAGAAAGAAAGAAAGAAAGAAAGAAAGAAAGAAAGAAAGAAAGAAAGAAAGAAAGAAAGAAAGAAAAAAAGAAAAAAAGAGGGGCAACTGGCAGCTCGGTCAGTTAAGCATCAGACTCTTGATCTGAGCTCAGGTCTTGATCTCAGGGTCGTGAGTTGAAGCCCCATGTTGGGCTCCACACCGGGCATGAAGTCTGCTTAAAAAAACATTGTTTTAGATATATGCAAATAAAACAAAAGTATATGTCCTAGGTCCTTAATTTCATTAAAAGAAAAAATAAAGTCCAGATATAGCATTTGACAGTAACTCCTATCTTGATGTCTCCTCTAGTTTCTTTAAACTGTAAGATACCCATTCTCAACAAGCATGATCATATCTTTGACTTTTTGTTGGGTTTCCATCACCTAAACTTGGGCACATCCCCACCTAAACTGGTTACATCCAACATAGGAAATACCATCAGTCTGTACTCTGCCCAAAGGATTCTGTTTTCAGTCTGAACTCAACCAAGAAATGACCTAGTAAGCTATAACTTAAAGTATCCCTCCTATCGCCTCTAGCTCACCAAATGGGGATCGTGACCAAATACACATGTTCAAGACAGAAGACACCAATTAGATAGATATCATTATCAGGTTAATAGGTAGATTATGGTAGAAGTTTTGCAGAGTAAAGTGACAGAAGCAAAAGACCCCAGAAATCAGACTGTAAAATTTAGTACTTTAAACAACATTTAAATTAATGTTGAAATTAATTGATTTAAATTAATTAATTTTAAACTAAATCACATTAGCATCAAATAAGATTAAAATGTAAATAATGACAACAACCCTAAAACAAGGAAGTTATCAATCACAGCATGGACATTTCTAGGAAAGAATATGGAATTGAGAATATGATCAGGCTGGATCTGGAAAAACCAAAGACTGAGACTTCCTAGTGAAGAGGCACAGTATTTTGTTTCAAACCCCGACTGGATAGTATTAATAACCACAGATGTGTCTAACTTATTGTATCTTCATTTTTTTTAATTTATTTTTTTAGTAATCTCTATTCCCACTATAGGGCTCAAACCCACAACCCCAAGATCAGGAGTCGCATGCTTTTCTGACCGAACCAGTCGGGTGTCCCTATTGTATCTTTAAATGCATATAATTTTTATTTATATTGTGAGTTCCATTATTCCTTATGAATTATTTACTGGTTTCATAAAGTCTTAAAGTAAAGAACCTAGGTATGCCTGACTGGCTTAGGTGGTACAGCACAGGACTCTTGATATGCAGGTCTTGAGTTCAAGCACCATGTTGGGTGTATAGCTTACTTAAAAAATGACTAGGGGCACCTGGCTAGCTCAGGTGGTAGGGCATGTGACTCTTGACCTCAGGGTTGGGAGTCGAAGCCCCATGTTGGCTGTAGAGATTACTTAAAAACAAAATCCTAAGGAAATAATACAAAATAAAATTGAAAAGGATGGGGTACCTGGGTGGCTCAGTCTGTTGAGTGTCAGACTCTTGATTTCAGCTCAGGTCACGTTTCAGGGTCATGGGATCGAGCTCTGTGTTGGGCTCTGCACTGAGAATGCTTCAGATTCTCTCTCTCTCTCTCTCTCTCCCTCTGTCCCTCTTCCCAACTCATGCTCTCTCTCTCTCTTTAAAATAATAATTTTTAAAACTTTAAAAAATAATAAAATAAAAATAAAATACAAAAAAGGCAAACAACAAACAAAAACACTCTTGCAAGCATTGTTATAAAAAGATATCTGGTCTAATACTTAAATATTGGTCAAGATTCTGGTGCTCAAATGAGCCAAACCAGATAAGCAAATCTATTACAGTGCTCATTTTTTTCTGAGCGTTCTACAAGTTATATTTACACAAAAGGATCTCAGTTAGACCTATGATCTTAAATCTATTATTGTTCAGCTTGTGAAATAAATTATTCTTTCAACTAAAATCCCTGCATGCAGCAGCAGCTTCAGAATTTCTATTAGTTGGGACCTAAGAGAGGAATATGATAGGAAGACAGGGAGATTCTAAGGAAGCATGATGTGAGTTACTCGTGCAGAACATAAACATATCATTTTTCTTAGATTTTATGTTACAGAATTTATGAAAATAGTAGTTTCCTAGAGTTACTTTTATTCACATTTTAGTTAAAACTGTAAAAATATGGCTTATCCATGATTAGGTGATGATGATGATAATGATGATAGAGCCAAACCCTAGCAGGGGTATTTACCTTCTACAGAATAAAGATCAAACTCCAGCAAATTGAAGACTCTCCATGGTATACCAATTATCATTCCAGTTTCATCTTTCACTATTCACTCCTGGTCTCTTACTCTGTAGCCAGTCAGTTTTGATTACTAACTATTCTGTCTACTCTTCATTTTTTCCTCCCATTTCTATGTGTCTCTTCATGCACTCATTCTGAATTTCCAATGTTTTCTTCTTCTTCTTCTTCTTCTTCTTCTTCTTCTTCTTCTTCTTCTTCTTCTTCTTCTTTTAAGATTTTCTTTTATGTAATATCCATACCCTACATGGGGTTCGAACTTATAACCCAGAGATCAAGAGTCACATGCTTTGCCAGCTGAGCCAGCCAGGCTCCCTTCAAATGTTTTTTATCCAATCTCTACCTGTCAAAATTAAATCTATTCTTCAATATCCATCTCATATTTCAACTGCTTCAGTAAAGCTAATGTGATTTCCCCCAACCAAAATAAACATCTTTTATCTGTTTTCTTATGGTATTTTGTACTCTATTATTGTATTTACCATATTCTATCTGTATTATAGTAAGCTGTGTACCTTCCTTGATTCATCTTCCAATGAATTGTTAAGATTTGAGAGTAGAGGTAAATCTAAAGTCCTTTTAGGAAAAATTTTCCAAATAGACCAGAACTTCTATAATCATGAGGCTTATCTTTTAAAAAATCTGAGGGGGCGCCTAGGTGGCTCAGTCGGTTAAGCATTCCGACTTCAGCTCAGGCCATGATCTCGCGGTCCATGAGTTCGAGCCCCACGTCGGGCTCTGTGCTGACAGCTCAGAGCCTGGAGCCTGTTTCAGATTCTGTGTCTCCCTCTCTCTCTGCCCCTTCCCTGTTCATGCTCTGTCTCTCTCTGTCTCAAAAACAAATAAAACGTTAAAAAAAAAATCTGAGGAACTTATCACTTATAATGGTCCACCTAGAGGAATATTCCAGGAGACCACCTATACTTGCAATTTGGTTTTTCATTTTAAGAGCAACCTTTTATAATGTCCAATGAAGTTGTAGAGGAAGATTACATTGTTAGTATATCTTCCATCAAATGATAGTTAAAATTGGAAATGTGATTGCCGATAGCACTCTTCTTTGAAAGACAATAAAGTTCCATTGATTAAAAGCAAATAGTTACTAATCAGGGTCTTTTTCAGACTGTCATTCGCTTGCTAGGTAATGCTGAGCACATTATACTCCTTGTGCATCCACTTACCTAATCTGAAATCTAAAATACAGATTATCTGCTTTCCAAGCTGTTACAGATATTAGTCATTAAGTGACTGTCAGGAATGATTATGGGGCACCCAGATGGCTCAGTCGGTTAAGGGCAGATCCTTGGTTTCTGCTCAGGTCATGATCTCACAGTTCAGAACCCATTGGCCGATGCTGTCAGCATACAGCCTGCTTGGGATTCTTTCTCTTCTTTTCTTTTTGCCCCTCCCCCCCCCCCTCTGTCTTTCTGTTAAAATAAATGAGTAAACTTTAAAAAAAAAAAAGAGTGATCATGAAAGAGAGAATATGAAAAGTGAACAGAAATGGTACTTGCTAATAACATCCTGAGCTTAATCTAAAGTGATCTAAGGTACTCCTGGTGGCTCAGTTGGTTTAGGCATCTACTCTTGATCTCAACTCAGGTCCTTGATCTTAGGGTCATGAGTTCCACACTGGGGTGTGGAGCCTACTTAAGAAAGAAAGAAAGAAGAAAGAAAGAAAGAAAGAGGGAGGGAGAGAGAGAGAGGGAGGGAGAAAGAAAGAAAGAAAGAAAGAAAGAAAGAAAGAAAAGAAAAGAAAGAAAGAAAGGGAATCGAAGGTGGCACCTGGCTGACTCAGTTGATAGAGCACGCTAATCTTGATCTCGGGGTTGTAAGTTCAAACCTCTAGTTGGATGTAGAGATTACTATATACGTATAAAACCTGAAAAAATAATAAAGTGATCTTAAGAAAATAATGGAGTTAAGGAAAAGTTTTCACCAAAGTAATATAATCCATTAGGACTCATCACAAGATTCTGATAACTGTTTCCCTAATATGGTATATATAATCCATTAGGACTCATCACAAGATTCTGATAACTGTTTCCCTATATGATGACATATAAGTATGTAACATTAAAAGTGGAGGAGAAGGGCGCCTGGGTGGCGCAGGTCGGTTAAGGGTCCGACTTCAGCCAGGTCACGACCTCGCGGTCTGTGAGTTCGAGCCCCTCGTCAGGCTCTGGGCTGATGCTCAGAGCCTGGAGCCTGTTTCCGATTCTGTGTCTCCCTCTCTCTCTGCCCCTCCCCCGTTCATGCTCTGTCTCTCTCTGTCCCAAAATAAATAAACGTTGAAAAAATAAATAAATAAAAAATAAAAATAAAAGTGGAGGAGAGGTGCATGGGTGGCTCAGTAGGTTAAGTGTCCAACTTTGGCTCAGGTCATGATCTGGCAGTTTGTGGGTTCGAGCCCCACATTGGGCTCTGTGCTGACAGCTCAGAGCCAGGAGCCTGCTTCAGATCCTGTCTCCCTTTCTCTCTGTCCCTCCCCTATTCAACTCTGTCTCTCTCTCTCTCTCTCTCAAAAATAAATAAAACGTTAAAAAAAATTTTTTTAAGTGGAGGGAAACAAAAAAGGATCTGCAAAATATAAAGCTTGGTTGGCAATTGTATACTTAGGACCAAAATTGATGTAATTCATTCATTACTTGGAGTTTCTACATTGCTGAATATAGGACTCAGAAGTGCGAGGAGGTAAAAAGTAGCCTTTATCCAACAATTTTACTTCTGGGAACTTATCTACCAATACATGTGTTCAAAAACCCCTATATTCCCACACATCCCCTTAAACACAATGTGCAAGATCTTCACTGTTGCAGAATGCTGGCAGCAACAGAAATGTCCATTCATAAAGAAAGTTTGAAATGAATTATGATATGTTCATTTAATAAAATAATACATAGCTGAATAAAAAATGAAGTGTATGTACCAAAATGGAGTGATGACCAAAATATTTTTTTATGAAAGAAACAGAGTACAAAGCAATGTGTACAGTAGATCACATTTATGTAAATGAAAGGGGGTAGAGGTATGTATACAGGTAAATTTTTATATAACACAGAATAGTTTCGCTTGGGAATACATAAGAAGTGGTTGCTTTAGTGGTAGGGGGTTGTGAGTTTGGGTTTGGAGTAAGGTTTACTTAGAATTATTAGAGTTTAATACTAGGCCTTTCGGCTAGCATGACAATTATTTGCATTTTTTTAAGTTTATTTTCAGAGAGAGAGAAAGAGAGAGAGCAGGGGAGCAGAGAGGGGCAGAGAGAGAGGGAGAGAGAGAACCCCAAGCAGGCTCTGTACTGTCAGTGTGGTGCCTGACATGGGACTTCATACCCACGAACCGTGAAATCATGACCTGAGCCGAGATCAAGAGTCAAATGCTTAACGAACTGAGCCACCCAGGAGCTCCTATTTGCATTTTATAGATTATAAAACTAAGGCTTAACAAGACTGAATAATTTATTTACTCAGATTACTCAGAATTATTTATTTACTCAATAGCAACCAGGTTAGCTGTACAAGTCGACTTCTGACTTTTATGTCTACTCCTCAGAAAAATGACTTAGATGTCTACTTCTAGCACTGTCCCTGGAAAGGGAAGGGGCTGATATTTATTAAGTATTTCTCGTATAACAACAATACCTAAAATTATTGGTATTTACCAAGTGCCAAGCACTAAGCAAAAGGCATTGTGCACTGTATTCATTGCATTCTTTAATTTTAAGCTAATTTTATGTAGTGGATACCACTATGATCCCCCCATTCATAAGTGAAGAAACTAGGCACAGATAGGTTAAGTAGTTTGCCTAAGATCAGGTCACATGGCCAATAAGTGACCAAACCAGACTTTGCACAGGACACCTGCATACCCCAGGCTTCACTGTCAAGATCTGTCTACAGCCTCCACAAATAATATTTGGGCCACGGGTGCACACGAGTACCTCTCAGTCTGCTCTCTGGAGAACAGACTAGGAGGAAAGCAGACCCGAAGTCACTGGAACAGAAAATTCTGGTTCCTAATTACCCAGAGCATAATTCCAAAGACAAAAGTACTGACTCAGTGTGAGCAAGTTCCCTGGCCCCAAGCACTCCTCCCTTGGTAGAAAAGGGTATCATCAGAGGAGGCCCAGAGTGGGAGCCTCCGTAGGCCAGGGACTCTTCTGCTTTTGTCTAAGGGTGATTCTGTGTGACACCCTCCAAACTCCAATGACAGAACCCAAATCTAGGACCACTGAGCAACTGAAAGTCAGTCAAAGTGTATTCAGTGTTTCATATAGTGATTGACAAAGATGTAAGTGGGAAAATATTTCCTCTGAAATGCTTACTTAACTAGTTGTTGTCACCTGTGTATTACCTCCTGCTCCAATGACAAAAACAATGTGCTGAATATACCAACTTACTTTGTGTTAACTTGGTTCTCACTCTCTGAACGTGGTAGATCACGTTTGCAAAAGTGGCTAATATCCTAACCCCATGCTGTTTCTAAAAATGTAGGATTGATATTCACCCTTCCCATGGAGTAATGGGATCTAGGTCCCCTCCCCTTGAATCTAGGTGAAAATTTGTGACTGCTTCAACCAATAGATTATGGCAAAAGTGGCCCTGTGTGATTTCCAAGTCTAGATCATAAAGATGTTATTTACTTCTGCTGTGATTTCTTGGGACTCTTACTGTTAGAGCACAGTCATCACGCTGTGAGGAAGAGAAGTGTCTACATGGTGAGGACTTGTGCATGCGTTCCAACCAACAGCCCAGCCAGCACTGTCCACCAGACATGTCTGTGAGCAAACCTTACATGATTCCTGCCCCCAGCCAGAAAGTCACCTCAAGCCTTCTGGTAACCCCAGCTGATTCCCAATGCCCTCATCAAGCCCTGCTCACACTGCAGATTACAAAATACATGATTACTATTGCTCAAAACCACTATGCTTGGGGTGACTTGTTATGCAGCAATAGGTCACTGAAATTTTATTTATAAATCTTTGCAATCACAGCTAGGTTTACTGAACTCAGGGTTGTATGTGTCATTAGGAACAGGTGATTGCTCTATTTTTCTTTTTTTAACTAAACTCTATACCCTAGGTGAGGCTTGAACGCACAACTCGGAGATCAAGAGTTACATGCTCTACAGGCTGAGATAGCCAGGCACCCCCTTATTAGCTCCTTAATATACCATAACCTACCTATAAAATAACTCTTTTTTTAAATTTATTTTAATTTATTTTTATCTTTATTTTGAGAGAGAGAGAGAGTGGGCGGGGGGTGGGGGCGGAGAGAGAGAGAGAGAGAGAGAGAGAGACAGAGAGAGAGAGAGAGACAGAGAGAGAGAGAGAGAGAGAGAATCTCAAGGAGGCTCCGTGCTGTCAGTGCAGAACCTGATGCGCAGCTTGAACTCCTGAAACGTGAGATCGTGATCTGTGCCAAAACCAAGAGTCGGACGTTTAACCGACTGAGCCACCCAGACCAGCCACCCCAAATAACTCTTTTTTTTAAATAACTTCAAAAAACATGAAACGTTAATCTTCTCTAAAACCTACAATGAATGAAGTCCCTATTTATTTTTCATTTCATTACCAATATTGAATATAGCTGATTTAGAAACTTTTCTTAACGCCCCTGGAAGCTCTACTCATCAAGCAGACACAACATGACATATTATCTTGTAATTTTCCATTTGTTTTCTTGATATAGTTTTATTGTATGCATTTCACTTTTATAAATGGCTTCCCTCCCAGACATGACGATTTGCCTCGTACTTTCATATAACATTTAGATTTAAAATTATGTAAATAACATTTTAAAAAACAAAGCCAAAAGCATATTAACGTCATTAAGATTTCCTAAAAATTACATGGTACATACCTATTTCTAAAATCTGAAAAACTCAAAACATCTAAACCTAGAAGAAACAGTCCAAAAATGGACTCATGTCAATATGTCAATTGATTTTTTTATGAAGATGCAAAGGCAATTAATAGATAAAGCACAGTCATATCAATAAATAGTGCTGGAACAACTGGATAGCCATAGGCAAAAAAAAAAAAAAGGTTCTTGATCTATAAGTTATAAAAAATCAACTCAATATGGGCCATAGACTTAAACGTAAAATGTTAAAACTATAAAACTTTTAAGAAAATATGGGAGAAAATATTTGTGACTCTAGATTAGGGAAAGAGCTCTTAAACACAATAAAAATGCAACCCATAAAAGAAAAAAAATGATAATTGGACTTCATCGAAATTATAAGCCATTTCTGAGAAAGTGTAAAGAGAAAAGACAAGAAACTGACTAAGAGCAAATGTTTTCAGATCTCAGATCTAACAAAGAACTTACATCCAGAATATATAAATAACTCCCTACACAATAAGAAAACAACACCCAGTTTAAATGATGGCCAAAGTATTTGAATACTTCAACAAAAAAATGTAAGGATGGCAACTAAGCACATTAAAATGATGTTCAACAACATCAGTCATTAGAGAAATACAAATTAAAATTACAATGCAGTACCTCTGCATACCGACTAGAATGACTAAAACGAAAAAATGATACCACCAATTTGTATTCTTTTTTTTAAATTTACATCCAAGTTAGTTAGCATGGAGTGCAATAATAATTTTAGGAGTAGAATACAGTGATTTATCCCCTACATATAACACCCAGTGTTCATCCCAACAAGTGCCCTCCTTAATGCCCCTTGCCCATTTAGTCCATCCCCAACCCACAACCCCTCAAGCAACCCTCAGTTTGTTCTCTGTATTGGAGTCTCTTATGTTTTGTCCCCCTCCCTATTTTTATATTATTTTTGCTTCCCTTCCCGTATGTTAATCTGTTTTGTATCTTAAATTCCACATACGAGTGAAGTCACATGATATGTCTTTCTCTGACTAATTTCGCCTAGCATAATACACTCTAGTTCCATCCACATTGTTGCAAATGGCAAGATTTCATTCTTTTTTACCACTGAGTAATATTCCATTGTATATATATATATATATATGTATATACATACACCACATCTTCTTCATCCATTCATCTGTCAATGGACATTTAGACTCTTTCCATACTTTGGCTATTATTGATAGTGCTGCTATAAACATTGGGGTGCATGTGACCCTTTGAAACAGCACACCTGTATCCTTTGGATAAATACCTAGTAGTGCAATTGCTGGGTAGTAGAGTAGTTCTGTCTTTAATTTTTTGAGAAACCTCCATACTGTTTTCCAGAATGGCTGCACCAGTTTGCATTCCCACCAGCAGTGTTAAAAGAGTTCCTCTTTCTCCGCATCCTCGCCAATATCTGCTGTTGCCTGAGTTGTTAATTTTAGCCATTCTGACTGAGATAACATCAAATGTTGACAAAGCCTCAGAGCAACAGGAATTCTCACTATTGGGAGGAAAGCAAAATAGTATAATCACTATGGAAAATAGTTTAGCAGTTTTTTTATAAAGTTAAATATACACTTACGATATGATCCAGTAATCCTATTTCTAGGTATACACCTGAGACAAATTAAAACTTTATGTTCACACAAAACCTTAATAGCAACTTTATTCTCAATTGCTGCAATCTGGAAACAACCCAAATATCCTTCATCTAAATGGCTGAACAGTGGTACCATCCATACAACAGAATACTACTCCACAGTAAAAAGGAACAAAATATTAATGCACACAGGAAGTTAGATGGATATTTAGAGCACTGTGATGAAAGAAAAAAACCCAAAGGTGATTATCTAGATAATTCCATTTACAATGATTCAGGTAAAGGCAGAAATGTAGGGACAGGACAGGTCGGTGGCTGTGGTCAGTGGCAGCCAGGGGTCAGAGAAGGAAACATTTGTTTGACTACAGTGGAATTAGCACAAGGGAATGTTTCAGGGAGATAGAACTGTTCTGTACCCGGGCAGTGGTGGTGGAGACACAGCCTAAGTATTTGTCAAAACTCATAAAACTGTATATAAAGTGAATTTTACTGTATGTAAATTTTTAAAAATTAAAAACTCGAAACCAGTATACATCAATGTATGCTATATTATTTATGGCCTTGTTCTTCCATTACTTCACTGTCTGAAGGAAATTATCCTCTTTTGTTACTAAAATACCTTACATAACATGAAAATTCAAAATATAAGTTATCTTGACCTTAACCATAAACAAAGAATGGAATTGATATTAGAAGCATGAAAAACTTGAAAATATAAGCCTATTGTTGTTTGTTTACGCCTGTTCCAGAAGACTCTCCATTAACCCAACTCATTTTCAGAATTTTAAAAATTTTTTTAATGTTTATTCATTTTGATAGAGAGAGACGAAGAGTGAACGGGAGAGGGGTAGAGAGAGAGGAAGTCACAGAATCTGAAGCAGGCTCCAGGCTCTAAGCTGTTAGCACAGAGCCCGATGTGGGGCTCGAACTCACAAACCGTGAGATCATGACCTGAGCAGAAGTCGGACGCTTAACTGACTGGGCCACCCAGGTGCCCCAGAATTATTTTTTTTCAGGACCACTGTATTAACAGCAGGAATAATTGAAGAGTTCTCAGGGGTAAGCAAAAGCTAAATGAGGGATTTAGTCTCTCAGCAACCATGACGCTAGAGAAATACTCTCTTAGAGAATACAGAAGTGAAAATGGAATTCAAGTTATCTCACTTAACAAATTACAATAATGAAAATTATTTCACTCTGCTATAAATTCTGCAGTTATTTTCAAGGTAACCTAAAGGAGAATGGTTACATTCTTAGCAAGAGTGCTAAGACAAGCTCCCTCAAGAGTCACAATGTCTGAAAATTAGAAGGGGAATACAATAAATAATAGTGATTGTGAAACAAGGCATGATCAATTAAGACGAAGTCTGAAATCCCTGAGTTGCAACTGTCTAGCTATGACCTTGAGCAGGTAGCTCAGTTCCTCTAAACCCACATTTCTCATCTGGAGAAGAGGAATAACATACCTCCTTCATGGAACCCTTGAGAAAAAAACCAGCTTAGCATTCACACCTGAGTCATTATAAATATTTCAGCATTACATATATGGGAGTTGTCTAAGTTACCACAGCATACAAAGAAGGAACACGTGGTTTGCTGCCATAAATGCAAAGACCCAGTACCAACAAATCTTGGAGAAGGATTGATCATGAAATGAAAAGACACTAAATGTTACTAGCACCAATTTCAAAGGATTTCTTATATCTTTTCAATTCTCCTAGCAATCATTGCCTTGGAAACTCCCATCAGCGTTCATCAGAAAGATGGTTAAGGCCAGAAAGAGGCTAGCAAAATATCTTAACTTCAAGATGTCAATAAATACTCATTTAATTAATTGATTTAAGTTTTCTGGCAATGGCCATAGGTATCATATGGGTCTCTTAATATACATAGACAAACTATTTAAAAACTTAGTTGCAAAACTACCATTTCTTAATCTTTTCTTTACAAAGTGAAAAAGTGAATGAAGAATAAACACAGGAAGAAATCCAGTAAATGTGTCTTTCTGCTGGAAACTAATCTAATGCAGATATTTATAAAGTAGGTGAAACGTCTGTACCACGTCATCTTGTATATAAAATAAAGATAAACCTTTATTTAAAAGAAGGAAAAAACTGGGGTGCCTGGGTACCTCAGTCAGTTAGGTGACCAACTTCAGTTCAGGTCATGATCTCCAGATCACGAGTTCAAGAGCCCTACATCAGGCTCTGTGCTGACGGCTCAGAGCCTGGAGCTGGCTTCAGATTCAGTCTCTGGCTCTTTCTACATTTCCCCTGCGCTCGCTCTCTCTCTCTCTCTCTCTCTCTCAAAAAATAAATAAACACTTAAAAAATGCTTTAATAATAAAAAAAGAGGGTAAAATTATGTATCTAGTATCTTAGGAGCCTAGGACAGAGTATATTGATAAATTTTCTCTCCCTCAACATGACAGAATGAAGTTGAAGGTCATTTTCCCTTGACCTTCTCATTTTTGGAACCTAGATTTTAACCACGGTATGTGAAGCCACTGGACTACTTTAGCTATTTCATGCTGCATCAGTATTTTCCAAAAGCTAAGCAAAAATATTTGTCCAAAATATCAAATTGTAAAATAATACATGTAGTATCTGATATGTAATTCTAATAACATATTAAATAATTAAAAGAGAACAGAAATATATCAAATTAATGCAAACAGGAATTTGGTCATACAGTGACTTTTTAGATATATGCAGGCCTAGGTATTATTTAGGCTCATTATTAGAGGAATGATCAAAACAAAAGCTGAGAAATAAACATATTTTTAAAATAATGTGGAAAGGACCTTATAAGCAATTCAGAATTTAAATGTTTTAATGTTAGTCTTCATTAAAAATACCTACACCTGCTAATGGATAAGATTTTTGTGTGTGTCCTCTTCCTTTCTTTATCTTTAAGGCATGAAATATTACCTTATGCAGAATATATGTGTGTTGAATAAATGAATCTTCACATAACATTCTCATTGAAATTAGACATTAAACACACTAATTTACCAATTATATTTATATTCACAAAAAGACTTTCTAAAGTATTTTTTATTTCTAAATGTCCATTACATAATTAAAATTCACTGCTTTGGAGTTCTATGCTTTCTCAATTATACTTTTTCTCTCAATCATGACTTAAAAAGAAAAAAATTTCAGATTTTAAGTCAGTTGTGATTCAATCCAGAATTGGTTTGAAAAATAATTCTTAAAGAACAAGGAAAAAAGATGTGTGAGAAACAGTGACACCGTTAAAATATACTGGGACTGGGGCCTAAAATATTTCACCACTTGCAGGAAAACACTGTTATCTCTTCTGTTTTTTTTGGTTTTTGGGGTTTTTTTTATTCCTAATTGTCTCAAAATCACTTGCAGGCAAATGGTGATACTGCAGTCAGAGGTTGTCAGTATTTTTTTTCCACCTGCCTGGATGAATCAGGTAGAATGGAATGACCAATAATTCCAGGAGCCTATTTCTACATCCTATGCAAATTAATGCACCAATCACTAAAAGAGTGCTTCTTTAAGGTCATATAAATGAAAGTCTAACCAGAGGACACCACTCAATTACTTGAATGTTGCAGCATTATGTCATTTACACAGCTTCTAGTTAGGAGGTCCTCTAAGTAGATATCTACAAAATAACAATGACCTTTCTTACAAATTTTTTCTAGTAACTATTTGCATATATACTTTCTTAGATCAATACAAGTATTCTAAATATAGAATAAGATTTCATAGAGATTTTTATGAGTACGTATATTCTGTTTAAACTAATATATTTTTATCCTTAATGCTTATATGAATATATATACTACATACATATATACATATTTAGTCAAATAGATATAGAAATGTTTTTTCATCCTATTTTCTTGCATAGGATGTGTTTTCTCTTATATTGCAAATACCAATAATTTCACCTTCATTCTTACATGCATAAATATCACAAATATTTATCACAAAGATTTAATGATACCTGCCACCACAATTCTTCAGGAAAAAAAAAATAGCTCCATGTGCAATTAAAAACGCATTGTCATAAAATTAGAGTCCTGTGCCCTATAAGAGTTTAAAACCCTAACAATTTCTTTGGGATACCATTTTAAAAAGTGCCATTAAAAAAAGTATACATTTTTAAGAAAGAAGATTTTCAAAAGTATACATTAATTTTTAGTTGCTGCATTAAAAAATGCACATAAACAAAGGTTGCCCCTAAAATAGCACTACCTGTACATATTAAAATTCAAATGTGGCAAAGACCTGGTTAAGTGTCAACTAAATTTTATGGGCAGAATTCCTTTTTTCAGAAATTCTGAAGCCCCTGGTGTTCTTCATAATTTCTACACCGTCCTGAAAAAAGACCATTGTGTTGGGCATTATCTTCCCGCCCAGATAGTTTCCATAAACCGATTTTACCCTATTTCTAAACAGGAATCCAATTATCGTTGGTAAAGAGGTTGCCTCCTTGGAGTCAGTGGATCATATTTTCACACCCATGCACTACCCTGATCAGGGCTAACCCTTGCGTTCCTACGGCGATAACCTAAAGTGGTATGTAGTTCAGGCAATGACAGCAGGAAACACACACACACACACACACACACACACACACACACACACACAAAACTCTTTCAGATACCAAATCGCAGATCACAACCAGATGGAGTACTCCCTTGTTTTAATATTACCATACAAACAGAAAACAGGACTCTTTCAAATAGCCAAAGCAATGTGCATTCCCCTCTTGCAGTATTGGGGAAAACTGTCTTTGCACACGACAGAGCAGGAGCACATGTTTTCTAGTACTACATGTCTATTACAGGGCTGCAGTTGTCCGGGGTAGCTCTGTCTGAAAGTTGAGAACTGGTAAGTAACATATAGACAAGATTCCTCCTCTCCTAAGAGTGGGAAGTGAATGCTTCCGGCAGTCCCTCTCAGAGTCCTCGCTGGATTTGGGTCTGGGGTGCATTTCCACCCTGAGGGCACCACGGGTTTCTTCTAATGGTGCAGCTCCGCAGTAGATCATGTGACATTTGGGTGTGTGCCTCTGTGCGCGACTTGGGGGGGGGGGTGGGGGATGAGTTTGCGGGGGCGGGGGGGTGTGCAGAAGTTACACGTCTGGTTTTGGAAGACGTGTTTCTAGGAGTGTATGTGTGTTGTCTGTGTGCCTGTGTGTGTCTGTGTGTGAAGTGAGTAGAAAAAGAGATTATGAGACTGGCCTGGGCCAGCGATGCGGCAAGTACGCCTATGTCCGCCCACCTCTCGCGCAGCCCCTACCCGGGGCGAGGTCCCGTCCTTGAGGGAGGCGAGGACAATGGGGTGCGCCCCTCCCGCACTTTGTGCACCCACCTGACGAATCCGCGGCGGGTTCGGCGGGGTGGAGGCCCCGCCTTCCGGGGCCGGGGAGGTGGGAGAAGCCATCTTCCTGGTGCTCCGGGTTTCTTCCCCCTGTCACGCCCGGGTCCCCCGCGTCTCCTGGAGTCCTCAGCGTCCGGCCTGCGGCCCGCGGCCCCGCAGGGACCGGGAGACTCCGCAGCCGCCGCGCCCGCGGCCCCGCCCGGCCCCTCCGCCGCAGAGTGCAAGGAGCGGCCGGCCCCTTCGCTCGCCCTGGCGGAGTCCCGGCCGGAGCCCCTAGCGCCTTCCCGCGCCCACCTACCTCCCGGCCGGGAGACTCGGGGCCATGGCGGTCCGGGGTCTGGCGCGACCTTGGCCGCGAAGCCGGGCGGACGGCGGCCACTTCCCAGCGCCGCGCTCCGCGCGTGTGTCTGAATGTGTTAGCGGCGGGGCTTATTCTAGCGGCGCCGGGAGAAAGGAGGCTGCTTCCCTCGCTGCTGCCGCTATCGCCAGGAGAGCGATGAGCTCATGGACAGCTCCCAGAAATATGTCTATATGCACCACTGACTGCCGGAGTTCGGGAGGTGGGTGGGGAGAAGGAGGCTCCTCGGCTGGCGCTCCCGCATCACAGGCAGACGTTCCCCCGGGAGGCCCCCGGCCTGCAGGACACGTCCAGCTCTTCCCTGCCCATCTCCACACTCGCTCGTCTCTCTCCATTCATACAGTGCACACATTGCCTGTTCACACCCATTCTCCCCCTTCGCATTGTGATAGCCACGCACTCACCAGCGCTCACCGCTAGCCTCCACAGGCACACATTCTTTGTTCTGTCAACCACTCCCTATTGAGAAGGAGAAATTAATTTATGGACTGGACACGGCGTGAAATGCCACTGCGACTTCAACCTATGTCGTCTGTGGGCTGATGAACTGCCTTAAGCAGTGTGTCCTTTACTCTTTGGGCGTTTCCCCTTCCCCAAGACCCAGCTTCTCCCCTCCCATCTTCATTCATGAGAAAGTATCCGTCAAACTACTGTCCAGGGTAGTGATGGACCCCATCCTCACTAAGGTGAAGAGAACGTCCTCTGTAGTAGCCCTGTGAAGAACTTAAAAGACAGGACCAGGTTTTGCAGACCTCAATCTGTGCAAGAACTTGTGGCAGCAGTAGTGAATCCCGCACAGGGACCAGCTTTGTTTGCATTATTGTCTCTCAGGGATACATCTGGAGCTGTCATTGACTAAGTGCAAACCACTTTCCAAGACCTGATCATTTTTTCTCTTTATTGGCTCCAGCTGCCCCACTGAGGTGGAAATGACAGCTTTTTATAAATAAGGTGACCCTCAAGAGATTAATTGTTCCCTCTCATGCATCAATTTCCTCTTTCTTATGGATCTCCATACAAACATATTCCCACCTTTAAAAAAACCAAACTTTACCAGCAGATACCCTCCCCTTACTCCTATCCCCCCAGCTAGTATTTCAGTTGATTATACCTCTTTCAGTAAGATCTTCAACAAAGTTCCAATACCTCCCATTCTTATCCTTACACTCTCCACTAAAGCTTCTTATAGAAGCTTTCCTCCATTTATTCCACCAAACTTCCTATTGCCAAGATTCCCAGTGATGTTCATGTTACCAGGTCTAATGGTCAATTCTCAGTCTTCATTTGGCTTGACCACTAAATGATTTTTTCAAATGTTTTATTTATTTATTTGGGGGGGGGGGAGGCGAAGAGAGAGGGAATCCCAAACAAGTTCCACTTTGTCAGCACAGAGCCCGTCTCAGGGCTCAATCCCACCAATCGTGAGATCATAACCTACGCAGAAATCAAAAGTCAGATGCCCAACCCACAGTGCCACCTCAGGCACCCCTAAAGGATATTTTTTTTAATTGAAGTATAGATTGCATGTAATACTATATTAGTTTCAGGTGTACAACATAGTGATTTAACAATTATATACATTATGAAATGCTCATAAACATGACTGTAAAAAAAATCCATTCCTCTTGATCATCTTCTTAACTCACTGGTACTTCTCTTCTGTCCCCTTTACTATTTCTTCCTCATCATCCAGACCTCTACACTTTGAAATATCAAAAAGTTCAGTCCTGGTCCACCTTTTCTTCTCTATTTATACTCACTTTGTTGTTGATCTTAAGATGACCTCAGTTCTATGGCTTTAAATAGAATCTGTATTATGGGGTGCCTGGATAGCTCAGTCAGTTGAGCCTCCGACTTCGGCTCAGGTCATGATCTCACAGCTTGTGAGTTTGAGCCCCATGTCAGGCTCTGTGCTGATGGCTCAGGGCCTGGAGGCTGCTTCAGATTCTGTCTCTCTCTCTCTCTCTCTCTCTCTGCCCCTCCCCCACTCATGCTCTGTCTCGGTCTCTCAAAAATACAAAAAAAAATTTTTAAGTTAAATAAATAAATAAATAAATAAATAAATAAATAAATAAATAGAATCTGAATTCTGATACATATTCCCAAATGTGTATCTCCACCCCCCAATTCCCCTATTAAGTTTAAACTCCTACTGCCAACTAATTCCTCCTCTACCTGGATATCTAGGAGTTTCAAGCTTACCAGGTGCAAAACTGAGCTCCTTTTTATCCTCCCCTCCCAAATCAACTGCTCAGCTATAGCTCTACCCATCCTTCAGATGTTCAGGGCAAAAACCTCCAAGATATTCTTAATTCCTCTCTTGCTCCCACGATCCACATTTGATCTAACAGCAAATCCTATTGGTTCTATGTTCATGCAGCATTTCATCACTTCGTTTACACCATAGTCTCTCTAGCCCAAGCCACCATCATCTTTCACTTGCCTGAGAGCACAAGTCTCTAATCAGTCTGCATTCTCCACCCTTGCTCCTCACAGTTGGCTTGCAATGGAGCAGCTGGCCAATGCTCAAAGACCTCTTATGTCTATTCATCTCACTCACTCAGAGTCAGAGCAAACGCCTCTTGATATAAGATAAAGTCTATGTAATCCATCTTCCATTCCTGCCCACCACCTTGTTTCTACTTCTTGAGCATTCCAGGCCTACTCTGGTTTTGGCCCTTTGGACTTAAACCACTTCTCCAGAAGATATCATCATAGATCATTCCCTTACTTCCTTCAGGCCCCTGTGCCAATATCACCTCATCAGTGAGGTCTCCTTGGTGAATTATGTCTCCCAAAATTCATATATTGAGTCATAACCCCCAGTACCTCAGAATATGACCTTATTAAGAAACAGAGTGGTTGCAGATGTAGTTAGTTAAGATGGGGTCATACTGAGTTGGCCTCCAATCCAATATGACTGGTGTCCTTCTAAAAGGGGGAGATTTAGACACAGAGACACACACACAGGGAGAGCACCATGTGAACATGCAGACAGAGATTGGGATGATGCATTTCTAAGCCAAGGAATGCCAACAAACTACTAGAAGCTGGAAAAGTGGCAAAGACAAGATTTTCCCTCACAGCCCTCAGAAGAACCTGCTTTGCCAACATTGATCCCAGATTTCTAGCCTCCAGAACTGAGAGAGAATAGATTTCCTCTGTTTAAGCCACACATTGGACTCTGTGCTGATAGCTCAGAGCCTGGAGCCTATTTCAGATTCTGTGTCTTCCTCTCTCTCTCTGCCCCTCTCCCGTTCATGGTCTGTCTCCCTCCCTCTCTCTTTCTCTCTCTCAAAAATAAATAAACATTAAAAAAAATTTTTTTAAAGTGCCTCAGGAACGTGTGAGCTATTTCAAGTGGGTTAAGTAAAGACATGATTCAGTCCTTTGAATATAAGGTATTCAAAGTACAACGCCTCCCTTTTCCCTTATGCATCCCATCTATCCATTCATGTACACAAACACTCAAACCTGCTTCAACCTCTTCATTCTTAATCTACATAAAGAGTCTCGCTGTCGACTGAGTCACTCAAACTAGAAACTTTAGTGTCATTCTCAACCTCTCTACATCTCTCACACTCTATAATCTCTCACCAAACCCTGTGAATTCTAATATGGTAAAGTCCTGCTTCTTTTTCTCCATATCCATGGCTTTAGTCCAGGTTAGTTCAGCTACACTTAGTGTGTTATTGTAGCTTCTTAATAATGGCCCTTCAGAGCTTTTTCTATTCTGAAACATCTTGCATAATTCAGAGTATCTTCCTTAAAAACAAAAACAAAAACAAAAAACCCTCCCATTTCAAAAGCCCTGATGGCTTTCTGTTGCCCTCAGGATGAAATCTACATCCTTTCACTTTGAAATAAAAACCCTTCTTAATATTAATATACTTTTTTTATGCTCAGGAAGATTTCCTAAGAATGATAGCTATAAAAAAAATTTAAAGAGAAGTGGTAGATTTTCCTACATAAAATTATAAAACTTCTTTACATTAAAACTCACTCTATTATAGGGCATGAAAATATTTATGAATATGTATTTGTGTGTGAACAGAAAAAACTTAAAAGCTAAATGACCGAGGGCAGCTGGGTGGCTCAGTCAGTTGAGTGTCCAAGTCTTGATTTCAGCTCAGGTCATAATGCTAGGGTCATGGGATAGAGCCCTGCTTTGAGCCCTGCGTTAGGCTCCAAGCTGGGCCCGGGCCCTGTTTGAGATTCTCTCTGTCTCCCTCTGCCCTTCTTCCTTATTTCCCGCTCATGGTAGCTCCCAAAAAAAAAAAATTTTTTTTTTTTAATTTTTTTTTTCAACGTTTATTTATTTTTGGGACAGAGAGAGACAGAGCATGAACAGGCGAGGGGCAGAGAGAGAGGGAGACACCGAATCGGAAACAGGCTCCAGGCTCTGAGCCATCAGCCCAGAGCCTGACGCGGGGCTCGAACTCACGGACCGCGAGATCGTGACCTGGCTGAAGTTGGACGCCCAACCGACTGCGCCACCCAGGCGCCCCCAAAAAAAATTTTTTTAAAGAGAGGAGGACTTTTAGGAGAACTCACAAAAGAATAGTAATTTCTAATAAGCAGATGGAAAAAAATGTTTAGCCTCTTCTGTAATAAAAGAAATGCAAATGCAAATGACAAACTACTATTTTCACGTTTAAATTGGCAGAAAAGAGAATTTTAAGCAATGAAAATCCCTCCAGAGCTTCCAAAAGAATTCTGAAGAGTATCTTGTCACTCTGTACAAAAAAAAAGCTGTAAAATATACAAATATACATATAATTTTTGAGTTTGAAAATGATCACAAACATGAACAAAGGTTTTTTTATTGCAGCATTCTTCATAATAGTAAAAACAAAGACAAATAAACAATAACAACCTGGAAATCACCTAAATATTCTAAAGAAGGGAATTGAGTACATACATTGTGGAACTTCCATATACAGGAATGTATAATGGAATGCCATTAACCCATTCAAATAATTCTTCAGGCAAATATTTCATGTATGGTAGTTTTCATAATAAATCATTTCAAGGGGCCCCCGGCTGGTTCAGTCAGTAGAGCATGCAACACATAATCTCAGGGTCTTGAGTTCAAGCCCCACATTGGGTGTGGAGCCTACCTAACTTTTTTAAAAAGGCAAAAAAATAATTGTTGCAAGTTATCAGTTGTTTGTTTGTTTTCCTTTAGTGCCCTTCTCCATTTTTTCCACAACTAGGCCTTTGAGCTTGTTTCCTTCTGCTCCTGATTCACTCTCTGTTTCTGCCACTTTCTTGTCCTTGGAAACCAGCCTCGACTATGCCTTTGGCCCCCCACATGCTGGGTTCCATCTGCCCAGAATGCCCTCACCTCCCTTCTTCACCTAACTAACATCTGTGCACCTTGCAAGACCTAGATCAAGAAAGTCTTTGTTTACTCCTTTAGATAGAGTTTTGTTCTCAGTGCCCCCAGAGCAATTTTAGCCAGTTCTATTTTAATACTTGCACATCTGTAATTTTTCTGTCTACACAGTTATCTTCCCAACCAGACTACGAGATTTCAAAGGGAGTTAAGACTGGATTTTTTTTTTTCTGAATTTTCAGTTCCTAGCAGAGCCCTTCACAGTTAGTAAGTGCTCTATAAAGCTTGTGATTTCAAGGAGCACAACTTGAAACAATATCGAATCATAATTTATGACCACAGCTAGCTGACTGCATTGAATTTCCACCAAACTACGTGTGTGTGTGAGAATGTGTATACGTGTGTGTAGGTTCGTGTGTTTGTATAAATAATTTGGAGTCACCATTGTGTCAAATATGAAGCAAAGAAACATAACCACATAATTCTTAACTTACAATTCTCAGAAAACAGTCAACACTTCTCAAAGGTGTATGTTTTGTTTCCTTAAAGAGATTACAACCACTTATGGAGATATAGAAATTTACACATAAATTTGTATGATCTTGTATTTTCATAGATCTACATATCTCCCCAAATAGTAATATATACATTATTATAAATATATTTAAAGTAAGTTCATTAACATTTCAATCAAGCTTCAAAAAACCCAGAGCCTCCAACCTTTCAAATGTCTGAATAGCTATTGATCTCCATTCTAGAACAGAGGCTCATTATCATTGGTGCGATATTTGTGCAGGTCCGAAAATTAAAGGTGCGTATTATGATGTGACAAACTTGGCTTTGAGTCTGGCTTCTATATCTGATTATACGTTACCCCTCTAAACCTTATAGGTTGTATGTGTGGTAGGAGTTGGAGGTCTAGAGGCGATATAAATCATTTACTGTGTCTGGACACTCAATGACTACAAAGCTGTATTAGGTCTTATTTTCTTCCTTAATCTGACATTCCACATTTATTTTATCTGTAGGCTTTTTTTAATGTTTGTTTATTATTTTTGAGAAAGAGAGAGAGCACGAGCTGGGGAGGGGCAGAGAGAGGGGGACAGAGGTTCCAAAGCAGGCTCTGCTGGCAGCAGAGACCCCAATGTGGGGCTCGAACTCAGGAACAATGAGATCATGACCTGAGCTGAAGTCAGAGGCTTAACCAACTGAGCGACCCAGGCGCCCCTATCTGCAGGCTTTTATAGGTATCATATAATTTATGCCCACAACTACTATGTGGAGTGGCAGGACAGTGTTATGCTTATGTTATAAATAATGAAAATGAGTCTCAGGGTTTAGATGTATGACCCAAGTCATGCTAGTAAGTGCTGTTTTCAGAGCTCCTGTTGAACATTTTCTCTTGAATTACACTACATTGGAACTTTAGTAAAATTCACAGGTGGTTTTCTTTGGCGGAGGGTGGGGGGAGGGGAAAAATTCACGGGTGTTTTCTGATTCTGACAAAAAAAGAATTTTCTTTTGTTTGAACTCCGATGCCTAATTTCCCTCTACCATTTTTTCCCGGTTTCCTAAAATCAACTGAAGACCACGAATAACATGAAATGCATGCATGCTTCAGTATGTAACCAGGGTACATCACCTAAACTGCTGAATCAACTTCCTAGAAGTCATGGGTCCACCATTAATGTGCCATTACTCCACCCCTTCTGATGTTTATCCAGGGCTGCCTTCCAGAGGATCAAGTATATGCGATAGCAAATTGTGAATAAGTAGCCAGGGCATACAGATGTCGAGTGTCCTTGTCCTCAGCATACCACCTGGCTACAGTGTTTTCATTCATTTATGGCTGCTTTCTCCTCCTCTAATTCCATTTGTAACTGGGGGGGAAAAAGCTAAGGACTCATCGTATTCATAAGAGAAGATAGTTTTAATATAGTACAGTTGGCATTTTAGGCAGGATTTGTAGTCTAAAGGCCTTACTTTCCACACTAAACTCTAAAGCTAAAAAAAAAGTCTCTTTATGTATGTCAACTATACTCAAAAAAAAAAAAAAAAATAGAGAACAAACAGGGTTGCTGGTGGGTTAAATGGGGGATGATATTAAGGAGGGCATTTGTCGGGGCGCCTGGGTGGCGCAGTCGGTTAAGCGTCCGACTTCAGCCAGGTCACGATCTCGCGGTCCGTGAGTTCGAGCCCCGCGTCAGGCTCTGGGCTGATGGCTCAGAGCCTGGAGCCTGTTTCCGATTCTGTGTCTCCCTCTCTCTCTGCCCCTCCCCCGTTCATGCTCTGTCTCTCTCTGTCCCAAAAATAAATAAACGTTGAAAAAAAAAATTAAAAAAAAAAAAAAAAGGAGGGCATTTGTTGTGATGAACACTGGGTATTGTGTGTAAGTGATGAATCACTAAATCCTATGCATGAAAATAATATCACACTGTATGTTAACTAACTGGAATTCAAAACAAAACAAAACAAAATAAAGCAAAACACAAACTTGGGAGGGAAAAAAAGAAAAAAAATTAAAGTCTTCCTACAGCTTCCAGACAAAATTGAAAACGGTAATAAATCTCTAAAGAGAATTGGGCTCGTTCCCAAATAAATATATTAAAACTATATATATATATATATAATATATATATATATATATAATGTCCAAAACAATCTTAAAATTAATCAATTAAAAGAACAGGAGCTTCAACTACACAAAACAAATCAATAGGAACACCTGAGTGGCTTGGTCAGTTAAGCATCCAACTCTTTTTTTTTTTTTTTCAACGTTTGCTTAATGTTTCTAAGATGCTGTTCTGAGCAGCCTGTAGGTAATTACTTATTAAATTCTGACAATCACTTTATCAAATAGGGATCAATATTATCCCTGTTTCATAGATAAGGAAAAAGTAACTTGCCTGAAGCCACAAAACTGATGAATAGAGTGGAGCTGGGATTTAAACCTGGGTGGGTAGTCTTGCACCAGAATCTATGTTCTTTTTTTTTTTTAATTTTATTTTTTATTTTTAAAAATTTACATCCAAATTAGCATATAGTGCAACAATTATTTCAGGAGTAGATTCCTTAATGCCCCTTATCCATTTAGCCCATTCCCCCTCCCACAACCCTTCCAGTAACCCTCAGTTTGTTCTCCATGTTTATGAGCCTCTTCTGTTTTGTCCCCCTCCCTATTTTTATATTATTTTTGTTTCCCTTCCCTTATGTTCATCTGTTTTGTCTCTTAAAGTCCTCATAGGACTGAAGTCATATGATTTTTGTCTTTCTCTAATTTCACTTAGCATAATACCCTCCAGGTCCATCCATGTAGTTGCAAATAGCAAGATTTCCCTTCTTTTTGATTGCCGAGTAATACTCTATTGTGTGTATATGTGTATATATATATATATATATATATATATGTATATATATATATATATATATATATATATACCACATCTTCTTTATCCACTCACCCATCGATGGACATTTGGGCTCTTTCCATACTTTGGCTATTGTTCAAAGTGCTGCTATAAACATGGGAGTGCACATGTCCCTTTGAAACAGCACACCTGTATCCCATGGATAAATTCCTAGTAGTGCAATTGCTGGGTTGTAGGGTAGTTCTGTTTTTAGTTTTTTGAGGAACCTCCATACTGTTTTCCAGAGTGGCTCCACCAGCTTGCATTCCCAAGCATCCAACTCTTGATCTCTACTTAGGTTATGATCTCATGGGTTCATGGGATCGAGCCCTGTGTCAGGGTCTACTTACAGTGCATAGCCTGCTTGGGATTCTCTCTCTCTCTCTCTCTCTGCCCCTCCCCCATTTGTGCACCTCTCTCTCTCTCTCTGTCTCTCAAAACTTAAAAACAATCAATAGACTGAAATTCAGATATTCTAGCTCACATAGATCTTGATCCAAGTTCTGTTTCCTATGAAATATAGGCTGAATGTTAGGAAGCTGACACTGAAGATTTCCATTAGGACTCCTTTGTTTCTTTCAAATTTTATTTCCTATCTTTTGTCTACATAAAACTTTTTTCAGCTGAACCAATCTAATGTGTAAATTAATCCCCACAGGGGCACCTGGCTAGTAGAGCACATGACTCCTGATTTTAGAGTCATGAGTTCAAGCCCCGATTTAGGCATGGAAACTACTTAAAAACAAACAAAAAAGTCATAAGTTAATCCCCACATTTATTTCTGCCTTCTAGTTAGAGTATTATTGGATTTCCCTAGACTTCTCTAATGGCCATAACTTTTGATTATTTATTAGCACTTTTTGTCTGTAGCAATCCTATCACTCTTATGTATATATAATACAGGGTAACACTTAGTGTATAGTTTTCTGTATTTTATGTATGCAGTTTATTTCCCAATTGCTATGTCATTAACAGCTTAAAGTCAGGGGCTATGTCATATAATTGCCTTTATTTCCAGAACCCAGTACATGTCCTACAAATAATAGGCATGAAATAAATGATTGTTGATATTTCTAAAAAGTCACCAGAAATAAAAAAATCCCTAGAAATGGACATTAGTTTTTATGTAGGAGCTCCAAAAAGAAAGGAATATTTTTCTCATTTTCCAGTCATTTTTGACTTCTTCAAAATAATAAGGAGTATAGAGAGACAAGTTTTGAAGAACACGTTGGTCTTCAGTTGGCAGCTTATACCTGTACATGCATTACATATTATAATATATGGCATTACATTTACATATTAAATAACAATATACCTTATCACTTGAAGTTATTCCAGATGCTTTTGACACTCATATTTACAAGTGTATCTCAGTATTTTACAAAATTTTATTAAGATTCTAAATAGTTATTAAGCTTGAATCTTTTATAAAATATTAATTATAAAGGTAATGCATTCTCATAGTAAACAACAGACAACATACAATATAAAGTGAAAAATATGAGTCCTTTACTTCTCGTTACTTTAGTCCCATGCCCTAGTAGTCAACTAACATAAATTATTTCTTATTTGTCCTTCCAGAACTCTTAGCACACATGTCTGAAAAGACAAAATAAGTATATTTTAGGAATTATGTTATACATTCTACTTTACAGGTTGCTTTTTTCCTTTTTTTCCCCCCACAAGGTGCTTTTAATCTCTGTACAATATAGCATGTTTCCATATCAGTATATACAAATCTACTTAGTTTTTTTTTTTAAGTTTATTTATTTATTTTGAGAGAGGGAAAGACAGAGCACATGAGCCAGGGAAAGGCAGAGAGGGGGGAAGAGAAAAATTCCCAAACAGCCTCCACACCATCAGCGCAGGCCCGGGGCTCAATCTCACAAACCATGAGATCATGATCTGAACCAAGAGTTGGACTCTAACCAGCTGACCCATCCAGGCACCCCTGCAACACTTTCCAAATGATGATGTCCCCTTTGTCATTTCCTTTCTGCAGCCAAGACCAAAGAGTTGAGACTGACATTTTCGCTGGGAGGAATTCCCTGGAGACTCAGCCAAGTTGTTGGATGAATCAGTGGTTCGTTTCTTTTGATTGTGGTGTAGTAGAAGTCTTAATACCATAAACAACATGGTATTATCAGACACCACAGCATCTTCTATCACAGCACATTTTTAAGAAATCAAATAAGTGACTCTAAAAGTCAAAGGTTGTGTTATGAAATTAATATAGGCCCAGGCTTGGTTTCAGGAGTGTGATGGTACCTTTAGGAGTACTGTCCTGGATGAGGTACAGGATAATCTTTCCAATAGAAGATGTTTACAATTAGAAAATACCATTATTATTGCATGTTTTGGACATGCAATATCCAAAATCCAAAAATCATTTGGACAACATGATTTACTTTGACCTTAAAGGACAGAAAAGGTAATCTTGACTGAAATAAACCTCCAGAAGGCTTCTGACCTTCTTCTTCACTGGGATATTTTCCAGTTCATCCAGGGCAATATGCCTGGTACATGAAGAGCCAATGTGAAAATCAGCTGTGTAGGTCAAACAGGTGAAGTACTCTTTTATAGACTTGCTCTAGTGTTTGAAACAAATCCCACTGAAAGACAGGAAGTACCTTAGTGTATTAAGATAGTATTATCCACCTTCCAAATAGATAAGTGACCATTCAGAACAATTAGGAAACTGAAGTACAAGGAAGACTGAGGAAAACTACAAATTTAGGACACATTCACCTCACAGTTGCTGAAACAGCTGTATAAGGTGTTTCAGAAAATGTGAAAGAGCGGGTTCCTGGGTCGCTCAGTTGGTTAAGCATCCAACCCTTGGTTTCAGCTCAGGTCATGATCTCACAGTTCCTGTGTTCCAACCCTGGGTCGGGCTCTGCACTGACGGTACATAGCCTGCTTGGGATTCTTTCTCTCCCTCTCTCTCTGCCCTTCCCTTGCTCATGCTCTCCCTCTCTCTCTCAAAAATAAAAATAAACATTAAAAAAAAAAATAAGAAAAAAATGTGAAATAGGACTCTGTCAAAAAGCACTTTTCTAGAAGAAGAATGTAGAATAGAAAACAACTTTATAAAATAAATAAGAATTCTGCCATATGATAGAATTTCTTTCCTAATAGATATTAGTTCTTGGTGAAGTAATGAAGGGAATAAAAGCAGAAGAAATCAAGTTAGATATACTTTTATAAATGAGAAAATGTGCATTTGACCCTGTATGTTTTTTATCAATTAAAATGCAATCTAAGGATCTGTAAATTGGAGCAGAATATTCATAAACAACTAGGGAATTTTGAATAACAAATTTCATTGCTTTGCAGATGGCACATAGATGTGACTTTGTAAAAACAGATCAGAGAGAACAGGAAAGAAATAAAGACTAATTTACTTCGGTGATAAAATAATGTCTGAATCCCCACACTAAACAACCATTTTCCTGTTCTGCTAAAAGTGCTTTATATGTTACTTAGCTTTTAAGATAAGTATCTATTTTTTTTTTTTTTTGTCAATTGGGCACATAAGCAAAGTTTCAGTTGGTGTCCTTGAAATAGTTTCTTCAATTCTATGCATCTTTCTTTCTTAAGTGCAAAAGGGGATATGGAGAATGATAATACTCAAAGACCAAGACAAGGATAAAACATCCTTTAGAAGTCAACTATTCAGGACCAGTGAGCACCCCACATGGCATGACCGAAACCAACCTCAGCTGCTGCTTCTCATTCTCACAGCACAAACCAGAAAATCCGGGATCATCCTAATCTCCTTCTTCTCTTCCACCAATCTTCCCCACATCAGTTATTAAATTCCCTTCCTACCGACTTCTTTGGTAACAGTCCCTTTTTCTTTCTTCACAGTGGCCACAATTTCAAGCTCCTGACACCTTTTCCCATTTTACGGCAGGGACTCCTTGACTGCTCTGTCTGACTCTGATCCCATGATCTATCCTCCAATGATCTTTCTGAAACAAAAGTGTAATCAGGTGGCACTTCTGTTTTCACTCCTTCAAAGGCATTGCACAGGATTCAGGATAAAATCCAAATCCTTGAGTTTAATGAGCAAAGCTCTTCACAGTCTGGTCCCTGCCCATGGCTCTTGCATCATCAGCTACGATTTCCACACGTGCCCTGAATATATCTTGCTATTTTCTACCATCTTGCCTTCAAACACCCTGCTGCCTATGAGTCAAACGCTCATTCTTACTTCTATAAACCAATGCTCAAGGTCCCTCTTCTGGGTTCTGTTACCTCCCACCCCCACATAAATTCCTGTTTTAGCTCTCATTTTACTTATGCTACGCATTCATTCATTCAACAATTATTTGCGTGCCTACTATGTGCCAGGAATTCTACTATATTGTCACTGTGCTTTGATGATTTATGTGTCTCTTCTCCCTCTTTGAATGTAAATTCCCTGCATAGTGGATTCATCCATAAGGATGAATGGACAGACAGACAGAGGGTTGGAGATTTTAAAGGATAGCTGACAGTGTTCTTTATAAGCACCAAAAATATTTTGTATTAATCATTTTATGTAGAAAAATTTCTAGGATGTACTATAAACTCCCTGCTTTCTTTTTTTTCTTCAATATATGAAATTTATTGTCAAATTGGTTTCCATACAACACCCAGTGTCATCCCAAAAGGTGCCCTCCTCAATACCCATCACCCACCCCCCCCTCCCCCCCCCCCCATCAACCCTCAGTTTGTTCTCAGTTTTTAACAGTCTCTTATGCTTTGGCTCTCTCCCACTCTAACCTCTTTTTTTCCCTTCCCCTCCCCCATGGGTTTCTGTTAAGTTTCTCAGGATCCACATAAGAGTGAAAACATATGGTATCTGTCTTTCTCTGTATGGCTTATTTCACTTAGCATTACACTCTCCAGTTCCATCCACATTGCTACAAAGGGCCATATTTCATTCTTCCTCATTGCCACATAGTATTCCATTGTGTATATAAACCACAATTTCTGTATCCATTCATCAGTTGATGGACATTTAGGCTCTTTCCATAATTTGGCTATTGTTGAGAGTGTTGCTATAAACATTGGGGTACAAGTGCCCCTATGTAACAGTACTCCTGTATCCCTTGGGTAAATTCCTAGCAGTGCTACTGCTGGGTCATAGAGTAGACCTATTTTTAATTTTTTGAGGAACCTCCACACTGTTTTCCAGAGTGGCTGCACCAGTTTGCATTCCCACCAACAGTGCAAGAGGGTTCCCGTTTCTCCACATCCTCTCCAGCATCTATAGTCTCCTGATTTGTTCATTTTGGCCACTCTGACTGGCATGAGGTGATAGATATCTGAGTGTGGTTTTGATTTGTATTTCCCTGATGAGGAGCGACGTTGAGCATCTTTTCATGTGCCTGTTGGCCACCCAGATGTCTTCTTTAGAGAAGTGTCTATTCATGTTTTCTGCCCATTTCTTCACTGGGTTATTTGTTTTTCGGGTGTGGAAACTCCCTGCTGTCTGAAGAAATACTACTACTGTTTCACCTTACTAAATGACTCCTTATTACTTTTCTTTGAAGTATTTAAGTTTTTTCTATATTTTCGTTTTCCTTCCTTGCTGATATGAAATGATTTTTTGCTTACTACCGTTGTCAATATGCCACTCAAGACAGATGTTCTTCCTCTAACACCAATCTGATCTGTTTAAGTTTAGAAGACACATCATAAAAGTTGCTGTAACTATATGCAAAATACAAACAAATGGATACAGAATGAGGTCCTGAAGACTCTTTTGTAAGAATAGTCATGAGGGTGGCTGGGTGACATGGTCGGTTAAGCTCTGACTTCAGCTCAGGTCATGATCTGGTAGTTCCTGAGTTCCAGCACTGTGTCAGGTTCTCTGCCTGCACAGAGCCTGCTTCAGGTCTCTGTCCCCCTCTCTCTCTCCCCCCCCCCCGCCCCTTGCACACTGTCTCTGTCTCTCTCAAAAGAAATAAATAAACTTAAAAAAAGAGAATAGGCATGAACTCTAGAGCAATGGACTTTAGGACAATTATTTTTGCATACTCAGAATATTTTGCTTACTTCAAGATTCTTTGGGTTCTGTATAGCAGTGGTATTAATGTACCAAATTTAGTACCATTTTAAAAACTAAAATCTACCAAAACAGAAATTAATATTTGAACATATACCTGTTTAGAAAATAGTAATAAGATATGGTATGGTGGAGGCCTCTGGCTGGCTCAGTCAGTGGAGCATGTGACTCTTGATCTCAGGGTCATGAGTTCAAGCCCCACATTGGGCTGGAGCCTACTTTAAAAATTAATTAATTCATAAGTAAATAAAAAAAGATACGGTATTGTGAAAAGACAAATTACAAAATTGATTTGATTTAAACATCTGGCAGAATCTATGAAATTCCTCAGTATATGGTGAAATGAAAAGCATGAGCTTTGGAAACAGATAACCCAGGTCCAAATCCTTGTTCACCCCTGGGTGATCTTTGAGTAACAGCTATTTTACCTTCTGTGATCTATAAAATCCCTAACCTGAAAAATGGAGGTAAAAACACTTCTTGGGGGGCCTGGATAGCTCCAGTTAAGTATCCAACTCTTGATCTCAGCTCAGGTCTTGATCTCAGGGTCATGAGTTCAAGCCCCACTTGGACTCCACGCTGTGTGTGGAACTTACTAAAAAAAAAAACAAAAAAAAAAAAACAACAAAAAAAAACTTTTCTTATGTGTTGTGAATAGATTAAGATAATAATTTAAATAGTCAACAATGTACACTAACAATTTGTAAGAGAGAGTAGCTGTTATGTAAGTGGACTTACCACAGTAAAAATAAATTTTTTTTAAAGATAATAGTTTAACAGCAATTGCTTATTGGGCATTTTCTCTTGTAAGAATGAACTCCTCCAAATAAGATAGGCATCTATATCAGTAATTAGAGAAAGAGAGCTGAAGCCTCAACAAAATGGTAGATCATTAATGTTTTACTAGGCAAATCTTGTAATCCCTTTTACATTTATGCTATCAGTGCCTCTTTCAAGCAACCTTGTAACCTTTGCTAACATGGTTACAGCCATGCTCAGCCTGCTTTCGTGAGATCTCCCCTCCTTTATTTGTCAACAAGCTTCAGGCCTTCCCCTAGAGAATACCAGGCCCTTTTTGAAGAAGGTGTAAAGGTGGTTTTTTTGTTTTGTTTTTTGTTCTTGTTTTTGTTTTGTTTTGTCTTGTTTAATTCTGAGTTGTGGTAAGCACTTTCTATCCATTAACTCATTTAATCTCATGGAACACATCCGTGTTTTCTTTTTTCTTTTATGCTATCTTTATTTTTTTTTATGAGGTAAAACAACAAATAACATTGTATTAGTTTCAGGCATACAACATAATAATTCAATACTTATATATATTGCAAAATGATCACCACAATGCCTAGTTAATAGATGGAAACTTTAAGATTTATTTTCTTAGCAATTTTCTAATATATTAATACAGTATTGTTAACTCTGGATGCCTTGCTTGTACATTACATCCTCACGACTTTTTTTTTTTTCTTTTTTAGTTCATTTGCTATTTTGAGAGAGACAGAGAGAGCTTAACAAGGGAGGGGGAGAGAGAGAGAGGGGAGAGAGAAAATGCCAAGCAGGCTCATGGGCAGACCCGATGCAGGGCCTGAATTCACAAAACCGTGAGATCATGACCCTGATCTGAAATCAAGAGACTGAGGCTTAACTGACTGAGCCACCCAGGCGCCCCTGACTTATTTATTTTTTAACAGAAGTTTGTAGGTTTTTTACTTTTCAGTAATCTCTACACCCAGTCGGGAGCTCAGACTTACAACCCCAAGATCAAGAGTCACATTCTCCATCAACCGAGCCAGCCAAAGCACCACTGAAGTTTTGTAGCTTTTGACTCTCTTCCCTAGTTTGCTGCCCTCACTCCCACTCCTCAGTCAGGTACTGATATTACACCACGTTTACAGACAGGCAGAAGTGGAAGCTTGGGTTGTTCAACACAGTAGTCAGAAGCACATGTGGCAATTGAGCACTTGAAACACGGCCTGTGTGGGGCACCTGGCTGGCTCAATTGGGAGAGCATGAGACTTGATCTCAGGGTTGTGATTCAAGTCCCATGTTGGGTATGGAGCCTATTTAAAAAAAAAAAAAAAAAATGTGGCTCACCCTGAACGAGATACACAGATGAATACAAGCTATTTCATTAATGTGGTTTACTTTGGGGTGCCTGGGTGGCTCAGTTTGTTGAGGATCTGACTTTGGCTCAGGTCATGATCTCACAATTTGTGAGTTCGAGCCCTGCATCGGTTCACTGCTATCAGTGCAGATGCTGCTTCAGATCCTGTGTCCCCCTCTCTCTCTGCCCCTTCCCTGCCGGCACTCTCTCCCTCAAAAATAAATAAATGTTAAAAAAAAAATGTGTCAAGGGTGCCTGGGTGGCTCAGTCGGTTTAAGTGTCCGACTTTGGCTCAGGTCATGATCTCGTGGTCCGTTGAGTTCGAGCCCTGCGTCGGGGCTTCTGTTGCTGACCGCTCGAGCCTGGAGCCTGTTTCAGATTCTGGTCTCCTTCTCTCTCTGACCCTCCCCCATTCATGCTCTCTCTCTGTCTCAAAAATAAAATAAACGTTAAAAAAAAATTTTTTTAATAAAAAAAATGTGTCTATGTGGAAAATAAAACACAATCTTAAAAAATATATATTGGTTTATGTTAATTGCATGTTGAAATGATATTTTGTATATATTGGCTTAATAAAATATTTTAACAAAATTAATTATACTTGTTTCTTTAACTTTCTGTAACTTGGCTACTATAAAAATTTAAATTACTTATGTACTTCATAAGTAATTATGTGTCTCATAAGCTTCATAGGACAGCACTGGCTTAAGCAATTTGCTCAAGATCACCCTGAGAGTGTCAGAGGCAGAGTCAGAACCAGGTGGTCTGGCCCCGGAGCATACACTCTATCACCATGCTCTGAATCAGCATAAAGCACTCAATGGCCCTTTGGACACATAGTATCACAAATTCAGTGAATGTGCATCCTTTGGTCTTTTTCCTTCTATGTTCTCTACTAACGTGTCCCCTTCCTCCACCTCGGCTTCCTTCTAAACTACATATTAAGTAAGTCAGTCTAAAAAAATAAAATAGCAATCTGTTAGATAGAGAGCCCATGTGGTACTGAAGTGATCTTCTTTTTGCTTTAATAGTTTTAAGATGACACAGTTATTTTATCCACAATGTGTGAAAAGCTAATGTCTAAGAATAGGCCTACAGGGATACTGTGATCTATTTCTGAATACCATTAGGTCAACATTTATTATGTTGAGGTATACCTGAATTTTCTAGCAAATATCTCAATCATGGCATCATATGCTCAGAGCTGGGGAATGACTTTGGGATGAATCCCTCCATGATGCTCCCCCAGAAAATAGGGTTGACAAGATATATCATTGCCTCTGTATGTGAAAATTATGGCTTGGTGTACATTTTTTGTTTATAAACTGCTATGTTTTCAAGCTGATAATCCTGGGATGCCTGGCTGGCTCAGTCAGTAGAGCATTCGACTCTTGATCTCAGGGCGGTGAGTTTAAGCCCCACGTTGGGCGTCGAGCCTACTTAAATACATACATTCATACATACATACATACATTACTTATATATGTATATAGGTCCTAAACTGAACAATTAAAATAACCATAATAATTATTATTACATTTATTACATCATTTACTGAGTGCTCATCCTTAGAAGACTGTTTTCACAGATGAAAGATTTAATATGTGTAAAGATTAAAACAGTGTTGGCACACAGTAAGTAGTCAATAAATGTTAGCCATTATTATTACAAAGTAATATTAAACTTTGACTCACTGATGTATTTGGTCCTCAAGACTCCTGTAAGAGAGAAGTGAGGTTCAAAAAAGTTAAATAATTTGTCAAAGTTTATATAGTTGATGGAACAGCTGGATGACAAGACAAGCCATCTGACTCAGAGCCAATGCTTTTAACTGCTATGCTCTCATTCCATAAATGCCTTTCTGTGTGCTTTCGTAATTGTGCAATACCATAAGATTATCATGAAAAAATTTTAAATATAGATAACAAGGTGAAAAAATAAAAAGTATTTATAATCCAACTGGCTCCGACCTAGTAACACCTTGATTAATTCTTCCAACTATTTTTCTACTGATTTAAAAAGTGCAACATCTAGGGCACGTGGCTCAATCAGCTGGTAGAGCATGTAACTCTTGATCTCATGGTCCTGAGTTTTAGTCCCACATTGTGGGTGGAGATTCCAAAAAAGAGGGGGCACCTGGGTGGTTCAGTCAGTTAAGAGTATGACTCTTGGTTTCATCTGAGGTCATGATCTCACAGTTTGTGGATCAAGGCCTGAGTCAGGCTCCACACTGACAGCACAAAGCCTGCTTGGGATTCTCTCTCTCCCTCTTTCTCTGTCCCTCCCCTGCTCACATGTGCTCTCTCTTTCTCAAAAATAAATAATTAAACTTAAAAATTATTTAAAAAACTGCATCTAATTTACTTAATTTAATAATATATTATAAATATCTTTTAAATGTGATTTTACAAAAAAATTTTAAAAATTAAAAATAACTGTGATTTTACAGCGTCTTTTTACGGCTGCATAGAATTCTATTATATTCGTAAATTATTATTCAGGTATTTATTTTTGACTATTCAGATTGTTTCTAATTTTTTATTTCATTATAACATATGTAAACTATGCTGTTATGTGTGCTTTTTTTTTTTTTTCAGTGTTTACTTATTTTTAAGAGAGAGACAGTACAAGCAGGGGAGGGGCAGGGAGACAGAGGGAGATACAGAATCCAAGGTAGGCTCCAGGCTCTGAGCTGTCAGCACAGGAGCCTGATGTGAGGCTCAGACTCATGAACTTTGAGATCATGACCTGAGCCAAAGTCGGATGCTTACCAACCTGAGTCACCCAGGTGCCCCATGAGTACCATTATAGTTGAATATTTTTACCCCTTGTTAATTATGGCTTTCAAATGCATTTCTAGCACTTCAAAATATATTTTTTTACATATATATTTTGAAGCTTTAGATACATAACACAGATTTGAAAGAATTTACAAAATTAGACTCCCATGAGTGGTGAATATAAGAGTAGCCTTTTCACCATATACTTATGAATAGTGTGCATTGATTTTTTAAAAATATATTTTGATACGTGAAATACTATATATGGTTTAATTGATTTTTTTTTTTTTTTTTTATGACTAGTGAGGTTGAACTTACTCTTTCAAATTTTCATGTGTGCCTTTGCTTAGGAGAGCCTCCCAGAGATTGTTTTCCTCACTCTTATAAATATGTCTTTGTGATAATAAAAATAGCTGGTATTTGCTGAGCACATACTGTGTTTCAGACACTATGCCAAGTACTTTATAGATACCATCTGATTTAATTCCTACAAGACTACTAGTTACCTGCTATTATCATTCCCCATTTCCAGATAAGAATACTGAAGTTTGAAGAGGTAAGTTCATTGATCAAGATCACAAGCCAGTGAAGAGCTGAACAATCTTGGAATATGTACATTAATAAGGATCATAATATTCAGTCCACCTAAATTGTCTGAAACAAATATATGGGACATGCTCTGTGGAACCAGTGTTTCTAGGTAATTGTTAAGACTGTAGCAAAGAAAAATAAACAAACAAACAAACAAAAAAGACTGTAGCAAGAGTTTGAAATCAAACAACCTCAGAAAATATCAAGCAATGACTACTACAATACTTCTTCTGTCATAAGCTATATGACAACTATATAGGAAATTTATAATTTTCAATATAAATAATGTTAACCATATATCTATATACATATTTTTCAAAGTAGCTCTAGACCAAATGGAGCCTGAACTCATGACCCTGAGATCAAGAGTCACATGCTCTACTGAGACAGTCAGGCGCTCCTTAAAAATGTTTTTAAAAATGCAATCAATCAAAATATTTCTAATTTGGGACACAAAGTGCATTATAGTTCTTTATATACCAGATGTCTAGTACCTCTCATTGTACAGCTCAGTTTAACACATTATCTTATAGCATGAGGACATTTTGGAACTTTTCAGCTTTCGAAACTGAAATTAAAGAAGAAATGAACTTAAGGTACCCTTATACAAATCTTGAGGTAATTCAGAGGGGGAGAACATATCATTAACCTTTTGATCATTAGTAATTGTGTTGTCATTTTCAAAAAATTAATTTTGTGTGTAGCAGAGAAAAACAAGAAAATCCCTTGCCCTAATGGAGCTTACATTCTAGGCAGGGGGTTGGGAGGGAGATAGATGTTGCAAATAATATATACTATTTCAGGTGGGTAAAGGGGCTGTGAAGAAAAAAAAAGGAAGGTAAAGGCACAGAAATGATGGGAGAATAATGGATGGGAACAGTGCTGTTTTAATAGAAGGATCTGGGAAGTCCCCTCTGTCATGCTGGCATTTGCACAGGGACCTGAATGAAGTGATGGAGCAAAGCCTTGCAGTTATTTTGGGAAAGAACATTTCAGGCAGAGAGAAAAGCAGATGCAAAGGACCTAGGGCAGGAGCAAAAGCTAATGTAGCCGGAATGGAATGAAAAGAGGTAGAAGAAGAGGTTAGAGGGAGTGGGGCGGGGCCAGGTACAAAGGGCCTCATGGGCCACTGTAAAGACTTTTGATCATTTGATTGACAGTGAAAATCACCGGAGGTTTCAGAGCAGAGGAGTTATACATTCCGAGCCACACTCTTACTGCTTTTAAGATTAGACTGTAGGCAGCAGCCATGAAGGCAGGGAGGCCAGCTGAGACGTCATTGCACATGTCCAGTTGTCCAAGTATGTAGTTTAGACTAGGATGGTATCATAGGTGACAATAAAGGTCAGATTTGGGTTGTTTATAAAGATAAGACTGACAAAATCTGAGAATGGTTTGGATGTGAAATGTGGAGACAAGAAAGCAGTTAAAGTGGCTTAAATATACAGGACTTTGTCTTATTTCATTTATTCATCTACTTGTTCATTCTTTCATAGATTTATTTATCCAGTATTTCCACAAGCTGACAGAATGCCAATCAATGTGCTGGATGCTGGAAAGCAAGGAAAAGAAAACCTTTTAGCCTAGCAGATTTTAGAGGCATATTTTTCAATAACTTTTTTTTTTCCTGATCATGAAACTAATATTGGGGCGGCTGAGTGGCTCAGTTTGTTAAGTGTCCAACTCTTGATTTAGACTCAGGTCATGACTTCAGGATTCGTGAGTTCCAGCCCCATATTGGGCTCTGTGCTAAGAGTGAGGAGCCTGCTTGGGATTCTCTCTCTCTGCCTCTTTCTGCCCCTTCTGTGCTCTCTCTCTCTCTCACTCTCTCTCAAAATAAGTAAAATAAACTAAAAAAAAACTAATATTGATTGAAGATATTTTGAGAGAAAGAAGCAAAAAAAAGAAAAAATCCCCATCAAGGTATTAAAGTCTTGAAATTTAAACATATATTCTCCTTGAAATATTATTTTATTATAATATGAGGATTTCTTTAAGTTTTTTTTAATGTGTATTTATTTCTGAGACAGAGAGAGACAGAGCATGAGTGGGGGAGGGGCAGAAAGAGGGAGACACAGAATCTTAAAACAGGCTCCCAGGCTCTAAGCTGTCCGCATAGAGCCCGACGTGGGCTCGAACTCACAAACTGTGAGATCATGACCTGAGCTGAAGTCGGACACCTAACCGGACTGAGCCACCCAGGCGCCCCTATAATATGAGCATATTAAACAAGGTTTCTTCCTGTCATTTCATATCTATGTATGTATTGTCTAGAATACATGTAATGTCACATAGTTGGGATCATACTCTATACAGAGTTTTGAACCCAATATTTCTTCACTCAATATAGTTCCTTTGACATGTCATGTAAAGTCTTTCAAAAATATTATCTTTAATGGCTACATCTTATTTCTTCTTATGAGTATACCAAAATTTTCTTGACCATTCCCACATATCTGACTTATTTTCTTTGGGAAAAAGAATCCTGGAAATGGAGTTTTTAGATCAAAGGACCAAAATTTCTTGAAAGTTCTTCAAGAAATTGTTAAGTAGTTCTCTTGAAAATGTCAAGTATATACGTATCAGCAACATATGATCACTTTTTTGTCTTTGGACCCTTGTCAGCACAGAGTGGTAAATTTTTTAAAGGTTCTATTATTTTTGTTTTTTAAGTAATCTCTACACCTAATGTGAGGCTCAAACTTACAACCCTGAGATCAAGAGTTGCATGCTCTACTAAGTGAGCCAGCCAGGAGACCCAAGTAGTAACTTTTTAATTGCCAATTTTTGCAGTAAGAAAAAGTAAAAGATTTTCCGTTGTTGGGGCGCCTGGGTGGCTCAGTTAGTTGAGTCTCTGAATCTTGATTTCAGATCAGGTCATGATCTCACCATTCATGAGTTCAAGCCCTGTGCTGGGCTCTGATAGCTCAGAGACTGCTTGGGATACTCTCTCTCCCTTCCTATCTCTCTGACATCCCCTGTTCACACGTGTGCTCTCTCTCTCTCTCTCTCAATCTTTCAAAATAAATAAACATTAAAAAAAAAAAAGATTTCCATTGTTGCTTTAGTTTTCATTTATTTGAATACTTTAAAATGTTTAAATATTAGGCATACTTACGTATCATAGTTTACCTGCCGTTTACTTTTGTGTTCACACCCTTCATGGGGGTTTCTTGTGGTGTGCAGGAGCAATTTTGAGACAAAGTTAACTGGAGATTAAGAAGACTGGGGACCTCCTGGGGCTAAAGATACTCTGGCAAGGGTAATGAGGTTAAAGTCTGTTCTTCAGCTTCTTTGATCTGGGACCTTGGTAGCTTACTCAAGGATGGCTCAAGCTACCCAAAGTCACATGCTATAAATATAATATTTTTTAAGATTTTATTTTATTCTACACCCAAGGTGGGGCTCAAACTCACAACCCCAAGATCAAGAGTCACAGGCCTCATGGACTGAGCCAACCAGGCATCCTAATTCACTTATTTTAAATAAAGTGTATAGTCCACTAGTGACTGAATATATGTGTCTTATTTGCAAATCACTCTTTTCCTATTGACGAGCTATCTGGTTAATCAGTTTAATAACAAATTCAACAAGTACACATTAAGTGCCTATTATCTGCAAGTTAATACAGTTAAATAATGAGCAGCTTATGGTTTTTCCCCTCAAGGTCTTTATAGTCCTATGGGGAATAACAGATTCCATTTAATTATAACATAACAAATGAAGGAATCACAAAGAAAAGACATGAGAAGATCATTTGCTGAGCACAAATGGGGAAGGGAACTTAGTTGGTATTTAACTAAACCATTGTGGAGTATCCCCCAGAGAGTGTAACTTTCTAGTGTGCCTCAAGTACATGTCTCTCCCCTTTGAGGTCTGTTGGGTCAACCCGAAATATTGGCCTTTTCCTGATAATACCATTACAGCCAATGCATTGCAATGTCACTCTTTCTTCTTCAATGTCCTTTCTATAGTACTTTTAAGTTTAAAGTTTTGAGTGTTTTATCAAAGTGCTGACCACATCTAGAGGGCATAACCAAATTATCACCTTCATGGCCTTGGCACTTTTACCTTCATGGTCCCCTTATAAATATTGAAACTATAGTTAATAAACTGTGCTGTATAAAGGCAAATATATATTATGTGTTAAAATATAAAATATTTTTTTGAACCTGAAAGTCATTTTTCCTTCTGATTTTAAAATAAATTAAAACATTTTCTTAAGCCCAGAAGAATACTGTGGCCTGCATATGTGATGTCTGCTGTGCCTATACCAAGTCATTAATTTCCTCAATAGCCAGTTTCTACTCAGGGAACTTTCTTGAACACAGTCAACCCAACTTGTAGGTATAGATACCTATTAGTCTTAACCAAAGAGAAAGACTCTTCTCTACCTTCAGCATGCCATATGCCTGGTCACTTAAAGAAGGTTTGATGTGGGACATCTGGCTGGCTCATTTGGTGGAGCATGTGACTCTTGATTTTCGTGTGAGTTCGAGATTACTTAAGAAAAAAATCTTTTTATTTTTTTTATTTTTTTTTAAAGTTTATTTCTGAGACAGAGAGAGACAGAGCATGAGTGGGAGGAGGGGCAGAGGGAAAGGAGACAAAATCCAAAGTGGGGTCCAGGCTCTGAACTGTCAGCACAGAGTCGGACGGGGGGCTCAAACCCACAAACCGTGAGATCATGACCTGAGCCGAAGTCAGACGCTCAACCGACTGAGCCACCCAGGTGTCCGAACCCCCCCCCCTTTTTTTTAAAGAAGGTTTGATGAATAAATGAGCAAATGAAAGAAATTGGGTGAGAGAGTTGGTAAGAATGGCCCTCATTCATTGGGACATATGTTGTGTTAGATGCTATACTAAGCACTCCATTACTAATTCTTAAATAATCCTGTCAGATAGGTACTATCCTCTTGTTGCCTCTGCCTAGCCCAGACTTGTTCTCACATAAAGTAGCCCCTCTCGCTCTGTGGTTATTTTTTGAGTGGCAATTTTGTAGATGATTTTTCCCTTTAAAAAGCAAACTACATTTATAAAAATGTTTTAAGTTTTTTGTATATATAAAATAAGGGGAAATCATCCATTATAACACTTCCCTAAAGCTAACATTAATACTTTGTATATTCCTTTCCTAGTAATTTGTAAGATGCATGCATATTTTTACATAATGAAATTATCAGGGATAACCCATTGTCTATATTGCATATTCAGTTTTTACCTTTTGTCTGCATGATAATCAAAAGTCGCATGTTTAAAAAAAAGTAGCATGCTGGGGCGCCTGGGTGGCGCAGTCGGTTAAGCGTCCGACTTCAGCCAGGTCACGATCTCGCGGTCCGTGAGTTCGAGCCCCGCGTCAGGCTCTGGGCTGATGGCTCGGAGCCTGGAGCCTGTTTCCGATTCTGTGTCTCCCTCTCTCTCTGCCCCTCCCCCGTTTGTGCTCTGTCTCTCTCTGTCCCAAAAATAAATAAAAACGTTGAAAAAAAAATTAAAAAAAAAAAAAAAGTAGCATGTACAATGGTTTTATAGTACAAAGTATCTACATCCCAATTTCAGTAACTATTCCCCTTGCATCATCTTCCAATTCTTGTTATAAATAGCACTTAAGAATGAATGAATGAATGAATGAATGAATGAATAAGTAAGTAAGTAAGTAAATAATAAATAACATTTAAGGAGTGTTTCTTTTTGGATTATATTATTAGATGATAATTTTCTTTCTTTCTCTCTTTCTTTCTTTTCTTTCTTTCTATCTTTCTTAAGATTTTATTTTTAAGTAATCTCTACAACTAATGTGGAGCTCAAATTACAACGCTGAAATCAAGAGTAGAGCATGCTACTAATAATTTAGAGCATAATCTAAATTATGATCTAAGGGATGCCTGGTTGGCTCAGTCATTAGAACATGTGACTCTTGATCTTGGGGTCATTGAGTTCTAGTCCCATGTTGGGGAGAGAGATTACTTTTAAAAAAATGAATATTTAGTCTAATCTCATGAAATGTATTTTAATTCTATTTCTCTATTCAGTATCTATATGACTAAAACAAAAATTTAACTGAACTTGGTGAACATAAAATTTTATGGAGGCCTAAGCTTTTAAATTCTCACTCAAAAATCCCCCAAGAACAACCTTCTCAAATTATTTGATTGATATAGAAAAAGATAGTTATTTAAAAACTTATATTACGGGGCGCCTGGGTGGCTCAGTTAAGCGTCCGACTTCAGCTCAGGTCAGGATCTCCCGGTTCGTGAGTTCAAGCCCCGAGTCGGGCTCTGGGCTGGCTGATGGCTCAGAGCCTGGAGCCTGCTTCTGATTCTGTGTCTCCCTCTCTCTCTGCCCCTCCCCCATTCATGCTCTGTCTCTCTCTGTCCCAAAAATAAATAAACGTTAAAAAAAATTTTTTTTAATAAAAAATAAATAAAAAATAAATAAAAATAAAAACTTATATTACTATGGCTTTACTGTTATTTCCTATCAAAAGTAATACACTTATTTAAAAATTTTTAGAAGTACAGAAAGAAAGAACTAGGAAAAACAGCTTATTCATTGTCCCACTACATAATCACTGTCATGGATAGACTATTGGTAAATTTCCTTCCAGTTATTATTTTTTTTAATGCTTAGATTACTTTAAAAAAAATTTGTATTCCTACTACAAATACAATTTTTTCATCCTGACTTATTCACTTGACATTTCCCCACACAATTAAGCAGTTTTCATAAAAATACTTTTTTTTTAATGTTTACTTATTTATAGAGAGGGAGAGAGACAGAGTGGGAGCAGGGAAGGGGCAGAGAGAGAGGGAGACATGTAATCCGAAGCAGGCTCCAGGCTCTGAGCTGTCAGCACAAAGCCCCACGTGGGGCTCAAACTCACAAACTGCGAGATCATGGCCTGAGCCGAAGTCGGATGCTCAACTGACTGAGCCACCCAGGTGCCCCATAAAAACACTTTTTTAATGAAAATAATGTTCTATGGATTTACTTGGATATCAATATGATTTATATTTGACTACTGTTAATCCATCCATCATTGTTTAATTAGGTTAATCTATCAAGTTAAGCGGTCTTTAGTCTTTCCTCAGCATCCCATGTCCACTGAACAGACTCTCCCAAAAAGCGGAGGTATGTTTGCAGAAGCCTCCATGCTGTATTTTTCTTAACTATTCGCCCATTATTTTGAGTTTTCTTAATTCTATCTTGGTTCTGCATTTGTCCTTACATAGTCTTTGTTAGTTTTGTTATTTTTCACTAACAAATTTATTTGTTTTCACTTTTAATATGTCGATAAGTCATCATATATGCATAGTAACTATAATCGTCATCTTCCTTATTAAAAAGGCAATACCTAATCACTTAAAAAAAAAAGAACATTATAAAACAGACAAGGAAAAAGAACTACAAACACTGCAATCCAGACAACAGTGCTAACTCTTAGCATATACCTTTCTACATCTTTTTTTAAAAAATTGTTTAAATGCTTATTTATTTTTGAGAAAGAGAGAGACAGAGCATGAACGGGGGAGGGGCAGCGAGAGAGGGAGACACAGAATCAGAAGCAGGCTCCAGGATCTGAGCCATCAGCCCAGAGCCCGACCCGGGGCTCGAACTCAGGGACTGCGAGATGGTGACCTGAGCTGAAGTCAGACGCTTAACTGACTGAGCCACCCAGGCGCCCCTCTACATCTTTTTTTTTTTTTTTTTTTTTAGGTATGTGCATGTGTATGTATGTGTCCCTTGCACTTCATCTGCACTTATCTGTTATTTGCCATTAACAGTGAAGAAAAAAACTAATTTTTCATCTTGAAAAACACACACACAAAAGCTGTATCCTTGGACTGAAGTTTCATATTCTTGTGATGTTTTTTTCAAAGGGATTTAGGGAGTCCTACCTATTTAGTTCAGGGAACAGAAAACACCAAGTGAGAGAAGGTTGATACTGGATGTAAAAGAAAATAGAAACAAATAAGTCAAGGTCGAAGAAAAAGAACAGGTTCAGAGGCCCCGGATCCTCAGCTGCTGTTGCTTCTCATCTTGCACCTGGCCTCCTGCCGAACACCAAGTGCCTGTCCTTGACTTCCCTCCTCCCTCCTGCCCTTGAGGAGACACACATTAAGACATGAGGAGCCTAAACTCCCAGTCTCCTGTGCTAACCCTACAATGCACACGCCCATGACACTCCAGCTGGTACTGAGTGATTTCGTAGTTTCTAGTGATTGGCATTGCCTTAGGGGACTTCCTTGTGTTTTGACAACATTGGTATCTCAATAAAAGATCGAAGAAGAAATCTCTTGCCACAGGAATACACAATTCAAATAGGTTAATTATGTTTAATGTTCCATAGAATAATGAATACATATATGGGCTGTGTGCTTGATATTTACATTCTATTTTATAAAATGTTACCACCTATGTTGGCAAAACATGAGCTTCAATGTCAGCTGAATTTGAAATCTTACTCCTGACTTTGCCATCTATACGTTATAAGAACTTCATCAAGGATCTTAATTCTCCAAGCTTCAATTTCCTTAGATGAAATGTAGCTAATAATACCTAACTAAAAATTTAAGTTTTATATGAAATAACATATTCAAAAAGACAAATATAAGGCCAGGCAAATAGTTTCTTAAACCTTTATTCCTTATCACAGCTAGAATGGTGTCTCGTGTATTTGTTGCAATTGAATTAAATAGATGAGCACACCACATAAACATGAGTTTAATTCTCTGCCAGCATAGGCATCTGAGAAGTTTTGCAAAGTTGAGAGAGAGCTCCTTGGTCTTCTGGTGCTGCAGAAGGGTGCCCAACACTGCCATTTACTTATACATGTACCATGTTAAGAATCTACTTGGGTGCATGTCAAAGAAAAGAAAGAGACTGAGAATTTGAAAGAGTGGCCAGTAGGAAGGACACAGACCCAGGAATTTTCCACCATGTTGCCATAGTGCTTGCCCTACTGAATCGACACAAAGTTACATAGGACTTTGCATTACCCATCAGCTTCAGAGATTCTCAATATAAATCTGATTCAAGCAGAGAATTTAAAGAATTTAGGAAGAAAAGAGAAATAATTGCCCTGCACCATCCTAGAAAGAATTTAAGATTAAAAAGGACAGAGCCGTGAATTTGCATTGAATGGATATGAAGAGCTAAGAGTTGGTCAGCATTTTTTTTTTTTTTTTTTTTTTTTGATGAGTTAGGAATGATGGGTTTCCCTTAATGATGGGTTTCCAGTAAGAATAGTGTTTCTGGAAAAATGTAATCTGAAACTTTTCTCTTTATTTCCTATTTTACCTCTTCTGACTGAAAGAGTAGTTTAGTTTCTACATCACCAGCAAAATTCAGGGCACTGGATGACTGATCTTGTCTGTAGACAGAGAATGAGAGAAAATGAGGTGTTTTCATAAAGAAGACACTTCCTGCCTAAAAATATCTATCGCTGAAATTCTATTTTAGAATCTCCTTATAAAATGCTTATCATAGTGCCTGTGCATATTAATTGTTCAATATATGTTGGCTATTTCTATCATCATTATAATACACATAATATTACATATTGTCATTACCTCTACAGTGTTGTAGTCCCAGAAAGGATAGTACTTTAAGATGTTTTAGACCACATTATTCTGCCCCAAACCTTCCAGTGGCTTCTCATCTCCCTCAGAATCAAAATAAATTTTTTTTTTTTTTGCAGCGATCCCCAAGGCTCTATATCATCTGACGTCCACCTCCACGCTTGGCCTCATCTCCTGCCTCTCTCTCCCGTATTCATTCCACACCATCCAGGCCAGGCTTCTTCTTGTTACCTCAATATCTGAGGCACATTCCCACCATAGGGCCCTTGCATTTGCTCCTCCTCGGCTTGAAAGCTGGATTGCTCTCTATCTCACATCTTTTAGGTCCTGACTTAAATGTCATCTTCTCAGTAAGACCAACCCCTGAGTGTCCTATTTAAAATTGCAGTATCTGCATACACACCACCCACTTGAACTCCCTATCTCCTTTCCTGGCTTTATTTTTCTACATAGTGTGTGTCATAATCTAACATAGTGTATGCATGTGTGTGTACATTTATATATAAATAAATATAAATGTTTTATATATGGGTGTGTATACATATACACATACACATATATATACATATACATATACATATACATATACATATACACATACAGCTATTTCCTTCACTGGAATATAAGCTCAGCCAAGCCAGATATATTTTTTTGTTGCTGATGCTTAGCCCCAAATAGCTGTATAATAAATATTTGCTGAATTAATACATGAATCATATACATTGCTATTTGTAATGAAAAATCTAAGAAAATATTTTAATAAAAGTACAATCATGAAAGGAGGCATGAGATCAGATGGACACCACCCAAGAAGGTGAAGGACAGAGAATGGAACAGGTTTTCGTTTTGTTTTGTTTTTTAATTTTAGAGAGATAGCACGTAGTGGGGGAGAGGGCCAGAGGAAGAGAAAGAGAAAGAGACACAGAGAGAGAGTCCCAAGCAGTCTCCACACTCAGCAAGGAGACCAACGTGTGGCTTGATTTCATGAACCATGAGAGTTCATGCCAAAATCAAGAGTTGGATGCTCAACCAGCTGAGCCATCCAGACATCCCAAGAATGGGACAGTCTCGGACCCTGAAGATTAACCTGTCTACTTGATCACTTTGCAGAAGGCCAACCCTCTTCAGTGGGCCAGAAACAAGACTGCATTAATCCTGTCAATAGAGGAAAACCCAACCCTAATCTCAGAAACTCCACTGCTGTATTAAAACCCTTTTGTGGTCACTTCTCATGTATGTTAATAGATCTCTCCTCTTCCTCTAAGGGTACTAAAACCAACTAAACAAACAAAAAATTTCAAGGGCTTAGAAGGGAATGACTAACTAAATATAACCACATTGTACTGTAAAAAATAAAGACTGCCAAAATGAGAGCCTATCAACAAGGAACACATTACGTTGTTCCTGGTTTCAACTTTGAGATAGGAAAGTTAAAGAAACTAAGGTTAACAATTCTCTATTTTGCATATAATAATCAGAAACTTTAAATGATTGGCTCATCCTTTCAAAGTGCAACCTGGATATTTAAAGGCAGGGACTACGTGACTCTGGGCAAAAATATACCGTATCACATTGGAAGCTTGGTATGCCTTCCCAGCTGCTGCAAGAACATTTGTCATGTGCTGACAGCATTCTCACTTCTGAGGGTATGCATAGTCTCAAACAGTAGCTGCAGCCTCTGCCTCGGTTTGGGTGTCTTTGTGAAATCAATTCTCAATAACCCTGTGAGAGCAGAACATAAGGAAGGTCTTAAGTCCCCTCCTACCTTTTGAAACCATTTCAAAGTTAAGTATATAATCAGAAGAGGTTACCTTTCAATGATATGCAGGTTGGGGGCAGAAGTGTGGTGAAACCAAACACTTCTTCAGGCCTGCACAGGGTCTCATGCCTCTGGGATTAAACATCAGCGTTGGGTGTCGACTAAAGCAGAGTCATCAAAAACTTGCTCTGAGAACTTTTAATCATAGCTTTCTCTTTCTTGGCATAGGTAAGTTAGAGGGTGGTGGTGTTTTTTTCATAGAGGCCTTGGGGAAGGAAAATTAAGTAGAAAGAGAGAGGGGCTGTGTTGGATGGACGCAGAACATAGGTTAGTTTACAAGGGAATATGATATGGGCTTAAGCAAGTAGAAGAAGCCGTATGATATGCAAAAATTAGCTGTACAAGGTAATCTGATTAGCGTCAGATAATCATGAAGACAGTGGTCCTCAGAGAGCCATCTGGACCAGCAGCATCGGCATCATCAGGGGACTCGTTGGAGATGCAAATTCTCAGACCTATCCCAGACCTACGGGATCGGAAACTCTGGAGGTAGAGAGTTTAACAAGCCCTCCAGGCGATGCTGATGTAATCCTAAAGTTTGAGAACCACTGAACCACAGGATCTCGTGCCCTAGTGCAGAGATTCTCCAACATTAGTGAGCATCAGTCACCTGTAGGTAGATCACAACTGCCAATGCCCTGCACAGGATATGTTCTTCGTCAGTTCTTGTGGACTTGTGGACGACAGGAAAGGAGGGATGGGGGTGTATTCCCTTAAACTGAAGAAGCAGAACTATTCAACTTCCATCACTATCTCTTACTTTTTGTTTTTTGTTAGACTCAAATTTATAGAACAAAAGTTAATCTCTAACACCAATTACCAGGTATGAAATAAATGTACCTAATATTTTACTGAGTCGAAATCAGTATATATACTATTTTGTGATACAATTTTTATTTTATTTTAGTTTATTTGTTCATTTATTTATTTATATTTAAGTAGGCTGTATGACCAACGTGGGTGGTTGAACTCAAGACCCTGAGATCAAGAGCTACATACTCTATCTTTTAAATTTTTTTAAAGTTTATTATTTAGTTTTTGAGAGAGAGAGACAGAGACAGAGCATGAGCAGGGGACAGCAGAGAGAAAAGGGAGACACCAAATCCAAAGCAGGCCCTGAGCTGTCAGCACAGAGCCCGACGCAGGGTTGGAACTGACAAACTGTTAAGATCATGACCTGAGACCCAGTCGGACACTTAACCAACAGAGCCACCCAGGGGCCCCGAGTTTCATGCTCTATTGACTGAACCAGCCAGGTGACTTTATTTATTTATTTTTAAAATATATTTATGTTTACCTTTATCTATAAAGCATCAGGGTCTATTGCTTTTTTTTTTCCACTTGGTTTATGTGCACACTTTCATGTATCAGTTTATCCCATGTGCTTGTTACTTTTATGCTTTACAATCTTTCTTTGTATTTCCTTTTCCCTGGCTTATAATTGAACAATTAACTCTGATATTTATGACGAGTAGTGGCAATAGCATTGGAATCAGTTAGTGCTACCAGGTGCTAAGTTCAATTCAAATAACAAAGAAAGAATCAGTCCCAGTTCTGTAGAGACAGCAGTCACATGAAGTAATTTAAGGAAATTAACAAGGACCACAGTAAGAAGCACCTCAGAGTTTAGATGATTGGGGAATATGCAGTAAAAAAGTGATCAGAGTCTCCAAGACTCCTTGGAGAAAATTAAGTTTTGGATTAGCACTGAGAGGAAGTGATGGATATAGATTGGCAGAGAGTGGCAAAGCCATTCCACGTTTAAGGAATGGCTTTTCCAAGGGCCCACAGAGAGGAACTAGCAAGTCATGTGCTGGGTGCTATCTGCCAATTAACTTGGCTCAAGAAGAAGGTCATGTTAGGAAATAACAAAAGATGAGGTTGAGGAGTTGACAATGAGCCCAGAATGCTAAGCTAAGAGATATAGTAACCAGTAAACAGGAAATCTTGATAGATTCACAAATGAGACAGTGATGTGATAAAACTATTAAAAAAAAAAAAAAGTTTGACATCCAAAATGAGTATTGATATAGAAGTAAAATCCACAAGTTTTCATAGCTGGCAGTGTAAGCCATTTAAAACAAGAATTATTGTAAGATGTAAAATAATTTGCACTATTATGCCTCTCTTCCTTTGTTTGTATACTTCAGGTGCTTTCACAACTCTCTGTCCTATTTCCTCCAGCATCACCGGGTAAAATAGTTCCATTGTAAGTTTGTGCTAGGAAGAATAGCCTTTGACTGATACTCCGAATTCTGTCATGCAAAAGTAGTTCAAGTTTTCCTGAGTCAGTCTTAACACTGTACTTCTGAAGTACTTTTCTGATACCCTTCCACCTACATTGAGCTCTAAAGCTGCATTGCTTAACCTTAGTCAACCCAGCGAAGCCCTTGCTTGCTATATCCTTTGCAAACCCTGTTAGCTTCATTTAATGCAATTGCATCTCTACTCACATTTCACAGCCTTTGACTGGAGCAGTAACAGGGCTGAAAATAGCTCTTAAAAATCTTAATATTTTAGATATGCCAAATACATTAAATAAAAGTGAAAGTGTGATGCTACACTGTCCAGTTCTAATCCTGAATTCTATTTTTGTTTTTAATTTAAAAATCCTACATATATGAGAAGCCATCTATAATTGAGCAGTAATTGTTCACTCTGGGGTCCGTATAACTCCAGGATATCTTAGTGAATTCAGTTTTTTTTTTTTTAAGATTTTATTTTTTTAATTAAAAACGCTTATTTATTTATTTTTGAAAGGGAGAGGGGGGTGGAAAACAACAACATGTGCAAGAGGGCGAGTGAGTGGGTGAGGGGCAGGGAGAGAGGGAGACAGAGAGTCCCAAGCACGCTCCACGCTGGCAGCACAGAGCCCTACTCGGGGCTCAGTCTCATAAACCATGAAATCGTGACCTGAGCCAAAATCAAGAGTTGGATACTTAACCGACTGAGCCATGCAGGCACCCCATAAGATTTTATTTTATTTTATTATTTTTTTTTTCAACGTTTATTTATTTTTGGGACAGAGAGAAACAGAGCATGAACAGGGGAGGGGCAGAGAGAGAGGGAGACACAGAATCGGAAACAGGCTCCAGGCTCTGAGCCATCAGCCCAGAGCCTGACGCGGGGCTCGATCTCACGGACTGCGAGATCGTGACCTGGCTGAAGTCGGACGCTTAACCGACTGCGCCACCCAGGCGCCCCTAGATTTTATTTTTAAGTAATCTCTACACCCAATGTGGGACTTGAACCTACAACTCCAAGATCAAGAGTGGCAGGCTCCATGGACTGAGTCAGCCAGACACCCCCACAGGTAGTGAGTTTAAATCAAGGGCAGAGCTGATGGATAATGAATTGGTGAGGGAATTTTGCCAAGGCTCGATACCCTGCGGAGTGATGATTTCCAAATGAAACGTTTTCAAACTTGTTAAGGACTCTGAGAGCTAGGCAGAGCAAAGTATTGAAGAGCAGAACCCATAGATTTGGTTCAACATATTTAAATAGTTTTTTGGCCCAAACTGTTTCAAGTAATGAGAAATGAGGTCTGAGGTTTGGGAGAGTAAGTCATTGGGATGGTGAGAAAAAAATGGTAAATACTTCCTATGTGATATGAACCAAAGAAAGTCACCAGGCATTCCTCGATAACAGATGATTGTCATTCATGTATTTTCTTCGCTGTTTCCACTATTCCAGTATCTTATAGAGTCCTACAGTCCCATCAACCTTGGTGGAGTCAAGAAAATCCATGCATTTCCCTGAAATAACAAATCCTCCAAGCTCAGAAAGGAGAGAGGGAGAAAAAGGAGAAAAGTAAAGAAGAGGGAGAAGAGAAGAGAAAGGAGAGTGTGATAATTTAATTTATATGGGAAAGTCTTAATTGGGAAACAGGAATATACTCTTCCCAGGCTTCATTTTCCAAATTCTTTTCTGAGTGTGAACATTGAGCCACACTTGCGTGTGATTTAGCACTTAAAGATTCACTTGGGGTGCCTGGCTGGCTCAGTGGGTAGAGCATGTGACTTCTTGATCTCTGGTTGTGAGTTTGAGCCTCACTTTCGGTGTAGACATTACTTAAAAATAAAATCTTAAAAAAAAGAAAAAAAAGGTTTAGGGCACATGGGTGGCTTAGTCAGTTAAGCATCCAGCTTTGGCTCAGGTCATGATCTCATGGTTTGTGGGTTCCAGCCCCACGTCGGGCTCTGTGCTGACAGCTCAGAGCCTGGAACCTGCTTTGGATTCTGTGTCTCCCTCTCTGCCCCTCCCCCACTCACACTCTCTCTGTCTCTCAGAAATGAATAAATGTTAAAAAAAATTTTTAAAAAGATTCACTTGTCTTTTTGTTGTTGTTGTATATGAAAATTTATTGTCATGTTTTCATCATCATCAAAACTTAAGATCTTGGTCTTTCCTTCTTGCCTTTGTATGAGGCCAAAAGAGAGAGACATTGGCTACTTTGACGACCTTAGGGCAAACTCCAGGAATGTCACCAACAGCATGACCTTTGCAACCAAATCCAGCAACCAGAACCTCACCGTTTTCCTCGATAAAATTCAAACAACCATCATTGGGTACAAAGGCGGTGATTTTCTTGCCATTCTTGATCGGCTGGACTCTGACACACTTCCTGATGGCAGAATTTGGCCGTTTGGCTTCAACCCCTACTTTTTTCCAGCACAATTCCTTTCGCATGGGAAGAGCCTCCAAAAGGGTTGGCCTTCAGGACTGTGCCCAAATCGGCTTTCTTGTACTGTTTATCGTACCACTTCTGATCTCGTCAGTGGCTACGGAGCTTCCTGGCAGTATGAAGACCACGACACTCGCCCATCCTGCCAGCACCATGGGCTTGAGCAAAAGCAAGATTCACTTGTCTCATGACATGATCTTCACATATATCTGTGTCCATTGGAAGGAACAGGGACTGCTTCTAATAATAGGAAAATTGGCTCTATTGAACTTCATTTTTCTTTTTTAACATGTATTTATTTTTGAGAGACAGAGTGGGGGAGGAGCAGAGAGAGAGAGGAAGACACATAATCTGAAGCAGGCTCCAAGCTCTGAGCTGTCTGCATAGAGACTGACATGGGGCTCAAACTTATGAACCGTGAGATCATGACCTCAGCCGAAGTTGGACGCTTAACTGACTGAGCCACCCAGGTGCCTTGAGAATTAATTTTTCTACCGAGGCATATTCCTGGGGGATTCTTTTTCCCTAGGATAAATTTGACTACTAGTGGTGTTTCTCCTAGGTGTTGGCTTTAGCACCTAAATCTAGCATCTGGGATAACTCCATTTGTCCTGTGACTTTGGATAAGTAATTGAACAACTCAGGGCTTCTGTTTCTCATCTGTAACATAAGCAATAATTTACAAGATGATGCTTGTGTGTCTTTTTTGCACATGATTATTCCAAGTGCAGCCTTCCTTTCTCAGACCTATCTATCCCTGCCTCAGAAAGAGTCTGAACTTTTAGAACTATCAATAAAATATTTAACCTATTGAACCCCATCCTCAGGTTCAGGAATTTTTAGTTCCTGCTTAGATGACAACAGCAAGTATATAATTAATGAAAATTAGTTAATACTGCAAACCTGTATTACAGAAATTAAAGAAGTTTTCTAAATTAATTATCTATGTAGATTTGAGACTGAGATTTTGTTTCATTTATTTATTTTGAGGGGGGGGCAGGGGTAGAGAGAGGGAGAGAGAATCCCAAGCAGGCTCTGCACTATCAGCACAGTGGCTCAATCCCATGAACCATGAGATCATGTCCTGAGTCAAAATCAAGAGTCAGATGCTTAACTGACTGAACCAGCCAGGTGTTCCCTTCCTACTTTATTCTTTTTTTTTTTATTTGCATCCAAGTTAGTTAGCATATAGTACAACAATGATTTCAGGAGTAGATTCCTTAATGCCTCTTACCCATTTAGCTCATCCCCCCTCCCACAGCCCCTCCAGTAACCCTCTGCTCTCCATATTTAAGAGTCTCTTCTGTTTTGTCCCCCTCCCTGTTTTTATATTATTTTTGTTTCCCTTCCCTTATGTTCATCTGTTTTGTCTCTTAAAATCCTCGTATGAGTGAAGTCATGATATTTGTCTTTCTCTGACTACTTTCGCTTAGCATAATACCCTCTAGTTCTATCCATGTAGTTGCACGTGGCAAGATTTCATTCTTTTTTGAGTCCTAGTAATACTCCATCGTATACCTCTTTTATTGATTCTTAATGGAAAGTGTGTTTTTTAAGGATAAATGTAAGAAAATAAATAAAATAATAAAAATGAGTAATTATATGAAGAACTAGCTAAGAAACTGAAGACATCAGAATAAGAAGAATCCATAGAAAAAATAGGTAAAAGAAATGTGCAAAATGTGTCAGAAAAGAAAGATCACTCATGTTTGCTTAGAGGCCAATCAATAAGCATTTTCTGTTGTTCTTTCACTCCACATCTCAAAATGATATTACTTTGAGACCTGAAAATTCTTTCAAAATTTAAAAATAAACTTTACAAGTACTATGGCATAGAATGATCACTTTTCTCATATCCCTTCTTAAAAGATTATTGTATTATTTATATAAATACCAATCTTTTTTCTTATAGCAATGAGTATGTATAGAGCCCTTGCTACATGCCCGATATTGTACTAAGCACATGAGACCTATTAACTGACTTAATTTTCCCCACATGCTCTACAATAGAGTATTATCCTAATCTCTACTTCGTAGTTTGGAAAACTGAGGCAGAAAAAGGTGAAGAAAATTCCCAAAAGCAGTTAGCTGGTAAGTGGTAGGATAGGGTTTTGAGTCCCTATCATAAACAACATGAAATACTCCCTAAAGATTCCACAAAGATGGCCGTCTCTGAGGAGAAATGCTCAGTAGAACCCAGATCTACAGTTAATATACTTCTATGTGATTTCATAGATGTTGGCCTCACAAATTAAACCAATGGAGAAAGATGTCTGAATTAGTTAAAATCTGATTTAAAGAATAACTGAAAAGAATTTTATTCTTTATTTTGACATATATTCCTTGGCAGTACTTGAAGATGTACTAACAGCATGCACAGTATCACTAAATAGGAATAATTTGAAGTTAATAATACATGTAAGTGAATATTTCTTCTGTTTTTAGTATTTAAGTAATCAAAAATACCTTACTGATGCTAATTAAAATAAGCTTAATTTATTCATAATGTTTAATCTTTCCTTAAGGGTGTACAATATAATAATTAAAAAAAATTTTTTTTAATGTTTAGTTATTTTTGACACAGAGAGAGAGGCAGCATAAGCAGGGCAAGGGCAGAGAGAGAGGGAGACACAGAATCCAAAGCAGGTTCCAGGCTCTGAGCCATCAGCACAGAGCCCAACCCGGGGCTCGAACCCATGAACCGTGAGATCATGACCTGAGCCGAAGTCGGATGCCTAACTGACTGAGCCACCCAGTTGCCCCACAATACAATGATTTATGTATACATTATGAAATGATAATCACAGTCAAGTTAGTTAACACACACATCACCTCACATAGTTACCAACTTTTTATTTTTCCTTTTTTTATGATGAGAACACTGAAGATTTACTTTTCATAGTACATTTCAAGTATACAATACAGTATTATTAACTGCAGTCACCATGTGTAGATTAGATCATTAGATCCTCAGAACTTACTATCTTATAACTGAAAGTTTATGCCCTTTGACATCACCCCATTTCTACCACCTGCAGCCCCTGGCAACCACCATTCTACTTTGTAGTTCTATGAATTTGACTTTTTTAGATTATGCATGTAAGTGAGATCATACAGTGTTTCTGTGCCTGACTTATTTCACTTAGCATAATGTCTTCCAGGATTACCCATGTTGTCACCAATGGCAGGATTTCATTTTTTTATGGCCGAGTAGTATTCCACTGCATCCATATAACACATTTTCCTTATGCATTCATTTGTCAACAGACAATTTGGTTGTTTCCATTTCTTGGTTATTGTTAATAAATGCTGCAGTGAACTTGGGGGTGCAAATATCTCTTCAAGACACTGATTTTATTTTCTTTGTATATATACCCAGAAGTGGGATTGCTAGATCACATGGTAGCACTATTTTTAAATTTTTTAGGAATCTCCATATTGTTTTCCCTAATGGCTGTTACCACTTCACATTCCCGCTAACAGTGTACAAGTATTCCCGTTTTTTCACACGCTTCCCAACACTTGGCATCTATTGTCCTATACACAATAGCCATGCTGACATGTGTGAGGTGCTATCTTTTGTGGTTGATTTTAATTTCCCTGATAATTACTAATATTGAGTACCTTTTTAGGAACCTACATACAGTACCATCTGTATGTCTTTATTTAGGTCCTCTGCCCATATTTTAATCAGATTTTTTTTGGCTATCAAGTTATATAATTTCCTTATATTTTATATCAGATATGTGATTTGCAAATATTTTCTCTCATTCCATACGTTGCCTTTCTTTCTTTCTTTCTTTCTTTCTTTCTTTCTTTCTTCTTTCTTTCTTTCTTTTTCTGAGAGAGAAAGAAGGAGTGAGGGAGGTACAGAGAAAGAGAGGGAGACAGAGAATTCCAAGCAGGCTCCACACTGTCAGTGCAGAGTCTCATGCAGGGCTTGAACTCACGAACTATGAGATCAGATGCTTAACTGCCTGGTCCACCCAGGCACTGCTCTTATATGTTGCTTTTTCATTTTGTTTGTTGTTTCCTCTGCTGTACATAAGTTTATCAATTTGACATTGTTCCACTTGTTTATTTTTGCCTTTGTTGCCTAAGCTTTTGGTGCCCAATCCAAAAAATCATTGCCAAGACCAGTATCAAGGAGCTTTTCCTTATGTTTTCTTCCAGGTGTTTTATAGTTCCAAGTTCTACATTTAAAACTTTAATCCATTTTGAGTTAATTTTTATGTATGGTATAAGGTCTAATTTCATTATTTTCCACTTGTCTCTCCAGTTTTCCCACACCATTTATTGAGATACTTTACCCATTGTGAATTCTTGTTGCCATGTCAAAGATTAGTTGACTGTACGTGCATGGGTCTATTTCTAGGCTCTCTATTCTGTTCCATTGGTCTATTTGTCTATTTTTATGCCAGTACCATACTTTTAAAAAATAACATAGCTTTGTAATATAGTTTGAAATCAGAGAGCAAAATGCCTTTAGCTTTGTTCTTTCTTAGGATTGCTTTGACTATTCAAGGTCTTTTGTGGTTCCATACAAATTTTAGGCTTCTTTTTCCTGTTTCTGTGAAAAATGCCACTGAAATTTTGATAGGGATTGCAATGAATCCGTAGATAGCTTTGGGTAATATGGACATTTTAACAATATTAATTCTTCCAATTCATAGGGCATCTTTCTGTTTATTTGTGTCTTCTTCAATTTCTTTCATCAAAGTGTCATAGTTTTTAGTAAACATGTCTTTCAGCTCCTTGGTTAAATTTCTTCCTAAATATTTTATTCTTTTTTTTTTTTTTTTTAAGTGAACTCTATTCCCATCATAGAGCTTGAACACACAACCCTGAGATCAAGAGTTGCAAATTCTATTGACTGATCCAGCCAGGCACTCCATATTTTACTTTTTGATGCTACTGTAAATAGTTCATTGTTAGTGAACAGAAACGCAACAAATTTTTGCGTGTCAATCTTTCATCCTTCAACTTTACTGAATTCACTTATTAGTATTAACAGTTTTTGGTGGAGTCTGTGGTTCTTTTCATATATAAAAGCATGTCACCTGCAAACACAATTTCCCTTCTTCCTTTTCTATTTCCTTGTGCTTTCTTTTTTGTTGCCTGGTTGCTCTGGCTAGGACTCCCAGTGTTATGGTCAATAGAAGTGGTAGGAGTGGGCACCCTTGTCTTATTATTCCGGATCTTAGAGGAAAGACTTTCAGCTTTTCATGGAGTATGATGTTCACAAGTATGATGGGCTTGTCATATAAAGTGTTTATTATGTTGAGGTAAATTGCTTCTATAGCTACTTTGTTGAGAGTGTTATCATGAAAGATGTTGAATTTTGTCAAATACTTTCTCTGCCATCTATCAAGATGACCAACATGCTTTCTATGCACCAGGAACTTATCTGGGCACTGGGGAGACCTGGTTTAAAATCCCAGCTCTCCCTTTTATTAGCCTGTGATCTTGGACAAGTTTCTTAATCTCTCTGATCCTCAGTTTCTTCATATGTAAATGTATCTATCTCATAGGATTGTTCTAAGTATGAATTATAAATATATAGTGCTTGCTATAGTGCTTGGTACAGTAAACACCTGTATTCACTTTTATTATTAATTAATACAGAGTTATATAAAGTAAAAAGTGAAAGGGGCGCCTGGGTGGCTCAGTTGTTTAAGCAACTGACTTTGACTCAGATCATGATCTCATGGTTCATGAGTTCAAGCCCCACGTCAGGCTCTGTGCTGACAGCTCAGTGCCTGGAGCCTACTTCGGATTCTGTGTCTCCCTCTCTCTCTGTCCCTCCCCTGCTCACACTCTGTCTCTCTCTCTCTCTCTCAAAAATAAATATTAAAAAATATATGTTAGGCGTACCTGGGTGGCTCAGTCGATTGAGCGTCCAACTTCAGCTCAGGTCATGATCTCATACTCCGTAAGTTCAAGCCCCAGGTCAGGATCTGTGCTGACAGCTCAGAGCCTGGAGCCTGCTTCGGATTCTGTGTCTCCCTCTCTCTCTGTCCCTCCCCCGCTCATGTGCTCTCTGCCAAAAATAAACGTTAAAAAAATTTTAAAAAATATATATATATGTTAAAAAAAATAAAGTAAAAAGTGAAAATCCACACCAGATTCCACTCTGCAGATATAGCCACTGTTAATATTTTGGCTTATATTTGTCCCTATTTTTTGTATGCAAATATATATTTTATATCTGTATGTATGTAAACATGTTTTATATGAGTGAAATTGTTTTACTCTTCAACTTGCTTTTTCACTTAACTATATTTATTTTATAATCAGAAAGAAATCGATATCTGGTATATATTATAGAGGATTAAATACACTGTAGGGGTACATGGCTGGCTCAGTGGGTGGAGCATGCGACTCCTGATCTTGGGGTTGTGAGTTCAAGCCCCATGTTGGCTGTAGAGATTACTTAAAAATAAAAATCTCTGGGGTACCTGGGTGGCTCAGTGGGTTAAGTGACTTAGGCTCAGGTCATTATCTTGCAGTTCATGAATTTGAGCCTGGTGTCGGGCTCTGTGCTGACAGCTCAGAGCCTGGAACCTGCTTCAGATTCTGTGTCTCCCTCTCTCTCTGCTCCTCCCCTGCTTGCACTCTCTCTCTATCTCTCAAAAATAAATATTTAAAAAAACTTTTTTAATAAAAATCTTTATTTTATTTTTTTAACGTTTACTTATTTTTGAGACAGAGAGAGACAGAGCATGAACGGGGGAGAGTCAGAGAGAGGGAGACACAGAATCTGAAACAGGCTCCAGGCTCTGAGCTGTCAGCACAGGGCCTGACGCGGGGCTTGAACTCACTGCGAGATCATGACCTGAGCCGAAGTCGGCCACTTAACTGACTGAGCCACCCAGGTGCCCCCAAAATCTTTAAAAATATATACTCTAGTGGCACCTGGGTGGCTCAGTCGGTTGTGTCTGAATCTTGATTTCAGCTCAGGTCATGATCTCACCATTGTGGGATGGAGCCCTGTGGGGGCTCTACACTGACCGTGAGCATGACAGCATGGAGCCTGCCTGGGATTCTCTCTCTGCCCTTTCCCCTTGCTCTTTCTCAAAATAAAAAAGCATTTAAAAAATACACTATGTATAAATTAGGCCCATTCTTCCACACACTCGTAATCAAATATGGATAGGGAGATGACCTTTAGGCCACCTGAAAAACCAAAGTGGATAGTTTTTGGTTAGAGAGGGTAAGTGTATAATAGAGAATAGGGTCCATTGTTAAACTGAAAAATCTATTTATTCACTGATATTGAGGTCAGCTTTTCTCCTTTAAGAGTAATCTAAGATAATTTGATATATGATATATTAAAACTGAGACCAAAGTCAGCACCATCCAAAACAAAATATGTCCATAAAACAAAGAATAGTCTTGAGGATTAGAGTCCTGGGTGGGACCAATGGGGAATTCAAGTCAATAGTACGATGTGATCAGAGGCTTTTGGACAGCTTATTCTTAGAAAGACTGTGGTTTTGTTTGTTTCATTGTTTTTAAATATTTTTTTAAAGTAAGCTCTATGCTCAATGTGGAGCTTGAACTCAGAAACTTGAAATGAAGAGTCATATGCTCTACTGACTGAACCAGCCAGGAACCCCAGAAAGGCTGTGATTTTTTTAAAACCACTTTATGTATGTATGTATGTATGTATGTATGTTTATTTTTGACAGACAGAGAAAGAGACAGAGCATGAGTGGGGGGAGGGGCAGAGAGAGAGAGACAGAGAGAGAGAGAGAGAGAGAGAGAGAGAGAGACAGACAGAATCTGAAGCAGGCTCCAGGCTCTGAGCTGTCCACATAGAGCCTGATGTGGGTCTTGAACTCACGAACCACAAGATCATGACCTGAGCTGAAGTTGGCCACTTAACCAACTGAGCCACCCAGGTGGGCTCCTTTATTTCATTTTTTAAAGTGTGTTTATTTATTTTGAGGGGGGGAGGGGGCGGAGAGAATCCCAAGCAGGCTCTGAGCTGTCAGCACAGAGCCTGAGCTGGGGCTCTATCCCATGAACCATGAGATCATGACCTGAGCTGAGATCAAGAGTAGGATGCTTAACCAACTGAGCCACTCAGGCACCCCTATTTAATTTTTTTATTTGAGTGAGAGAGAGAGAGAGAGAGGCAGAGAGAGAGAGAGAGCTCGAGTGGGGTAGAGACGCAGAGGGGGAGAGAGAGAAAGAGAGGGAATCTTAAGCAGGCTCAATGACACAGGGCTCCATCTCACAACTCTGGGATCATGACCAGAGGCAAAATCAAGAGTCGGACACTCAACTGACTGAGCTACCACCCAGTCACCCCAGAGAGACAGTGTTCTCAATCAGCTCAGTCAAACACTGAACCCACAACTGGGAAGAAACAGGATGTATGAGTATTTATGCTTGCATGGATAGAGAGCAACAGTTCAGCTAGTGCTCCGAAGTACAACCATTGTATTCAGAACGAAGACAAATTTATAGTGCCTTAATATGTCTCGTAAGGTGTTCCTTCCAGTTTCTCCTATTTCATTTAAAAAAAAAATTTGTTTTTTTTAACGTTTAAAAAAGAGAGAGGGAGACACAGAATCCAAAGCAGGCTCCAGGCTCTGAGCTGTCAGCACAGAGCTCGACGCGGGGCTCGAACTCACGGACCGCAAGATGGTGACCTGAGCCGAAGTCGGCCGCTCAACCGACTGAGCCACCCAGGCACCCTTCCTATTTCATTTTAAAGATGGAAGATCAGGTTCTAGAAGAGTCATAGCAGAGAGACATACTCATGTCTCTTCAGTATAAGACACAGATGTCAGCTCCTCAGCCATTCAGTCAAGCTTTGGATAAGAGCAATCCTCTTGGAGCAGCACCGCAGGAGCTCGGTCTGTTCATCGAGACACCTATCACCCAGGAGAGAAGGTGATGCTGGGTCCAGTGACAAACCAACTGGATGGGATTTGACTCCCAGACACCCCAGAGACACTTGGCCTCCCCCAGGTCTAGGCCACACATTTGCTTTTGGCTCTGGTCTAGTCAGTCATGGTCATGGTAGCAACATAAGTACTTGACATGCATGGCACAAACCATATAAACTTTATAGAAGGGGGAAAAATGCGTTTAGAAATATTTAGCAGGCCCTTAGGAATTCATGGACCACTTCCTTCACTTTCTTTGTACTGCACCCCTTGCCTGTCATAAACACTTCTAGGAATTTTTTCTAAGCACACACACATAATAATAAAAAAATTAGAGGGGCACCTGGGTGGCTCAGTCGGTTAAACATTGGACTTTGGTTCAGGTCACAATCTTGTGGTCTGTGAGTTCGAGGCCTGCATCAGGCTCTGTGCTGACAGGTCAGACCCTGGAGCCTGGTTCAGATTCTGTGTCTCCCTCTCTCTCTGCCCCTCCCCCACTCACACTTTGTCTCTGTCTCTGAAAAATGAACAAACGTTAAAAAAATTTTTTTTCAAATTAAAAGAAAATTAGGAAACCAAATGTCAAGCAATAATTGTTTCATTAATAGGTTATAGTAGGGGGTGCCTGGCTGGCTCATTCGGTAGAGCATGTGCCTTTTGATCTCAGGGTTGTAAGTTTGAGCCCCACATTGGGTACAGATAAAAACTACTTAAAACTAAAATTAAAAAAAAAATCTTGGCGTGTCTGGGTGGCTCAGTCAGTTAAGCATCCAACTCTTGATTTCTGCTCAGGTCATGAGATCGAGACCTGATTCGGGATCTGCACTGACCATGGAGCCTGCTTGATTCTCTCTTCCTCTGCCCCCTCCCCTTACTCCCCACTCTCTCTAAAATAATAAAAAATAGTTAAATAAAATTTCTAAAAACAAAAAATCTTTAAAAAAGAAGCTATAGGGGCGCCTGGGTGGCGCAGTCGGTTAAGCGTCCGACTTCAACCAGGTCACGATCTCGCGGTGCGTGAGTTCGAGCCCCGCATCAGGCTCTGGGCTGATGGCTCAGAGCCTGGAGCCTGTTTCCGATTCTGTGTCTCCCTCTCTCTCTGCCCCTCCCCCGTTCATGCTCTGTCTCTCTCTGTCCCAAAAATAAATAAACGTTGAAAAAAAAAATTAAAAAAAAAAAAAAGAAGCTATAGTAAATAACATAAAGGGTATTAAGTAGCTATTAAAAATAACAATGTAGGGGTGCCTAAGTAGCTCAGCCGTTAAGCTTCTGACTTGGGCTCAGGTCATGATCTCACATTTTGAGTTCCACATGGGGCAAGCTTGAGGCCTACTTCCGGTCAACACAAGCCCTGCTTTGGGTTAAAAAAAAAAAAAAAAGAAATACACATGAGCCCCAGGTAAGCCCCACTTCTCTTTTCCTGTCTCTGTCTGCCCCTCATGGGATTCCACTCCCCCACCCTGCCCCTTGCTCACTTGCGCACTCTCTCTCTCTCAAAAATAAAGAAATAATAATAATAAAAATAAATAAAAATAAAAATAACAATGTGGGGCACCTGGGTGGCTCGGTCTAGTGTCTGACTCTTGGCTTCTTCTCAGGTCATGATCTTGTGGTTTGTGGGTTCAAGCCCCTCACTGGGCTCCATGCTGGCAGTGCAGAGCCTGCTTGGGTTTCTCTCTCTCCCTCTCTCTGCCCCTCTCATATTCTTTTCTCTCTCTCAAAATAAATAAACAAATATTTATTTATTTATTTATTTGGGGGGGGGGCGCATGTGAGTGAGGGACAGAGAGAGAATCCCAAGAGAACAGAGAGAGAGAGAGAGAGGGAAGTGGGGTTCACCCGAAGTGGGGCTCATGTTCACCCAAAGCAGGGCTTGAGCTCACCCACTGTGGTGCTCAAGCGCAACCAATGTAGGACTTGAACTCACAAACCATGAGATTAGGACCTGAGCTGAAGTCAGATGCTTAATGACTGAACACCCCCAGGTGCTTTAAAAAAAAAAAAAAAAAAAGATGCTATTTTTGAATGATTATCATATGCCAGGCCTGTGCTACACAGTACATAATATTACTGTCCATATTTTGTAGATTAAAAACATGATTTGGAGGGGCACCTGGCCTGCTCACTCAGAACATGCAACTCTTGATTTTAGGATTTTAAGTTTGAGCCCCACATTGGGTGTAGAGATTACTTAAAAATAAAATCTTAAAAAATAAAAATAAAACATAAACCTCACTTGGAGAAGGTAATATCTATTGACAGAAAAATCTTTACAGTATACTATTCACTAAACATAGGAGGTTATGAAAGTGTAATAACCTGTATAAAATTTTGGTGACTTTCTTTTCTGTTTTGTTCTCATACAATTTCTAATTTTTTCCTTAATAAATTTGTGTTATTTATGTAACTCAAATATAATAGGCAAATTTTTTTTTTGTTTTTTGTTTTTTGAAAAAAAATTTAAGTAGGCTCTATATCCAACCTGGGGCTTGAACTCACAACCCCAACTGGGGGACAGGGGAGTGCTGGCTGGCTCAGTTGGTATAGCATGTGAGTCTTAATCTCTGGGTTGTGAGTTCAAATACCATGTTGGGCATGGGGCCTACTTAAAAAAAGAAAAAAAGTTATTTTCAGTACTTGCGAGAATTTAAAAATCTTTCTTCACTCTCTTCAGTCTTTCTTCCTTATTGTTTATCAAACTTGGTTTTCTTTTTTAAAATCCAGTGACAGGGCAAATGGAGTTGGTTTCCTTAGTAATAGCAGCTAAAGCTCCCAAACATTCTTTTCTTTTTGTTTTTTCCATTACTTTCTTTTAAAACTGTTTGGATTTCCTGAGTAATAGATACGCATACTAATTATTCTGATTTTATTCTGGGAGCTTGAAAATCATGACTGTGAAAATGGCCTGATTCAAAGTTTAAATCAACAATTTTAACAGCTTAAATCAACAATTTTAAGTGGGTCACCAGTTACTCCTAGAATTTTCAGACATTTTCAGTGCTGTGATTTAAGTTCTTGGGCCAATGTTTTATTACCACAGTAGTCAACAAGGGTTCTCAAATTAAATGCGAGGATTGTATTTAAAGGATTCTTCAACTTTCTACTCATGTTTTTTTTAATTGAACAAAATACATGGTTGTTAAAATTAAAGACACAAAGAGCTAAAATTAAAAAGTCTGTTTTTTTAAAAAAAATATTTTATGTTTATTTATTTTTGAGAGAGAGAAAGAGTGCAACCAGGGGAGGGGCAAGGAGAGAGAGGGAGACACAGAATCCAAAGCAGGCACCAGGCTCTGAGCTGTCAGCACAGAGTCCTATGGGGGCTCGAGCCCACAGACCCTGAGATCATGACCTGAGCTGGAGTAGGACTCTCAACCGATGGAGCCACCCAGGAGCCCCCCAAAAGTCTGTCTTTACTTCAGGTCATCTTCACCAAAGGCATCACAGTTATCAATTTCCTATGTAGTATTCTAAAATGTGTTTAATGTAAAGGGGTATCTGGGTGGATTGGTGGGTTAAATGTCTGACTCTTGATTTTGGTTTAAGTCATGACCTCAAGCTTCTTGAGTTTGAGCCCTGAGATTTTCTCTCTTGGGATTCTGTCCATCCCCTGGCTTGCCTCGTCTCTCTCAAAATAAATAAACATTAAAATAATAATAATAAAATGTTTTTAATGTATGCAACAGCACAAATATGATAAATGCTTTTTGAAGTAGATACATTATCTTTAATATATTTACCCAGATGGGCTCATACTCTATTACTGACTTGTAACATCTTTCCTCCACTTCAATCTTAACCTCTGCAAAGCATTCAATTGGATAAACATACAGTAATGTGAAGAACTAGTTCTTTTTTGAAGATTTAGAGTTTTTCCTGGAATGACCACACCAATGACACAAAAGAACATCTAAACATTTGATTCTACTTATATAAAGTACAAAATCAGATGAAAGTAATCTATGCTAAGTCTCCTCCCTTTGTGGAGGGAGTGGGGGTGGCTGGAAGAGGGACTCTGAGGGTGCTCATGATGATAGTTCTTGATTTGGGTGCTGCTTACCTATGTGTTCCTTTTGTAAAATTTCATTGATCTTTACTAAGCTTCAAAAAACAAACAAAAACACAAAGTACAGTTTTCAGTATACATGTTGTGCTTCTTAAGAAGTTGACAAGGTAGTTGTTGGTGCTGTGCTTTATAGGACATAAACAGTGGTGCTTTATGCAACATAAAGTGATTAGCTTGGTTACTTTTATTGAATTTTAGCTCTGTGCTTCTGCATATTTAAACAACTAAATATATAGTTGTTACAAATGTATGACTAACACATATAACCTTACATTCCCAGATATTGCTCTGGCATCAGTTTTTATACACAGCTATTTGGGAGAAACCCAAAATCCTTGTATTTGGCCTCTTGTATTATGATTGTAGTTTCTATTCGTCCAACAGTTTGTAGGACATTTTCATACAGAACTCCACCCTCAAATTAACATGTTAAAAAGTTGCTAATTATATCCTCACCCCACCAGCACACCTCCTGAAAATCAACTCTCATCTTAACCTTATTTATTTATTTATTTATTTATTTATTTATAGTTCATTTTGAGAGAGAGAGAGGTTCTGTGTGGGGAAGGGGCAGAGATAGAGGGAGAGAAAGTCCGAAGCAAGCTCTGCATGGTCAGTGCAGAGCCTGATGTGGGTCTCGAACTTATTTTATTTTTTAAAATCAATTGTTGTGTTCTGTCACCTAGCCTAGAATTTCTTAGATAGCTTTTACTCTTCCATTTCCACCATTTTTTATCTGATCAGTCACCAAGGACTGTTAGCCCTTCTGACCTAGACCTTGCATTCATAACATCTTTTTCATTTTCTCTGAACTCCACTGCTTCATGACTGAAATAGTCTAATAGTTTTTTTTTTTTTTTTAAGAACTTTTTTTTTAAACGTTTATTTATTTTGGAGAGAGAGAGAGAGCAAGCAGAGGAGGAGCAGACAGGGAGACAGAATCCCAACAGGCCCACAACTGTCAGCACAGAGCCTGACGTGGGGCTCAAACTCATGAACCGTGAGATCATGACCTGAGCCAAAAGCAAGAGTCAGACGCTTAACCGACTGAGCCACCCAGGCACCACCCCCAACCCTGACACTTTTTTTTTAAAGTAAGCTCCATGTTGGGCTTGTAGCCCATAACAGGTCTTGAACTCACAAAACTGAGATTAAGACCTGAGTTGAGATCAAGAGCCAGACACTTACTTGTTTCTTCCTTCTTTCCTTCCAATAGTTGACATATTGATGCTGGTTTTTTACACTGATACTTTGATATCTTTCCCTTGTCTAAAATCTACAGTTGCTACAGGGTAAATCCCTGAATCTAACATTCAAAAAATTTCTATAGACCGATCCTTATCAACCTATCCTATTCTTTATCTTTCCCTATTTTCTTTTTATGAACTTTCTTCAGCTGCTGAGATTTTTCAAACACACCAGGCAAATTCCTCCTTTAGCATTTTTACATGTGCTGTTTTCTTAACTCTACTGATATAAGAGATGGTAACAAAGGTCAGCTAACAACCTTTGCTGTCGTCTTGAAGAATGAATCCTAAACCTGTAGTCGTCTTTCAGAATATCTACTTATTATAATTAATAATAATGCAAGAATGCACTCGACTCAACCCAAGCTTGGTCAGGAGAGTTGGGTCTCCTAAGGGAAATGGGAATTTTGAACTGAGAGTCCATGAGCCTGGAGAACATTGTTGCTGAATCGACTGAACAGTAATTTGAAGTAGCCTCTCTAAAATCTGTGAGGAAATCCAGAGCTGTCCTGGCTCCCGTACTTCATTTACTTCTTTCTCAGATTTCACAAGTTTCCCTTGTATTTACAATATTTTTTTTTCCCCTTTGCTTAATCTAGTGTAGTTTCTATTTCTTGCAACCAAAAAATAGTAAATAGGGCATCTGACTGCTCAGTCAGTAGGACATTCGGTTCCTGATCTCATTTTCATGAGTTCTGGCCCCACATTGGGTGTAAAGCCTACTTACAAACAAAAACCAAAGAGAAGGGGCATATGGGTAGCTCAGTCAGTTGGGCATCTGACTTCAGCTCAGGTCATGATCTTGTGGTTCCTGAGTTCAAGACCCACACTGGGGCATTCTGCTGTCAGCACAGAGCTCGCTTCAGATCCTCTGTCGCCCTCTCTCTGCCCCTCCCATTGTGCTCTCTCAAAAACAAAATATTTCTCACTTGCTCTTGCACACTTATTCTTTCTTCTAATTTTTTTTTCTTGCATATTTATTCTGTAAATATGTTGCTGGGTCCCATACTGACCTATCCTTACTCTGACAGGTGAAGAGAAGTAAATCAACAGTCACGGAGTGTTTACTTCATGAGATGGGCAAGTTACAGCACAGCACAAAAGCTCTGTAGTTATTTACCAGTCGTGAGCATGCTTGAGAAGTGGCATGAGAACTTTTGGGCTAAGTACGCAGGAACAAGGGATACTTATAAACCTGGAGTGAATGAATGACTTGGAACTGGGGCAGTGGCCTTCTCAGATAATAGGACTGGAAACAAATAGGTGCCCCTCCCACTTGGTATTGCATAAGCATCTAATATTGACTCAACTTTTAAGAAAAAGGGAGAGAACCCTACACTGACTGAGGTTAAGAATTCTGTAGAAAGTAGGGCTTGAAATTGAAATTAAGTTGAATTATAAAAATATAAAGTTATACTTCCTGCACACCTTTGTGGACCAAGATTTATTATATTGCAACAGAAATAATGGATTTTGTAATACTTATTTTTGAGAGAGAAAGAGCACAAGTGGGGGAGGGGCAGAGACGGAGGGACAGAGGATCTGAAGAGGGCCCCAGGCTGACTGCAGCCAGCTATATGCAGGGCTCGCACTCATTAACCATGTGATCATGACCTGAGCCAAAGTCAGTCATTCAACCGACTGAGCCACCCAGGTACCCTTGGATTTTGTAATACTTAAGTACTGTAAGATAAACATTATTTGACCATATCCATTGGATCCAAAATCTAATTTATCAATTATATAATGAATTCACTAGTTAACCCACAGTATATCAAGATTAATTTTAATACATTCACCCAATTTTTCTAAGTATCACTTTAGTTAAAATAAGGATTAGGCAGGTGTGTGTTTGGTTACTAAGTAATTTCATGAAAAGTTCTTCAGGTATGGGGGGGAGAATCCCCTTAAATCCTGATAATTTTTTTTAAGCTCTATGCCTGACATGGGGCTTGAACTCACAACCCTGACATCTAGAGTTGCATGTTCTACCAACTGAGCCAGCGAGGCACCCCCGACAATTTTTATTTAGTTACCCCACTAGGGACTTACAGAAATACAAATTCAGATCTATTCCAATCAAAAGATAACAAACCTTACCAAATGGTAAGACCTAGAACAGACTTTTCTTTTCCTAGTATCGAATAAGTCTTTTGTAGAGCAATAAGCATTTGGATATTTTCAGTTGATTCTTTCAGTAACTGAGTCAGTATAAAAGCTATTACTATAAATACTACCACTGATTCCAGTTGTATTGTGGTTTCTCCAAGTCAGTGCTATCTTACTGAAATATAATGTGAGGCATGTAAGTAATTTAAAGTTTTTTATTAGCGGGGGGTTCCTGAGCAGCTCAGTTGGTTAAGCATCTGACTTCAGCTCAGGTTATGATCTCAAGGTTTCTGAGTTGGAGAGCCCTGCATGGGCTCTCTCCTGTCTGCACACAGCCTGAGCCTGCTTCCTACCCTCTGTCTCCCTCTCTCACTGCCCCTCCCCTACTCGTGTGTGCATACTCTCTCTTCCTCAAAAATAAACATTAAAAACAAATTAAAAAAATAAAATTTTCTATAGCAACATTAAAAAGGTTAAAAAAAAAGCAAATGAAATTAAGTTTAGTAATATTTTAAGCCAATAAATATTATCATTTCAATAAGCTATTCAAATATGAAAACATTATTATATATATTTTTAGTAAGCTCTATGCCTGAGGTGCCTGGCTGGCTTGGTTAGTACAGCATATGACTTTTGATCTTGGGACGAGTTTGGGCGCCATGTTAAGTGAGTGTAGTTTACTTTTTTTTTCCAGATAAATAGAAAGTGACCACGCATATGCTCATGGGAGAAGGGCAGAGTAAAAAGAGAGAATCTTAAGCAAACTCCACTCTCAGCACATAGCTGAAATGGGGCTTGATCTCACAACCATGAGATCATGACCTGGGTGGAAATCAAGAGTTGGATGCTCAATGGACAGAGTCACCCAGATGCTTTTTTAAAAATTAAACTCTGGGGGCACCTGGGTGGCTCAGTCGGTTAAGTACCCGACTTCAGCTCAGGTCATGATGTCACAGTTTGTGGGTTCGAGCCTGTGTCAGGCTCTGTGCTGACAGCTCAGAGCCTGGAGCCTGTTTCAGATTCTGTGTCTCCTTCTCTCTCTGGCTCTCACCTGCTCACACTCTGTCTCTCTCAAAAATAAATAAACATAAAAAAAAATTAAAAAAAATATAAAGTAAAAACTAAACTCTGTGCACAACATGGGGCTTGAACTTGTGACCCCAAGATTAGTAAGAGTCTCATGCTTTACCCACTGGATCAGCTAGGTGCCCCCAAAACACAACTTTTAAGACCAAGCCCTGGTTAGTCAAGATAGAGCAAATCTAAAACATTTCGGTAGACATTCACAATATAGTTATATATATTATAGTTGTAAGTATTGCTATAAAAATTTTTCCTATAATGGTTGCAAAACCTCAGGTTGACATTTAGAGATCCCTAGTATAATGTCTATACTTGAAAGTCCCTATTTTGATAACCTGCTCTGTAATATAAACCAAGTCTCCAGGTTTGGATCACCTCAGACCTGGAGTACTGTGGTAATTTCAAGAATGTTAGTTTTTTGTCTTATTTCCCCAGCAGTGTAAGGATGGTCTCAATCACAAAACAGAAAAAGCTAAGGATCACTGGGCTGTCATGTACAGTGTGCAGATTGTGCACTGTATACCTCCAAGAACACCTTCACATCGTACTCTATGCAAATGCTAGCACTGGTGCATAACTTGTGCAGCTGCATAAATGAGACAATCTTGTTTGTACCAATAAGTCAGTCATCAGACAAATGGGGAATAAATAAAAATGATAGTGTGGACTCTTCTAGTGTGACTGCTTCCTACTTTTTCATTTTAATTCTCTTTATATTATAAACTTCCCAAGGTATTAAAAAAAAATAAAATTTGTGACTTATTTTTTAAAGAAAGGTATTGCTTTAATTAAGATTGTATTTGTCCGCGGGGCACCTGGGTGGCTCAGTTGGTTGAACATCTGCCTTCAGCTCAGGTCATGATCTCACGGTTCGCGGGTTCGAGCCCCACATCGGGCTCTGTGCTGACAGCTCAGAGCCTGGAGCCTGCTTTGAATTCTCTCTGCCCCTCCCCCACTCATGCTCTGTCTCACAAAAATGAATGTTAAAAAAAAAAAAAAAGATTGCACTTGTCCACAAAGTCTCATGCTAACTCAAAGATTCCTGCTTATCTGTCAATATTCTGAACATGAGAAAATAAGAAAAGAAGGCAGGATTCAGACTCCAGACTGGGAAATTATTTTGTAAAAAGCAGACTGAAAGATACGGCTCTGTAAAAATATAAAATATTTATACAACAAATGTATTATAAACCAAGTTGAAAGGCAAGTGGTTGAATGGGAGAACATATTTATAAGGATATGTTAACATAAAAAGTTCTGCAGTTCAGTCCTTAAAAAGAAATTATCCATGCCATAAAAATCTACAAATAATAATTTGTTGGGGCACCCAGGTGGCTTAGTCAGTTAAGTATCTGAATCTTGTTTTTGGCTCACGTCATGATCATATTTATCATGAATACACTTCACATTTTCATGTTTAGATCGGGAAAAACGAAAACGACTGATTATGATTAAAACCTGTACTTTTTTTAATAGTTTATTCAAGAGTGAACAAGCATAGGCACAAGGGGGGAAGGTGCAGAGAGAGTGGGAGAGAGAGAGAATCCCAAGCAGGCTCTGAGCTATCAGCGTGGAGCCTGACGGGCTCAATCTGAAGAACCATGAGATCATGACCTGAGCCAAAACCAAGAGTTGGATGCTTAATTGACTGAGCCACCCAGGTGCTCAACCTGTACTTTTTAAAAAGTAAACTCTATGCCCAAAGAGGGGTTCCAAGTCATAACCCTGAGATCAACAGGTGCATGCTCTGCTGAGTGAGCCAGCGAGGCACCCCAGATTCTGTATTAGTAAGAGTTTAGATTAAAAAAAAAAAAAAAAGGAAAATGTAATTGTTGCCCAGTGAAAATTTATAAACCATTTTGGGCTATTTCAGACATACTAATATAAAAGATATATATGTATTTTTAACTTTTAAGTAAGCTCCATGCCCATCATGGGGCTTGAACTCATGTTCTACCAAAGGAGTCAGCCAGGCACCCCTAAAAGATATCTTTGTCCCAATTCCTATTCCAGAAATCTATCCCGCAAATACATTTCAATAAGGTGGACATGATGTTCACTGCAGCATTGCTCTTGGTAGTAAAAAAGCAGACAACTACTTGTCCAATAGAAGCATGGTTAAATAAACTACAGTACATCTCTACCATAACATGGAAAACATTGGCTAGAAAGAATAAAATAAGGAAGAAAAGGAGAAAGGCGGGAAGGTGGTTAAGAAGGGAGGTATCACAGTTGTTATATGTGTGGTCTTTAGAATAAGAGAAACTGAACTTAAATCTCAGATTAGGTATTATAACCTTTGACAAGTGCTTTAGTTTCAACAACTACTAACAACAGACAATGACCAATGAGTGGTACTGAGCTACTGTAAGGTGCTTAAATAAAATTAGTTTTGCAGTTAAGAAACTAAATCCCACCAAAATACATGAAGACAGGTACACAGGAAGCACTTACAAAAAAAAAGGAATGTGAACACTGAGAATCAGCAAGTTGAGTAAGAAAATATCCTTCACTGGAGCAAACTGTAACACCCATCCTGGGGGAACATCTTGAAACACATATTCAATTTAACTCAAACAAATATGTATTAAACAATTACTATGTGCTAAGTGTTAGATAAAAAGGAAATTCACTTACCCCCCCGCCCCCCAAATTAAAGGTTCATAGAAACCTTGGAAGGTCACTCAATTATCATGAGTAAGCTTTTAGGAATGTATCCCACATAATCTGGAGCTACTTGTTACATTACTTACATAGTATCATGATTATGTTGGCTTGTGGGTCTTCCCCAAGGCTGTAAACTGCTCAAGGGCAGGATGCCTTACCTTTTATTTGTAGCTGTTTGTCAGGGTCAAATGTGTAGCAAAGACTAAGTATTTCTTTAATTAAATGAATTAAAGAATAAATAAAAGAATGAATGAATGGGGTTTCTCCTCCACCTTTTCTGTTTGTCCTAAGGAGTTACCTAACAAAGTATAACTTTTATTACTTATTTTTGCTTACCGTCTCTAACTACTGCTGAACTATAAGGTCCACGGGAGAGAGATCTTTGTCCCAAGTGCTAAAAGCGTCCAAAGATATTTGCTGAATGACCACTTATCTTGTTTTAAAAACTGCCAAGGGGAGAATTTCTTAAATTTTACTTAATAACCCTTCCAAAGTCACCTTAAGACCGTCCTCACTGAGACCAACTGAATCCTTTAAACATACATCCAACTGTTGACTATTCTGGATCAACTAAAGCATATTTAGTCATAATCTTCATAATAAGGTTTAGTAACTATTTATAGATATTTCTTTCCCTCCATTACAGTGTGTGTACGTTAGCTTTCCTTCATAGAGAAAAAAAAGGGAACGGGTCAGTGGGCAACTTGCCAGATACCTATTTTTAGTATTAATAAACTGCTGTCACCTCAACCAGTGAGGCAGCCAATCTCCTCAAATCCCTGGTCCACAGAAGTAGTTTCCTGACTGTAGGTCTTCTACAATTAGGCACCAAATGAGGCCCTCACTTCTGGATAAAGCTGATGGAACTACAAATGGTTTCTAGCCCAAGGAAATGAACCCCATGGCTGTTTTTAATATTCTGATAGGGGATCAAGATGCCAGTCATGAAAAGGCCCTGTAGATTCAGTTCTGAGAAGGACTTAAAATACTCCAGTCTGCCACTTTCCTGAATAAAATGATAGAGTTCAGTTATGCCCAAGGCTGATTCTGAGAAGATGGTTTTTCTCCCTGTGTTCAGAGCATCTGGTACATTTTACTTTGGTTAAGCAAAATAAAATGTTTAACTTCATTTATGAAAAACAAACTCAATACTTTTAAAAGTTTAATATTTTAATTGGACAGTTCATATGGCCTATTCAGTGGAAGCTCAGATAAGCAAAGTGCAATGAACAGAATGAAGTATCACACATAAGTCTCTGTATAAGTCAACATGAAAAGATATCCTAGATATTTGAAATGGAAAAAGCAAACTATAAAACAAGTACAGTGAGTCTACTGTCAAACAGATTTTCTTAAACTATTTGTGTAGTATTATTTTTGCAAATATTTTGTTTTTTGTAATATAAAAACAACAAAATCAATGATAATGTTCAAAACATTTACTAATTATTTTGAGGTTGATTTGTAGAAGATAATTTCAGCAAATAAGACGTTTAATGTAAAACTGTGGGTATACAATGTACTTGTCTCAAAAAAAAGTCTTATTTACAAGTTAAGGAACAAAGGTATTTTTTTTAATTAACGTAGGTTTCAGAAAAACATTCTTTATTATTGACTACCATAATAAAATGGATTTCCTAAGAAAAGTTCAAGTAATCATTGAAATCTTAAGAGGTGAACCAAAAGTGTTTTTTAATCATATTCAGAAAATCTAATATGTTTACTTGCTTGTTGAGTCTTTGCCAGTCTAATCTTCTCAGCTTTGGTGATTAACTATGGAGAAAGAAATTAGAAATCAGAAATCTTAAAAAGATAATTACGACTAGAAAAATCAGGTTGAATAAAAATTTTTTAAAAGAGGGAAAGGTAGACAAAAGACATAAATTAAGCGTAGCTCAAATCAATATAGAAAGAACTGTTCAGGATTATGGCTTATTAAGTATAATAGATAATAAATCTTAGAATTACCTAAAACACTCAAATTTTAGTTTCACATTACTAAAAAAATTTCAGTTGAAAACAGCCACTCCATGCTGACAATTTTTTTTAACCTTTTAGGAGGGTTCAAGACCCATATTGGTTAGTTGTTTCATATCCCCTTGGACTTGAGTATTAATTACTAAGACATTTCTTAAAAGATATGTGGTCCTAAATAATTATATTGTGCATGCGAATTCATGCATTATTGGAATGAGACAATATATTTTGGTCTGAGTGCTACACAAAGGTTTGCTTACAAATCTGAAGATTAAAATATTCTACCTAGGGATCCACTCTTTTTAAAATTTTTTTTTTTTTCTTCAACGTTTTTATTTATTTTTGGGACAGAGAGAGACAGAGCATGAACGGGGGAGGGGCAGAGAGAGAGGGAGACACAGAATCGGAAACAGGCTCCAGGCTCTGAGCCATCAGCCCAGAGCCTGACGCGGGGCTTGAACTCGCGGACCGCGAGATCGTGACCTGGCTGAAGCCGGACGCTTAACCGACTGCGCCACCCAGGCGCCCCTTTAGGGATCCACTCTTAAGAGAACTTATTACTTACCACACCCTTACATAAATACTTTAATATTTTTAAAGGCAAATGAAATTGTATGGAATGTAGAAGACCGTTTAAGATGTCTAAATATTCCAAAAGTTTTCTTGATGTAAAAATTTTAAATATCTTATTGTAGCTTTGGAGGAAATGAAAATCTTACTCCCTTAAAAAATAGATTCTAGGGGCTCCTGGGTGGCTCAGATGGTTGGGCATCCAACTTTGGCTCAAGTCATGATCTCATAGCTCATGGGTTTGAACCCCACATCAGGCTCTGTGCTGACAGCTCAGAGCCTGGAGCCTGTTCTGATTCTGTGTTTCCCTTTCTCTCTGCCCCTTCCCTGCTCGTGTTCTATCTCTCAAAAATAAACATCAAAAAATAAAAAATAAAAAAAATAGATTCTAGTAATTATTCACCAGTTTTGTTAAAATGTTTTGTGACTGTGGCCATTGGTAGGAAGTCACTTTTATTTATTGTTTAGTTTCTTAAAGTGTTTGCTTAATATTAAAAGTTTACTTAAAAGTTAAAGTAGAAGTCAGCATAGAGATAGACCGGCTACACAAGTTAAAAATACAAGTACTTAAAGACAAAAACTCAAAAGATGCCAAGGTCACCAAACAGTCTGTTTATGATAGAAAACAGTAATAGCCACATGAGGACCACATTCACAAAAGTCATCAGCAAAGCCAGAACCAGGGTTTATATCTATGGAAGTAAAGGTTTATGGGATATATTTAAGATTTTATTACCATGGAAATGAAATTAGGGTGCCCCTGTATTTGTTGTTTTTGTACAAAGTCACTTCAAGATTAAACCAAAAGCCTGTTCCTCATTATAATTTCATGAATTCTGTCTTTACCTGTTGAATATCTGATATATCAGTAATCTGTAGAAAAAAGACCATGCTAACTAAATTTCAAATATGCTTTAAAAGCTAAGGATGAATGAGAAAAGACTTATGGTCTCCAGTAGCTGTTACTGAATTTTACCCACATGCTCAAAGTGATAGGGAAGACTACAAAGGCTACAAAGACTCGCCAGAAGGAATGAGCCCCTTTCTGGGGGATGCTTCCTCATCTTACTAATCTTTTGTGAGAATTTACCCATATTGATCTCTATATGTAAAAAATACTACCATGAGTATAAAACACCTTTTTTCTTCACCTATTCTCCTCTCTTAATATTGCATAAACTGACTGGGACTTAGGAAACTGTCCCTAGTTTCCTTCTGCTCCCCCGACATGAAAATGCAGAACGAAGATTCATTACCAGTGCTTTTCTTCCTTCGCTCATGGACCAAACACTACAATACTACTGGGAAACTTTGAACTGTCGTATCAGAAAAGCGCTAATGTCATACTTTTTTAGCCGCTAATTTTTTTCTAAATATTTAACTTCCGTTACTATGGTGCTTGCTCCCAGGGATCTAGCTGTAGTGGCCTCCTTCCCTTTAAGGCTTCTGTGCTTTCTGGTGCCTCTGCCTGGAAAGCTATGTATGCATTTAAGCTCTCCTGCTTGTATGCTCACTTTCCTAAGGTCTGCTCTAGTGTCGCTTTCACAGAGAACTTCCCAGAACCTCATGCGATGTAAAGATATCTCACAATACCCTTTAATTTGCTCTTTATACACAGCATTTGTCATCACCTGACCTAAACTGTTCATCTGCAAACTTCACGAAAACAGGGTATTTTGTTACTTGCAGCTATTTCCTAGAATGGTGGCTAACACAAATCAGCACTCAAAAAATATTAATTAAATGAATTATCAAAAAGGTAGACTGACATACTAATTACTGTGTTTTCTGAAAAGTATGTACAATACCCACTTTGTGTGGTACCTTATTTTAATTACATGACGGGAGCCAACTAGCTACTTTCACATCTTCAGCTAGAATCCTATACTATTTATCAAACAAATCATGCTAAGGACAAGACTGGTGGTGCAACAGATAAATGAGATCAGGAAAAAACTTTCCAACTCAGTAACAGAGGCACTCATTGTGTTCCAATGAAACTTATAAAATTCCCCAGTTATCGTTTATTTCCTTGCCTCAAGTTTATTTATGGAGATTGGATCTTTCTGAAAAACAAAACTAATTCCTAGTTTTAAAAACATATACGATTTAAATGAAATTTCACACCAATTAGAATGGTAAATACTATTTAACAAAGTGATTTCATTTTAGTTATGAGCTCTGGTTCAATGATTTTAACATTTAAATAATCTCAAGCAGGCTTTGAAATTACCACCTCTTAGACCTGAAAGAATCCTTAGGGAGGAAGGAGGACTTCCCACATTTCAGCAAATTCAGTCTGTATTCATGGAAACAGAATTAACAAAGACCAGTAGGAAACCTCCCTTCAAATCATCTTAAATTCCAGTGAATCCTAGGCAATGCAAGGCCAATGAAAAACACTCAACAAACCTAGCACACAGGAAGTATTATGATTTTAAGTGTAACCAGTCATAGAAGAATGCATATCTTTTTAGATTCTTATTTAATAATACACATTTAAAATTTTTATAATAGCATTAGTTATTATGTACCCTTAATTTGTCCTAAGCACTTAAAGATGTACTACTATTTATAATAATCTGACTAAAAAGAATAAATGTGACAGCACACAAGCAACAAGTATTAAATTACTCAGTATCATTTAAAATGAAATTATTGAAACAGAGTCTATTTTACATTATTTAAAGTATTTAAGCTTGTTTGTTTCACTTGTTGACTACTATAGAGAAAAAGGAATAAAGCTTATCATTGCTATAACAAACATTAGGCATAAAGTCTCCCAATCTTATCTGTGGGGGGTCATATCTTAAAAAACTACACTCTTAAATACATTGTGTTTTTACCATTAAGACAATCTTTAAATAATCATTTACTACCAAACTATGATACATAGCAGCCAGAATTCAACATTGTTGAAATTAAACTGCTACTAACAGGTACAATAAAAGAAAGGAAAACAAGAAAACTCTAAATTAAAATTATGTACCCTGTGGGGAAAATAATTCTAATTTCGTATATTTCAAAATCCAGAGAAACAAGTATTGTCTCTCACAATTTAAAATGCAGTATACACCATGTAAATCTTTATCGTATATAGGAAAACCAAGGTTATTTTTGGACTACACATTACTGACTTCCAGAAAACATTCAACCTATTATATTTAAGCTATCAAACAACTATAACAACAAAAAACAAAAAAATGAATTGATTACCTTCTCAGTGCCTCTCTTCTTTTCACGAGGCTGATTAAGTTTGGCCTGCCTATCTACCAAAATCTTCTGCCAATACCTCTGCTCATGATCACCTTGAAAACAAACAAAAACAGTAATCACTGATACAAATGACGAAACATATTCAAGGCATTAATCACACTTCAATAATAAATCTATAGTTGTCTGATTAAATACTTTGTACATGCTAGAATATGAATAAAAAGTTTATTAATCAAAATCAGAAAACACAGTACAATCACCTCTAAGTAAGAGTTATTAAAAAAGACTCTGACGTTTTACCAGAAAGGATCTCGAGATTCCAGCAGTGTTTCTTTTTAATTTCCATATATGCGTTTATTACTGCTTGAGCATCCTCAGGGGTTTTAAACCTAGCATGGCATTCTGTATCTCCTTCTAGCAAGTCCACATAAACAACTTCTGAGATTGCTGCCAAAGTATCCTGCATTAGAGTTTAGAAAGATTTTACATAAATAATAGAAATGTTTGATAATAATTCTAAAATTATTCCCATGGTTGTGTTAGAATGTGTTACATAAATAAGCCGTATCCAGTTTAAAATGAGGAGTAACTATCCTACTTATCATACACAGGGGTGCCTGGCTGGCTCAGTCAGTACAACAGTTAGGTGACTCTTGATCTAGGGGTTTTGAGTTCGAGCTTCATGTTGAGGGTAGAGATCATTTACATAATCTGGGCTAGAACTCACAACCCCAAGATCAAGAGTCATAAACTCTCTTGACTGAGCCAGCCACACACCTCTAAAATATACACAAATACTCTTAAAATTGACTTGGACAAAGTTGAAAACTCTAATCAAACCCTTTTTTTCAATCACAATCTTAGAATATTAACTAGAATAGGACTACTACAGAGAGACAACAGATTTATAGAGCAGGATGTACAAATAATTTCCCCTAGCCCCCACATCAAGAAGGGGATTACAAGTCACGGTATAGTTAAAATAAGGAATACAATTAAAAACAAACAAAAAACCCAGAATGGATTGGGGGAGAAGGTGCGCTTCCACTTATCTGTACAAAATCCCTTATGACTTAAAATATATGAAAAAAAATTCAACTTTTTCTAACAACTTGTGAAAAAAAACATTTCATGGGAGCCTACAAAAATCCTAGGTTCCTGGGTAGATCTATGGGAATATAGCTCAAGAGTTCATACTTTCTGATGAAATACCTCAACAATCTCTTCTAAACAAGTTGTGGTCCCCCAGCAAGGAAAAGTTTTACCTATAATGCCTGCTGTGAGGGCAAATTAACAAGATTCCTGCATTCCTAACCATTTCTTCCCAGCATGTTCTGTGGTGTAAACAATGCAATTATGCAAGAATGTTATATAATTCTTCATTCATCAACTTCCATTCAGAAAACCAAAGAAATTACTAGAGATTCCCAACTTAAAAAAAAAAAGCACTTTACGCATCTGGCTTTACTTTTGACCCAAATTTCAAGCCTCAAAGAATTTAGATTACTTTTAGATGTTGGATTTTTAAGGTCTGAATTCTGTAACTGAGCAGTATTCTGGAAATATTATTTCACCCACAATATAAGAAAAGTTTATTAGTTAATAATAAAGAATAAGCAATAAAAACCTGAGAAGCCAGGGAGTAAGTATTAACTCAACCCTACTCTTAGCATATTGCCTATCTCAAAATTGGCACTTACTGATTGCTAATTACATGAAAAAAATAGAACTGGAGGGAAATATACTTGCCAATTCTTTCCACTTGTACTTGAGTACTAAATTTAGAAAGCAAGACAAATAATTGGTATGAAGTTAATGAAATGTGAATATATTAACTGGTAGTGTTTTGTAACTGACTTACCAGATAGACCCGATTACTACAATTCAAAATATTACCTATATATCCATTATAATGTTAGGCTAATCCCAGGACTTAAAACCATTCCTTAAAATGATAAATTAGCCTGGTAATCACATGGGCAAGTTAAATAGCAGTAAATAACATAATAACTCAATTTTTGTTCCGGCAAAATTTAAGTAACTACTAACTTTTAACAATGTTATGATTTTGTAAGTAATTTATAACTGATATACTTATCTTTTAGATAACAAAAGCTCTTTGATGAATATTACTGAATCTATGTTATTTCAAACAACAAACTTTTTCTAATTTTTCTTTTAAATCTTTTGCAACCTAATTCATTTACATCCTCAGTTTTTTACCTTTCTGATCTGAAATTCTGTATTGTTACCATACTCTGAAATATAAGTTGGTAATACCAATTTGGGATTCACCAAATCCCTCATCAACATCTTAAAGAGAATCTAAATTTATGTTAGTGACAGCTACAGGATTTTACAGGAAACAGGATTTCAGATAAAGTGTTCACAAGCTTATTTCAGTGAGCAACATCAATGGTCATGCAAGTTAAAAAATGTGACTGGTAGGAGTCTATGCAAAATCAAAACAACATACTAGATGACGATGAATGTCAGCATAACAATTGAAAATATATTTGCTATGAAAATATATATGCTATTTTACATAGGAATATGTCAATAAGAAAGAAATATGGTTGTGCTGTTACAAAAGGCTGTTAGAAGATCAAATAGATAAAGTGAAAAAAGATTGCAGAGCAATAGATATAACAATGTGTACTGTAAATTATATAGGACTCCGTATTTATTTGTACACGCATACAAAATTTTTGTAGCTTTTCAAAATATTTTACACTTTTCTGTAATTGTTTCACAGTTTTTTAAATTGTTTCACATTTTTAAACAATCAGTGCAGACTGAAAATAGCAAAAAAAATTAATAAATAATATTAACAAAACCTTTTTTCTCCAAAAAAATCTTTCATTTCTTCCAGGAAAAAATTTCAATTTCCAAGAGGATTAACAGACAAAATTACTAAATTTACATTAAGTTAAAAAATATGCATATGATATCCCCTTTGTTCCAAAATAGCTGTGACTTTCTTTAGGTCACAAAATCTTTTGGGAATCTATTGGAAGTTAAGAGCTCTAATGAAAACGAATTATGTTCGCTACAAAATCAGACAACAACAGACGATTAAAAATTCGTAATAACTTCAGACCAACTCTAACGCTGACTAGATATTTAATACATTTGAGCATGAAATATTTTCTAAAATAAATTTTCTCTGAAAATAGATGTCCCTTTAAAGGAATACCAGGAAAGCATTTTACTAATTTATTCTTTTAAGTTATAATGACTATAGTAAGGCTTACTCATTCAACTACTCAATCAACCGTTAACGGCACCAATAAAAATAAGCCAAGTGCAGTTCTATAGAAAGATGTTTTAAACTAAGCTTACTGCAAATTTCATCTAGCAGGGAATTTCAGACTTCAGATTTTGCTTCAAATACAAGAGTTACGGTAGAATCAAATCTAGACATAGTTTATTGCAGAGGAACAAATTCTAATTTTACTTGCTTTGTTTTCCATATGCAAAACATTTTCACATGGGGAAGTTTTAAAAAGGAAAGAGCAACAACTATCCTCAACACACAAAAGCATTACCCTGACTTGTTTCCTGCCAGGCAGAGGCTCAGTGCTAATGATCTTCACAATCACGCCACTGACAAACTGTGGTCCTGTTGCATTAACCTTTTCCTGGGGACAACACTCTTCACTGTTTGCTGTTGATTTGAAAAGGAAAGAGAAATAAGCCTCTTACACTCAGTAATTTAGTAGGCCCACTTTAGAAGAACAACAGTAATTTCTTCAGCTGATTTAAGTAACCAATTTCAATTTACTTAATGTAACTGTAAAATAAGTTATTCTGGTGTCATACTGCTTACTGCAGATTACCATGAATAAAAATACCCAAACCTTTACTACTCTAATTGCAGAGCCTGGTTAGAACACTTGTAAAACCTTAGAAAAACTCCCCCTTTTTCTTAACCAAATAATAGAGTACTTTACTTGGTAAACAGCCACAGAACAGTATGTTAAGAACATTCAACAAACATTATGATTAAAATGTGAAAATTTAAGATTTTCAATTTGTAAGAATTCCAAATATGTCCTAATAGGATAAAATTACAGATGGAAATTGTAATTTTTGTTTCTACAAACTTGCTCAATTGATAGACACTCATCACTAATTCTGATTAATAAAAACTGTAGAGAAAACTTAAGTAAAAAAGACACTTTCTTTTTTCTTTTTTTTATTTTTTTAAATGTCAAGGGCTTGAATTACAAGGGGCTTGAACATAGGACGCAGATCCAGAGACCCATGTTCTACTGAACCAGCCAGGTGCCCAGAAAAACAGGAGTCATGAAAACGAGCACTTCAAATATTCTTATATCAAAAATAAATTGCACATTTATGTTTTTAGAAATTAAGGTTTATCCTGTAACTCAGAAATAGTACATTAGTATATAAACACAATACAATACTACAAAAACTATTATAGTGGTATTTACTTTTTTCATTTTCTATTCCAGAGTTAGGAGCTACTCCATTTGTTTCCATTTTTGACTCCGATTTTATTTGGGATATTGTTTTTTTTAAAGAAGACATGCTGGCTTTTTGCAGTGCTAAATACTCTTTTTTCAAATCCATCCATTCGCTCCTGTAACGAAAAGAATGTACTTTTGAAATAGTGAAAAAAGATGGTCAAATAAAAAGTTATTATCAAAGTATATACATTCACAGTGCCTTGTAATTTTTTCCTTCTTCAAACACATACGTTCACACTACTTCTGGAGTCCTAAGTCCATCCAGTAAATATATAAAGGGGAGTTCCATCTGACACAACATTCAGATTAAATGTTTTAAATTTGACAATTCATTTCCTGAGTATGTTTCAAATATTTTCATTTATGAAAATAAAAGTTTTGAATTAATTAACTAGTAACAATTAGTCATCACTAGGGGGAAAATGGCAGATTACTATTAAGAGATTATTTGTTAAACTGCTTCCAATTTGGGAGATAACATTCCTTAGCATTTACTTGACTCAAAAGGAATTTCTAAGAAGAAAAAAAACGCCCCATGGAAGCAATTTATTTATTTACATGCATTTAACATGTAGATGTTTCTTCAAACAGCTAGAGCTCCTCCAGATAGAAACACAATGCCTCTCCAGGCTCCACAGAAGCACTCATTGTTACTCTAATCTATGCCATCAAACAAGCAGATAGGGTTTTTTTTTTTTTTTTTAAAGAGGATATCTTGTGGTAATGGTCTTAGCTGTTATTATTGACATCTGTATACTTCAAAAAAAAAAAAAAAAGTATCCAGACCCACCCAGGATCATACATTCCCAGAGAGCTGATACATTAGAATAACAAAAACCTCTTGTAATGATTCTCTGAGATAAAAAGGCAAGAGGAATTCAGCAGTTAAGAATAGTATAAATACAAGTGCCTGAAGTCCTTGCCTTTTAACCTTCAAGAGGAGGACAGGGCACTTCGAGAGTACAATTCAAGAAGGATCAGAAAAACTTTCTTGGCTAAGGTATGGTTTTTTGCCTTTTCTTTTCTTTTCCTACATGGCTTCCGCTTCTTGTGTGGATGGACTCCCTTTAACTTTAACATGGAAGTACTTTCTTTGACTTTTAAATAGTAAGTGCTTCCATGTTTTAGTAGAAGTGAATCCAAATCATTCCTCTGAATGTAACAAGGCAAGTTCCTTATATAGCCCAAGGGGAGCCCCTTTGCTTTAACATGGGGGTACCTGCTGTGTAAAACAAAAGTAAGTGCTTCCATGTTTCAGTGGAGGTGTTCCCAAATGGACACAACTTTTATCTTGATCCGGCATCTTCTAAGCTTATTTTACAGGTTAAGGAATGGTAACTTTTTCACATTTTTACAAGACTGGGCTCCCCACCACTTAAACGTGGATGTACTTGCTTTGTATCTAAAAAAGTAAGTGCTTCCATGTTTTAGTGATGGTAAGTCTTACTTTTACATTTTAGAAACTTACAAGGCTTAAGCCTCACCGAAATGACCATCTATGGTATATTTAAGCTGTACCCTTAAAACTGTTAAGGAACGCCCTCTACTTTAACATGGAGACACTTGCTGTGACATGATAAAAATAAGTGCTTCCATGTTTTAGTGTGGTGGTTCCTTTCAAATCCTCAACTGCCTTATATCCATTATGTGTGCAGATCTTGGCTACATGCCATGACTGTTGCTAATATGCAACTCTGTTCAATACAAATTGGAATTGCACTTTAGCAATGGTGATGGCGTGTGCCAATTTTCAACTACAGAATCTGTATCATCTACTTACTTTGAAAGTACTCTTAAGGGTATAACCTCTTCTCCCATTTTGTGCCTCTCTTTGTGTTTTTTCTTATGCTTCCTTTTTGCTTTTAAAAGGGATCCATCTTTTACATCTCCAGTATCCTTTTCCTCTTCAGTAGAGACTTCTAAATCTTAATATCAAAAAGTTAACTTTAGGTAAATAAGCATTTCTTAATCTCTCATTTTAATTTAATTGTAGATAAATTAACCTTGAAGTTGTCAATACCTTTGTTTTCTTTGGGAACCTCTACGTCTTCTTTTTTAATGTTGTCTTTCTGCGTTATTTTCTTTACTTTTAACCTGGGAGTTGGGTGTTCTGCTTCTTCAGAGATACTTCTCTTCCTCTTCCCCGTTCTGACTGAAGGTAAGCTGGATGCTTCTGCTCTTTCCCGTTTTTTCTTTTTCTTTGACGGTGGCTTCTGGGGTTCAGTAATCTCTACTTCAGATCCCTCAGATGTGGTCCTGGATCTTTTCATTTTTCCTACAGTCTCTTTACTTGTGTCAATGTTTGACTCTTTGGTCTGGATATTGTCCTCTTTCTTCATTCGGCCTTTCTTCTTCTTCTTCTTTTTCTTTTCTTCTGTAACAATGTTATCATTAGTGTTCATTTTAATTCAACTACGTTTACTTAAATATCAATATTAAGTTACCTGATACTCCAAGGACAGGAATAGGCTTATTTTTTACTGTCTTAGGAAATATGCCAGGTTTTCTTGGTGCTTCTTCTGGTGGGTTGTTAAGAAACTGAAAACCAATAAAATTTTGTTACTATTTAAAAACACTTGCTAATTGTTTTTGCTTTTCTTTTTAGGTTCGGGACCTACCTCAATAGCTTTTGCTGCTTGTTCTTTTGTTTCAAATTCTACAAAGGCAAATCCCTTTGGATCTCCAGTAGATTTATAATGTGGTATACTTATATAAACAACATTGCCACATTTCCCAAATACTCTTTCAATCCAGCTGTGATTAACATTTTTGGGAAGTAATTCCTATAAGTGAGAAGCAATATTAAAATAGAAGTACTTTTTCAGGGTCAATAAATTTTTACTTGTAAAGTTAGAATGTTTCTGTCATTCTTTTGAATGCCAGCACTGAGCTTTTAGAAAATAAGGTCTCACCACATACATACCACATACACTGTCCGCTCATCCTCATCTTTTGGTCGTTCACCTAAAGGCTTTTTTCTCCTGATTCTGGTGCCTTCTAAATCCAGCTATGAAATAGTTACATGAGATTAATAACTGACATAATAATTCCATGATATAGTTGTAATAATTCTTACCTCTACAACAGATGAACTTTTCAGTGCTCTGGCTATTAACTTTCCATCTGTGGTCAATTTTTTCATTTTGTTGAAAGACACAAGAAGTGATATATCAACATCTAATGGAAATGCATAAGTTAGTATTACAGAGAATAATTGCATTTTGGTAAAAAAATTAATCACATTTCCCTCCTTTCAAAATTAATTAGTAAAAAATGCCTTATGAGAATTAATGCACTAAGCAGACAGCATTCAAGAAAACTCAAAAAACACTGAAAACTTTGCTCTACCCACTGAGCTTGCAAGAGCTCAACCACACAAACATGGAGCCTGGGTGGCTAGTTAGGTTAAGCCTCCGACTTTAGCTCAGGTCATAATCTGCTCTCAGCACAAAGCCTGCTTGTGAACGCGTGTCCCCATATCTCTGCTCTATCTCTAAGATAAAGAAAAAAATATAGGATGTGTGTCTCCAGAATTAACTGAGATCTTTGTCTTTTAACACTAGAAATCTCTTCTAAAGCAAAAGTGAGCTATAATAGTTTTCACGTGTAAAAACTAATGGATTTGTATGTATAGTATATGGTATATATCACAATACAAAACATGCTACCATTGTATTTATGGGAAACGTTGTACAAGTTTAAGGCAGTTCCATTCATTATACAGTGAAGTAAACTTACATCCATCTCTGGACTTTTCTATTTGTTCTCGAAGAAATCTATCCTTGTGAAGATTTGCATCTCCAAACCAGAAATCCACTTGCTTAGCAATATCTGCAAGCACTTGTTTAACTCGTGACCGTTTCTTTTTTTCTACTTCTTTTTTCTTTTCAGGGTTTTCTTCTTCCATTGCTTTTTCTTGATTTCCACTTTCAGCTTCCATTCCTGTGTACTGAAAAAAGGTTTATATCACATGTAATAATAGGAAAATATTTAGGTTACCCTTTTTATTGTCTGAAGGGTTAATAGACTCATTCAGCTGGCAGAGAACAAACTTGTAACACTTGTAATTAGCTGAGAAAACTTTCATTGTGTTTTTTTTTTTAATCTCTTACCTGTTCACTTTTCATTGGCCTTTTTACTTTCAAAATAATTTACAACCTATGTCATTAATTAGCTTAAGCTTTTGATGCATTTTAGTTCAGGGCCAGAATGTTCTAGTATAGCATAAAATCTCTACCAACATCTATATCTCACCAAGCTACACTTCTAAATCAGTATGTCAAATTATAAGATTAAAGTCTCAGACATTCTCCATCTTAACAAACTAAAAAATACAATCTCCAATGAAATAAGTTGATGTTGGTTTTGATTTTTAAGTGTTTTTGTTTTCAGTGTTTTCTTAAGTAATCTCTACACCCAAAGTGGGGCTTGGGGGCTTGAATTTACAATCCTGAGATCAAGAGTCCCATGCTCTATGGACTAAGCTAGCCATGTGCCCAGAAATGTTAATTTCTGTTCATTAGAAACAGAACTGGCTTTCTCTTTTCCAGGTGACCTTCCCATCCCAGTGCTTATTTCTTGGGACAGCAAACCTCTTTCCTTGAGTTACTTTGCATGTATCTTCTTTGTTATCTAGCTCTTCCTTAAAACCTGGTTATCTAGCTCGTCCTAAAACTGGTTTTCTAGCTCTTCCTAAAACCTGGCTGGCAAATCTTCAACTGAGGGCCTTCTGAATTTGCAGTTCCCTTCCAAACACTTGCTGCCTAGATAACATGGCTTGCTCCCTCACTTGCTAAAGTCTTGTTCAAATGTCACTTCATTTAAAACTGCAAATTTCTGGATACCTGTATCTCCCTTGCCTTACTTTTCCTTCATTGCACTTATCTTCTAACATTATTGTACATTAAAAAAAAATGCTTATTTATTTGTTTTTAGGAGTGGTGAGGCAGAGAGAGAGGGAGATAGACAATACTAGGGAAGCTCCTCAAAGCCTGACATGGGGCTCGAACTCATGAACCGTGAGATCATGACCTGACCTGGAAGTTGGATGCTCAACTAACTGAGCCACTCAGGTGCCCCTACTGTACATTTTTATTTATCCTTCCTAGAATGTAATATTAATGAAATCAGGTTTTTGTCTGTTTTGTTTACTGATGAATTCCCATTCCCTGGCACACAGTAGTCACTCAAAACTTTGTTGAATGAATTGTGGCCTCTTCACTGAACCACTAGAAGTACATACACAAAAAGAAGTAAATGAGCAAAGGCTTATTAAATCGGGCCTGCGGTGAGATTTATCTCTGTAACATAGTTTTCCCATATTTTATTTCCCAGGCTCCCATAACTGTTTTCTTGGGACACAGGAGAGTGAAGACATATGGGGAGAGTTTTATCTGATTGCACCAGGGTGGGAGCCACTATTGGTTGGTATGCAGGCCTTGGACCTATGCGACCAGAATGGCATACTAGATTGATAGGAAACAGGGGCTAAGGCTTTTACACATCAAGGTGACCTAAAACATTCTGGTCCGTTATCTATGGAAGTCACACATGTCTGTTGTAATGTAAAGGGGGGAAAAGTGGATTTGGATTAATTGCTCAGTTTGAGTAAGTGCTGGGGCCGAGACTCCAGATGAGATGAAGATGCTGTCCCTACTGTATCTTCTGTCTTTATCCTTCTTTAAAGCTCGGGGCGCCTGGGTGGCGCAGTCGGTTAAGCGTCCGACTTCAGCCAGGTCACGATCTCGCGGTCCGTGAGTTCGAGCCCCGCGTCGGGCTCTGGGCTGATGGCTCAGAGCCTGGAGCCTGTTTCAGATTCTGTGTCTCCCTCTCTCTCTGCCCCTCCCTCGTTCATGCTCTGTCTCTCTCTGTCCCAAAAATAAATAAAACGTTGAAAAAAAATTAAAAAAAAAAATAAAGCTCAGTGTACATAGTATTAAAGCCTATTTCTGTCTCTTTGGCCTGTCAGCTGGAATCAGTTACTGAGCACCAATGCTGCAGACAGTAATAGAAATAGAAAATGTGTTTCAAAGTGACACCCAGTAAGAGAGTACAAGCCATTAATGCATTTCACTTCAAATCTCCAACTAAACGTGCAATCTCACAAAAATCAGATGAGTATTTTGGCATTTTCAGAACAGGCTGGAGCTGACTGACCAAGTACCAATTTTGAAAATATACAAGTAATGAAGTATTTATTGAGATACATATAAAAGAGTTACTTGTCAGAATTAATCATTAAAAAAAAAAAAAAACAACCCAAAAACCAATCAGGTGTCATTTAGTGCTGAATAACCACATTCTTCAGCCCATCCTGTGAAGCTTCCCTTTCCATCATTCTAGTGAAACCGAAAACAGTGATCTCCACTGACTACTGGACCCCTAAGCAGCTCTTGCAGTCAAACTCCCTCTTTGAAAATATTTTCTTCATCTGGCTTCCAGGAGAGTTTTCCTCCTTCTCAATTTCCTTTTCTGGACCATTCTACTCTGTTCTACCTTTACATGCTACCCAGAATTGAATTCAGTCCTGGGCTCCCTTCTTATCTCCACACATATCCATCCTTTCTGAGGGTCCCAGGCTTTACGCTGTTTAGCTCTATGCTGATGTTTCACAAATCTATATTCTCCAGCCCTTACTTCTCCCATTAGCTCCCCCCATTCCAATATTCAATCATCCATTTGACATCTTCACTTATCTTCCTGAACTATATATATCTCATGTGGAAAATGGCAAAAACCGAACGCTCAAATTTTAACAAACCTCTTTTTGCCTTGTTTTCCCCATTCTGGAAAACACCAATCACAAAACTGTTGAGAGGAAAAATTCTGAAATCCTCCTTCTTTTCCTCATATACCACAACAAATTCATTAGCATTTTTGTTAGCTCTACCTTTATAAAATATATCCTGAATATGAATACTTTTCATTTATCACCTGGTTCATGCTATCATTGTGTCCTGTCTGAACTACTACAAGAACATAACTTGTGCTTGCTTCTACTCTTCTTCCATTATCACCAACTCTCCAGACAGCAGCCAGAATATGTAAACCAGAGATGTCAATATCTTGGACAAAGTCCTCCAAAGGATTTTTAATCACACTCAAAATCCAAAATCCATAGTATGCCTAAGCAGTATGCTCTCTAGCCTGGGGATATCTAACTTCATTTCTTAACAATTCTTTCCAACAGGTTCACTCCAACTACAACATATCATTCCTTAAACATGCTAAGGCCATTCCCATCTCAAGGCCTGTGCTCTTGCTGTTTACCTTCCCTGCCACATCGCAGGGATTACTTCCCTGTTCATTCAGATCTCCATAAATGTCAATTTCTCAAAAAGGCTTTCTTTCACTCAATCTAAGATATTCCTTACCTGGCAACTTTAACCCCACCTATCCCCTCTGTCACCACTTTGTATCCTTGTATCTTCTTGGAGTTATAATTTTATTGTCTGTCTACCCCACTAGAATGCAAAAAACTATGAAGGTAGGGACTTGAACTTGATCACAACCTAAGCATTTGTTAACTATTTAAAAGGATCTCTCATACACTGCAAAACGTTAAGCACTTCAAGTTCTTTTGAAAGGGGGTAGGATTATAATTTAAAAATACGCGGAAGCTAAAAATTATTACATAAGGATCCAATGTTAGCTTTCCTTTTTTTTTTTTTTATTTTTTAAAAAAAAATTTTTTTTTTCAACGTTTATTTATTTTTGGGACAGAGAGAGACAGAGCATGAATGGGGGAGGGGCAGAGAGAGAGGGAGACACAGAATCGGAAACAGGCTCCAGGCTCTGAGCCATCAGCCCAGAGCCTGACGCGGGGCTCGAACTCACGCACCGCGAGATCGTGACCTGGCTGAAGTCGGACGCTTAACCGACTGCGCCACCCAGGCGCCCCTTAGCTTTCCTTTTTGTAAAAACTCCAAATTAGTAAATGGCATACTATTAGCTCTCTAGTTCCTTTCCTTGTCAGAGCCACCATCTAAAGAAACAGTGGACAGAATTGCAGAAGTGAAGAAAGTCACGATTATCCCAAACCAGATTTTTCCTATCATTCTCATCTCAGAGACCCTCCTCATTCCTTTTCCTAAGGATTATTTTTGTGACCCGAATAATTAAGTTCCAAAACTCTTGCCTAGTGTGTATAACATATGTCTGCAATTTCGATTTTTAAAAAAAAAATTTTTTTTTAACGTTTTATTTATTTTTGAGACAGAGAGAGACAGAGCATGAACGGGGGAGGGGCAGAGAGAGAGGGAGACACAGAACCGGAAACAGGCTCCAGGCTCTGAGCCATCAGCCCAGAGCCCGATGCGGGGCTCGAACTCACGGACCGCGAGATCGTGACCTGAGCTGAAGTCGGCCGCTTAACCGACTGAGCCACCCAGGCGCCCCTGCAATTTCGATTTTAAGAAATATATCCTCTAGATAATCAAATACATCTCTGTTATTAGAGGAAGATATGGATGAAACATAAAGTAACAAGATAGGATTCAATTTAACTTTCCTATGCAATGGCTGCTAGAAAATCAGGAAGTTACACGGCAGTACTTTTGTCACAGTCTTGATTCTCTAACTCTACCTTCTCACTCCCTCCATAAAACGTAACCATTATTATTACCATTATTATTACCAACTTCTGGAAGGGCTCTTTCTCTCCTTCCAGTGTGTTCACAACTACTGTCACTATAATACAGGAACAGTTTATAAATGGTTCCAGAAGTCATCTATCCTTCTCAGAAGCTGTGTAACTTGTCCAAAACACAGATCTAATTTTATGATTTTAATGTTACAACTTTCAACATTAAAAATCCTTTAGCACTTTCTTACAATATGCAAGTTTAAAAAATTGGTAATAAAAAAATAAAAATTAAAAAATTGGTGATGAACCAGTGACATCTAACTGGCTTCTAAACAGGGGCTTAAGGAATAAAAGTTACTGTATGACAATGCCAGTTACTTTACATATATTGTTTTAAATCCTCAGTCACAATCGGGTAGTTTCTTCCAACTTGTTTTGACACAGGCTTAAAGGTGAAGTGAATTGGCCCGAAACTAGCTAGGTAAACAAGTTCTGGTAAATTCGACTCCTATTAGTAGAACCTCTTGTAGTCTGTCATCATTCATTCTATCTTCTGACTCAGATATTCTTAACCTAAAGTCCAGGGAATTTTGGATGGGTTTCAAACATTCTTGTCAATTTCATGAAATTGTTAAAAGATACATTTTAAAAAGAGAAATCTAAATATGTGAATATAAAATGAATACACATCAAATATTTTAAGTAATAAATCACGGAACTAGTTAAGTAGGATTTTTTATGTGTGTGTTCTGTGTTAGGAAACAGTTAAGTATTAAAAACTAGCTCAGGGGGTGCAGAGCTGGCTCATTCAGAAGACCATGTGACCCTTAATCTCAGGGTCATGAGTTTAAGGCCCATGTTCGGTGTGGAGCCTACCTAAAACAAGATAAATAAATAATAAATTTAAAAAATTATATAAAATACCAAATCGAAGGAGAATTAAAATAAATAAGCAATGAGGAACACTGAAATGAATTTGTTAATAGGTGTAAAACTGGTTACGGCAGTAATTGCAAAATTAATTTAATTCCAAGACTAATTTCCATTATTATCGTTTTCTACAACTTACACAAAGTAAAATAACTCAATGACAACGAAAGAGATAACCTAGACAACACATACAATATAACGCTTCTTGGCCGTTTCAAGGTTCTTCATAATTTCCCTACAAAATTATACGCAAAATATTTGGACATGTACATGAATTTTCCTGGGAAACTCATCCATAGCTTTTATCGTTTTTGGAGGAAATGGTGTGTCAAAAACGTTAAGTTCTAGTCACGGCTGACCACCCAACGATACCAGAACTCCCTTGCCTGTGTGCAAGTTCTTTTTACCTTACTTGTCTTATAAACCTCTATTCAATTTTCAAGATCCACGTTAAATGGCATCTTACTCTCTATAGCTTTCCAAGACCACTTCTTCCTTAATTAACTGCTACCTTACTTTCCCTAAAGGGCATCTATGAACGCACTCAGTACACTTAACACTTCTACTTTGTTAGCTCCTCTCCGTAATTGATTTTCGACATCCTTTGATGACAAAAACTAGAATCCTGAAAAAGAAAATGACTTAACTTCACAACACAAGCCCTCACATTCGCTATCGTTTGGCCGCCAAGGCTCAGATCGACGAAGTAAGGTAATTTCCACTTTGGCTACGGCCCCCCTCAGCACCCGTCCTTTCGCAAGGACGTCGCCAAATGCTGGGCGGACCCCCAACCTCCCAACGCCGGACAATACGCGCCCCCAACCTCTGAAAACTGGAACTACAAGGGCTGCCAAAGCATTTCTGCGCGTGCGTAGAGAGAACTAGCACAAGCAAACTGATGGGTTTGCGGGAGGGGGCGAGGTGAGAAGAACGATAGATAAAATGGACTGCATGAAAAAAGAGAAACTGAGACCTCGCTCAACCTGACCAACACTATCTACAGTCTACTTGGAACTTACTCCGCTCAATTCCCAACACACAGGGCTGGGGACTGCGTCTTCCAACCTTTTCGTCTCTAGATCCTTATGGTCCGGGTTTCCGCGTCATAGGACGAGCGACACCGTTCTCCCGTACGCCTCGGAAAAGACGAGCACGGAGACCGCGCGTCCGTCGCTTACGTCACAAGCGTGAGCTGGCGCAGGGGGCGGGGCGTCGGAGTACGCGGCTGGCCTAGGCTCTCAGCGAAAAGTTTGGCGGTTTGAAAATGCTGCTTCTCGTGGGCGGGCCAAGCATTGGGTCCTGATTTGTTCCGGTCGCGGGCTAATGACGTCACAGTTTTTCGCGGGAGAAATTCGAAAGTGGATTTTATGCAATGGACGGGTGAAGTGTTTTCCCGGGATTGAGGGTGGATAGGCAAGGGGATTTTGAGCGAGAGGCAGCGTCACTGATTTAGGGCAAAGAGTTAAAAGAATCTGTTCCGCCAGAAGCGGACTGGTCCGGGTGCCGTGCGGACCACGTTTGGGTAGTGACTGTCGCAACTTGCTCCGAATCCCTGTAAAATTGCTGCCTCCTCTTCGCCGCGTTTCCAAGCCTCTGCTCTGCAGTTCCCGCATACGTGTAAGGACCAGGGAGGGTTTTTCTGTTTGTTTTTAGGACTGACAAAGGGTCAAGTCCTTTGTCAGTCTCATTGCCACTTGGTTAACACAGGATCATGGTAATTACTATCTTGGTAAATGAAGTGTGGGCTTCTTTTGGTTACTTGGACTGACTGGTTTCTTAAACAGGATATTGGGTTCGAGACTCCAACTTTTGAATCTGAACCATTTATGGATTCTAAAGGTCCTGCTTGTTCCAGAATAAAAGACCAAAAAAATCTTGTGGTACTTAAAAGGAAGTGGTACTCATTTTATTGAGAACACTGAATTTTATATATGAATGTACAAAGCAGTGTAAGGATATATGAGTATATATGTGTGTGGGGGGTGTGTTTGTATGTGTCTGGTTATATGATCATCCCACCATCTGAGGGCTCCATACCACTTTAAAAGTTTTCCACATTAAACTTTGACCCTTTAGTGGATCAACACTTGATGTGGTTAGATGAAGACTTTAAGGAATTTTTTTTTTCTTTTCAAAATGTTATGTAAATTATAGTTAATTAACATACAGTGCAATTTTGGTTTCAGGAGTAGAACTCCGTGATTCATCACTTGCATACAACACCCAGGGCTCTTCACAAATGCCCTCCTTGGTACCCATCATGCATCTACTGTCCCCCACCTTCCTCCCTCCATCAACCCTCAGTTTGTTTTTTATCCTTAAGAGTCTCTTATGGTTTGTTTCCCTTTTTTCCCCCCATCCTGTAAGTCTCTGACTGACTTATGTGGCTTAACGTAATATACTCTAGCTTCATCCACATCGTTGCAAATGGAAAGATTTCATTCTTTTTGATCTCTGAGTAATATTCTATTGTGTGTACATGTATATATGTATAGATACAACACATCTTCTTTATCCATTCATCAGTTGCTGGACATTTGGGCTTTTCCCATAGTTTGGCTATTGTTGATGTTGCTATAAACATTGGGATGCATGTACCTCTGAATCTGTACTTTTTTTATCCTTTGGGCAAATACTAGTGCATTTGCTGGACTATAGAGTAGTTGTATTTTTAACTTTTTGAGGAACCTCCATTATGTTTTCCAGAGTGGCTGCACCAGTTTGCATTTCTACCAACAACTCAAGAGGGTTCCCCTTTCTCCACATCCTGGCCAACACCTGTTGTTTCTTGTGTTGTTTACTTTAGCCATTCTGACAAGTGTGAGGTGGTATCTTATTGTGGTTTTGATTTGTATTTCCCTTATGCTGAGTGATGTTGAGCATCTTTTCATGTGTCTTGTTTGCCATCTGAATGTCTTTGGAAAAATGTCTATTCGTGCCTTCTGCCCATTTCTTAACTGGATTGTTTATTTTTGGGGTGTTGAGTTTGATAAGTTTGTTATAGATTTTGGATAGTAACTCTTTATCAGATATGCCACTTGCAAATATCTTCTTCCATTCCGTAGGCTGCCTTTTAGTTTTGTTGATTGTTTTCTTCCCTGTGCAGAAGCTTTTTATCTAGATAAAGTCCCAATACTTCATGTTTGCTTTTGTTCCCCTTACCTTCCACAATGTCTCTAGTAAGAAGTTACTCTGGCCAAGGTCAAAGAGGTTGCTGCTTGTTCTCTTCTAGGATTTCGATGGTTTCCTACCTCACATTTAGTTTTTTCATGCATTCAAATTTATTTATTTGTTTGTTTGTTTATTTACTTATTTTAAGAGAGACAAACATGGCATGAGCTGAGGAGGGGCAGAGGGAGCTAGAGAATCCCAAACAGGCTCTGTGCTGCCAGTGCAGATCCTGATATGGGGCTTGATCTCACAAATTGTGAAATCATGACCAAAACCAAGAGTTGGACACTTAACTGACTGAGCTACCCTGGCACCCCCATTTTGAATTTATTTTTGTGTATGTTGTAAAAAAGTGGTCTGGTTTCATTCTTCTCCATGGTGCTGTCTGGTTTTCTCAACACCATTTGTGGAAGAGACTGTCTTTTTTCCATTGGATATTCTTTCCTGCTCTGTCAGAGATTAATGCACTGTATAATTATGGGTTTATTTCTGGGTTCTTTATTCTGTTCTGTTGATCTATGTGTCTGTTTTTGTGCCAGTACCATACTGTCTCTATGACTACAGCTTTGTAATATAGCTTGAAATCCAGAATCAGGATGCCTCCAATTTTGTTTTTCTTTTTCAGGATTGCTTTGGCTATTTGGGGTCTTTTGTGGTGCCATACAGATTTTAAGATTGTTTGTTCTAGCTGTGTTAAGAATGCTGGTGTTATTTTGATAATGATTGCGTTGAATATGTAGATTCCTTTTGGTACTATAGACATTTTAACAATGTTTTTTCTTCCAGTCCATGAGCATGGAAAGCTTTTCCATTTCTTTGTGTCCTCCTCAATTTCTTTCATAAGTGTTCTATAGTCTTCAAGAGTATAGGTCTTTTACCTCTTTATTTACCTAGGTTTATTCCTAGGTATCGAATTGTTTTGGTGCAATTACAAATGGGATAGATTGCTTGATTTCTTTTTCTGCTACTTCGTATTGGTGTATAGAAATGCAACAGATTTCTGCATGTTGATTTCATATCCTGAGACTTTGCTGAATTCATGTATTCTGGTAATTTTTTTGGTGGTGTCTTTCTGGTTTTCTACATAGAGTATCATGTCATCTGCAAATAGTAAAGTTTGACTTCTTCCGTGCTGATTTGGATGCCTGTTTTTTTTCTTTTTGTTGTGTGATTGCTGAGGCTGACTTCTAGTACTATTTAAATAGTAATGGTGAGACTGGAAATCTGTCTTATTCCTTCCTGACTATAAGGAAAAGCTCTGTTTTTCCCCATTGAGGATGATATTAGCTGTGTGTCTTTCATATATGGCTTTTATGATGTTGAGGTATGTTCCCTCTATACCTACTTTGTTGAGGGTTTTTATCAAGAATGGATGCTGTATTTTGTCAAATGCTTTTCCTACATCTTTTGACAAGATCATATAGTTCTTATCCTTTTATTAATGTGTATCACGTTGATTGATTTGTGAAGACTGAATCACCCTTGCAGCCCAGGAATAAATCCCACTTGACCATGTTGAATAATTCTTTTAATATACTGTTGGATTTGATTTGCTGATGTCTTGTTGAGAATTTTTGCATCTGTGTTCATCATTGATATTGGCCTGTAATTTTTCTTTTTAGAGAGGTCTTTGTCTGGTTTTGGAATCAAGGTAATGCTGGTCTTGTAGAATCAGTCTGGGAGCTTTCCTTCCAATTCTATTTTTTGGAACAGTTCGAGAAGAATAGTTACTAGCTCTTCTTTAAAAAAAAATTATATATTTTGCGGTGGAGAGCAAGTGTGTGCACCTGTGTGAGAGGGAGAAACAGAGAGAGAGGGTGAGAGAGAATCCCAAGTAGCCTCCTCACTGTCAGTAGGAACCTGATGTAGGACCCGAACTCACGAACCATGACCTGAATCAAAATCAAGAGGTGCTTAAGCGAATGAGCCACCCAGGCACTCCAGGCCTCTTTAAATATTTTTGAATACAGTTAGCCTTTTTTTTTAAGCTAGTCTTTTTTTTTTTTATTGTCTAATTTACACTTCTGAGAGCATGGATCTTTACAATTCCTTTTAAATTGTAAATCCCGCAAGTAGTATCTCAGATTTAGGAAAACAATGGAGATTTATCTTGCAATTCCTAAATAGAATATAAGTAATCCTATATTAGTAAATACCGGTTTCCTAATCTGTATGTTGTGGTGATAATATCTAAACCAGTGCTTTAGATCATGCCTTCAGGATTCTGAGACTGGCAAATATTATATATAATTTTTATATGATATAAATTATCTAGTCTACTTCCTGCCTGATATAGTAGGCACTCAATAAATAGTTATATGTCATATTTGTGAGTATGAGTGCCAGAGTTTAGACTACTTAGTTTTTAAAATTTCATATTTTTTTAAGTAAACTTTATGCCCACCATGGGCTTGAACTCAACTGGAGATCAAGAGGTGCATGCTCTAGGGGCTGAGCCAGGCAGGAGCCCCTAAACTACTTAGTTTTGAATTTTGAATCTGCCATTTATTTTGTGATCTTGGGCAAATTATTTACTGATATATACTTTCGTTTCCTTTTTTTGTAAAATAATGTGAAAATTGAAATCTATACAGTAAGGTTGTGAGCATTTAAAGCATGTTAGATGTCTAGCACATAATTGCACTGAATAAATGATAGCTGTTATTAAAGCAATCTCATATCAATAACTGCCACATGCCAAGCACTGTGCCTACACCATGTAGTCTCATACATATGTAGAATGTCCAACACATTCAGTGGTTGGGAGCAAGTAGTGAAAGATGTGTTTCTCTGGACATCTGTTATCTTCTTGGCATTCATTAGGGATTTAGCAATTCCTGTAGGATATGGGAGTTTTTATCTCTGAAAGGCAGTGCCTCCATAGGCCTGTGTCCTGTCCTGTGAACTATGTCCTGGGGCAAGTATTCATACCTCGTTTGCCTAATCCCTTATCCCTCCTATCTCCATTCAGCAGCCAGAGCAATCTTTGTAAAACCCAAGTCAGATTATGTAATCTTATTCTTAAAACCCTACCCTTCCCGCTGCCTTTATGCAAAGTTCAAACAACTCGGCAAAGCATAGAAGGCCCTCCGACTCCTATTATTTCTCAGTTTTTTCCAGTCTTCTCTCTCACTATTCCCTATCTTGACTCCTAAATCGTACTGAGTTCCTTGATCATGCCTTGCTGTGTCTTTTCACAGGCCCTTGTATATATTGATTTCATTTTGGAAATACATTCGTGGCATCTTCTTTCGGTTATGGTTATTTCAACTTGCAGCTTAGACATTATGTTCTTCGGGAAGCCTTATTTGATGCCCTAGACCCAGTTAAGTGCCCCTCCTGTGCTTATTTCTGTCATGGTTTATTGTAAGTACTGTTTTTCACCCTGCTACACTGAAATTTCCTTGATTAAGAATAGTATTTTGTTCATTTTAGTACCTAGTTTAGCACATTGTCTGGCAAGTACTAAGGGAAATAATATATGTAATTTATAAATGATACGTATGTGGTATATTTTATATGTATGAAAGGGGATTTGAATCTAGAATTGCAAATTATACTTTCATTGAATCATCCTGGGTGGTTTAGCCGTGTGTTCTCAAAATTGAGCATATATCACTATCACTTGCAGGGCATGTTAAAACGAAGTACTGGGCCTGACCTTAGACTCTCTGATTGAACAGGTCAGGGGTGGGACCCAAGACCTTGAATTTCTAACTAGTTCCCAGGTGATGTTGTCTTGTTAGTCCAGGGTTCATACCTTTGGAACCAGTGCTTTAGAAAATTTTTTTTCATTGGCATCTCTGTTTACTTCTTCAATTCCCCATCAGTAATTTTAGATTTCTAAATTTGCCCACAGTAACAATTTTATCCAGCAGCATAGGATAACTACAGTACTCATTCCAATATCATTGCAGTGATATTGCAAAGATTATTCCTTGCAGAGGAAATTTGTATATTCTTGGATGCTAGGATATGTTGACTTTAAGATGTAAAAGGAAAAATTCAAAACGCAAGGGGGCCATCTTGTGGTGCCTATAGCAATTTAGAAAATGGAAAATTGAAGCTCTTTCCACAAGGATCCCATATGTTGTGGGATCATTTTCAGATACATGTTATGGCACCTAGAAAAAGCTTTCCACGCTAATTATTTTATGTAATATATATTATTGTTATATAATATATATTAATAACATGTTATTGTATGTATTTTATAATATACATTATCTTACATATTTTACTTAGTTTTCTCTTTTAGTTTTTCTTGGCAAATTCTTTTTCCACAGGGTAGGGTCACTCTTTTATTGTGTACTTAGTATCAGATAATTTGATTATACCTATGTTTCCCTTGGTGATTCTAAGACTTAGAACTCTCAGATTTCTCTCTTCTGTCGAGTTTGTGGGAAACAATTGTGTTTGATATTTATTCTTTTCATCAAGGTTGAATGTTCTTTGTTTTCATTTTAGGTGATACAAATAATTGAATAACCACAGTTATTTTCTGGACCTGACTCGTTTATAACTTCGGAAGAAATAATGGAAAGCCAGGAATTTATTGTGAGTCTTACCAGTTTTCACTATTTCCTTTTTTCTTTTTTTAAAATCCTCTTTATTTTATTATTATTATTATTTTTTAATATTTTATTTTCAAGTAATCTCTACACCCACTGTGGGGCACTAACTTACAACCTTGAGATCAAGAATTGCACGCTCCATCCATTGAGCCAGCCAGGTGCCCCACTATTTCCTTTTTCTTACTTCCTTTCACATTTCACAAATGTCTTGCTAGGGTTGATAGATTTAACAAACAACCTCAGAACCTAAAAGCAAGACACTTAGTTAAATTTAAGTATCAGATAAACAGTGAATAATTTTTTTGGTATAAATATGTATACTTCAAATATTGCCTGATGTTTTACCTGGCAACCCTATCTCTTGCCTACTATTCAGGTTTGTTATACAAAGTCCTTTGGAACAAACTCTTTGTAAGCTCTTTGTTAGGACCAGGAAATAATTTCTTTTGAAGAATTGGCATGCCTCTTCTATCTAGATTAGTGATTCTTAAAACTGTTTGGTCTTAGGATCCTTTTATGCTCTAAACAATTATTGGGGACCCAAGAGAATTTTTGATTATGGGGCTTATGTCTATTGATGTCTTTCATATGATAAATTGTAACAAATTTAAAAAATATTTATTAATTCATTAAAAATAACCCATTACATCGGACATAAATTACTTTTTTTTTTAATGGAAATAGCTATATTTTCCAAAACAACAACAGAAGAAAAACACATAGAAAAAAGTGGCATTGCTTTACTTTTTTTTGCAAATCCTCCTAGCAATTGACTTAATAAAAGTCCGCTAGATTCTCAGATCTGCCTCTGCATTAGTCTGAAATTGAATCTTACAACATTGCGTATACATAACCCTGGGAAACTCCATTCTGCATGCCTGAAGAAATGAGAGAAAAGGCAAATAACATCACGAAAATATGACCTCATAGACCTATGACCTCATAGACCCCTGAAAAGGTCTTGGGGACTTATAGGAGTCTCTGGACTACATTTTGAGCACAGATCATGACTTCTGTATAACTCAACAAATATTTTCCTTCCCACAGATGACTGAGAAGCTCAAAATTATCATTGTTATTATTTTTTTGAGCGAGAGAGAGAGAGTGTATAAGTGTGCGTGCAAGCAGGAGAGAGGGGTAGAGGTGGGGAGAATCCTAAGCAGGTTCCACGCTCAGCACAGAGCCCAACGTGGGGCTCAGTCCCACAACCCTGGCATCATCACCTGAGCTGAAATCAAGCGTCGGATGCTTAAGTGACTAAGCCACCCTGGTGCCCCTCAAAATTGTTGTTGTCCAGTTAACTTTTCAGTTTCCTCTTTAGATTTTATCTTGTTTCTTTCCTGCCTTGACTTCTACTACCAAGTTTCTTTTTTTTTAATTGATGTTTGTTGTTATTTATTATTATTATTGTTTTTTCATGTAAGCTCAGGGCCCATTGTGGGCCTTGAACTCACAGTTATGTACTGTGCCAACTGAATCAACCAGACACCCTGATGTTTTGTTGTTATTATTATATCTTTTGTTTTGATAAAAGATGTCTAAATATTTTTTGTGGGTAGGAAGTGTATAAAGATATATAACATTTAATACACGTAAAAAGAAACCATTTCTTTTGTACTTTTGGAAATAAGGTACTATATACTCATCAAAAAATGAAGAAGTCAAAAGTGTGGCAAGATGGAACTCTGAAGATCACTCACTTGGGAAACAAAGTAAGTACAAAGCAGTTGACTACAAAATTCAAGAGCTAGATTCTTGCCTTTTGATTATTAAAAAAGACTCTATAGATGATAGAATGTTAAATTTGTCCATAAACTGAAACAATATGAAAACAGAAGTGATCAGATGATTATAGTGATTAATTTGTGCATTATAAAAGTTCACTAAATATTATTGAATTTGTTTTGATTTTCAAAAGTTGAATTAGGTTTTCTATAAAATGATTTAGGAATTTTGGCATATTTTTTTTCTTTGCAGGCATGAGTTTAATGATAAAAAAATATATTAAAATATATTTCTAACATGGTAATAGAGGGAAATGGTACGTACAGAGTTGACACACCATTGTAGAAAAGTTGCTGATTTCTAAAATTATGTACAGAGTACTCTTTATTTTCATGTTTTCTTTCAATTAGTTACTTTGATCGTGATATGTACCTATCAGTCTTGAGAGAATTATTTGCTAGGGTGATCTTTTACTTTACTAGATATGGTAATCCTTCTATGGGTTTCTTTTCTCACCCCCAAGGGTCTCCATCTGCCAAATCATAATATTCTTTAACCAGTTCTCATGACCTTATGCAACACTGTTGGCTCCTCCATTCTTCTTCCTGATACCTTTTCATTTGACTTTTGTGACACCACACTTTCCTGATGTTGCTTACTGATGTCTAAGTATTTTCTGTGGGCTCATTCTCTTCTCAAAGTTTAAATTTTTCCTTAGGACTCAGTCTTACATGTACTTATAAAGAAATACATAAAGGTATATAAATATTTCTTACTCTCTCTTTTATCCCTGTGTGTGTGTGTGTGTATACACACACATGTAGAGAGAGAGAGGGAGAAAAGAGATTTATTCTAAGGAATTGGATCATGTGATTGTGGAAGCTGACAAGTCCCAAGATCCGTAGTTGGTAAGATGGGAGATCCAAGAAAGCCAATAGTGTAGTTTCAGTATAAATGTTGGAATGCTTGAGACTCAGGAAGAGCCAGTATTTCAGTTTGAGTCAAAAGGCAGGAGAGCACTCATAACTCAGCTGAGAGACAATCAGGCAGGAGGAGTTTTTTCTTACTCAAGCTTTTTATTCTCTTTGGTCCTTCCTCTGATCAGATGAGGCCCACCCAATTAGGGAGAGCAATCTGCTCATTTGTTTATTTTTTTATTGAAGTATAATTGACATTTAACATTATGTTAGTTTCAGGTGTACAGTGTAGTGATTTGATATTCATATACATTGCAAAATGATCACAGTAAGTGTAGGGTACCATCTGTCACCATATATAGTTAACAAATTTTTTTTTCTTTTATTTTTTGTGATGAGTACTTTTAAGATTTACTTTTAGCAACTTTTAAATATGCAGTATGGTGGTATTAATTATGGTCACTATGCTGTACATTATTTATTTTTAGAATTAGAATTTTGTGTCTTTTGACGTCTTCATCCATTTTGTCCCTTCATTCCCCTTCCCAGATGGATTAAAAAAACATTTTTTTTTAATGTTTATTTATTTTTGTGAGAGACAGAGTGCAAGCAGGGGAGGGCCAGAGAGAGGGAGACACAGAATCTGAAGCAGGCTCTAGGCTCTGAGCTGTCAGCACAGAGCCTGATGTGGGGCTCAAACCCACAAACCACGAGATTATGACCCAAGCCAAAGTAGGATGCTCAGCCAACTGAGCCACCCAGGTGCCCCCCCGGATGGATTTTTAAAAAAACTTATATTGTCAACTGCTTACTAGGTGCCAGGCATGCTTTAAATGTGTCAACTTACTTAGTCTACATAACTCCACTACTAGGTACTATTTTTATCTTTATTTTACTGAGGATGAAACTGAAGCACAGAAAGGTGAAATAACTTGTCCACAGATCTCATAGTTAGAAAATGGAGAAGTCATATGTGACCCTAGGCTTTTTGGCTCCAGAGCCCATATCCTAACCATTCTGCTGTCTCTGTTAATATTACAAATTAAAAACAAAAACAAAAAAAACCCTCCAACACATTTGAGTTGACAATACATGAAGTTACAAGTCATACTTCTCAGTTAGCAGTTAAAGATCTCCATATTCTGTCCTTATTCTACATATCTATCATTGTGAAATTACCAGAGAAGCTTTTCAATGTAGAAAGGCTACTTGTTATTATTTTTAAATTAGCAATTAGTTAAAACAAAATTAAAAGAAAAAAATCATTTTGCTTTAAGCCTTCAAGTTCAACTTACACTTCCTATTAACTTTAACGTTCAGTGGGTTTAACGTTCAGTCAATTTAAGTTGAACAAACTGGATACTTTTAATCATCAGTCTAGTAACAGACATAAAATTTTAAATATTTTAAATTTATAAATTTATTTTCTTTTTTCTTTTTCTTTTTTTTTTTTTTTTTTTTTTAAGATTTTGTTTTTAAGTAATCTATACCCAACATGGGGCTCAAACCCACAACCCTTAGATCAAAAGTGAAATACTCCTCCTACTGAACAAGCCAGGTGTCCGTTTCTTTTTTTTTCTTTCTCCCCCCCCCCCCCCAAAGTAATATCTACATCCAATGTGGGGCTCAAACTCATGATCCCAAGATCAAGAGTTGCATGCTGGGGCACATAGGTGGCTCAGTCGGTTGAGTGTCTGACTCTTGATTTCAGCTCAGGTCATGATCCCAGGATTGTGGGATCAAGCCCTCCCTTGGGTTCCACATTCAGTGCAGAGCCTGCTTGGGATTCTCCCTCTCCTTGCCTCTGTGCCTCTCCTCCACTCAAGCTCTTTCCATCTCTCAAGTAAAAAAAAAAGAAAAAAAGAGTTGCATGCCATACCAATTGAGCCAGCCAGGTGCCTCTGATTTTCTTTCTTTAGCATTTTAGTTGTCCTAACAAATAAAAACCTCCCAATTGCCAAAATCCTTCTATTATATCTAGTAAATTAAACATAAACATAGTTATTCTTAAGGCTTTGTAAGTATTCTAATACTGTTTATAAACTTAGTAAAATTAAGTTACCCACCTCTTTCACTTAAAAAGTCACATATCTGGGGCACCTGGGGGGCTCAGTTGAGTATCTAACTGTTGATTTCAGATCAGGTCATGATCCCAGGGTTGTAGGATCAAATCCCATGTTGGGTTCTGTGCTGAGCATGGAGCCTGCTTAAGATTCTCTTTCTCTCTCCCTCTGTTCTTCTCCCCTGCTTGCATTCTCTCCTGCTTGCATTGACCCAGCCAGGTGACTCTGATTTTCTTTCTTTCTTTCTCTCTCTCTCCCCTTTCCTTCCTCTCTCTCTAAGAGTTACAAAAAAATAAAGGCCACATATCCAAAATGAATTTTTCAGTTACACATTTGGGATCATAAATGTATAATCTGTCTTTGTAAATTGAAACATTACAAGTACTTTTTAAAGTAAAAAATAATTTTTGAATGTTAAAATAGCACAGATACTTCAAAATCATGGGTTGCATAATTACTAAAACCTATTCATGATCTTAACTCAAAAGCATTGATATTTTGGGGGTGATTTACTGCCTTGTCACTATCCAGTTCTAAATGTTTCAGGAGTTAAAAAGTCCTTTTCCATAGTTTAAAAAAAATTTTTTTTTAGGGGCACCTGGCTGGCTCATTCCATAGAGCAGGTGACTCTTGGTCTCAGGGTTGTGAATTGTGAGTTTGAGTCCATTGGGTGTAGAGATTACTTAAAAATAAACAAACAAATAAATAAACTTTAGATAAAAATGTTACTGCCCAAGTAAATTGAAGGTATATCAGTGAACACAAGTTACTAATTAGATTCTAGGCTGGGACTTGAGACCTAGGGTTATAGATAATCACTGTACCCTTACCAGCATCATAAAGGGATATGTTGAGCCTTGTGTTTAGTGGGAGTAACAACAGGATGTCTAAGTCCATGCCCTTTAGAGAGTGTTGGTCTCATAGTTGATATCTTAGGTTTAAGTCATGGCATTATCTAATTCTTTTATTATTTTTTAATTTTTACTTACTATTAAAAATTTTTTTTCAATGTTTATTTTTGAAAGAGAGAGAGAGACAGAGCGTGAGTGGGGAAGGGGCAGAGAGACAGGGAGACACAGAATCCAAAGCAGGCTCCAGGCTCTGAGCCATCAGTACAGAGCCCGATGAGGGGCTCAAACTCATGAACCTTGAGATCATGACCTGAGCTAAAGTCAGACATTCAACTGACTGAGCCACCCAGGCATCCCTCTTTTTTAAAATTTAAGTCAAAGTTAGTTAACATATAATGTAATAATTTCAAGAATAGAATTTAGTGATTCATCACTTACATATAACACCCAGTGCTCCTCCTGACCAGTGCCCTTCATAATTCCCATCACCCATTTAGCCCCTTGCTCCTAACACCTTACCAGCAACCCTCAGTTTGTTCTCTGTATTTAGAGTCTCTTATGGTTTGTCTCCCTCTCTGCTTTTATCTTATTTTTGCTTCCCTTCCCCTATGTCCATCTGTTTTGTTTGTTAAATTCTACATATGAGTGAAATCATATATTTGTCTTTCTCTGACTGACTTATTTCACTTAGCATAATGCATTCTAGTTCCATCCATGTTGTTGCAAAGGGCAAGATTTCATTCTTTTTGATTGCCGAGTAATATTCCATCATATATGTATACCACATCTTCTTTATCCACTTGTCAGTTGATGGGCATTTGGGCTCTTTCCATACTTTGACTATTGTTTATATTGCTGCAGTAAACATTGGGGTGCATGTGCCCCTTCGAATCAGCACTCCTGTATCCTTTGGATAAATACCTAATAGTGCAATTGCTGGATTGTAGAATAGTTCTATTTTTAATTTTTTGAGGAACCGCCACATTGTTTTCCAGAATGGTTGCACCAGTTTGCAATTACCTAATTCTTTTAATCTGAATAAATGAATGTCTATGCCTGCCCTCATTCATATTTTTAAATAATTTGTCTTAAACTAATTAATCCATTCACTGTTTGAGCTATTCTTTCTCTCTCTCTATATATACACATATTTAATAGTTTTCCTATTTGGTTGGGCCAAGTCTGCAAAGTCTTATAGATTTTGTCTTATATTAAAAGGACATCTGTGGCCCCTGGGTGGCTCAGTTGGTTAAGCATCTGACTTCGGCTCAGGTCATGATCTCGCAGTTTGTGAGCTTGAGCTCTGCATCGGGCTCTGTACCAACAGCTCGGGTCTGGAGCCTGCTTTGCGTTCTGTCTCCCTCTCTCTCTGCCCCTTCCTTGCTCTCTCTCTCTCTTTCTCTCTCTCTCTCAAAAATAAATAAACATTTAAAAAAAAGGCATCTGATTAGATTCTGCATATCCTTCATGTCTTCTGGTACAAAATCATAATATTAGGTCACACTAGTGGTGTTATCCAACTTTATCTGCACGTATAGCATATATTTATTGAATGTCTATTTTATGCCTCTCATTGGTAAGTTACAGGAAGACAAGATAAATTCAAGTTAGTCCTAGGGATTTTCTGTGATGCAAGAAAGTTAGTAGATCCTAAATTACAGCCTTGTTCTCAAATCCAAACCACTGCTTGCACCATTTCTCTTACTAGTATTACCTTTTCCCTACCTATCCAAATTCTTACTGTCACAGTTACTCATCTTCCATTAATTGAGTCATCATTCAATAAACATATGTTGCTGGTAGGCAGTGGGAGAAGTTAAATAAGACATATGGAGGCAATGTAGAAGACCAGTTAATGTCAAACAACCTTAGTTTGAATTCTCGTTCTTCACTTACTAGATGTGTAATCTTGGCAAGTTATTTAGCCTCTCAAGGGCTATAGTTTCTTTAAGTTGTCTTGAGGATTAAATAAGAAAAATAAGAAAAATGTATAAATCTCTTATCAAAGTACCTGGCACACTGTAAGAATGCAATAAATGGTAACTGTTATTATAGTTTTTGCCTTCAAGGAGCTTTTACCTGAGAACATAAGATTATAATATGTAAAGAGATATGCTTAGGGTTCTATGAGATTACAAAGGAGAGACATCAAAGTCAGACTCTGGTTCAGAGAAGTCTTTCCAGATGAAGCATAGTTTTTGAGGATTTGTTTTGTTTTGTAAACAGAATTGATAGCTTGGAGGGGCGGAAGCTAAAGATGGTATAACTGTAACAACGTGGAGGTATGGAAGTGTATTAAACATTTGGGGAACTATAAGCAATTAAATATGCCTGGAATGAAGGACTCATATTGGACAATTGTAGAATATAGCTAAAGAGGCAGTCAGGAGTCATATAATGAAGGACTTTGTCTTCTCTGCTTCAGGAGCCAGTGAAGAATTAGGAGTCGAAGAGTGACATAATCATGTTTCTATTTTAGAAAGATCACTTTGGCAGCAATGTGTATCATAACTTCTCAGCTGTGTAGGATGAAGTTAGGAAGAGTGTAGTCTAAAGAATAATGTAGACAAAAAGTGATGGGGGTCTGGCCAACCAGGCATTAGCAATGACAGTGGAGAGAAAGGATGATTAGGGAGAAATTATGAAAATATTATAGAATCTTAAGGTCTTGGATGTGAAAGGTGAGAATTCACAATGACTTTCAGGTTTTTGTATTGTTTTTATGGTACTGAAATAGGATATCTCAAAAAGAAAAAAAGCAAGGGAAAAATTAAGATTTTGAGTTCCATTGTTTTGAATTTACTGAATTTTTTCTGTCCTAGGAACATTTAAGTAATTGTCTCTAGAGACCTGGAACTCAGGAAAGTTCTGGGCCACTGATATAGATATGTTAGGAGTATTTAACACTTAGATATTTGAAATTCCTGGAGTGAATACATTCATCTATTCATTTAGCAGATATTTTTTGAGAACCTGTTATGAGTTACACACTATTCTAGGGGATGCAGAGAGAGCAAAACACATAAATCCCTGACTTCATGGAAATAGCATGGAGGAAAGACACCAATAAACTAAATGAATACGTATGGCTAGTGAGTTAGGCAAACAACAAGGAGTAGAGTGAGCAAGGGTGAGAATGGAGATAAAGGGGATTATGTAAGCCTTATTGGTCATTGTAGGAACTTTTGTTCTTATTCTTTGGGAGCTGTGGAGACATTGGAAGGATTTGAACAGAAGCATGACATGATCTGGTTTGTATGGATGATATCGCCAAAGGATGGAGTAGAGAATGTAAAGAATAGAGGGGAAAAGATAGGGCCTTTGTAAATACCAGTCTTTTAAAGAGTTGTGTTGAGATAACATTCACAAACTTTTCAATTCACCCATTTAAAGTATTCAGTTTAATGGTTCTTTGTATATTCACAGAATTTTGCTGACCATTGCTACAATATAATTTTAGAACATTTGTCACCCCTAAAAGAAATCCCATACCTATTAATGGTCACTACTCAGTATCCACCTCCCAACCCTAAGCAACCACTAATCTACTTACTGTCTCAATAGATTTGCCTATTCTGGACTTTTCACGTGTATGGAATTGTATAATATGTGTTCTTTCATTGAATGACTACTTTCATTTAGCATGTTTTCAAGGTTCATCTATGTTGATGCATGTGTCAATACTTTATTCCTTTTTATTGTTCAGTAATAGTCTATTGTGTAGATCTGTCACATTTTATTTATCCATTCTTCAATTGGTATACATATGAGTCATTTCCACTTTTTTGGCTGTTATGTGTGTTATGTGTAATGTTGGTATGAACATTTGTGTGCAATATTTGTGAAGTTGTGAAGATCTATGTTTTCATTTCTCTGTATATATATCTAGGAGTGGAATTGCCGGATCACGTGGCATCTCATGTTTAACCTTTTAAGCAACTGCCAAACTATTTTCCAAAGTGATGGAAACAGTAATATTTAAGGGACTAGTGGAGAAACTGGTATAAAAAATGTCTAGAGATAACAAGGAGAAAGCCAGAAAGTTGTAACTACCTTAGTTTCCTTTTTCTCCTTCAAATTTTATTCCTTATACCTCATAAACAAGTATCCGTCCCAATGCTGATGACTTATTTCAAGCACTGATCATCTCCCTGGTGCTCTGTGCCACACCATTACCATAATCTCTTTACTCATTTTGCCTTCTGTTTTGCCCTCTAATACATTCCAGTTCTGTTTTCTTTCCAGTTCCATCCCAGATCCTTCTGGTAGAGATTAAGTTTGTGAATTCCTTATATGTATACCTTTGCTCTTGCACAGACTGAATAGTTGCTTAGGAAACATTTGAGATAGATGCACTTTTTTTCCTTGTTTTTGTTTTTTGGTTTTTTTTACTTTTTAAAAAATGTTTGTTTATTTTGAGAGAGAGAGAGAGTGAGTGTGCTCAAATTGGGGAGGGCAGAGAGAGACGGGGACAGAGGATCTGAAGCAGGCTCTGCATTGACGGCAGCAAGCCCAATGTGGGCTTTATCTCATGAACCATGAGATCATGGCCTGAGCTGAAGTCACACTTAACTCACTGGCCACCCAGGTACGCTGAAATACACTTTCTAGTCCAAAACAAAGTGGGCAATTCTTTCATTATATGATTACTTATGCAACAACTTTTGATTTGCTATTTATTGAAGATGTTTAAGAAAAGCAATATTATATTGTTTAACATTTGTTTTAATACAGGCAATTTTATATGATGACAAAGGAGAATGTTTGGAGAGTATATTTCTTAAGTGCCTTGAGGTATTTTAATGTTTCTATCTTATTTTTAAGTTATCTAAATCTCTATATTTAAGTTAAAAACATCTCTTTTTCCTTTATGAATATTGTCAAATACTGTTAGTGTTACTATTAGTGTTACTATAGTATTAATTATAGTTAGTACTTATTGAACATTTATTATTAGCCACACTCTGTGCTAAAAACTTTTAGATATTGTTTCATTTAATCTTTCCACAACCCTGTGATTTTTATAGATTAGGAGTGCAGTACAGAAAAGTTAAGTAACTTGCTCATGTTCATAGAATTACAGTGGTAGGGCTGGGATTTGAACCCAGGAAGTGACCTTATAGCCTAACTCTATTACATGATCTTGATAGGCTGAGAACTACAGTGGGGAATATTTTGTGAAATTATTCCTATTTATAATATTTTCTCAAATATTCTCTATTTTTCCCTTTTGGAGGGAAAAAAAGGGAACTAAAGGCAATTTCAGTGTAAAGAATAAGGCTATTAAAGTAGGTCATTCTGGGTTCATGTCCCACTTTCAAATGCTTTCTAGCTAACCTCTCTCTGTGTCTAACTTCTCTACTGTTTATAAAATATAAACAATAGATTTCATTGTGTTGGTCTAAAAATTAGAAATCATGTATGTGAAGTGCTTAGCAGTTTAGTATGGTGATTCTAAAAGTGTTAAAATGCATATTCTTGTTATCATTGTGTTGATTTTGACCATGGTGTTAAATCTTTTAAAATTTTTAAAGAAAAAATTTTTTAATGTTTATTTATTTTTGAGACAGAGAGACAGAGCATGAACAGGGGAGGGGCAGAGAGAGAGAGAGACACAGAATCTGAAACAGGCTCCAGGCTCTGAGCTGTCAGCACAGAACCCGATGCGGGACTCGAACCCACGAACCGTGAGATCATGACCTGAGCCAAAGTTGGGCGCTTAACCGACTGAGCCACCCAGGCGCCCCATAAATCTTCTAAAATTTTATGTGACATTAATAGTGGTTGTGGTATCTTTATATTTATCATAAAGAGGAAAAGCACTATCTTCGTAGATGCTTAATTGGGCCTAACTACTGTTATTTCATTTTAAATCATTTACTAATGAGTAAAGACTAAACACATTGTCTGAGATAATACACAGATTTTGTGTATTACCAGGGGTTAATAATCTTATTTTTATGCTACAGAGATGGTGGCAGGTGCTATGTTTTTTGGGTTTTTTTTATTAAAAAATTTTTTTTGTTTTTAATGTTTATTTTTTGAGAGAGAGATTGACAGAGTGTGAGCAGGGGAGGGGCAGAGAGAGAGAGGAAGACGTAGAATCTGAAGCAGGCTCCAGGCTATGAGCTGTCAGCACAGAGCCTGATGTGGGGCTCAAACCCACAAACCGTGAGATCATGACCTGAGCTGAAGTCAGACACTCAACCGACTGAGCCACCCAGGCGCCCCTGTTTTGTTTTTTAAAAGTATTTTGTTTATGGGGTGTCTGGGTGGCTCAGTTAGCTAATCATCCAGCCTCAGCTCAGGTCATGATCTTATGGTTTGTGAGTTCGAGCCTATGTCGGGCTGTGTGCTGACAGAGCCTGGAGCCTGCTTCGGATTCTGTGTCTCCCTCTCTCTCTGCCCTTCCCCCACTCACACTCTGTCTCTCTGTCTCTCAAAAATAAACATCTTAAAAAATATATTTTGTTTATTCAAGTAATTAAAATGCATTTTTGGATTATGATTATTTCAGCAATTTCGGTTAATAATTTATAATATTATTTCAGTTAATAATTTATAATAATATTTAATTTGTAATAATTATGAGCATATAATTCATCTGAATTTATAAGGATAAATATATAATTGCTATTTAATAGCTCTAATTTAAAAAATTACGTTTAGTTCCTGGTGAACTCCTTGAAAGAGGGCATACTTGTGCTGCTTGTCATTGTACCTCCTGCATGCAACAAAGGGTCTCATGTGTATTATTGGATACACAAATTGGTGATAATTTTTTTGCTGTATTGTTCCTTTTTGTGCTTCTTAACTAGTACATAATAATAAAGACTTAGTTATTGATTCATACATTTAATAATTATTTATCGAATACCTATTGTGTCTTGCTAGTAGTGTTAGTGACCTACTGGAACACAGAATCCAATAATTAGATATATGTGATTTTGAATTTATGTTTTAGAACTTATTTGTTCTTTAAAATGTATTGTTTAAAATTTAGGTGAAGCCTGGAGATGACTTAGAAGGTGACCGATACTTAATCACAGTTGAGGAGGTTAAAGTTGCTGGAAGCATAGCTATTAAACAGGATGTCAGTAAAGAAGCACCAGAGTTAAGTCCAAGGACATTTCTATCCTCTGGCCGATCCCTTGGATGTCAGCCTGCTGGTTTAAAAAGGAAGTTTACTGTAAGTTTATCTGTTGAAAATAATAAGTCAATATATATTTATAATATTGTTCCAAGAAGTAGTGAATTTGAAGCTATTGTACTCTATATCATTAAAATGGTACTTCATAATATATGTTTAGGTAGGGAAGTAAACCCTAATTAGAAAAATCTTAATACAAATGAGCATTTACATTTTAATTTAGCAGATTTTATATCTTTATTACTGTACCTGGTAAAACAGACTCCTTTTTTTTCTTTCCTTTTTTTTGAGCCAGTTCATTTTACACTTCCTTTGTAGATAATGGGACAGCTAATAACTGTTTTAATATTTTTAGGGTTTTCAAGGACCACGTCAAGTGCCAAAGAAAATGATGATTACAGAAAATGGTGAATCAACTGCATCACTTGAGGCTAAGAAACCTGGCCCTAATTTTCTTTCTCCCTTGTACAGCACACCTCCTTTGTTTTCTACTGCTGGCAAGAAAGATATAAATAATATGCCAATAGACCCTGAGAACATTGTCACTTACAGGAATAGAGAAGCAAATGGCTTACGTTTTTCTTCAGTTGTCTCTACTCCATCTTTTAAGAGTAACCCAGAAATGCTATGTGAAGAAAATTATTCTTGCTTTCCTGTCTGTTCTGTAAATAAGCATTCAGATTCTTTACTGACCAATGAGGCCATAAAAAAAGATGGTTTGATATCTCACTGTTTGGGAGTTTCACAAAACGTCAGAAGCAAAGCACATATATTAGCTCTTTTGAAGTCCAAGTCGACTATGTGTAAGGAGCCAAATTCTGGGATTACAGAACATCTCCCTCAGATACAACTACAAGGAAGTATAAACATTCCTACTAAACCAAAGTGCATAATTGAACAGAAGGAGTGTGCTGACGTGAAGAGCACAGAAAGTTTACACGACCGGCATCAATCAGAGAAAAACGTGAGAAATAAAAGCCGGTGGGCCATGTATTTATCCTCACAGAGCTCACCTGTACATTCTTCTAGTGAAGATGGAAATAATATAGAAAGGAAACCCAAGGCCCAGGGAGACAATATAGATTTAAATTTGAGAGACCTTTTGGTACAAGAAAAGATACAGTTCTTTGAAACATGTGCTGAAGAGGGTAAAAAGTATAATGAAGACAAGCCAGTAGATGCTAATGATCAATTTTGGGATCAGGAAGTAGAACTGGAAATTCCTTCATTCTGTGAAAGCAACCATATACCAGTTACCTGTAGCAATGTAGAGAATGATGGCTTATTATCCAAGCCTGACATTCAAAAAAATAATAAAATACCTGTTAATGAAAATGACCAGATGTGTCTAAAAGGATCAGTTCTCATTAGAGAAAATACTCAGGAGATAAATATATGTGGAACACCAGAAAAGGAGTACAAACAGCCAGTGTCGTTTCTGCCAGAATCTGAACATCTACAGATTGAATCTTCTAGAAGTAAAAATTCTAGGGTCTCTGATGACTTTACCAGCATGCTTTCTAACAGTAATACTGATAGTGAAAGTCTTAATAGTATTCCCAAACCTATGAGCAATGTAACACAGCCACTTGTGGAGGTGACTTTTAATCTGAACAGTTTTGAAACCAGTGACACTGAGGAGGAGTCACAGGAAAACAACAAAATTTCCCAGGATTCAGGGAGTCGTGTAAAGGAAACTTTGGTTAATGACAGTAGTCCAGATGTTCAAAAGAGATGTGAAGATATAAGCTGTACAGAAGTTGGCAGTAAACATTTGTCTCTCTTAACATCTATTGGGGATAAACCTACAAAGACATTTCCTATTAAAGAGACTCTTCTATCACAATTTTGTGATAAAGCTTATGTGGGTTTTGACACAGGACCTTGGAAAGCTGAAAACGTTAGAAAAGGAACAGAAGAGTACAGTGACACATTAAGCAATTTTGACTCATCCTTAGAATGGACTGATGACGTATATGTAGATAATAATGAAGATGCTAATAAATCTATTCAAAAAGTGAGAATTAACTATGATACTGCTTCACTACTGAGTAAATCTAAAGATGTCAGCTCGAATTTACATATTCCTCATTTAAATATAGTCATTAATCAGACTCCTGAAAATAGCCTATTCTCAGACCAGGAGGAGCCTCAGCCTTTTGTTATGGGAAGTAATTTAGACAAAAACGATGAATGGGTTTTACCATCAATTTCTAGCAGTGATATCAGTATCCAACAATTAAATGTCAATCAGAATCACTCTGAAGAATGTGTTGCACTTGATAAATCAAATACCCAAGTTTCTAATTCTTTGTTTTACCCTCTGGGAAAAAAGCGTCCAATTTCCAAAGACACAGAAGCGTGTATTCCTGAACCTGAAGATTTGGGAAGGATTAGTTTAGACCATGACCATATTGATGTAGAAACTGTTGGAGAAAGCAAACAATACTGGAATATTCCTAGAAATCCTTCAGAACTCTCTGGATTAGTAAATAACATTTCCCTTTTAAAGTCATTGTCTGAACATAGTACGGCTTTAGAAGGCTTGGAAATATTGAAAAAGAAAAATACAACCTTTAAGCAACAAGGAACTCTGCAGACATGTGAGCCAGACAGCAATCCTGAAGGTTAGATTGGTGTGTTTGTTTTGGATTGTTCTCTGTATAACTGTAAGGATGAGAAGTATTTGCTTTGGAGGCTACGTTAAAGAATTACATGGTATTGGTGCATCTGGGTGGCTCAGTTGGTTGAGTGTCCAACTCTTGATTTTGGCTCAGGTCGTGATCTCACGGTTCGTGGTTTCGAGTCCTGCGTGGGGCTCCATGCTGATAGTGCAGGGCCTGTTTGGGATTCTCTGTCTCTCTCCCTCTCTGCTCATTGTCTGTCTGTCTGTCTCTCTCTCTCTCTCTCTCAAAATAAATAAACTTAAGAATTACATAGTATTTAAATAGGTAATACATGTACTTGGTAAAATCAGTTCTAATAGATAATCTAGTAAGTTCTGCAGTCCCTCAGTCCAATCCTCAGAATTAGCCACAGTTTCCTTCCAGGATATCCTTCTGCAAATGTTTTATGCATATATAAACATATATAAGCATATATAAGCAATATGTGTGTGAATATCCATTCCTGTCTTACATTTTTAGATGTGTGCTAGAAGATGCTTTTTCTTTTTTTTTTTTGAGAGAGAGAGAGTGCAAGTGAGCAAGGGGCAGAGAGACAGAGAGGGGGAGAGAGAAGTGGGGCTCACACTCACCCGAAGCAAGGCTCGAGTTAATGAACCCTAAGATCATGACCTGATCTGAAGTCAGAGGTTCATCCGACTGAGCCACCCAGACACCCTGCTGGAAGATACTTTTAAAAAATAATCATGAGTTCATATTGATATCTCTAATTCCAGTTCTAAACCACAGGGTTCTTCCTGTCCTTCCATTTCATGATTATATTTCTTTACTTCTAAAATGAGAAGGGGCCCTGGTTCCCAACAACATCCGTATATTTACTTCCTCAATTCTACATACAATACGCATCAAATAGCTTCCAAATTGTTATACTAGTATCACTACTAGCAAAAAACCTTTACAAGTTTGTGAAGTTCACAAATCCTTTGATTTTTTTGTTTTTTTGGTTTTTTTTTAGAATGTATCCTGGGAATATAGAGTTGGAGTATTATGTTCAAAAGTTACTTGGGTTACTTTTCTTTACTGTGATTGTAGTATCATTTGATGTAAATATAGTTAAGTTTATTGTTTATATTTCAGTATGAGGGGTTTTCTGTGCAACCTTGTTGATTTATTTTTATTTCTGACTATGTAAAATATGAACCTAGTTAAGAGTCAAAGCTGTATAAAAACATAAATTCATATGCCTTCCTTAAGCCTTTTATCCTGTTCTTACTCACCTGCTATATGTAACCAATATATCATACCTGTGTTTCTTTTTTGCAAAAATAAACAGCTCCATGTTTAAATTCTTGTCCCCCCCCCCCGCCCGCCCCCGACACACACATATTCAACAAAAGACAGTAAAGTCTGTATATTCTTTAGCACCTACTTTTCACTTAATATATTCTGGAAATCACTTCATATCAATTCATAGGACACATCCTCATTTTATTTGTTTATATCTGTGTAATACTCCGCTGTGTGGATAAACCATCATTTATGCAACCTGTCTCCAATACTTTGCTATTACAAATAATGTGACAATACATAACCGTGTGTGTGTGTGTGTGTGTGTATGTGTGTATGTGTGTGTGTTGCATATTGTTTGAGGTGTGTCTTCAGGGCGAATTCCCAGTAGGTTTGCTGCGTAAATGCGTGACTTTATTAGATACTTCAAAATTTCCTCCATTTCGTAGCCCTGTCAGTAATGTATGAGAGTGCTTGTTTCTCTAGTCTTGCCAATATAGTGTGTTACCAAGCTTTTGAATTTTGCTAATCTAATAGATGAGAAATGGCATTCAGTATACTTAAATTTGCATTTCTCATACTACAAGTGAAATTGAGCATCTTTTCATATGTTTAAGTATCATTTATATATCTTTTTTTTCATGAATTTTCTTACCCTTTTGTCCAGATTTTAATGGGTATTGTTCTTTTTATTCTCATTGATTTGTAAGAGTTCTTTATATTTTAGAGATACTAGCCTCTTATCTATGATATATGTTGCAGATATTTTCTTTCAGTATGGTATTGGTCTTCTGACTTTGCTTATGGTATGTTACCAACAGCAACATTTTTTTTTTAAAGAAAACTATTATAGGGGCGCCTGGGTGGCGCAGTCGGTTAAGCGTCCGACTTCAGCCAGGTCACGATCTTGCGGTCCGTGAGTTCGAGCCCCGCGTCGGGCTCTGGGCTGATGGCTCAGAGCCTGGAGCCTGTTTCAGATTCTGTGTCTCCCTCTCTCTCTGCCCCTCCCCCGTTCATGCTCTGTCTCTCTCTGTCCCAAAAATAAAAATAAACATTGAAAAAAAAAATTAAAAAAAAAAAACTATTATAGAACATATTAGTAAATATAGCAAATATTATATACATATGAATGTGAATGAACAATGTACTTTATGATACTCAAAGAAAAGTTAAAATTGAATTCTTATTTGAATATCTCAAGGATTCCTGAGGAAAATAGGAATAAATTATTATATGTACTGGTATGTTTCTTTAAGTTTGTTTGTTTATTTATTTATTTGAGTGAGAGAAAGGGGTAGAGAAAGCACAAGTATGGGAGGAACAGAAAGAGAAGGAGAATCCCAAGCAGGGGCTCGAACTCACAAACTGTGAGATCGTGACTTGAGCCAAAACCAAGAGTTGGCCGGCTTAACCAACTCAGCCACCGAGGCACCCCTGATATGTTTTTTTAAAATGTAGTTGTTTGCAATAGCCAAATTGTGGAAAAAGCCTAAATGTCCATCAACTGATGAGTGGATGAAGAAATTGTGGTTTATATACACGATGGAATACTACTTGGCAATGAGAAAGAATGAAATATGGCCTTTTGTAGAAACGTGGATGTAACTGGAGAGTGTTATGCTAAGTGAAATAAGTTGTACAGAGAAAGACAGATACCATATGTTTTTACTCATGTGGATCCTGAGAAACTTAACAGAAGACCATGGGGGAGGGGAACGGAAAAAAAAGTTGGAGAGGGAGGGAGACAAACCATAAGAGACTCTTAAAAACTGAGAATAGGGGCGCCTGGGTGGCTTAGTCGGTTAAGCGGCCGACTTTGGCTCCGGTCATGATCTTGCGGTCCGTGAGTTCGAGCCCCGCGTCGGGCTCTGTGCTGACAGCTCAGAGCCTGGAGCCTGTTTTAGATTCTGTGTCTCCCTCTCTCTGACCCTCCCCTGTTCATGCTCTGTCTCTGCCTGTCTCAAAAATAAATTTAAAAAACGTTAAAAAAATTTAAAAACTATAAAAAAATCTGAGAATAAACTGAGGGTTGATGGGGGGTGGAAGGGAGGAGAAAGTGGGTGATGGGCATTGAGGAGGGCACCTGTTGGGATGAGCACTGGGTGTTGTATGGAAACCAATTTGACAATAAATTTCATATTAAAAAATAAATAAAGTAAAAAAATAAAATTTAATTTAATTTTAAAAATGTAGTTGTTTGATGGCAGTTGATAGTTTGTTTTCTAAAAATTAAAAAGAAAGAAGAAATTTTAATGAAAAATAAGTAGGGGTAGATATGATTATGTAATATCATATAAGGATGTAAATCCCTAGTATGAAGACTTGAGAATTATAGAATTTAGTTTTAAGAAATCTTTTTTCTTATCAAGTTAAAAAGAGGATTGCAGTTGATTCTTCTTATTTTGGTAGTTATATTCTATAAAATCAACATAAACACTGAATTAGTGAAAAATGAGTCATTGCTTTTAGGAGTAGATTCCTTCAAGCCTCTGGTCAAAGCATTTTCATCAACTGATCAAAATCTTGTTTTTATCTGTGTTTCCATTTGAAGACAATATATATTGTTGATCCATTAACATTGAATTTGTAGTGAACAGCACTATGACTAATGTCTGAAAGAAACCTCTGTCTAAGGGCGCCTGGATGGCTCAGTTGGTTAAGCGTCCAACTCTTGGTTTTCGGCTCAGGTTTTTGGCTCAGGTCATAATCTCAGTTTGAGTTGGAGCCACACATCAGGCTCTGTGCTGACAGTGCAGAACCTGCTTGGGATTCTCTCTCTCTCTCTCTCTCTCTCTCTCTCTCTCTCCCCCCCCTTCTTTCTGCCCCTCCCCTGCTTGCACTCTCTCTCTGCCTCTCTCAAAATAAATAAATAAACTTAAAAAAGAAAAAAAGAAACTCATCTAACGTATGTTCTCTCTGTAAGGGACATCACAGCCGCCTTGCACTTAGCAACACTAGACAGCAGTATGCTTAGGGAACATTTTAAATAGCACAGTCCCTTATAAAAAGCCCCCAAATACAAAAACATGGGCTAAGTAGATGACAAAAAGGATACTTGTTTATAGTATGAGAGCTCAAGAAGGCAGAGTGTTGCCTTGTTCTACCTCAGCTGGGAATGTATATGTCGGGCAGCTTATTTTTTGTAGTTCTGTATGTCTACAAATGACCTCAAAAACAAGGTATTGATTTAGGGTTTCTGAATAAATTTTAGTGCATAGGTAAGATCTGTGAGTAAGGAAAATTAACTGTATTTGTTTTCTGATATAAATGTATTTCTTCAGAAAGGAATGTTGGTTTTCTTAAGACAATCTGAGAAAATTAATACAGAATTAGAGATGAGTCAGTTTTACCACCAATTTAGGATGTGTGAATGTGTTAAAAAAAAAAAAAAAGATTTTCTTCAGTAGGTTAAAGTTTTTATGAGATAATTGAGAATAACTTTGAAATGTTAATTTAGAATTTTATTCTTTAGTGAAGGCAATCAGGGAAACACACCAATTTTCATGCAGTGCATGAAAATCTTTTTAAAAATAGCATTAAGTTCCAAGATCCACTTATTTTTATTTCATTTAATGTATTCTGAATTTTAACAGGAAAATAATGAAACCATAAATAACAATTGACTAAAAAATTATAGTCTTGGTGACTTTAGAAGGAATTGAAATGATTGAATATGCACTTTTCTTTAAGAAAAAAAAAATCCTATTTTGAAGCAAGGTAGGATGGCCTGGCCACCATGTCCTTTGTATTCAGTAGACTTGTCAACTTCTCTGTCTCAGAGTCTTTTTACTTGTGCCTTTGGTCTCAACAACTTTACCCCTGGCATAGCTGGTGGCCTTTTCTTATATTCAGATCTCAACTTAAATATCACTTCCCACAAGAGAGCTTTCCAATCATCATATCTACATTAGTCTCTGTCATATCAACCTTTATGATGCCCTTTTGTATCATAATCTGAATTTATGCGGTTTGTTTATTCTGTGGCTCTCCCTTTTCAAGGGACTGCTGTTTTCCCAGTGTCTGGCATAATACACTTTGGAAATAATTGAAGTTTTTTTTCTCAAACCATAGTCAAATGGGTTTAAAATAGACCCAGAAATAGCATGAAGTTCTTCTTTTCTTTTCTGTGTTTGCACATAGCAGCTGTATAGTGGTGGTCTTGGCTTTCTTCTAACAGTTAATGTTTCATTTTTAGAATTTTTAGTATAGATTATTAGCTGTTTACTCAGTTTTTCAATTAGTTTGAAAAAAGGAAGCATTTCTAGTACTGACTTAGAACATAACCAAAAATATCTTATTTAAAATTTTTTATCATGAAAATGTTTGAACATACAGAGAATAGACAATGAATCCTCAAATATCCAAAATCCATATTCAACAATTATCAAGACTACCTTATCTTCAAATTTAAGTTGTATTCCTTGTTTCATTCAGTTTTGGGTGGTTTTTTAAAGATTTTATTGTTTTATTTTAAATGTTTATTTTGAGAGAGCGTACACAGACTTGTGCAAGTGGGAGTTGGGGGGAGGCAGAGAGAAGGAGAGAGAGAATCTTAAGCAGGCTCTGTGCTGTCAGCATGGAGGCTTGATCTCTCATGAGATCATGACCTGGGCTGAAATCAAGCATCAGATACTTAACCGACTGAGCCACCCAGATACCCCCAAAGATTTTATTATTTTTAAGTAGTATCTATACCCAGTGTGGGGTTGAACCTACAACCCTGAAATCAAGAGTTGTCATCATCAACTGGGCCAGCCAGGTGCCCCTAGAAATAAGTTTTTAAAAAATTTAAAACACTACTATATGTATGATGAATAAAATAATTTCATTTTATCTATTATAGCTAGGAAACCATTGACTGAAGTAGTTTCACAAACTTTACCAAAGTTTCCTCATCTGAACCAGGATTCTCAACAGGTACGTCTTTTTTTTTTTTTTTCTTATCAGCATATTCTTATATTTTGATATAGAATGTTGTCATTAGTAATGAAATTACAGTAATATAAAGGGTTCCAAGCTATCTTGCTTCATGACTCTCCCACACCTTGTATCAGAATATTTTTCATTATATCCCTTGGCTAAAAGGAAAAAAGAAAAACCAAACCTGGCAGTTCCATTTATTAAGTTGTTAGTAGTATTAAATAACATAGTAAGTATTTTGTCCTAGTAATTTAGTGAGCTTTTTATTTTTTCCATTTTCATTGATATAAAAGATATAACATTGTGATCAGTTTAAGGTGTACAACATAATGATTTGATGTATGTATAGTGAAATGATTACTGTAAACATTTTATTTATTTTTAATTTTTAGTTTATTGTTTAATTTACATACAAGTTAGTTAGCATATGGTGCAACAATGATTTCAGGAATAGATTACTTAATGCCCCTTGCCCTTTTAAACCATCCCCACCCCAACCCCTCCAGCAACTCTCTGTTCTCTATATTTAAGTCTTTTAGTTTTGCCCCCCTCCTTGTTTTTATATTATTTTTGTTTCCCTTCCCTTATGTTCATCTGTTTTCTATCTTAAATTCCTCATATGAGTGAAGTCATATGATATTTGCCTTTCTCTGACTACTTTCACTTAGCATAATATCCTCCAGTTCCATCCATGTAGTTGCACATGGCAAGATTTCATTCTTTTTGATTGCTTAGTAATACCCCATTATATATATATATATACCACATCTTTATCCATTTATCCGTCAGTGGACATTGGGCTCTTTCCATACTTTGGCTATTGTCAATAGCACTGTTGTAAACTTTGGGGTGCATGTGCCCCTTCGAAACAGCTCACCTGTATCCCTTGGATAAATACCTAGTAGTGCAATTGCTGGGTTGTAGGGTAGTTCTATTCTTAATTTTTTGAGGAACCTCCATATTGTTTTCCAGAGTGGCTGCACCAGCTTGCATTGCCACCAGCAGTGCAAAAGAGATCCTCTTTCTCTGCATCCTCGCCAACATCTGTTGTTGCCTGAGGTGTTCATGTTAGCCATTCTGACAGGTGTAAGGTGGTATCTCATTGCGGTTTTGATTTGTATTTCCCCAGTGATGAGTGATGTTGAGCATTTTTTCATGTGTCGGTTGGCCATCTAGATATCTTCTTTGGAGAAATATGTATTCATGTCTTTTGCCCATTTCTTCATTGGATTATTTGTTTTTTGGGTGTTGAGTTTGATAAGTTCTTTACAGATTTTGGATACTAACCCTTTATCTGATATGTCATTTGCAAATATCTTTTCCCATTCTGTCGGTTGCCTTTTAGTTTTGCTGATTGCTTCCTTCACTGTGCAGAGCTTTTTATTTTGATGAGGTCCCAAGAGTTCATTTTTGCTTTTGTTTCCCTTGCCTCTAGAGATGTGTTAAGTAAGAAGTTGCTGTAAGCATTTTTAAACACAATCACTGATAGAATGTATGCATTTGTTGGGCACTGCTCAGCTTCTCAAACCTTAGAATAATTAGTTCACGTTGTTTTTCTCATGGTAATTGATTTTTTTTTATCATAGCAATTTCTGAAAACTCAGCTTTACAAGGTGCCATTGAGAGAAACGACAAAAGATCTGTTGTTGAAATGGAACTACCTTGAGTTAGTAGTTCATTCAATAGAGGTCAAATGACACTGTATTTCCCTTAAATTTAAAATATCTTATGGAGCCCATGTTGAGTTTCCTGTGGCACCCCAAAGTACCTTGAACAGTTTGGGAACCATTGTAGTAATATAAAAATAATAGTACTAATTAGATACGTTGAAATTCTAGAATAAAATTAATTTATTAGAATAAATCTAAATTCTTGTTTCTCAGTGGGGATACTATTAGCATATTTGGAGGGATAATTCATATGACACTTTTTCGAGAAGATATATTTAAAAGAAAAGAAAGTGAAGTGTTTCATTTGCCCCACTTTGTATCTTACTCTGTTTTCCATGTTACTGTTTTTTTTAAATAATCTTGATGTTTTCTCTTTTTTAATTATAGAAGAAAGTGAAGAAAAAATAAAACAACCTACTGAGAGATAATTATTATTAGTATTTCCAGGATTTTTTGGCCTATTTTTAAAAATATGGTTAGCTTGATGTGTGCAAATAGTTTTATATCTTATCCCCTTAATGTATTTCTCACATCATTAAAACACTTATTAAATATATCTTTTATTAATTTATTTTATTTTTTTAGCTGCTTGGTGAATAGGTTTATTATTATCTTTAATCTGAAAAATCTTCAAAGAAAATAATGGTTTGGTTTATTAGCTCTCAGCAGCCGATCCTGCACTTTAAGGAAGCTGCCTTCTTCTCAGCTACTCGATCTTTCTTCTGGGCAAGAGACATTTTGGAATGGTTCCACCTTTTCTTTTTAACTTCTTTCTTAGGCTTCTCTCAAAGATTGGATTCTCTTGTACAGCAGCATGAGCTTTCTTATACATCTCCATCACGCCTGGAGTTACATTGTTCTTTATGTATCAAGAGAATTGTTTCTTGTAAGCATCTTAGTCTTCTTCCATTAGTGACACATATAATCTGCAGCATTCTGACCCAGGATGTGCTTCTGATGTATTTCTGCATTGAATTCCTTGCTTTCCCAATCATAACCAAGGAATCTTTTGGTACTATGAGGGGTAGAGAAACCTCCATCCACAACTCCCTTGAAGGCCTCCCAAACTTCATTTTCAGTAGGGGTTTTGGCAAGCCCTTCATCCAAATAGCAGACGAAGGCACCAGATTGACCATCAGTGCTTTCCACGTTGTATTCATCTTGTCACCTCCACTTGGCCTTCATAGACTTTTGTCCGTGCCAAACCTACTGGGAAGCCTGTGGACCAGCAGCATGCCAGTACACTATGCTGCAGCATGATTTGTCAGGCCAACCTTCACACCATACTTTGGGAGTTCATGCCCATGAGCTGCACAAACTACCGTATCTCCTTTAGGGGCATTAGCAATCTGACAAATGAGATCTCTGTTACACAAATTACCATCCTGTATTAAGGTGTGTTGTACTTATTTTTATCCTGAATCGCTGAGCATTTTAAAGCATTGTAATCAGTTTTGTGCTCTTGTCTTCTAAATTTCACTTGGTATCTCTTGAAATCAGTCTTATTCTTGACAACTTTAATAAGCCCCATCCTGTGGAACAGAGTTTGGCATTGGCGGCTTGCTACTGGGTACTGACCAGCAGTTAAATATATCTTTTAGAGGTTACTTACTATTCCGTCCTATGGATATCCTGTGCTTTGGACAAGCAGTGCCCTATTTTGAACATTTAGATTATTTCCAGCATTTTGCTAGGATAAATAAAATATTAGTAAATGTTTTTGCACATAAGTCATTGCTTACATTTAAGTTATTTCCTTAGATGTGAGTCCCAGAAGTGGAACTGATAGCTTGAAAGGCTAAGAACAATTTTCTTGATATATATTGTCAAATTTAAAAGTCTTACTGTTTTACAATATGAATATTTATTTCACTCTACATTCACCAGTACTAAGATATTTTCAATTCTTGCTAAGTAAAATAGTGTTTCATTAACATTTTTTACTTCCTTGATTATTAGTGATGGTGTTCTTTTATTTCTTATGTCTAATTGAAATTTATGTATTTTTTGTAACTTACTACTACCTTTTAGTTGTTCTTATATTAATATTCTGTTCCTAAGATTATAAAAGAAAATGAAGTCAAACCAAGTGGACCACTTCAGTCTTTGCAGGTATGTTCATTTTTAAACTATAAAGTAGCCAGAAATTATAGTTGTATATATAGGTATGGCATATAATTTTATGTTTGTATTTTACATTGTCAGTTTTCAGTCTCATGTATCTTATTTTTTATTTTTTAATTAATTAATTTATTTTTGAGAGAGAGAGAGTATGTGTGTAAGTAGGAGAGGGGCACAGAAAGAGGAAGAGAGAGAGAATCTTAAGGTCATGATCATGAGATCATGACCTGAGCCAAAATCAAAAGTCAGATGCTTAACGCCTGAGCCACCCAGGCACCACTAGTTTTCAATCTCATTTATAATTAGTTGCTCCTTTATACTTACTTAGATGATCCTGCTATCTTTTGTACCAATGCCTGTGTGGTCAATGCAATTTGGTTATATAACAAATCTTTTATTATAAAACTAAGTCTGTAAACTTTGTAAGCATTACTTAAGCCAAGAATTGTCATTGACAATTCAGCTGCACCTGCAACTTCTTTGCCTAAAAGAGAACAAAACATAACAAATAAAATTCATATTGTGGTGGCTCAATCATTTTTCACCCTTTATGTATATAATAAGAGCAAATGTATAAAATCAAAATTAGCAACTGCATAATTTAGCTTATAAATGGTCACTTTTTTTTTTAATATTTATTTATTTTTGAGACAGGGAGAGACAGCATGAACGGGGGAGGGTCAGAGAGAGAGGGAGACACAGAATCTGAAACAGGTTCTAAGCTCTGAGCTGTCAGTACAGAGCCTGATGCGGGGCTCGAACTCACAGACCGGGAGATCATGACCTGAGCCGAAGTCGGATGTTTAACCGACTGAGCCACCCAGGCACCCCTCTTTTTTTTTTTTTTTAAGTTCATTTATTTCAAAAGAGAAAGAGAGCGGGTGCACCATGCACGGGAACAGGGGAGGGACAGAGAGAGAATCCAAAGCAGGAACCATGCTACTGGTGTGAACTCACGAAGCATGAGGTCATGACCTGAGCTAAAAGAAACTAAGAGTGGGATGCTTAAGTGACTGAGCCACCCAGGGGCCATATATGATCATATTCTTAATGCTTTCTTTCACTTGAAAAATTAGGATTTAACCCTTTCAAGAACAGTTATCACAAAGTATAAACTGCAAATAAACAATATCACTGTTTTTTCCTCCAGAATGAGTTTCCTCTTAAAACAAGTATTACATGTTTTGGGACGCCTGGGTGGCTCAGTTGGTTAAGCATGTAACTCTTGGTATTGGCTCAGGTCCTGATCTCACAGTTCATGAGATTGAGCCCTGCATAGGGCTCTGCACTGACAGTGCAAAGATGTTTGGGATTCTCTCTTTCCCTCTCTCTGCCCCTTCTTGCTCATGCTTTCTCTCTCTAAATAAATAAATAAGTAAATAATTACATGTTTTTTAAAAAGTGCATTGTAATTTTAACAGTAATGAAAAAGGTCTTATGGTCTTTTGCAAAAAAAAATTATTTAAATCTGTAGCATTAATATAGGAATATATTTGCATTTATGTAATGCGTTTTGTACTACAACCCTCTGAAGCAATCTCTTCATGTACACTAGTGATAGAAAGAACTTTCAGAATTTTAAATTAGGGTCCTCTTTGAGGATACACTTAATGACACTGCCACTTTATTTCTATAATTAGCTACACATAGCAAAGCAGAAGAGAAGGTGCTATGCTAATTGATTTTTTAAATTCACTGTATTAGAAAATTCTAATTCTAAAATGTGAGTTGATAAAAAAATAAAATAAGAGTTGAAAGTTTTCAAGAACTACTTCGTTGGGAGATGTGTTAATGTATTTTGTTATTAATGGAAAGCTCCCATTATTTGAAGAAATACACTAATTTATCTCTTCTGTCTATTGGGGAAATTTTTTTCTCTATATTTTTTAAACATAAAAATTGCTTCTCAGTTGAATTCATTTTTCTATCTAAATCATAGTAGAAATCATGGTTATTTTACATAGTCATTTGATGAACTAAAAATGACTAGTTTCTATTGTCTATATCTTGTGTTTTATGGTTGCTAGAAAATTATTCTTTTTTTTTTTTTTTTTTTTTAAGTAGGCTTAACACCCAGCTTGGGGCTTGAACTCACAACCCACAACCCTGAGATCAAGAGTTGCGTGCTTGACTGAGCAAGCCAGGCGCCCTGATTCATTCTTTAGATAAACTGTTAACACTGTTTACAATTTTTCCTCCTTTGATTTCATACTAATTTTTGAATTAAATAATCTGCATTCGCATTAAATATTAGGTTTGATGGATAATTATCAGGTACTCAATTTTTTCTAGTGTTAAAACATTCAATTTAAATTTTAGGGTTAGAATTTTTTTATTGCTGAATTTTAAAATTAATTAGCATAGTGCCTTATCTGCTAGAGAACTCCTTTGCCAGGGGTACCTTTTATACATATGTATATACAGAAGATTGAAATGGCAAGTGTATTTTCAAATGGGAAACTTTAAGTTTTGGGAGTATTTTCCCATCTAACCCATGAACCACCTACAAAACTATTGTAGCTAACACAATTACTGATATTTTATTCTAGTTCTTTCCCTTGGGAGATGAAGAAGAGGCTACTTTTCTAGATATTATTCCTAAACAGTTAGAGAGAAAAACCTGTGATCCTAAGGTAAAACTTGTGAAGAACTTTGATTTTCTAATCTATCTTTTCCTGCTGTTTTTTATACAACTATCAGAGTTTTCATAGGTAGAAGGTTAGTGAGCATAATGAATTAACCTGGTTTTAAGAGCAAGAGTAACTGACTGCTAGCCTTTGTTTGGTCTTGAGCCCTTTCTCTTTACTCATGAACTAATAATACATCTCATATATATGTATATATGAAGGATATATATATATATGTGTATATGTATATATATATATATGTGTGTGTGAAGGATGCCCTAGGGGTTGGACAGGAAGATAAATTAAGTATGATTAATGAATGTTCTGTGGAGAACAAAATAGAGATCTTTATAGCTATGAACATATAGTCTACTCTACCACTTCTACTTCTGTAGAAGTATATATAAACCAAGGTCTAAGTAGTTCTACCTACTGCATATCAAAAATTGATAGAGAAAGTAGCATATAAATAGTTGAGTTTTGTAAGTACCGATTCTGTTTCTTAAACCCAATAGATCTCTACAGAAGAGATCCACTTAGAAACATAGACAACAAGACATCTGTGTTCTTGTGGAGAATGTGTATTCCCCATCAAACAAAACGGAAATATACAGTCTTTAACAATTGAGACTTTTTTATTGAAATGTGTGTGCTTCATAATTCAGGATATTTTCAATAAAAGTCCCATACAGGGGCAATTTAGATTTGATTTTCCTCTCAAATGTATGATTTAGAATCTTCATTTTTAATAAGAGAATATTCAGATTATGTACTATTATAATTTTGTTCATTTATGAGTTAGAAATAAATTTGTCCTTTATGTACATTCCTTTGGCTCTATTAGCAATCTTAATTTCCTACTTTTTGGGTAGGTTTGGTCACCCTGTGAGGAGTAAAAATCCTAGAGCCCTCAAGGGGGCAGCAGAGAAAGCCATTTGGAGCCTGAAAGCTGATCAAGTCTCTGAGGAGATGACAGTACCTCCCTGAAGTACATGCCTAGATTGGCATCCTATTCTTAGGCCTCTGGTCTCAGAGCAATAGGATCAGATCTTCTGGGAGCCTCCATCCCTCCTCTATTAAGCCTGATAGTGTACAAAATGCCTAAACAAAGGAAAATGCTTCTTGTATTTCTTCTCTTACTTTCTTTCCTATTATCATGTTTATTGACTGTCTCCTATATGCCAAAGACAGTGTTAAATGCATATTATATCCTCATGAAACAAAAAGGTCTCTTCCCTCAAGGAGCTTACAGTATAGGTAGTATATAGATAAGAAGAAACTTCGTTGTACTATAATGTGATAAGTCTATAATGGAAAATTTTATAATGTACAGGGGAAGCATAGAGAAAGGAGCAACTAAGTCTTCCTGTTTTTTTTTTTCTTCTAATGTTTATTGTTTTGAGAAAGAGCGCGCACAGGTAGGGGAGGGGCAGAGAGAATCCCAAGTAGGTCCCACACAGAGCCAGACTGGGGGCTCAGTCTCACAACCATGAGATCATGACCTGAGCCCAAATCAAGACTTGGACACTTAACTGACTGAGTTACCCAGGTGCCGCATCTTTCTGATTTTTTTAATTTATTCATTTATTTTTGAGAGAGAGCAAGTGGGGGAGGGGCAGAGAGAAAGGGAGGGATAATCTGAAGCAAGCTCCATACTGTCATCAGCGTAGAGCCTGACGCAAGGCTCGAACTCACAAACTGTGAGCTGCTCCACATCTTTCTGGTGGAATTAGTTCATTATAACTATACTTTTATGCTTATAATGAAAAAATTAGTACTTATTCATTTTGAACTGAATTAAATCAATAACTGAATTATATTTCATAATTAACATATTAGGATAATAGGGGTCTTTCCTGGTTTTAGTATTGGTCACTTAGTAATTACTTACATTAAGTAATATTTAATAGAGCTGAATTGTGATTTCTGTGTATATATACATTGTGACTATATATCAATATATACTTATGCAATACTCATTTTTAATAATTTACTTGTAGCCTGTTGAGTTTCAAGGGCACCAAGTGAAAGGATCAGCCACTAGCACTGTGATGGTCAGAGGACACAACTCACAGCTAGAATGCAGTCAGTTCCCAGATAGTATTGAGTATGGAAACTGCATGACGGACTCTTGTTTTTTGACACCAAAATTGACTAGTGCTTGTATGCAGATTGATTTCTTGCAGGTAAAAATATTTTTTCTAGTTGCACCTTGCCAAATCATTTTCTTTACGTAAATGTTAAATCTTATAAACAGATTATATTTAAATCTTTGAACAAATGTAAGTTACAAAGGAGTTTAGTAAATTGATAAGAAGCATGGTATCTGAAATCAATCTAAATAAGAGAAAAATATTTTATTTGAAAGATTTGCTGCCTTTTAGGACCTGGAATTTAAAGGATTACTTTTCATTTAAGAAAAGACTAGGGATTCATGACAATGGCAAATAGATCACATTTAGAAAATATATTTAACAGCTATAGATTTTTTCTTTTCTTCTATTATCCCCACCCCCACTTCACTGTGACACCAGGTGCTTCTCATTGCTACCAAATAGAGGTCATAGAGAGAGAACAATATGCGTATATTTGAAACAATGTCAAAGAGATTAAATTTTTTTTCTTTTTTATTAAAGTGTGATGCACATACAAAATAAATGTACATACCATAAGTACACAGCTTAATGATTACCACGAAGTGAACACACCCATGTAACCTCCACCCAGAAGTCCCCCTCTACTCCCTTTCAACTACTACTCCTTCTGTTCCCTCCAAAGATAACCATTAGTTTGACTTGAAACACCATATATTCATTGTGCTTTTAAAACTTGATGTAAATAGAGTAGTAATATGCAATGTATTTTTTGTGTCTCATTCTTTTTGTTCAACACTGAACATTTGAAGTTCATCACTGTTGTTACCTGTAGCTGTAGTTTATTCATTTTCATTGCTGGTGTGCTAGTCCGTTGTATGAATGTTCCCCAGTTTATCCATTCTTCAGTTGTTTGCATTTGGTTATTATGGATAATGCTGATAGGAACATTCGTGTGCTGCCATGCGCTTCTGTTAATTATACTTTATTGGAGTGAGATTGTTGAGTCACCAGATATGCATATCTTTGCTTTTAGTATATAATGCCAAACTGCTTTCCAAAAATGGTTGTTATAGTTTACATTTCTATCAGAAGTGTATGAGAGTCCCCATCACTCTATATCTTCATCAACGCTTGGTTCTGACAGTTTGTGTTTTGAATATTAGCTATTCTGGTAGATATGTAGTGGTATTTCATTGTGGTTTTAGTTTGCATTTTCCTGCCTAACAGTGAGGTTGGGACCTTTATAGATGCTTATTGGCCTTCTCTGTATTCTCTTTGATGAAGTATTTGTTCAGATTTCTTCCTCAGTTTTTAATTCATGTGTTTATCTTTTTAATTAATTTTTGAAATCCTTTATATATTGGATATATACTCATTGTCAGTTGAATACTTTGCAAATACCTTCCCTGATTCTGTCTTATATTTTACTCCTAATGATGCTTTTTGATGAATGGAAGTTTATAATTTTTAACATAATACAATTTATCTACCCTTTCCTTTATGATCAATGCTTTTTTGTCTTAGGTCTAAGAAGTCTTTCCTCCATGGGGCACCTGGGTGGTTCAGTGGTTGAGCGTCCAACTCTTGATTTCAGCTTAGGTCGTGATCCCAGCGTTGCGGGATTGAGCTCTGTGCTGACTGTGGAGCCTGCTTAGGGTATTCTCATTCTCTCTCTCTCTCTCTCCCTTTCTCTGTCTTTCTTTCCCTCTCTCTCCCCCCCTCCCTCTGCCCTCTCTCCCCTGCTCAGATACACTCTCTCTCTCTCTAAAAAAAAAAAAAAAAAGGAAAAAGAAAAGAAAATATTCTCTCATATTATCTTGTAGAAGCTTTATTATTTGCCTTTCACACTTTGATGTACAATTTTTTATGTGTTGAGATATGGATAAAGTTTCATATTTTTTCCATATGGACATTCAGTTGACCTAGCACCGTTTATCGAAAAGGCTATCTTTTCTCCATCCTTTTGTGTTTCCTCCTTTGCTGTATAAATCACGTGTCCTTATATTTCAGGTCCAGTTTTGGTTTCTGTTCTGATTCATTGGTTTGTAGTTTTGGAAGTCTTCATATCTTACAAAGTATGTGTTTTCATGCATCTCTAAATCTTCCCACTTTCTTCTTTTTAGCTTTTTGCATTTCCATATACATTTAGAATTAGCTTAATAATTTCCACACATGTACATAAACATGCTGGGAATTTGATTGGAATTTCATTGTGTATGTAAATCTTGAGGAGAATTGACATTTTTACAATATTTTATTGATATTTTTTCAATATTGTAATAATATATTTTCTATTTTGATCTTAAATTTTTCCCATAAAATTTTACATTTGTGGCATACAGCATTCTCTATCTGTTATTTGTATATTTGATTTGTAGGAGCTCTTTTCATATTAAGAAAACTAACCGTTTGCCATTTTTCCTAATGTATTAGTGTTTTGGTTCTGTTTATGATTTTCTGCAGAAATGCATTTTTAATATTTATGTAATCAGATCTATCAGTGCTTTTTTTCATGGTTTCTGGAGCCAGAACTCTTAAGTTTTCCTTTAGTTCTTTTTAATAATGAATCTTGTTGCTTTTATTATCATGGTTTTACACTATTTTTAGTAAGAACTAATGATTGGCTATGTTAAGTAGAATAAGTTATTTCTGAATTCCTTCTTTATATTCTCTCAGATTCCTAGTATAACTATATCATTTTTAGATAAATGTTCAACATTTGTATTATAAATATTGTAATATTTTCACAGCTGAAACAATATACTGTGGTTACATTTTGTTTCTTTTATAATTTTGGATTTTTTTTTCTTAGTTTCTAATTGTCTCATTTTTAAAAATTTGCTTAGTATTCTTTGAATATTGGAGTAAAGATTTTTCACATACTCGAAAAGCTTTTTATAAAATACCCTTCAATACAGGAATCTACACAAACTTATTAGATAAACTTTGTTAGTTCATTTTTTTCCCCCTTGGATCTCTTTCCTATGTCCTCCATCTGTCTGTTCTAATCTACACTGTATAGTTGGCATCTTAAAATTAACCTTCGCCTAGGGGCACCTGGGTGGTTCAGTCGGTTGAACGTCCGACTTCGGCTCAGGTCATGATCTCGCAGTCTGTGAGTTTGAGCCTCGTGTCGGGCTCTGTGCTGACAGCTCAGAGCCTGGAGCCTGTTTCAGATTCTGTGTCTCCCTCTCTCTCTCTGCCCCTCCCCCGCTCATACTCTGTCTGTCTGTCTGTCTCTCTCTCTCTGTCAAAAGTAAATAAACAGGGGCGCCTGGGTGGCGCAGTCGGTTAAGCGTCCGACTTCAGCCAGGTCACGATCTCGCGGTGCGTGAGTTCGAGCCCCGCGTCAGGCTCTGGGCTGATGGCTCAGAGCCTGGAGCCTGTTTCCGATTCTGTGTCTCCCTCTCTCTCTGCCCCTCCCCCGTTCATGCTCTGTCTCTCTCTGTCCCAAAAATAAATAAACGTTGAAAAAAAAATTAAAAAAAAAAAGTAAATAAACATTTTAAAAAATTTTAAAAAATAAATAAACTTTGCCTATTTCCTAGCTTGAGTTGCCTATATCTTGAACATTGTCTTTTCTTCTTGTTTTGTTATGACACATCTTAAGTGCCTCTGAAGAAAGGGAGAATAGGAAATAGAATTTGGGAGACTTTGTATGTTGTAAATATTTTTATTCTGTTGTCATCCTTGATTGATAGGCTAAATATAGAAATTGGATATGATCTGCTATTTTTCTTTTTAAATTTAAATTTAGCAATGTTTTCTCCTAGAGGTTTTTAAGCATATTTTCTTTGTATTCTTTATTCCTGAAATTTCACAGTGATGAACCTTCCTTCAGGTTTTATTAATACTGGATATTGAATTCTCAGTGAATCTATCCTGCAGATACAAGTCCACCAGTCCTGTAAAAATTTTTTTAAAAATAATTTTTTGGTAATTTCCTCCCCATTATTTTCTTGATTTTTCTCATTCTAAAGCTTCTATCAGGGGCGCCTGGGTGGCGCAGTCGGTTGAGCGTCCGACTTCAGCCAGGTCACGATCTCGCGGTCCGTGAGTTCGAGCCCCGCGTCAGGCTGTGGGCTGATGGCTCAGAGCCTGGAGCCTGTTTCCGATTCTGTGTCTCCCTCTCTCTCTGCCCCTCCTCCGTTCATGCTCTGTCTCTGTCCCAAAAAAAATACATAAAAACGTTGAAAAAAAAAATTTTTTTTTTTAAAATAAAGCTTCTATCAAATGTTTTTAGCCTTTTGTAGCCTACTTTTTCAGCAGCCCCTGTGGACGGCATAGTTTCTAAGTGTTTCCCTGGTTATAGGGGTAAATCAGTTTACTTGTCATTGGACTCCCTTGTAATAGGTACTTTGGTGTGACTTTCTTTCATATGATGAAGTTTGTATTCTTCCCCATCCTCTTAATTATGGTTGTTAAAGGTTACCATTGTTTCTTAGTTTCATCAAAGATAAAAGATGTTTTTGTGTCTTATTTCCTATGGTTTTTTTGAGGAGAATAGAGGCACTCATATTGAAAATGAAATTTGTATCCATTTGTTTTATTTATTTTATTTTTATTCCGTGCGCAATGTGGGGCTTGAACTCACCACCCTGAGCTTAAGCGTCATATGCTGTACCGATTGAGCCAGCCAGACACCCCCATTTGTTTTATTTCTAATTATTTTTACATACGTTGGTTATGGTAATGTTTTGTATCATGAGTTTCTATGATATGTTTTAAGGCAAAATGACCAGATAGATCTAGGACCACAGAGAATTTTTTTGGTGTGAGTGTGGCAAATTGCATATAGCAGTCTCTGAACTTTAAAAAAAATTCTGTAGTTCATTAAATTCTCAGGTGCTCTCACTGATTGAAAGGCGCACTGTTCTATTATACACCACTAAGAAGGAAGAACAGTCAGTTAACATACGATGCTTTATCACTTAGACTTTTTATTGGAAACTTTTTATTGTGGTAAAAACACATCATAAAGTTTCCAACCTCATCCGTTTTTATGTGTATGGTTCAGCCATGTGAAGTATATTTACAATGTTGTGAAACAGATCTCTAGAACTTTTTCACTTTCACTTAGATTTTTAATGTTATATTTATTGAAAGAAGTCTTGGATTTATTTGTATATCACAAGTAAGGTATATCACCCTGCTTTGTTTCCTTGCCCTTCTGTGAACACAAGACTTTTTTGTTCAATGGCAAATGATAATGTCATCCTTTTGAATACATTTAAACAGCAAAATTTCATAACATGGTAATGTTAATGCAAACTCCTATTTAAGTGACCAATATATGAACAGTATGTCTAACTTGCATATAGTTTCACTTGCACAGCAATACCAACTATGTTACAACCATTGCTGGTGCTATAGGGATGTAAAAGTGTCATCACAGGCTTCATCTGCATTTCAATGGTGTTAAGGTATAAGAAATGTGAACTGTAAGAATAGATGAAATGTAATATACTCTACTTTCCCTGACTAGAATTGGTTTCATAACATATTGTTTTCTGTTTGTCTGTGTCTCGTTATAACCACAAGCTATATGTGTATATATAGAGAGGTAGATAAAGATATAGATATGTACACACACACACACACAGTTTCTTTTTACTAAATAAACTGATAAATGGATTTCTGTTTTCTAGTTCCCAGATGAAGACAACTTTCCAAAAGGAGGTATTAGTTTTAATATTGAAGACAATTTTCAAGTGAGAGCTGAGTCTAATAAGGACAAAGTTGAAAATGACTGTAAGTAAATTCTAAATAAAACATAACATTAAAAAGTTATTTGACATTATGTAAAAATCCATGCTTTTTTTTTTTTTTTTCTCCACAGCAATTTTAGATTTCTCTCCTAAAAAGTCAGAACGTTCATATCATTATTTGGATTCTAATTTTAAATCAGCAGAGAGGACTTCATTGGAAGCAAATAAGGTACAGTGTAAGCAAAGTTTTAATAGTTGGTAGTAAAAAATCTTGGTAGTCTTATAAGAAATGAATCCATTAAAAACGAAAAAGATAAAAATTTTAAGATTGGATCATTTTTAACATGATAAAGTTTATCAATAACCAGCCAACATTATTTTAACAATAAAACAAGCAGCAAAATTTCTGTTAGAATAATTAACAAAATGTAGATGACTACCATCTTATTATTCAAAGGTGTTTTGAATTTTCTAATATGACATGACATAGGAGGCATACATAATTAGAGAGGAAGAAATAGAACAATCAATTAAAAATGAGAAGTTTAAGAAGAATTTTGTAAGTTAGTTGAAGGCAAGATAAACTTAAAAAATTAATAGCTTTCCTGAACCAGTTAGAAAACATAATAGAAAAAGTGTTCCAACAATAATAACAACTGATATACAATGCCTAGGCATAATCTTAATTGTAAATATATGAAACATGTGTGGAATAGACTATGAAATTTTACTGTGAAATATAAAATTCATGAATACATGGCAATTCACCAATACCAAATACCCTCTGTAGGTCAGAACTTGTAAGACTTGGGTATAGAGTGATGGGCAAAATAGGTATGTATGATCTCTGTCTTTATTTTTTTTTTTAATTTTTTTTTTTCAACATTTATTTATTTTTGGGACAGAGAGAAACAGAGCATGAACAGGGGAGGGGCAGAGAGAGAGGGAGACTGATCTCTGTCTTTAAAGGCCAAGGAGAAAGAGAATGAGATGGTTAAAGGAGGGAGAGAGATGTTAATCAAGAGTGCAAGCAAACAAATAAATTGAGATAATTGCTATGTAAGAAAGCTATGAACGTACTCTGAAATAGGGGAATCTACTTTATGGATAAATCTACTTTATGGCTTTTCCAGCTGTGGCAGCTGTAGGGGGAGGAGCATACCTTGTAAAGAAACTGCAAGTATAAATAGCCTGAGATCGAAAAGAGTTGAGTGGGCTTGAGAAAGTGGACGAAAGCCAGAGTAGTGGGATTGTAGAGCGTGAAAGTGGTAATTAGAGATTGGAAAAGTGAGCAGGACCAGACACACAATCTTACAGGTGAGGTAAAGAATTTTGATAGTCCTCTGTGTTCCTCAGGGAAATCCATGAAGGGTTTTCAGCAGAAAATTACATGACTTAATTTACATTTTTAAAAGGTTTGCTGGTTGCTCTGTGGTAGATGGGTTTAATGGATGCTGTGGTGGAAACAGAGAAACCAGTTTAGAGGAGACTTAATTGATAGGGACTTGAGGATAGGCATTGTGGCAGTGAAAGGAGTTAGAAGCATGGATGTTGATGGATTGAATGTAGATAGTTAGGGTGAAGGAAAAGGGAGAAGAAAGATTCCTGGCTATCTGACTTAACAATTGTGTGATTTTCACTGTGTGGAGTAAGAAGGAGGAGTGTATTAGTCTGCCGGGATTGCCATAACAAAATACTGCAGAATATGTCTCTTACACAGCAGAAATTTATTTTGTCAGAATTTTGGAAGCCAGAAGTCCAAGATCATAGTTCTGGCTAATTTGGTTTCTCATGAGGACTGTCTTCCTGGCTTGCAGACAGCTGCCTTCTCACTGTGTCCTCACATGGCCTTTCCTCGATGTGTACACATGGAAAGAAAGAGAGCAGGTGAATGCAAGCTCTCTTTTTATAAGACCACTAATTCTGTCAGATCACAGCCCCACTCTTATGACCTCATTTATAATTTAGACTTTGTTACCTATTAGATGCCATGTCTCCAAGTACAGTTACATTGGGGTTAGGGCTTAAACATCTGAATTTGTGGGGGACACAATTCAGTCCACAGCAGGGAGGAGCGGGTTTGGTGAATACATAGGAACAGACAGAAACGCCTGTGAATCAGTCAGGTAGATATGTAAAGTTAGATATCAGATACATGGGTCTGGTTCAGAGAAGTTTGCATGGTCATTTGCACATAGCAAAGTTTAAAGCACTGAGAATGGATGGGTTCATTTCAAGAGTGTGTAGAGAAAGGAGAATGTGTTATATCCCATTCTTAAGAATTGGGGGGTAGGGAGGGTTTGCTATGTCAGTTATTGTGGAGACATTGGTAAAATGACAGAAACAGGTTCATGTGGCAACTTGAGAGTCATTGGTGACTTTGGCAAGAGCAGTTTCAGTGAAATAGTGAGGATTGAAACCAGTTTAGGTGGATTAAATGGTAAATGAGATGTAAGAAAGTAGTGACTGGATATGGAAAATTCCTTAAAAAGAGTAACATATTTGATTGATCAGCCACTCATTCCTCAAATATTTTGGGGGCATCTACTGTATGTTGCACTGTTCTACATGTTAGAGGTAGGCCTATGAATAAAACAGGCAAAGATCTGCTCTCCTGGAGCTTGCCGTCTGATGAAAGGAGACAGATAATAAGCAAGTATATAGTACCTTAGAGTGTTTAAGTGCTGTGGAGAACAATAAAGCTGTGTAAGAGGGATGGAGTTCTATTTTATAGGTAAAATAGGGCCTCTCTAATAAAACACTGGGGTGGAGAACTGAAAGAAAAGAGAGGAAGGGAGAGGACACGCATGCCATGCAGATATCTGGAGGAAGAGCATTCCAGGCATAAGGAATAGCAAATGGAAAGGTTTTGAGGCGGGGGAATGCTGGCCAATTTGTAGAACAGCAAGGAGGTAGCCATGGAATGAGTGAACAAACGAAGGGGAAAGTGGTAGGAAGTGAGATCAGAAAGGAAGTAAAGGACCTAATCTTATAGGGCAACTGGGTAGGACATTTTCAGAGCTTTGTACTTTGAGAGAGTTTGGGAACCATTAGTTTTAATGAGAAGAGTGAAATGATTAAACTTATGTTTAGAAAGAAACCTATGGCTGGTTGATAGAGAATGTACTATGGGAACAAGGTGCATTCTCAGTAAGTATTGCCTATTATTGTTACTTTTGTTGAAAGTGCAATACAATCTAGGCTGCCTAGGTTTGAATCCCAACTCTGCTGCTAATAAGCTGGATGAGTTTAAACAAGTTTAATTGCTTAACTACTCTTTTTCTCAATTCTCTCAGTTGTAAAATAAGGAAAATGAGAGTACTGACCTCATATGGTTGTGTAAGGATCAAACAAGTTAAAACTAAAAGGTACTTAGGACAGTCCCTAGCACGTAGTAAGAATTTGTTATTATAATAAGACTATTACTATGGTGATGATTGAATGTAATTTCCCATTGATTTGTCAGTTTCTTCTACTAGACTGAACTCCCTGAATGTGGGGATCATGAGTAATCATCTTCACATCCTTATTTCCTAGCACAGCACCTAGAACCAAATGACTAAGAGAGTGTTTTAAAATTTATATATACATTTTTCAACTTTATTGTAATTTACTGAAAAAAAAAAAGACATGCACATTCTAAAAAATTTAAACCATTCAGAAGTACATAAAGTTACAAGAATCCTTTCTCCTTAATTCCACCTGCATTAGAAACCAACCACTCTTAACAGTTTGGTATGTATTCTTCCAAACTTTTATTCTTTCATTCTATTGTTATACAAAAATATATATATATATATATATATATATATATATATATATGTGATCATCGTATTATATTTTTAAGGTGATTAATTTCTGGAAGCAGCAAGAAAATTAAATACTGTTCTAAGGAGAATAACATAATGAGTAATATGACTATTCATGTCTTGAATAGATCAAAAAAGTTCAGTCCATTTGGGAGTAGTATCTTCAAGTTTAGGTCAACTGTAGATAAACCCTAGACCTGAGGACATAAGAGAAAGCTGTTCATTCCATGAGTCTGCAGGAAGTTTTACCTTCACATCTTCAAACATGAAATCTGAGTTAGTCTTAAGCCCTATTGACTAGAAATTCATCTTCAGAACCAAATCCCCATAACCCAGATCAGTCTAAGTCAGGATCTGACCCATTTCAAATAAATCCAATGGCTTTTATGTTCTGTGTTTTATTTTTTTTATTATTCTTATTGATTTTAGTGAGTTTATCCTGTCCCTTTGGGAAGAGTTTTTGCCCTACTGTAGCTCTTCATAATGTGCTTCAAAGCATTATTTGTATGATATAGATTACTAGAATTCATTCAAACTATAGGGGAAAAAAATGTAGTAACATTTGGTTAGTAATTTTGTTTCTTCTTTCTGAATAGATGACATCACCAGAGCAAAAGATCTCGACCTTAAACCCTGTTTCTACTTTTTCTTTGAACTCAAGAGATGAAGACTTTGTGCTAGAATTCTCTACGGAGTCCCTGAAAGCAAGAACTTTACCTGGTGACCTTTACTTCCTCAGCTTAGACAGTTGCTACCCTGCTGCTCTAATAATACTTATATGTGTAAAATGAAGTTTTTTATTTGAGAAATTGTCACTAAACTAAAAATATCTTGAAACCAGATTCAGTGTCATCCCCCTCAATCCTTCCCACACCACTTTTCTATTTGAGATGGCTCTTACTTCCAAATACAGTACACCCTTCTAACTCTCAGGTCCTTCTTCTCCTCTCAACTTCTCATGACAGACCTCTGCAAATGTCTTCCATCATTGCAGTACTTCTCACAGCTGTAACTCCAGAGTCGGGCCCCTCTGTAGTGCCCTCCCCTCCCAGGGAATGATTCATTGTGAATGTCTGATTTACACCATTGGTTGACTTTGGTATAACCTCTTAGTTTCCCCTTTTTTGCTTTGGGATCCTGGCAAAATCAGGGAACTCTTCCAACTGTTGCTACCACAGTTGCATTCTCAGATCTCTGTGTTTTTATACATTTTAAGTCTTCCCCTATGAGTAATTTCCTGCTTCTTGATAAGTACAGTACATTCTGTAGGATTCTTTCCACTAACTTTTCTTTCCCTCTCTCTTTTCTTGAAATCTCACCAACGTATCTTCCCTGATTCCAAAGTTATGTTGGGTAAAGGATGAAGTTGTAGGTAATTTTGGGGAGTGGACGATATAAAAAAAAGAACAAAAAAACCCCACCAACTTTGTAATGTGAATGGGTAGTTGGGTTGAAGAAGGTTTAGTGGGTATGGCTAGTAGAGGAAGCAAGGTAGGGAAAAGTCAGTATGGGAGGAGTGGGTATCGAAAACAAATGAAGTGACAATGGAATAATAGATGATTTTCATAGTTAAAGCATGAATCTTACTCTTGATTTCTTAATTTTTTATTCAAGTATGATTAACATGTAGTGTTATATTAGTTTCAGGTGTATAGTGTAATGATTTAACAACTGTAGACATTTCTCAGTGCTTATCAAGATAAGTGTACTCTTAATCCCTTTATCTCTTTCCCTCCTCCTCCTGCCCACTTCCCCTCTGGAAACCACCAGTTTATTCTCTGTATGTTAGAGTCTGTTTTTTTATCTCTGTTTTTCTTTGTTCATTTGATTCTTAAATTCCACATATGGGTGAAATAATATATTTGTCTTTCTCTGACTTATTTCACTTAGGATTATACCCTGTAGGCCCATCCGTGTTGTTACAAATGGCAAGATTTCATTTTTTTATGGCTGAGTAATATCCCATTGTGTTTGTGTGTGTGTTGTGTGGGTAGGTATGTACTACCTCTTCTTTATCCATCCACGAATGGATACTTGGGTTGCTTCCATATCTTACCTATTGAAAACAATGCTGCAGTAGACATAGGGGTGCATATATCTTTTCAAATTAATGTTTTCATTTTCTTTGGGTAAATACCCAGCAGTGGAATTACTAGATCATATGGTAGTTCTATTTTCAATTTTTTGAGGAATTCCATACTGTTTTCCATAGTTGCTGCACCAATTTGCATTCCCACCAACAGTGCAGTGTTCTCTTTTCTCCACATCCTTGCCAACACTTGTTATTTCTTGTCTTTTTGATTTTGGCCATTCTGACAGGTGTAAAGTGATATCTCATTGTAATTTTAATTTGCATTTCCCTGATGATTAGTGAACATTTTTACATGTGTCTATTGGTCATCTGTATGTCTTTGGGAGAATGTCTCTTCTGGTCCTCTGCCTATTTTATTTTATTTATGTTATATTATTTTTGAGAGAGCAAGAGAGAGAGGGAGTGAGCGAGAACGGGGGAGGGGCAGAGAGAGAGGGAGACAAAAGATCTGAAGCAGGCTTGGCGATGACAACGCAGAGCCTGGTGTGGGGCTCAAACTCACGAACCATGAGATTATGACCTGAACCAAAGTTGGACCCTTAACTGACTAAGCCACCCAGGTGTCTTGGTTCCTCTGCCCATTTTAATCAGATTATTGGCTTTTTTTGGTGTTGAGTCATATAAGTTGTTTATATATTTGGGATATTAATCCCTTATCTGATATATCGTTTGCAAATATCTTCTTCCGTTCAGTAGGTTGCCTTTTTCTTTTGTTAATGGTTTCCTTCACTGTGCAAAAGCTTTATTTTGGTGCGGTCCCAATAGTTTAATTTTGCTTTTGTTGCCCTTGCGTGGGGAGACCTATCTAGGAAAATGTTTCTATGGCCAGTGTCAAAGAAATTACTGTCTATGTTCTTTTCTAGGAGTTTTATGACATCAGGTCTCACATTTAGGTCTTTAATCCATTTTGAGTTTATTTTTGTGTCTTGTGTAAAAAAGTGGTCCAGTTTTATTCTTTTGCATGTAGCTCTCCAGTTTTCCCAGCACCATTTGTTGAAGAGATTGTCTTTTCTCAATTGTATATTCTTGCCTCCTTTGTTGTATGACCATAAGTGTGGGCTTATTTCTGGACACTACTCTGTCCCTTGATCTATACGTCTATTTTTGTGCCAATCTTTTACTCTTTAATGATGTTTTAACTTTTCTGTCAGTGTTGCTTGATTGGCTTGTTAGAATTATAAAATAACACTATAAAAGAATATCATTTGCTCACTTACTGCTCTACTACCTACCCAAATGATCCCCAAAGTTTATTTCCAACAAATATTAACTCTGTCAAGAAGGTACATTATTATAAAATAGGAAACCATAGCATTGTCAGATAAAAACGTTAAGCTTATATAGCTCCCATGCGGTATTATTTATTCATTTATTTATTGAACAAATATTTATTATTGCTTTTTACATTTTAGGAATATATTTATTATTAATACTGCTGACAGAAGGAATTCTAAAACTCAGCCAAAATCTAGTTTAGGAGAATTATACTCTTACCACATACCAATAGATCAGAATAAAGCTAACTATCTTCTTTACCCTGAAGGTTAACATATCACTTCATGGGTATAGTAAATATAAAGGAAGTTACAGTCACATAGATAAATAAACCGTGAACTTCAGTCTCTGGAGTAGGAATATACAATTAAGAACAAAAAACCAGTTCTCAGTTCATGTCCTGTCTCTGCCAGTTGATAGTCATGTTACCTCTAGGCCTTGGCAATCTCATCTGTAAAATGAGAATAATAAATCCCTTCATGGTTGTAAAGTACTTTGAAAAGTTAAGTGCTATGTAAATATAATCTAGTGATTGGTGGTGGTGGGTTGGGGGGAATCTTAGCTAAGGGAAAAAGAAAAAGGGAAGGATTTCAAATGCATTAACCTTAAAAAAGTTTGAGTCTCTTGAGCTTTGAAATCTTCATTTTTTTGAGACTAAAATCATTAAAAATATTTTATTATGAAAAAGGAACTAAAATTACCTATTTTTTGTTTTTTGTTTTTTTGTTTGTTTTGGCAAGGCAAGTCGTTACTTTTTCTTTCTTGTATAGATAGCTTACTGGTTTTTAGAGCCTAGTTGATGGCCATAATACATTTTTATTTAATCAGCTCTTTTTTTTTTTTTTTTTTCCAGTTATCAAAAAACCCAGTTCTCTGGGGAATAAGAACTTTCAAAGGCTTCCATTAGTAAGTAGAACCCGAGTTCCACTTATTACTTTGCCACGTGTTGATAGGTCACCTGATTTAGATTCTCGTTCATACGACATCATCTGTGACAGGCAAGAATCTTCTGGTTCCCCCATATTCAACTTGTGTGAAAAGTCAGCGGTTCTTTCTTTTAGCTTTGGACTTGACAGCCAAAGTGAAACTTCCTTCTCTAAAGAATCCAGAGAAGTGACTCCAAAGGATGTTTTACTTCTCAATAATATATCTACTCAAAGCAAGTGGCTGAAATATCAAAACATACCCCAGTGCAACTTGACTACTCTAAATGTAGTTGATAAAGTAACAGATGGCTTCTTTGCTGAGGTTGTTTCTGGGACACATTGTAGTGACATAGGTGAAAGACAGAGTGATGCTGTGAATGAAAGCTCCATGCATTTGCAAATGATAAAAGACATGCTCCATCAGCAGCAACAGGATTTTAGCAGTCAGGATTTGATTTCCAGAAAGAAAGCACTGTCTTTGAATTTAAAGCAGACTACCAAGACTGAGAAAATTCACAATGTGTTAGGAGAGTCTGCCTGCTGCAACTACAGTGTAACAGGAGATTTACAGGTGAGGAAATGAGCCAATGTATCTTGGTGCATTGTTTCCAATAGTTAGTGTTTGAATTTCAACAAAAGAATTACCAAAATCATATAGGAGCAATGATTTTACTTTTAGAGCTAATGACTTCTTTTTTTGAGTTTTATAGAACTCTAGCTATAGTCATATCTTCTTTGACTTAAAATCTTACCTAGTTGTTATGAGCATTAAAAGAAATTATGTGGTATCTGGCACGTAATAGGTACTTAATAAATGATAGCTCCAACTGTTTCCACTTCTGCCACTATTACTGTGTTGTTTTCATTTTTCACTGTCAGCTCAATTTTGCCGATCAGATCATGATTAGGGTAAAGTTACATCTTATACATTGGTTTTGCAAAATTCTATTGTAGTTGTAACCGGAAATAGAAACACATAATGATACCATTCACATCAGCTAAGTTTTTCCTAGAAAAAAGTTTTTACAAACTTATTAAGAGGCAGACCAGAAATGGTTTTGTTTTTTTTTAATGTTCATTTATTTTTGAGAGAGAGAGGGTAAGTGGGGGAGGGGCAGAGAGACAAGGGAACAGAGGATCCAAAGCGAAATCTGCCCTGGCAGCAGTGGGCCCAATATGGGGCTCAAACTCATGAGTCATGAGATCATGATCTGAGCTGAAGTTGAATACTCAACCGACAGAGCCACCCAGGTGCCCCACGTTTAGTCGTATTTATATGATTAAAAGTGCGATGCATAGCCATTCTTGCTATACTTGATATCTCATTTAAAATGAGAAAATGAAGAGCGCCTGGGTGGCTCAGTCGATTGAGCATCTGACTCTTGATATCAGCCGGGTCATGATCCCAAGGTCATGGAATGGAACCCTGCATCCAGCTCTGCGCTGAGCATACAGCTTGCTTAAGATTCTCTGTCTCTCTCCCTCCCTCTGCCCTGCTCCCTTGCTTGTGCTCTCTTTCTCTAAAATACTACTACTACTACTACTAATAATAATAATAATAAAATCAGAAAATGATTTTCAAGGATTCTGAAAAATCAAAAAAATGTGGTAAACATATCTGTAGAAAATAATTTACTCATTAGTAGACAGTATTTTTCTGGAGTTGTTATAATAACTTGAATTATTCCATTTCAGGAGATAAGTGGCTCTGAGCTGTGCTTCCCAAGTGGGCAGAAAATAAAATCTGCTTATCTTCCCCAAAGGCAAATTCATATACCGGCTGTTTTTCAGTCTCCTGCTCATTATAAGCAAATTTTTACATCTTGTCTCATAGGTATGACTTATCTTCCTATTTTATTATAATTGGTTGCTGCTTAATGTAAGTAGGATATCTGTGAGAAAACATAGTATCTTATATTGTGAACTTTCATATTAAATTCTCTACTTGAGATTTGTTATTTTCCATATGTCCATTCCAGTTTTCAACAGTAACTTATATTCTAATTTCAGGTCAAATTGAGTGTCAAAAGTAGGAAATGATAGTATTATCTTTCACAAGTTAGAATTTTTCATTAAAAAAAAATGTTTACTTATTTATTTTTTAGAGAGAGAGAGAGCAGGGTAGGGGCAGAGAGGGAGAGGGGCAGGGCTGTTAGCATGGAGCCTGATGCTGGGCTCAAACTCACAAACCATGAAATCATGACCTGAACTGAAATCAAGAGTCAGCAGTTCAACTGACTGAGGCACCCAAGCACCTCTTCATTTTTTTTTTATTAAACTAGAAGTGTTACTGGGGTGCCTGGATGGCACAATTTAATTTTAAAAAATAATAATAACAACTAGAAGTGTTACAGATGGTTTTGTTAAGAAATTTTAAGTATGATGCATGATTAGTTTTGATTGTTTTGTTGTACAAGGGCAAAACTTGCCTTTAAAAAAATGAATATTAGTGTTAGATTATAGATTACTGTTAAAAGTCATTTTCAAACTTAGCTAACAGTACACAGGATACAAACACAAACTTATTTTGTATTTAATTTTCATCTGTATTTATATATATACACACATATATATACATATACATATATATATATTTTTTTTTTTGTAGAACATCTAAATATATTGCTGTTTGGATTGGCACAGAGGTTGCACAAAGCTCTTTCAAAAGTTGACATATCATTTTACACATCACTAAAGAGAGAGAAACTGAAAATGTAGAAAGTAATGTGCCATCCTGCCATCATCATCAACCTGCAAAACTTGTCACGGTTAAAAAGGAAGGTCCAAATAAGGTATTGTTCCCTGATACTCACCGGTTGCCCCACCGAATACTTGTCTTGTAGAAAATTTAGGTACCTATTGCTTTATGACCGGCTTTGTTAAAGAGCAGGTCCTGATTAGGAGCCTTCTACTTGAGGTATTAGTAACTAACCTACAGTAAACTCCCAGTAATTTTTATTAAAAGATGATCTGTGTTCTAGGATATAAAAGTATGAGTTAAGATAATCCTTCAGATTGCCTGTGAATCTATTGCATAGTGGTAGCTGGAGACAGAAACATAAAAATAAATTTTATGTAATAGTATAATTGATAGAATAGGAAGGATATGCCCAAGTTACAGTGAGAACACTGAGGAGGAATATGTCCCAACCTGAGATCTTAGAGAATGCAGAGATGAGCCTGAAGAAGTGAAAGTTAGTGTAGTCTCCTGTATGAGCCCCAGTACGAGTAATAGATAAGGCCTGAGGAATGTAAAAGCAAACTGATTTAATTTACATTGCTGATAACATATTATTATGGAAGATGTCAAGTTAGTAAAATGTTTATGTATTGCATACGTACATTGAGATTTAAATTTAGGCGTCAAAGGCAAGAATTTGTAAATAATATTATAACCATAGAATAAAATATTATAGAGCCATCAAAAGTCTTTTTTTTCTTTTTAAGATAATTTGATGACATGGTTGTCATGCATACAGCATGTTATTGTGTTAGGTTATATTAGGTTATGGAATAGAAAACACATCATCATCTGAGTTTTACTTTTTTTAAAAAAAACAGTGTATGTGTGTGTCCTTGTGCGCACACACACTTATGTGAGTGACAAAAAAGGCCAAAAAGAAATGCACAAGATGTTTCTTGTAGTTGTTTCTGGGTAGCCTTCAGGGTGTCTATGGTGAACATTTTAAATTGGAGAAACAAAAAATTTTATTTTTCAAATAAGCTTATGTTCTCAGAATAATGTAATTTTCTGATAAAGAGAAATGTCAACTAAGTGGTTTTAAATTTTAATTTGTTGTTTAGTATTAATAAAAAGGTTAACTTGTATGATGAATAATTTATTGGAGCACATTAATGCCAAGCACCTTTTTATAGAAGTCTTGACAAACATAATACAAAAATAGTAAAATATAAAATTTTTCTTACTCAATTGCAATATCTTTTTCCTCTTAGGGTCGTCTCTTTTATACCTGTGATGGACCCAAAGCCAACCGATGTAAATTTTTCAAGTGGCTTGAAGAAGTGACCCCAGGATATTTAACAAAGGAAGCCTCTCTAACTAGCATGGTTTTAAGTGATATAAAGAGTATTGGCTTATACTTAAGAAGTCAAAAGATACCCCTCTTTGAGGAATGCCAGCTTTTGGTGAGGTATGCTTTGGTAGCAAATAATGCCTGTAATTAATTATTATATCAGAAAATAATAACCTCATATGATTGTTATCAGTTTTAAAAGATATTGAGATAGGTAAATTATCTGAAAGATAGAGTACCTCAGGTTTTCTAACTTTAAAATGGAAATAATTTTCTAAAGCTATTTTTAGACAATCATTTTTATTTTATTTTTTTTTTTTTTTCAACGTTTATTTATTTTTGGGACAGAGAGAGACAGAGCATGAACGGGGGAGGGGCAGAGAGAGAGGGAGACACAGAATCGGAAACAGGCTCCAGGCTCTGAGCCATCAGCCCAGAGCCTGACGCGGGGCTCGAACTCCCGGACCGCGAGATCGTGACCTGAGCTGAAGTCGGACGCTTAACCGACTGCGCCACCCAGGCGCCCCTAGACAATCATTTTTATATATAGTCACAATCCTTAGGAAACCCTGTTGAACAAACCACAAGAATAATTTTTGTCAGTGCAGGATAATAGGTAGCCTAACTAGTTAGTTTTATAGGATAATAGAATGCTACAATTTGGAAACATGTCCTATAAAAGTGGGATTATCCAAAAAGTAGCTATAATGAACATGTGCATCATAATTTAATAACATCTTTGGGGAGTTTATACATGCCTGCATTCTTCTAAGGACTTTGCATGTATTATTTCATTTAATCGTCATAATAACCTATAAGATACGGAAATAATGGGGATGATTTATTACAGTTATTGAAGCTGAGATACTCTATCTTTTGTGTACTTTTTCAATACTTGTCCTGGCTTAGTCTCTCTTTCTTTTTTTTTTTTTTTAATTTTTTTTTTTTAATTTTTTTTAACGTTTATTTATTTTTGAGACAGAGAGAGAGCATGAACGGGGGAGGGTCAGAGAGGGAGACACAGAATCTGAAACAGGCTCCAGGCTCCGAGCTGTCAGCACAGAGCCCGACGCGGGGCTTGAACTCACGGACCGCAAGATCATGACCTGAGCCGAAGTCGGCCGCCCAACCGACTGAGCAACCCAGGCGCCCCTTAATTTTTTAAATGTTTTATTTATTTTTGAGACAGAGAGACAGAACGTGAGCGGGGGAGGGGCAGAGAGAGAGCAAGACACAGAATCCGAAGCAGGCTCCAGGCTCTGAGCTGTCAGCACAGAGCCCGACACGGGGCTTGAACTCACAAACCGTGAGATCATGACCTGAGCCAAAGTTGGACACTTAACCGACTGAGCCACCCAGGTGCCTCTGGCTTACTCATTTTAAAACTAATGATAATTCAGGGCGCCTGGGTGGCTCAATCAGTTGAGCATCTGACTTCAGCTCAGGTCATGATCTTGTAGTTTATGAGTTTGAGCCCCACATTGGGCTTGCTGCTGTCAGCCTGCCAGTGTGGAGCCAGCTTCGGATCCTGTGTCCCTTCTTTCTGCCCCTCCCTCACTTGTGCTCCTCTCTCTCAAAAAATAAATAAAACATTAAAAAAAATAAAACTAATGATTCTGTGAGGGTTGCTATTTTCTTCCTATTTTTTTATTTTTTGTCCATGGATGAAAGTATATAAACATACACTCACTCTGGTTCCCTCCTTTTAATGCTATATTTTAAAGATGAAAAAAAAAATGTACTTTCAAACTTATAAAGTCCTGGGGTTGTAATGTATTGCATGGCAACTGTTGTTAATAATACTGTATTGTATATGTAAAAGTTGCTAAGAGAGTAGATCTTAAAAGTGCTCATCACAAGGAAGGCAGTTTGTAACTCTGTGTGGTGATAGATGTTACCTAGACTTATTTTGGTGATCATTTTACCACATATATACACACACACACACATATCTCGAACCATTATATTGTATACCTAATACAATTGTTTCGATTGTTATTGACAATTACATCTCAGTAAAAATTTGTATCTTAATATTTAAATTCATTTTTGTTTTTGCTCATTTTTCAGAAAAGGATTTGACTTTCAAAGAAAACAGTATGGCAAACTAAAGAAGTTTACAACTGTAAATCCTGAATTTTATAGTGAACCTAAAAGCAAACTTTATCTTAAGCTGAGTCGGAAGGAAAGTTCTTCAACTTATAGTAAAAGTAAGTTGACCTGGTCATGATGGTGACAGAGTCTACCCTTGTATCTCAGTTACATTCAGCTCTGCAAATTCTTTACATTAAAGAAGGTTTATAAAGTACTGTTTAATAGTAGCATATACTCTGAGTTATTATATAAGAGTTATTATGTAATAAATTATACCATTTCCAAAAAGCGTATTTTAAAATTTTAGTTTATTATTGTTATTTTTTAAATTAAAAAATATTTATTCATTTTTGAGGGTGAAAGAGACAGAGCATGAGGGGGGAGGGGCAGAGAGAGAAGGAGACACACACAGCACAGAGCCCGATGCAGGCCTCAAACTCACGGAATGCGAGATCATGACCTGAGCTGAAGTCAGACTCTTAACTGACTGAGCTACCCAAGTGTCCCTAAAATTTTAGTTTTAGTCCCTAAAAATTTTATTAAAGGCTAACAAAATCTATTTAATTTTGTTTAGAAAAAGTATACTAGCTTCTTACCATTATATAAATAAGTATATTTGATTCAGCTGTACTCTGACCTAATATCAAAAATAAACTGAAAATGTGGGCACCTGGGTGGCTCAGTCAGTTAAGCATCTAATGCGTGGTTTTGGTTCAGGTCATGATCTCACAGTTTGTGGGTTCAAGCCCTGTGTCGGGTTCCAGCTTGGGATTCTTTCTCTCCCTCTCTTTATGCCACTCCCCGCTCACAGTCCTCTCTCTCTTCTTTTTTCACTCTTTGTCTCAAATAAGAGAATAAACTTTAAAAAAATAAACTGAAAATGTAATGACTTTATTGACACTTCTGTCATTGTCTGCACAATTTGACAGGACTAGACCACCAGTTTTAGAGAATTGGAAATAAAATCCTTAAAAGAATTTTTTTTTTTCCTAAGGAGCTTAGATGCACTAAATTGGGTTCATCATTATCTTTGGTTTCATGACCTACTCATATCATTGGTCCTCACCTAGAGTGCTTTGATTATTTAGTTACTTAAAATGTAATTATCTGTGAATCTACAAACTGAGGCAAAATCAAGTACCTTTATAGCTACCTACATTTAACCCACTAACTCATCTGGCTGTCTCCTAACCTAAGGTAATTATCATTTCATCCCTGTGTTCATCAGCATCTTGCTCCTCTTTGTTTATAAGTTTATAGAAATGAATTCCTCAAGAGCGTACAGTTAACCATTGAGCAAAATAGGTTTGAACTGTGCGGATCCACTTATACATCGATCTTTAAAATATATACAGTACAGTATTGTAACTATAATTTCTCTTATGACTTTCTTAATAAAGTTTTCTTTTTTGTTTCTTTATTGTAAGAATACAATAGATAACTCATATAACATACAAAGTATTTGTTAATTGACTGTTTATGCCATCTGTAAAGTTCTGGTCAGTAGGCTATTATTAGTAGATAAGTCTTTAGGGAGTCAAAAGTTATACGTAGATTTTTGACTATGGGAAGTTAGCACCTCTAACCTCCATATTGTTCAGGAGTCAATTGTAATTTAAATTTTTTTTTTAAACATTATTAAAGTGATATAAATCTGTAATCTTTTGGAGTTTATCTTTTTCACTTAGTGACATATCATTGCAATATAGACATTTTATTGATGTTGATCTGAAATCTAGAGTGTAGATTACTTGCTTGACTGCTATATCAATTTATTTTGTAAATGTGCCACAGTTTTATTCATTCACTCTTCCACTGATGGGAATTTTGGTTTCTAAGTTTTGCCACTGTGAGCAGTATGCTACATATATTCTTGTACTGTCTTATAGATGTGCAACAGCTTCTTTTGGATATAATTCTAAGAATGAAAATGCCCACACCTTCAGGTTGTAGTGCCAAAGTCATTTCTGAAGTGGTTACATCAGCTTGTCTTCTACTATCTTGCATCAGCCTGATCAAATGGGTGTAAAAGGATCTCACTGTGGTTTCAGTTTGCATTTCTCTGCTCACCAGTGGTGTCAAACAGCTCTTCATGTGTTTTTTGCTTATGTATTGTTGTTTCTTACCCATTTTATTATTTGTAATCTTATTTATAGTTCTATATTTTTCGTGCTAATTTTTTGTTGATCATGTATATTGTGACTGTCCACTCACAGTTTGCATCCTGTCTTTTCACTTTACTTTATTTTTATTTATTTATTTATTTATTTATTTATTTATTTATTTAAGTTTCATTTATTTAGGTAATCTTTACACCCACTGTGGGGCTTGAACTTATGGCCCTGATATCAAGAGTCATGTACTCTTCTCAGAGCCAGCTGACTCTGTCAGCACAGAGCCCTGCAGGGCTCAAACTCACAAACCAAACTGTGAGATCAAGACCTGAGCTGAAGTTGGACGCTTAACCAACTGAGCCACCCAGGCACCCCTCTGTGTCCCATTTTAACATCTTTCCTATAGTGAGGTCTAAAATTATTCACCTTTATTTTCTACTAATTTTTTTTAAAGTTTCTTTTTGACTTTTTTTTTTACTTCTTTAAAGTTTATTAAGGTTTTCTTAATGACATACTACATGCGAAATCTTCAATCCATTTGGAGTTTTTATTTTTTTTGTACATGGTGTTGAGATAGGGATCCAATTTCATTTTTTGTCTCTTTAATTAACAGTTTTGCTAGCATAGTAATCATTTTTATTAATTAGTCCTGCTTTTCCTCTCTAAATTGAAATGCTATCTCGGTTATAGCCAAGTTCAAAATAATGTGATCTGTTTCTGGACTCCCTATTTTATACTAGTGTTCAATTTGTATATCCTCATGTCCATTCCATACTGTCTAAATTACTGTAGCTCCATCTATGGTATACTTTCTCCCTGCTATTTTACTACTTTTTGGATCTTATACATTGAGGTTATTTTAATATTTGAATATATTGAGGTTTATATTTTAAATTGCTATTATCTTCTTGATAAATTGAAACTTTTATTATTGTATAGAGACTCTCTTCATCTGTAATAATACTTTTTTCTTATAATCTAGTTTTAATATAACTATGTGAGATTTATTTCGATTTAGTATTTGTTTGATAAGTCTTCTAACATTCTTGTTCCACCCTTTGTGTGTTCCTACATTGTCCCTTATAAATAGCAGATGTCTGAATTTTTAAAATTTTGACTTGTGAATGGAATAGGTCCAGTATTTAAATTTATTATAATAATAATAATAATATGCTTGGGTACGTTTCTCCAATTTTATTTTTTAAAATTGTTATTTATTTTAATTTTTATCATTATTATTTTTTAAATTTATATCTAAGTTAGCATGTGGTGCAACAATGATTTCAGGAGTAGATTCTTTAATGCCCCTTACCCATTTAGCCCATCCCCTCTCCCACAACTCCTCCAGCAACCCTCTGTTTGTTCTCCATATTAAGAGTCTCTTATGTTTTGTCCATCTCCCTGTTTTATATTATTTTGCTTCCCTTCCCTGTGTTCATCTGTTCTGTGTCTTAAAGTTCTCATATGAGTGAAGTCATATATTTGTCTTTCTCTGACTACTTTCGCTTAGCATAATACCCTCCAGTTCCATCCATGTAGTTGCACATGACAAGATTTCATTCTTTTTGGTTGCTGAGTAATACTCCATTCATCCATCGATGGACATTTGTGCTCTTTCCATACTTTGGCTATTGTTTATAGTGCTGCTATAATCTTTGGGGTGCATGTGCCCCTTCGAAACAGCACACCTGTATTCCTTGGATAAATACCTAGTAGTGCCATTGTTGGGTTGTAGGGTAGTTCTATTTTTAATTTTTTGAGGAACCTCCATACTGGTGTGTGTGTGTGTGTGTGTGTGTGTGTGTGTACACACACATATATATTGGTGTATATATATACACACACACACACACACACACACACACACACACATTTACCATATATTTTTACCACATCTTCTTTATCCACTCATCCATTGATGGACACTTGGGCTCTTTCCATGCTTTGGCTATTGTTGATAGTGCTGATATAAACATGGGGCGCATGTGCCCTTTCTTGTTTCTACAATTTTAAATTATTTCTTTTATCCCATTTTACCTATGCTCTTTTAAATCATTTCTTGCTTTTTTAAAATTGATATTTAAAAGCTTACCCTCCAATAAGATAAGAACTTACAAAACACACCTCTTGTTTCTTCCTGTTTTTTTTTTTTTTTTAAGAGCTTGTTTCTTCCTCTTGACCTTTTCTTTCACTCTCCCCTTCCCTACATCTTCTTGATATTTTCTACAATGGTGCTACTCAAAGTATGGTCTGCAGACTGGTTTTAGTCCAAACACTGTTACTGGTTTCCAAAGAGAGGTGAGGAGCTGCTCCAGGGTGTTATAAACTACCCGTGTCAATAAGCAAACTAGTTTAGTTGGGTTTTGCTTTGTTTTGTTTGTAGCAAGACTTCTGAATGAAGGAAGCGTTATGTTGATTTGTTAAATTGCATTCTAGCACAGACTTTATGTTGCAGACCTATAACAGAACTATTTAAGACAGGCTACTTTGAATAGCACTAATCTAAACCTATAAATTTTAGGTTAGTATGGATTTATTTCTATCTTCTTTGAATGTAAGTACTTTTTAAAAGATGACTCAGACTTGTCCAGGGTAATTTAATTACATTTGTTTGTGTATCTCTTTAGCGTCTCCTAAATTTTTCTCTCTTATTAATGTATTTCATCAAAAACTGTTTTGAATGTAGGTCGTTGTATGGTAAACCTTCTAAGCCTTGAATGCTTGAGAATGTTTTTGTTATACATTCATATTTGAATGATAGTTTGGCTGCACATAAAATTCTAGGTTATAAGTTCTTTTCACTTATACTTTTGACCCCCAGAAGCAGCAATTTTATATGTTTTAAGAAAATATTAATATACTTGGTTATCTTCTTGCTGTTGAAAAATCTGTTGGCATTCCAATTCTTATTCCTTTGTATGTTATTCGCTCTTTCTGACTGGAAGCTTTAGAATTTTCTCTCTGACTATTATAGTCTTATATTTCCTTGTAATGTGTCTAAATGTGGTTTTTCCTTTTTTCTCCTCTTGGGCACACTGTGAGCCTTTTAAATCTATTAATTGTCTATTTCCAAACTCATGCAGTATATGCATTAAATAGGTACAGCTTTTTGTATGTCATTCATACCTCCATAAGGTGTTTTTTAAAAAAAATACTAAAGTCCTTTATCTTTTTTTTTTAATTCTGGGAAATTGATCTCCTTTATCTTCGAATAATCTTCATTTTACTTTTATTTCTCTAAGACTTTTATTATTCCAATGTAGCACCTCTGACTCAACATTTCTTTTATATTGTCTAGGCTTTTGTCATCTCTTCCTTCTAGGAAATATCCTTAATATGGTCTTCTAAATTGCTTAGTTATTGCTCAAATGTATCCATTCTATGATTTAACACATCAATTATAGCTTTATTTCAACTACCATATTTTTTCAACCTGATATTTTTGTTCATTACCTTTCATTATTTTCTGGTTCTTATTTTGCATTGCAACTGTCTTCTCTTCCTTCTTGTAAAAAAATCTCTTTACCAGGCTAAATTTAAATGACTGGTCCATCTGTTCTGGTATTTCTTTTTCTGTAGGACTCTGTAATCCAGTATGTTTTTCTTTTGAAGTCTTTGTCTCCTTAAATGTCTCATTATTTTGGCCCGTGAACTAATTTTCCCCTCGTGGTATCAGCTGTTCTTTCTGAACAATGCATATGAGTGAAGGCTGACCACAGTCTGGTCAGCTCCAATGAGGTCAGGGAGTTGGGTTCAGTCCCAGATCTGCTATTTACTGGCCTTGTGTCTATGGACAATTTAACTTCTTTGGGCCAGTCTTCCTTCCTCAATAAAATGGTGATAATAATAATACCTACTTGACATTTAAAATATCTATTGACCCAGAATATAATATAGGTTATTGTGTGGGGGTTGTTTTTTATTTTTATTTTTGGAAGATTTTATTTTTTTAAAGTAATTTCAGCACCCAACATGGGCTCAGGTTTACAACTCTGAAATTAAGAGTCGCATGCTCCATCAACTGAGCTAGCCAGGCTGCCCCTAGGCTATTGCGTTTTATTAAAAAAAAAAAAATTCCCATAGATACATGATCTGCCAATAGATTCTGATCTATTCATCTTACCCTGGTGCCCAGGGAAAATTGTTTAAATATATATTACATAAGTTGGCAAGTAGTTTTTTAAAAATTAGATATAAAATATATATGAACTTTTTAAAAAATAGTTTCCTAAACATATTTTCTAAAACAGTAGTTTTATGGGGTATGATAAAATTCAGTGTAAAAAAAAAGGGGCAGGTGGTTCTGTGGCTAAATAAATTTGGAGAGTGCTATGTTAAACAAATAACCTTAATCTAAGATTTTTCAGAATCTTAAACATGCTGGAATGCATTGGACTTTCCAAGATGGGAATGTAGCCCAGTACACTATCTTTTCTGATGCAGTTGAGACTTGTGGTTTGTCAGTTAATTTTCTTAGTTGGTTAAGGTCAGGGATTATAATAAATAATGCATATGAACATAAAACATTTTAACTTAAAATATATGAGATAATTTAATGATCTTTTGATGAAGAATCAAAGTTTTTGCTTGGAATGTGGGGTTTGTGGTTGGAGATCTTTTTTATCTTGTATAAACTATACCCACAAATATACCACTCAGAGATTTACCATTCTGAATTCTTAAACACGGAGCAAGAACTTGTGAAGCGATCTAAGTAGAGAATGATTTAAATGTTTTCAATTTCTTTTCTAATCTTTTATATTTACTTCACCTATGCTTGAGTCAACAGCAGTGTTTTTGTGTTTTGTGGTTTTCTTAAAGCAAATTGTAATGAATTCTTTCTAAATTATTACTTTAGTTTTCATAAAACAATTATTTTTCTTCATACTCAAATAATTATATATAATATATAATTATAACTAATCCAACTGTATAAATAAGTTTTAGAACAAATACAATTGACTCTTTGTAAGTGTAAACTCAACTGGTGGTAGAAATGGTGTACAGGTATTGTGGAAAATAGCCTACTAGCTATGAGTGCTCAATATGCCATGGAGATGGCATATTATACAGAAAGAAAGAAGTACATTAATTAATCTACAGCATCAGTTAAGGACAATCCATTAAGAGAACTTGTATTCTATCTACAGATTGCCAACTTTATTTGAGCATGAAAACCATTATAAGGCAGAGCCTCTTTTCAGACTAATGTTCTACCTTGGGAAAGTCTAATACAGTTATAAAGTTGTCTTTTTAAAAATGTTTATTTATTTTGAGAGAGATAGAGAGAGAGAGCAAGAGTGTGAGCAGGAGAGGGGCAGAGAGAGAGGGAGGAAGGGAATCCCAAGCAGGCTCTGAGCTGTCAGCGCAGAGCCCGTCATGGGGCAGATTCTCATGAACCTGGGGCTCGATCTCACGAACTGAGCCAAGATCAAGAGTCAGACGCTTAACTGACCACCACCCAGGTGCCCTTCAATTTTGTTTTTTGAGAAATAACATAGGACTAAACATGTAAGAAGTCCAAAGTAATTTTAAATTGAGCATAGTTCTAAGTTCTTTAAAATTGTTTGTCTTCTCAGATGATCTTTGGGTGGTTTCAAAAACCCTAGACTTTGAATTGGATACTTTTATTGCATGTAGTGCTTTCTTTGGACCATCATCTACCAATGAGGTGGAGCTACTACCTTTGCAAGGTTATTTCCCCTCTAACTGGCCCACTAACAGTAAGTATTGCCATGCTTATATTAATTTATATAAAAGAAGAATGATAGACATAAGATGTATTGTGAGCAAGGATGCTAACTTTGGGGTTATTTGATTAAAGCCAACAAAAAGCATCCACCTCTACTTCCTATTATTGTGTATAATGTGTTCCTGAAAAATGTGTATAAAGTCGAATATATAAATATTTCTGTAGTTCAAGTCTCAGAGGGATAACAATATATAAAATTTTGAATCCTCACTTAATTGTTAAAGTTGATCTTTACACAGAATATACCTGATTTTTAAAATATAAACATTAAACATATAAATAAGTATTTTCTCAAATAATTTCTTACAGCAAGTTTTGATTCTCTGGTTTTGAATTCTTTTGGTTATTATTCTAATAGGGTACATTTAGTAATAAATCGTTTTATTTTATATTGAGAAGGTCTTATAGATTTTGCAAGAGATTTTGTAGGCAACTGAAGAGGAGGGTATGATTTTTATTTGAGGGTATTTTATCATCTGTCTTGAGAAATTTTCAATAAGCTTCTAGGCTACCAGTCTTATACTATTTTAATAAAGGAAATTTTAGTAGGCTGAATCCCTGTTCAGTTCTAAGAATCTGTAGATATGTCTATACATCTTGATCTCTGAAATAATTCCTGATGGTCGAATTTGGTCTATAACTAATTAAAGACAACATTTAATGATTCATTTAAGTACTTCCTATACATTTCTAACTTTTGAATATTTTCTTCAAGAACGAAATAAATCTAGCCAACTAGCTTGAGTCCAGTAAGAGCCTGCCTAATTAAGTAACATTTGTTACTTAATTTGTCACTTCATATGTGTATTTTTTTTATTTTTATTTATTTTTTTGAGAGAGAGAGAGCGTACGCATGTGCATGAGTGCGAGTGGGGGAGGGACAGAGAGAGAGAGGGAGACAGAATCTGAAGCAGACTCCAGGCTCTGAGCTGTCAGCACAGAACCTGACGTGGGGCTTGAACCCACAAGCTGTGAGATCATGACCTGAGCCAAAGTCAGATGCTTAACTGACTGGGCCACCAGGCGCCCCATATGTGTATTTTAGTATTTGCTACCGTTGTTCCCCAGCAATATCAGCGTTCTAACTTTCTGCTTTCCCTATATTTCTATAAAATAGTTGAAGAATGAAAGAAAATGTTCCGAAGTTACACAATACTATACAGCACAAGGTGGTATGCTGATTAGTTGGAACTGTCAAGGAGGGTCACCATGCACTAACTCAAAACAGTAGTTATTGCTCATTAGGTGATATATAGAAGTCCAAGTTTGATTTAAGTTATGCAATTTATGGATACCGTGGAAAAAGTATGAATAAGTAGATCGTATAGTAGTTTAATGGGTAGAAGTACCTCCCCATATACTTAAGGGTTTATTTATGTCATGTGATTAATGCAGTAGCTGAGCTCTGAGTTGTATCGAATGTTTTAAATAGTTCCTTTATGATCCATTTTATTTTCATTAAATGTTCAGTTTCTGCGTTCTCTCTACAGTAGTGGTCCATGCATTGTTGGTTTGTAATGCTAGCACAGAGCTGACCACTTTGAAAAACATTCAGGACTACTTTAACCCAGCTACTCTACCTCTAACACCGTACCTGTTAACAATGTAAGTCATTATTTACCAGCGGTCATTGGTGTTCAAAAATGGTGACTAGCTGTGAATATGAAAATGCGTTCAAAGTACATTACATACATTTTTGCCAAAAATATTTTAATTATCTTTCAGAGACCATGAGGTTACTGTCTGTCAGTAGTTAAAAGGATGTTAGTGTAAATTTTTGCCTTCTTCAAGGAATGATATTTTAGGGAGATTCTGAGTGTTGATTTTTTATTCATTTCTGTTTTTATGCCACAAATTATTTAACATGTAAAAGAATTCTTTTAGTGGGAATGCAAACTGGTGCAGCCACTTTAGAAAACAGTATGGAGGTTCCACAAAAATTAAAATTAGAACTACTCTATGACCCAGCAATTGCCCTACGAGGTGTTTATCCATAGGATACAGGAGTGCTGTTTCAAAGGGGCACATGCACCCCAGTGTTTATAGCAGCTGTATTGACGGTAGCCAAAATATGGAAAGAGCCCAAATGTCCATCAACTGATGAATGGATAAAGAAGATGTGGTGTATATATATATATATATATATATATATATATATATACAATGTAGTATTACTTGGCAATGAAAAAGAATGGAATCTTGTCATTTGCAGCATGGGTGGAACTAGAGTGTATTATGCTAAGTGAAATTAGAGAAAGACAAATACTGTATGACTTCACTCAAAAGTGGAATTTAAGATCCAAAACAGATGAACATAAGGGAAGGGAAGCAAAAATAATATAAAAACAGGGAAGGGGGCAAAACATAAGAGACTCTTAATACAGAGAAACAGGGGCACCTGGGTGGCTCAGTTGGTTAAGCGTCCAACTTCATCTCAGGTCATGATATCACAGCTCGAAAGTTCAAGTCCCATGTCAGGTTCTGTGCTGACAGCTCAGTGCCTGGAGCCTGGTTGGGATTCTGTATCTCCCTCTCTAACTGCCCCTCCGCCGCTCATCCTCTGTCTCCCAAAAGTGAATAAACATTAAAAAAATTTTTTCTTTTAATACAGAGAACAAGCTGAGGGTTGCTGGCAGGGTGTTGGGTCAGGGGATAGACTAAATGGTCAAGAGGCATTGAAGAGGGCACTTGTTGGGATGAGCACTGGGTGTTATATGTAGATAATGAATCACTGGCTTCTACTCCTGAAATCATTATTTTACTATATGCTCACTAACTTGGATGTAAATTAAAAAGATAAACTAAACTAAAATAAAAAGAATCCTTTTTATAGGTTGAATTCAGTATGTACATTGATACTATTTTTTTTTATGTTATTTTGAGAGAGAGGGAGTGTGCATGCATGAGCAAGGGAGGGGCAGAAACAGAGAGAGAGAGAGAGAGAGAGAGAGAGAGAGAGAGAGAATCCCAAGCAGACTCCATGCTGTCAGCGCAGAGCCCTGTGGGGGACTGGATCTCATGAACTGTGAGATCATATCCTGAGCCGAAATCAAGGGTTGGACATTTAACCGACTGAGCCACCCAAGCGCCCTGTACTCACTTATTCTTGACATAAACTTAATTTCTCAAGTTTTAAAATACCCCCTTTTTAAAATATTGGAAGTGATATTCTGTTAAATTCACTAAAATGGTAGAAAAAGTCTAGTTTCTAATTTGGAATGTTATCTGTCTTGTGGTGTTTCCTTCTCTCAGTATAATGAAATTCTAGGTAAAAAATAAAAATCCTTATGACCCCATTATGTTATTATCTATCTTTGTTATTTAATCTTTGAAATGAATTGATCCTTTATAAAAATAGAAATAAAACCAATTTATTTATTATAGTTTTACCTGAAATAGAGGCTGTATTAATTACCTAAGACAGCCTTGTATAATAGAACGTGGGCTTTAAAGTCAGTACACCGCTTATTATCTGTGTGCTTTTTGGGAAAAAAAATTAATATTTCTGTATCTTATTTGGCTAATTAACTACTTCTTAGTGTTGTTTTAAGATCACATCAAATAATATGTAAAATGCTTAGCATAGCGCTGGCACATAGTTGGTATTCAAAATAGCATTAAAACATTAGTTTTCTTCTCCTCTACCCTCCTTCAAATGGGGTATATATATCCATTTGTGCCCTTAAAAAAATGTTCTCTATGATGCTTATGAAATGAAGGTTATTATAGGTTTACTCACTATTTCAAAAACCCCTCATTTTCCTTTGATTTTTTTTTTTTTTTTTTTTGCTGCCTTTTTACTAGGTCTTCGTCAACTGTAGTTAGCAACAAGAGAGTCAGTAAGAGAAAATTATCCCACCAGCCTTCTCAAGTATCAATACAAAATTTGAACTTCTCAGCCTAGAAGCAACATTGCAGTTAGCTAGTCAATTAATTCAGGCACACAAGTTAAATGAGGATCAAGCTACAGCCTTAATTCAGATAGCTCAAATGATGGCATCGCACGAAAATGCTGAAGTGAAGGAACTGCAAACACATACCCTCCCTATCACGATCATACATGGTAAGAAGCAAGAAAGAAAGCAGTTCTAATAAATATACTGTTATATGCACTTTTGTAACTCTGTCTGCTTGTAATTTCCTAATCACAGAAGATTCTAGAATGACTCTACATAGATTATTTTGAGTCTGAACCTACTTTAGTAAACTATTAGATGAGAGCAGAACTGACCATCCTGAAAGGGAGAATAGGCAGCGTATCTAATGAATGAGTAGCATTATATACTCATTATTCACAGTATCCAGACTTGATCTAGATATCTACGTGTTGCACTATCAGAGTGAACTTCAAGCCTGAGCAACGAAGCCTTTTGTTAATTTCCAGTGAGCTCACACTTTCATCCTCCCCCAGCAGCTATTCCAAACCTTTAATCTCTCCTGGCCCTTGCCCTACTCCCTCTAAAATTGATTCTGCCTTTAAAACAGGAAATGGAGGGGCGCCTGGGTGGCGCAGTCGGTTAAGCGTCCGACTTCAGCCAGGTCACGATCTCGCGGTCCGTGAGTTCGAGCCCCGCCTCGGGCTCTGGGCTGATGGCTCAGAGCTGGAGCCTGTTTCCAATTCTGTGTCTCCCTCTCTCTCTGCCCCTCCCCCGTTCATGCTCTTTCTCTCTCTGTCCCAAGAAAAATAAATAAATGTTGAAAAAAAAATTTTTTTTTAAATTAAAAAAAATAAATAAATAAAAAGGAAATGGAGTTTATAACAGAAATTCCTCTCAATATCCTGCTCTCCCCCATTTTTACCTAAGTTTGAAACCTATTTTTACCTTTTTTGGTTCTGTCCCAGTAAAGGAGCTTTACTTCCCCCTCTTCAGAGCTAATAATTCTATCTGGATTCTGTCACCTTTTTAGCTCATTTCCTCAAACATCCACTCAAAGCTATTTTGTGCTATTTTGAGGATTTATATCACATTCACCCTGTTGACCAAGCTAGATACCTGGGACTCATCCTTGATTATTCTTTCTCCTTAGATGAAGTGACTCTCTTAATCTTCCTCCTCCTCTCTGTTTATCTCCCCCCATCAGATTAGTCACTGAGATGTTTCACTTCTGGTTTCTACCTTTCTTTCCTATAAGTTTTCTCCTCTCCAGGTTACTTGGGTCCCCTCCATCCAAGCCTTCACTGTACCTCCTATATAGCCTGGTGGTGAAAAGGTAGGCTCTAGAGCTGGAATCCTGGATTTACATCCTGGTGCTCTCGTGTATTAGCTGCATGACCTTAGCAGGTTACTTATCTCAGCTTTAATTTCCTACTCTGTAACATAAGTTGATAACAGCATCTTTCTCTTAGGGTTGGAGGACCATATGAGTGAACACTGGTAAAGGGCGTAGAACAGTGTCTGACACATGGAGGCACTGAGGAACGTTAGCATGTATTATTGTTATGGTTACCTCACACCCCTTTCTAATTGCTCCACCTTTAGTTTTTCCTTCTTAATATTTTCACTCAAGTAGTTTTTACAAAATACAGTCTGCCTAAGTGAATTCTATGCTTAAAATCCTTCAGTGACTTTCCCTGGTCTGCAAGACAAACTTTAAACTTTTTTTTTTTTTTTTTAATTTTTTTTTTTTTTTCAACGTTTATTTATTTTGGGACAGAGAGACAAACTTTAAACTTTTTAGCCACACCAAGCAGAATTCTTGTGATTTATCCTCTTGCCTACTTTGTCGGCCTTGTCTCTTACCTATTTTGCTATAGGCTGTGTAGAAATAGTTAACATCTGCATACTTTGTCATGCCTTTGCCTGGAATGACCCTTTCTTTAAGCAGTCTGGATATATTATGCTGGAAGACTTAGTTCTGCTACTTTTATTTTTAGGAAGCATTCCCATCTCTACCAAAGCAGAGAGGAATGTTCTTTCTTTGATACAATAACAGTGTTGCTTATCATATTATTTTATCATTGTTCCTTCACTTTGTTTTCCTGCGTAGATTCATTAAATGTGGAGGCCTTTGGTTATCTATTTATCCCTTGTGCAAAGCACATAGTAGTCACTCAGTGAATGTCTTTTGACTAAATTAATTAAATGAAAGGGAGAGGGAAGCAGATGGATGAGATATTTCTTATACTTTCAAAAATTATTTATGACATTGCCTTTATTCTATTTCCCTTTCCTTCAAATAATTAGGTGTTTTTGGAGCAGGAAAGAGTTATTTGCTGGCAGTGGTGATTTTGTTTTTTGTACAGCTATTTGAAAAGAGTGAAGTTCCTACAGTTGGAAATGCAAAGACCATGGAAACTTCTCATTTCTTCTTCCACTAATGTAGCTGTGGACAGAGTACTTCTTGGGTAGGTATGACTAGTGTATTTAAGTGTCTAATATTTATTTATTTATTTTTTTTACAAGTTTATTTATTTAAGTAATCTCTACAACCAACGTGGGGCTCAAACTCATGACTCTGAGATCTAGAGTTGCACACTCCTCCACTTGAGCCGCCACGTGCCTTGATCTGTTAATTTTTTTCCATATTTTTGCCATTATAAATAATATTGTGACAAAATCCTTAAATACAAATCTTTATCTCCATTTCTGATTCTTTCCTTAGGAAACAGTCCCAGGTCTAGAATAAAAGATATCAACCTTTTTTTCTTATTAAGTAAGCTCTGTGGCCAACGTGCCCAATGTTAGTTTAAACTCTCAACCCCGAGATAAAGAGTTGCATTCTTACCAACTGAGCCAGCCAGGTGCCCCAAGATATAAACATTAAAAAAAAATTTTTTTAAGTTTGTTTGTTTATTATAAGTTTATGTATTTGTTTCGAGAGAGAGAGAGAGAGAGAGGTAGAGAGAGAGAGAATCCCAAGCAGGCTCCACCCTGGCAGTGCAGAGGCTGACATGGGGCTTGAACCTGTAAGCTGTGAGATCATAACCTGAGACAAAATCAAGAGTCAGAGGCTCAACTGACTGAACCATCCAGGCGCCCCAAGATACATTTTTAAGCTCCCTAATATATTTTGAAAAATTGTCCTTCAGAAAGGGAGTGATGTATATATACAAATGATCATAGCCTTTAGAGGTAGACAGACTTGCCTAGGTTGAATCATGGCTGACTCCACTTTTTAGCTATGTGGCCTCAGCAAAATACCTCACTTTTTTTTTGGAGTCCTCATCTCTAAGATGAGATACTGTCGTGCAGAGTTGTAATGAATATTAAATGAGATAATGTATGTAAAGATAAAGTATTTATTCCTAATAAATCCTGATGCTCAGTATATGGTAGCTATTGTTTTCCATATTATTATGTTGTTAGAGACAATTTTATATGTGATAAATACTAACATCAATATTTTATAAACATTTAATGAACCCTCAGTTGAATTTAAAAATTCTCTATAAAACGCCTTATATAAAAAGACTTTTAGCTACATTGCATTTACTCTGAGTTTGGACATTTCAGATTGACTTCTATAACTATAAGATACACTATACACAAAATTAATTTAGTAACATAAATATTATATGAAACTTTGCTTTATATTCTTCTAAATAATCGTAATCTATTTTACCTTGTTTTCTTAAAGGCTTCTCAGTCTTGGATTTGAAAAGTTCGTCAGAGTTGGGAGTGTTAGGAAGATTGCCAAACCAATTTTACCTTATAGGTGAGAACACTGAATTCCAGAAGTCACAGAGTGCTCAGAGAAGTACAATTTTTTTTTAAGTTTATTTATTTATTTTTGAGAGAGAGTGCACCCACGTACACACAAGCGGGGGGAGGGGCAGAGAGAGATTGGGATAAAGGAAAATCCCAAGCAGACTCCACACTCAATGTGGAGCCCAGCACTGGGACTTGATCCCAACACTTTGAAATCATGACCTGAGCCGAAAACCAGAGTCTGTTGCTCACTGACTGAGCCACCCAGGCACCCCAAGAAGTATAATAATTTTATATAACTCTTACCTTAAATTTGGTTTTTGAAGAAGAGTGGAAAAAGATTTATCTTTTTATCTTTTTTAACTTAGAAAATCTGTATTTTATATTTTTATAATGTGAAAATGGGACAAAGAGGGATATTGTTTTATGTAATACTTTTTTTAGTTTTGCATGCTAGCTCAGAAAATGAAAATGAGCAACTAAAAGAACTGAACGCACTAATGAAGAAGACTTGACTCCTCTGGAAAAGATCTATGTCAGAAAAAAGTATGAGCAGCATAAACTGGGGACCAATAAAACCCTGCTGAAGCAGGTAAGTTTGTTTCTTCATTTATACATACTATTCAGATTTCTTTTTCTTGTTGACGGAGAATATTTCCTTTAAATAAAACAAATGACTGTGATAGTTTAGATTCACATAAGGTGTATGTCCATCTGGTGTGCGTTTATCCTATCAGAAAAACACTCTTCAAATTTGTGAACAGATCCAGCTTACCATGACTGAGTTATCTTTTCTCCTTTTCTGTATTTGCGTGTGTGTATTTAAAATATTTATTCATTATTTATTTATAATTTGAGACAGAAAGAGCACAAGTGGGGGAGGGGCAGAGAGAGATGGGGAGAGAGAGGATCCCAAACAGGCCCCGCACTGTCAGCACCGAGCCCAACGCAGGATTTGAACGTATGAAACTGTAAGATCATGACCTGAGCCGAAATCAAGAGTCAGACTCAACCAACTGAGCCACCCAGGTGCCCCTATTTGTATATCTTTTATAAGCTTAAGAGGAAAGAGAAAAGGTTTTATTATTAATGCATTATTTTATAATTTTTATATACGTTATATATAAGTATATTATTTATACTAATTATTTATTATGAGAAAAACCTCCCCTTTAAAGAGGAAACAGAAGATAGTTTCTGGGCAAGTTAAGTGAAACTGGTTTTTTTCTAGGTGAATTGGAGAGGAGAAGGTCTGACCTGGGCAAAATATCAAGTGAAATTTGTCTTTAATGCTTTCCCTAGAAAGCCAGCCTTCAGGGTCTGTCTGTATCTGACAATCTAGGAGTCTCAGATACTTGCTTCTAGGTATTGGAAGCCAAGACCAGGCACATAGGATCCTAACCTGTAACAGGTAGCATCATCCTTTATCAACTTCTCATCCAGAGCAGCTTCCTTCAGCTGGCAGCTGATGAGAAAGAAGCCAATGAGTAGCTCCCACCAATGAAAGGAGAGCATGCAGAAAAGAAAGAGGAATGGAGGAAAAGGGGGTGTTGGCTGTTTGGACCATGTGGACATTGGTCACTTTCTGCAAGAGATTTGGAAAAATCGGGGCACCTGGGCGGCTCAGTCAGTTGAGCGGCTGGCTCTTGGTTTCAGCTCAGGTCATGATCTCATGGTTCATGAGTTCAAAACCCCGCATCGGTCTCTGCACTGACAGTGTGGAGCCTGCTTGGGATTCTCTTTCTCTCCCTCTCCCTCCCCCACCCCTTCTCAAAATAAATAAACTTAAAAAAATTATATAAAAAGAAATTTGGAAAAATCAACATGCTTGGGGTCCTGGTATTGCTTAGCTCTTTCCAAAAAATGCTGCTTAACAAACAAAATCTCAGTACTTTAAGACAACAGACTCATGACTATAGAGGTCATTTGGCACGGCCCAGCTTGAGGCTGTGGTTCAGGTCTCTCGTTCTGAGAACAGTTGCCTATGGCATGATGGCCTTCTCCTGACGGATGGCAGAAGCACAAGAAGGTGGGCAGGATCACACAAATACATTTAAAGCGTTTGTTCATATTATGTCTGCTAATACCTCCATTTGCTTTAACAGGTCAGATGGCCAAGCCCAGCAGTGGTGGGACAGGGAAATACACTCCACCTACTTCTCTGGTGGGAAGCGCTGCAAAGCCACATGGCAAAGGGTGCGGATGTGTAATACTCTCACAAGGAGGGAGGGGGGAATTGGAAATGATAACCAATCTGCAACAAGTTTTGCTTACAGAAGTCCTCAGAAGGCTTCAGACGAGCTTCAAGTATTTTGAATTATAGAGTCAAATTCTACTTCCTTCTCCTCAACTCTACTTCCTTCTCTACTTAATCCAGAAGGGCTTAGTTTGACTGTGTTCAATCAATGCAAATTAGTCATTTATGTAAATTATTTACCATTTTAGTCACTTATTCAACATAATATTGACATGTAAGAATAATTGTTAACGACTCTTTTGATAATTTTCTAAGCGAAAGCCCAGATAGCATAATCTGTTGCTCACTGGTAATATCTGTTCACAAATGAGAACTCTTTTAAAGGAAACATTTTTCTTAAAGTTTATTTAGCAAATTTCCAAGGTCAGAGCTAACACATTTCTAAAGTGGCATGTCTTACAATAAAATTAATTTTAAAAAATGCTTCATGGTTGACTATTTCCTAGATCAATAATAAAAATCTCTTCTGTGGTTAGAACCTCAGCAATACAAGGACAAATTAAAATATATAAATAATACAGTATTTTATTTTATTTTTCAATATAATTTATTGTCAAATTGGCTAACATACAGCATGTGAAGTGTGCTCTTGGTTTTTGGGGTAGATTCCCATGGTTCATCGCTGACATACAACCCCCAGTGCTCATCCCAACGAGTGCCCTCCTCAATAATAATAATGATATTTTAAAGAAAACTTAGTTATTTAGGTTTTTGTATTAGATATTTATTTAACTAAAAAAACTGCTTCCTGGGTCACAACTTCAGGGTTCTCATTCTAAGGTTGTCTTATCAGATACAGTTCCAGAAATTAAATGAGGAATGCCATTTGAGAGTGGTACCATGAGAATGTATAGTGCTACAGTGTGGTGTCCCCTGCTGGATCCTTTCACAAGAGCTGATATTTAAAAACTGTGGAGTTTCTAATATAAATGGGGCCTTGGGATTTTTGGTTTTGTTTTTAACAAGAGGAAAACCTAACTGACAAAGGGTTATTGTATGTGATAAATGTTATCTATTATTAAAGAAAATAAGGAGTTTATAATATTTCTTGTTTCACAGGGCCTATGGAGGCAGTGTTTAATTTGTAAAGCACATTTTTGTCAATCACATTTGTTGACAAAATTTTGGTCAGTTTGTGTGGACTGCCCTTGCTACCCAAGAAGTAGAATTATACTTCAGATTGTTAAGAGAGGAAAAAAAATGTATATATGCTTGTGTGTATGTGTATCTATACACACATGTGTGTGTTTGTGTGTGTGTGTGTAGCTATTAGACTACTAGTACAATGGCCACATGTAATTAGAAAATTCAGTCATTTTCCTCTTGTTTATATTTAGTTGCAATATGAGCTTTTTTTTTTTTTTTTTTTTTTTTTTTACATCAGGCTTTTTGCCTTGAGAATAATGGTATTCTCTTATAAGATTCAAATATACTTACAGGCCACAAGGACACTAATTTACTGTTGTTTAGAAGTAGCCATCTTACTTTCTTAAGTAAGTTAAAATCCTAGAGTGCAGTTCATTAGTGTGTTCAGTGCTCTTCGTGGAGCACTTTGGCCTGTGTTGATAACACATGTGGTGTTTATTTAGCTTCATCTAGAAGGATAAAATATGCATATCATCCTTAACGTTTTAAATCCTGACACTGTAATACCTCCCTTGTGAATATCAAATGTGTCTTTTATCTGTTCTTATTAAGAGGCTTGTGGCTTAAGTAGCCTCTATGCTGTGATTTCCATTCACTCTGTGGGAATGACAAAAATGTGGAAATAAAGTGACCTATGATTTCTGATTGCCAGTAATTAAATTAAGACAGCTCGTTTCTGATTTAGCCTACAAGTTCTTTGGTAAATACATTGTCTTATTTTTTAAAAGTTTGTTAATTAATAATATTCTTATTGTAATAAAGGTGCGGGTAGTTGGAGTTACCTGTGCAGCCTGCCCATTCCCATGCATGAATGATCTTAAATTTCCTGTAGTTGTGCTGGATGAGTGTAGTCAAATAACTGAACCGGCCTCTCTCCTTCCCATTGCAAGGTAACCTAAATATTCCTTTCCAAAACACACTCAGATATCATAATATTTCAAATAATTTTGCACTTCAAACTCTTACCAAACTTTTTGAAAATTTTTAACAGTTTAGGTACTAAAGTGACTTTTTAAAAGAATGCAGAGGGGAACTTGAGAGGGGTTAATGTGTCAAAATTTTGTTAGATCACAGTTGAGACATTTGGATCACATAATTCTTTTTTTTAAAGTTTTCGTTTAATTCCAGGGAGTTAATATACAATGTTATATTAGTTTCAGGTATACAATATAGTGATTCATCAATTCTGTACATCATCCTGTGCTCATCACAAGTGCCCTCCTTAATCCCCATCATCTATTTCACCCCATTCCCCCCCCCCACCTCCCCTCTTGCAACCATCTGTTTGTTCTCGATAGTTAAGAGTTTGTTTCTTGGTTTACCTCTCTCTTATTTTTTTTCCCTTTCTTGTTTATTTTTAAATTCCACATATGAGTGAAATGAGATGGTATTTGTCTTTTTTTGGTTGATTTGTTTCACTTAGCATTATACTCTCACTCCATCTGTGTCATTGCAAATGGACAGATTTCATTCCTTTTTTTATGGCTGAATGATATTCATTGTATGTATACACCACTTCTTTATCCATTCATCACTGGATGGACACTTGGGCTGCTATATATCTTTGCTATGGTAAATAATGCTGCTGTAAACATAAGAGTGCATGTATCCCTTTGAATTAGTATTTTTGTATCCTTTGGGTAAATACCTGGTAGTGCAATTGCTAGATCATAGGGTAGTTCTATTTTTAACTTTTTGAGGAACCCCTACAGTGTTTTCCATGGTGGCTGTACCAGTTTGCATTCCCACCAATAGTGCACAAGGGTTCCTTTTTCTCCACATCCTCGCCAACACCTGTTGTTTCTTTGGTTGTTGATTTTAGCCATTCTAACAGGTGTGAGGTGATATCTCCTTGTAGTTTTGATTTACATTTCCCTGATGATAGATCACATAATTTTTAAAGCCTTGATAACACTAGTGCTAGAATTTTACTAGAGAACCTTGCAGGTTCTCACCTAGATTAGAGGTTCTTCTTTAGTCCTATTTTGAGAACCTAAGTCTACTGAGAATGTTCTTCAGTTGCTTACATTGATAAAGTTCCAGTGTTTAAGTTCTGAAAATAAAATTTATATTATGAAAGGATATAAACTATGTACAGAAAAAATAAGTTGAAAATGAAACTTTGTCCAATAAAATTTAGAAGACTATAAAATCTTCTAAGCTGTATCAGTTAATTGAAACATTGTGCTTTTAAAGCATCTCTAACTGAGGATCCTGAAGGCAGTGGAAAGAGTGCTAGACTTGGACTCAGTAGGCCTGAGTTCTAATCCTTGTTCTATCCCCAGTTAATGAGGGAACGAGTACCTACTGTCATGATTTTCCCAGGACTTGGGAGGTCTTGCATCATGGGAATTTTAGGTTAAACTGGGACAGTCCTAAGCAAACCAATATGAGTTGGTCACCCCACTCAGGAGCCGGGAATGGAGGAACGGTAAGGTCCTGCACAGAGGATAGAGGAGTAATAGGGTTAATCTATTTAACAATAGAAGCATAATGCTAATATGAGTAACAAATATTTCCTGTTATGTGAAGCACCTGCTGTATACTAAACACATTATATACTGCACGAAGTCCTGATAACAGTTATGCAAAGTAGTAGCATATCCAGGTTACTGGTAAGAGTGCTGAAGCTGGAGAAGTTAAATAACTTGTTGTGTCCATAGAATATAATGGAGTTGAGATTTAGATACAAGTTTTTCTACAAAAAATTGGACATTTTCCCACGATATCCTACCTCGATTTAAAAGACATTTAGCCCCAGGAACTTAATTTATTTCATCTCTAAAGCAAGAGTTTAAGCCAATGTTTTCTATGAAAGCCTCTAAGTTTATAGAATTTAAAAGTCATTGTTTCTCAAAACGTGTTGTGCAAAATGCTAATTCCATGCAGAGGCAAGGGGACATTTAGTACGTTTTATGTAGGAAAAAATTGTAAGGGGTTTTTTACTGAGTAAGTTCAAAGCCTTTTAATACATTTATTAGCATATTAAGCCTTGTTAGTTCCCAGAACTCTGGAATACATGCTGGAAAATAGTGCAGCAATGATGTCAATGCATGTCTTCTCTTATTGCTTAGATTAATTTTGGAATTCTGTTTTAGGTTCGAGTGTGAAAAAGCTGATTCTTGTTGGAGATCCCAAACAGCTTCCTCCTACTATTCAGGGTTCTGATGCAGCTCATGAAATGGATTAGAACAAACTCTTTTTGATCGGCTCTGCTTAATGGTACTACTGTTCAGTTCATGCAGAATTACCATTATGGATTATATACTGTGTAGATGGATCGAAAATGAAAATATTAGAAGACTTAGTCCCTGCCCTAAAATAATTGTAACTGTTTAGAAAGTAGCCCTCTTAAGATAACTAGCACCTTGTAATTTAAGTACCCTTTTATATAATGAATCTTTTCCCCATGTACTACTTTAATAGTGGGTAGTAAATATATTGCTTTTGCTCTAAAATCTTAAAAAACTCTATAATGTCTTTATTATCCATGTCCCCTATTGTAGAGCTGTTGTAGAGTGCTGCTTCACATTTAAAAGAATTTTTTTTAATTAATTATTAATATACACATATATATTTTTTAACATTTACTAATTTTGAGAGCGAGGGATCCTGAGCAGGGGAGGAGCAGAGAGAGAGGGAGAGACAGAATCCCAAGAAGTCAGCGCAGAGCCCAATGCAGGGCTTGAACTCAGTGAACCATGAGATCATGACCTGAGCCTAAATCAAGTCTGACACTTAACTGATGGAGCTACCCAGGCTCCCCTAATTATTAATGTATCTTTTTTAAATTTAATTAATTTATTTATGTATTTATTTTTACTTTACATCCAAGTTAGTTAGCATATAGTGCAACGATGATTTCGGGGGTAGATTCCTTAATGCCCCTTATCCGTTTAGCTCATCCCCCCTCCCCCAACCCCTTCAGTAACCCTCTGTTTGTTCTCCATATTTAAGAGTCTCATGTTTTGTCCGCCTCCCTGCTTTTATATTATTTTTGCTTCCCTTCCCTTGTGTTCATCTGTTCTGTGTCTTAAAGTCCTCATGAGTGAAGTCATGTGATATTTGTCTTTCTCTGACTGACTACTTTCGCTTAGCATAATACCCTCTAGTTCCATCCATGTAGCTGCTCATGGCAAGATTTCATTCTTTTTGATTGCCGAGTAATACTCCATTGTGTGTGTGTGTGTGTGTGTGTGTGTGTGTGTGTGTGTGTGTATGCCACATCTTCTTTATCCATTCATCCATCAATGGACATTTGGGCTCTTTCCATACTTTGGCTATTGTTGATAATGCTGCTATAAACATTGGGGAGCATGTGCCCCTTCAAACAGCATACCTATATCCCTTGGATAAATATGCTTTGTCAAAGATTAGCTGGCCCATATGTTTGTGGGTCCATTTCTGGGTTCTCTATTCTGTTCCATTGATCTGAGTGTCTGTTCTTGTGCCAGTACCATACTGTCTTGATGGTTACAGCTTTGTAATACAGCTTGAAGTCTGGAATTGTGATGCCTCCTGCTTTGGTTTTCTTTTTCCAGCATTGCTTTGGCTATCTGGGGTCTTTTCTGGTTCCATACAAATTTTAGGATTGTTTATTCTAGCTCTGTGAAGAATGCTGGCGTTATTTTATAAGGATTGCATGATATATAGATTGCTTTGGGTAGTATTGACAGTTTAACAATCTTGGTTCTTCCTATCCAGGAGCATGGAATCTTCTTCCATGCTTTGTGTCTTCAATTTCTTTCATAAGCTTCTATAGTTTTCAGTGTGTAGATTTTTCACCTCTTTGGTTAGATTTATCCTAGGTATTTATGGGTTTGATGCAGTTGTAAATGGGATCGTTCTTTTATTCTCT